>NC_064614.1:1030769645-1031401073 GCF_023898315.1 Schistocerca nitens
GTATGTGCAGTTCTAGTGAAAACTGAGGGAGCTTCTGAAAGGAGGACAGCTTATTTTCCCAGAGTACAATCCAAGTACGGGGTGAACTACAATCGAGGAAGAGTGCCTTACAGTTGGTTTGGCCATCAAGATCTTCGGCCCCTGTCCATTTGGCAAGCAGTTCACCATTATGTTGGACCACTATTAGATACATGTCTCATTACCTTAAAGGGGATGTTAGGTTACTGGTGAGTTTGGTAGTGAGCCTTCAGGTGTACGAAATAACAGTGGTATTTAAAAGTGGACGTAAACGCAAGGACTCCGACTTCCTTTCAATGAATCCCGTGGCGGAACACAGCAGTGTGGATGAAATCAGAGTAACTGCTGCATTAAATGACTTTGCCGCTGAATATTGGAATGATCCAGTACCTCTGAAACAAGAGAAGCCTTGAAAGTGAGGGCACCAACCAAATGAGAATTCCCGTTAACAAACTAAATATTGTACCATATGAACTATCAAGCAGTGCGGCGGAAATAGTTACTCATTACAATAGCTCATCCATTGCCGCTATCCTGAATTATTCAACGACAATCCAACATCTGGACACTGGGATTCATGACGGCCGTAGACTGAATCAAACGTATATATCACTGGCTACGTCTCTAGCTATCCGTCAGACACTATGTGACCACTGCCCGCGACGGAAGCACTTCACGCAATCACCTTCCGGGCATGTGGTGCCAATTCTGCTGACAGCAGCAGCTTCCCACTGTACTGGAAACGACGTGTCGGTGAAGTTCGCGAAGTTAACAAAACTATTCGACGTATAATAATCTGCACTGAGTACCTTAGCAGTTACACTGTCACCAAAGCTGTGCCGACTGACGAAGTTTCGCAAATTGTAACGTTCCTTGTGCGACACATCATTTTCACGTGCTGAACACACAGCGTTCTTGTGGTGGAAAAGTCGAGACCAGTGTCAGGTATTTTCACGTTGTAGCGTCACCCACTGGAGGATAAGTGCCTCCACCCGGCGCCGAATAGCCACACTGAATAATCTAGCACGATGTTCGCAGAAATGCTGTCGATGTATGTTTATGTTGAACAGAGAGAATGGGGCACAGAATTACCCGTTATGATATTCGCATACTACACAATAAAGTATGACACTACAGGCTTCATATTATTGATCCTGTTCCATGATCGTGAGACGGAAACGACATTGTATACGTCTCGTGACCATTCCAGCCGGATGTTACTCAGGACGATTACCTGGAAGACGTAATCGATCGAGGGTGCGCAGTGGTTGGTACACAGCACTCACATTCGGGAGAAAGACGTTTCAAATCCGCGTCGCACTATCCTGATTTAGTTTCATCGTAATTTCCTGAAATCGTTGTAGGGAAATGCCTGGACTGATCCTTTGGAACAGTATGGCTGATTTTTTTCCCCGTCCTTGAAACAATCCGAGCTTGTGCTGCTTCTCCATTGGCCTCGATGTCGACAGGACGTTAAACTCCAATTTTCTGTTAAGCTTTAGCATACCAACCTTGGAAGCGCAGGAGAAAGAATATTTGTTTTTTTGTGTCATCATTATTTTGAGTCATCATTATTCTAACTTCACTTTCACTTAGCATAGCAATGTCACCAGCGAATCGTTTCATGGATATCCTTTCACCTTGATTTTTAAGCGCACTCCCGAACCCTTCTTTTATTTCCATCATTGCTTGTTCGATGTACAGATTGAAAAGTAGGGGCGTAAGGCTACGTCCCTGCCCTTTTCAATGCGAGTACTTCGTTCTCGGTCGTCCACTCTTATTATTCCGTTTTGGCTCTTGCACCTAGTGTATCATACCCGTCTCTTTCTACAACATTCTCCTACTCTTCTCAGAATTTCAAACATAATGCACTCTTTTACATTCTCGGACGCTTTTTTCAGATCAACAAATCCTATAAATGTGTCTTGACTTTTCTTTAGTCTTGCTTCCACTATCAACGCGCAACGTCAGAATTCCTTCTCTGGTTGTTTGGTTGGTTTGGGGAAGGAGACCAGACAGCGAGGTCATCGGTCTCCCTTCTCTGGTGCCTTTACCCTTAGTAAAGTAAAATTAATCGTAATCTACAGACGCGAAATGTAACCGACAGGAAGCAGATGCTGTGATATGCAAATGATTAGCTTTTCAGAGCATTCACACAAGGTTGACGCCGGTGGCATCTACAACGTGCTGACACGAGGGAAGTTTCCAACCGATTTCTCATACACAAACAGCAGTTGACCGGCATTGTCTGGTGAAACGTTGTTGTGATGCCTCGTGTAAGGAGGAGAAGTGCATACCATCCCGTTTCCGACTTTAATAAAGGTCGGATTGTAGCCTATCGCGATTGCGGTTTTATTGCATCGCGACATTGCCGATTGCGTTGGTCGAGATCTAGTGACTGCCAGCAGAATATGTATTCGGTGCGTTCAAGAGGATAATACAGAACGCCGTGCTGGATCCCAACAGCCTCGTATCACTAGCAGTCGATATGACAGGCATCTTATCGACATGGCTGTAAGGGATCCCTGAGTGAACAGATGGGGACGTTTGCAAGACAACAATCATCTTCACGAACAGTTCGACGACGTTTGCAGCAGCATGGACTATTAGCTCGGAGACCATGGCTGCGGTTACCCTTCACGCTGCATCACAGACAGGAGCGCCTGCGGTGGTGTACTCAACGACGAACCTGGATGCACGAATGGCAAAACGTCATGTTTTCTAATTAATCCAGGTTCCCTTTACAGCATCATGATGGTCTCATCTGTGTTTGGCGACATCGCGGTGAACGCACATTGGAAGCGTGTATTCGTCATCGCCATACTGGCGCATCACCCGGCGTGATGGTATGGGGTGCCATTGGTTACACGTCTCGGTCACCTCTTGTTCGCATTGACGGCACTTTGAATAGCATTGACGGTACTTTGAACAGTGGACGTTACATTTCAGATGTGTTACGACCCGTGGCTCTATCCTTGATTCGATCCCTGCGAAACCCCACATCTCAGTAGGATAATGCACGACCGCATGCTGCAGGTGCTGCTCGACTGCTGCTCTGGCCAGCACATTCTCGAGGTCTCTTACTAATTGAAAACGTCAGATCAATGGTGGCCGAGCAACTGGCTCGTCACAATACGCCAGTCACTAGTCTTGATGAACTGTGGTATCGTGTTGAAGCTGCATGGGCAGCTGCACCTGTACACGCCATCCAAGCTCTGTTTGACTCAATGCCCAGGCGTATCAGTGCCATTATTACGGCCAGAGGTGGTTGTTCTGGGTACTGATTTCTCAGGACCTATGCATCCAAATTGCGTGAAAATATAATCACATGTCAGTTCTAGTATAATATATTTGTCCAAAGAATACCCGGTTACCATCTGCATTTCATCTTGGTGTAGCAATTTTAATGGCCAGTAGTGTACATCGTTAGAGCCACTCAACCAGATCCTGAGAGTGGCGAATCCATGACCAGCCTTTTTCTGTACAGTGGGAATATCGTGATCTGAAAGACGCAGGTCGGTGTGTTTAAGGTGCATTTAGCGAGTACACGTGCATGTCTCTACCAGCAAAGTTGCCGAGTTCAGGTGATCTGTCACCAATAGCTTCCATGACTGGTCTTGTTAGTGGAAGGAGAGTGTTGAACACGGTATCCCCTGTAGAGAAGGATGAAGAAATAGGGGCAGAATGGGGGGATACCGGCTGTAACGATGCACAAAGGGATCACAGTGGGCGCAGCAGGGGCGCAGCTGCCGAGTAGCGGGCCCAACCAGCGGGGAAGCGGGCATACCGCAACGGCACTTATCACACAACGTAATGCGACCTGTCCTCGCAGGAGGGCAACACGGAGGGTGAAAGTCGTCCATCGAAACGCAGCGTGGCACACGACAGGGGCCGAGCGGTTCTAGGCGCTACAGTCTGGAATCGCGCTTCCGCTACGGTCGTAGGTTCGAATCCTACCTCGGGCATGGATGTGTGCGATGTCCTTAGCTTAGTTAGGTTTCAGTAGTTCTAAGTTCTAGGGGACTGATGACCTCAGAAGTTAATTCCCATAGTGCTCAGAGCCATTTTTTAAACACGACACTGCTGACCAAACAGAAACGGCAAGGCCGTCATCTCTATCGTTAAAATTACAGCTAAACAGCGCAGCTCAAGACGACAGAAGTCTGGAAGTAACATTCAAGCAACGCCATAGCTAAGAGCACGCACAAATTGCAAGTAAAAAATCAGATACAAATATTAAGACAAATTTCATATACTGAACTATCCGTTCAATATACTTTTACCGACCGGGGTGGTGCAGTGGCTATAACACTGAAATCGCATTCGGGAGGTGGATGGTTCAATCCTGCGTCCGGTCGTCCTGATTTAGGTTTTCCGTGAGTTCCCTAAATAGCTCCAACCAAATGCCGGAATGTTTCCTTTGAAAGGGCACGGCAGACTTCCTTCCCCGTCACTCCCTAGTCCGATGAGACCGATGACCTCGCTGTCTGGTCTCCTTCTCCAAACAATCCAACTCAACCCCCAATACTCTCTTATTCTTCCTCTATCTCCCCATCTTCGGACTAGATTATATACAATGGAAAACGTATAATAGGGAAAATCTGATCTGTTTACCACGAAAAAGTCTTGGTATCCTGACAAAATACGCTTTTTTCTTGTAACGCTAAGCAGCTTTCTGCAGTCACGGTTTCACCCATTTTTATTGATTTATTTCTACCTTATAGCGAAGAACTTTTCCAACGCTTAATACTGTAGCCGATTTTCTTTAGGTAATACCGTAGTCAAAGCACTTTGAATTAAATTATGGACACTTCGAATAAGTTTTAGAATTCGTTGATGGATGTGTCAGAGTTGGCGAATTATGTTTCAAAACCAGTAAATGTTTTTTAATCGTGTCGAGCCGTCGAATCGATTAATCGATCGCTAGATCGCGGCAGCAGGGCACGATCTTTGGTGGTTTCTTCGCGCGAGGAGCTTTGACCTGAACGAGAAAGACGGATAGAATTTGCGGTCTGATTGGATGGAGCCCTTGCAAGGTTGGATTGCCTCCGCTTTCTGGAGGCGACAGTAAACGCCTTTTGCGGACCACGGACCTCATCCCACAAAGAGGGTGGTTTGGATTACACGTGGTGGAGATGGGACTCTGTAATTTTGCCTACACCGAGTCAGTGGAGATTTTGAGTGCCAATTCGATACCGATTCATCAAACATTTTTGGTAAGACTCTTCCTGTGGTTACTGCGCCTTTTTTTTTTTTTTTTTGTTAAAGTCGTAGTGCTACGACAAGTTTGTCCTTCCCGGAAGGTCTGCTGTATTTTCTGTTTATGGGGCTTCACACCGAAAGAATGAAGTTTTACTTAAAAGAAGGAGCTTTGTTTCATTAGGGACGTTAGTCGCAACTGTTTGTGAAATGTGTAAAATTTGCGTAGTCCGCGTTACAGACCTAGCAGAGGTATGTTAATCAGAACCGTCTGCTTAAGTTGGTCATATTTCGAGTGGCTCACCGTGGACCATGTTAAGAGCTGAACCGTGTGTTGTCCTTCCTTTTAAATACAGTGAAGGCTAATTTAGTCAGAGTGCATTTTTAGTGTAATCATTTTAGTTAAATATTTGAAAAACATTTTGGTGGGGTTGTAAGTTAACACGCTCTGAGAATTTCTGCAGTACATTCTGCTGAAAAAAGAATGTACTTTTCTACTGTACTTGCTGCGAGCAGCCTGGTAAACCAAGTTTGACATCTGACCCTCGGCTGCTTAGCTATTTGAAGTAATTGAGTTTACGCTAGTAAGAGCTGCCCGATTCGTTACTTATGGCTAGTGTTGTACTGCAAAACAGAACAGAAGTCAGCGAGTTTCAATTTTCTTTCATTTCAAAATTGTATTTAATGACTATTCCTGCTGCATAATTAGTTCAAGTAACTGTTTGTCAATTAATTTTGGAGGCATTTAATTCTTTTTGGTTTTCTCATTCCTGTAATCACAGTGCTACCCAGTTCTTATGTGCTTTGTTACATGTCACCATTTCCGGTGATTGAACAGATTTTTTTAAATTGGTTGTTTATGGCTCTTAAGTGATAATACAATGAAATACACGTCGCCCTTTTTAAAGCAGTGCAGTATTATTTGTTTTCTATGGTTATTTCCTAGTCTGTTGTAGTTCACGTTGTACGGTATCTGCCCCATCCCCCAGCACACTCGTTGGTGACAAATTAACAACGCCCACGCTGTCAGTCGGGTATCCAGCCTGTGAAGGGACTGAATTGTAACTGTTTAGCATCCAATGACTCTAAATATATGTCACAAACGGTCATGACGCAATACTTGTGTTGCTACTGCCGGCCACTGTGGCCTAGCTGTTCTAGGCGCTACAGTCCTGAACCACGCTTTTGCTACGGTCGCAGATTAGAATCCTGCCTCGAGCATGGGTGTGTGTGATGTCCTTAGGTTAGTTAGGTTTAAGTAGTTCTAAGTCTAGGGGACTGGTGACCTCAGATCGGTGTGTGTGATCTCCTTAGGTTAGTTAGGTTTAAGTAGTTCTAAGTCTAGGGGACTGATGCCCTCAGATGTGTTAAGTCCCATAGTGCTTAGAGCCATTTGAACCATTTTTTTGTTGCAATCACTAAAGATATTATATTTAAAAACCGACTAAAAATTTTGTAAATATTTAAGTTGTTTATTATTAATACGCAGCTTGGCTGACCTCAGACACCTGTTGGTGTTTTACAAACTGCGTAATTTCTTAATTGTATAAAAGACCTTTTGCTGACATCAGTTGCTTATCCCATTCCCTCGATAATATTCTAGAACTTGTTTAATTTCTTACTTGCTTTTTAAGGCTATTTTATTGATTTCGTAAAGATTTCTGAAAGTTTCAAAAGTCACACCAATACCTAAGAAAGGAAATGGGAGTAATCCGCTGAATTACAGACCCATATCAGTAATTTGTAGTTGGATTCTGGAACATATACGGTACTCTAACATTATGAAGTACCTCGGAGGAAACGATATACTGATAAATATCCAAAAAAAGATGAAGAAAATATCGTTCTTGTAAAAAACAACTAGCTTTTTACCCTCACGGAATAACGAGTGCTATCGAAACGGGACGTAAGATTGTTCCAAATTTTTGCCTTTCCTGAAGAGTTTTTCACACCGTTCGTCAGAAGCGACTTTTAATGAAATTGCTTGTCTCAGTTGTGTGTCTGGATTAGTGATTTCCTGTCAGAAAGTTCACAGATCATAATAACTGATGGTAAGTCAGCTAGCAAAACAGACGCAGTAACTGGCGTTCACCACGGAAGAATTGTAGGCCCATTGCTGTTCATGATCTACATAAACGACTTAGGAGGCAATCTCAGAAGACCTCTTAGATAGTTTGTAATTGACGCTGTCATTTACCGTGTTGTAAAAATATCAGATGACCAAACCGAGGTGGAACATGTTCTAGATAACATACCTATATTGTGCAAAAAGTCGCAATTGACTCTATATAATGAAAGGTGTTAAGCCATACACGTGGCTACTAAAAGGAATCCACTAAAATTCGGTTACACGATAAACTGCACACATTTAGAGGCTTTGAACTCAAATAAGTACACAGGGATTATCATTACGGACAAAAATATTGTAATCTCCACAAAGATAACGTTTTGGCGAAAGGAAACCAAAGACTGCTATTTATTAGAAGAAAACGTAGAAAATGTAACAGGTCAAATAAAGACATTGCTTACATTATTCTTGTCCGCATTCTTCTGGAGTACTGCTGTGCAGCGTAGGATCCACATTAGATAGATTAGACGGAGGACAACGAAAATTTCAAAAAATAAGGGACACTAGGGAGTCAGTCATAAAAACAAAGGCGTTTTTCGCAGCGGCTGGACTATCTCCTGAAATTTCATTCACCAACTTTCTCCTCAGGGTGTGGAAATGTTTTGTTGAAATCCACCTACATAGGGAGAATGGTTGTGATGAAATAAGAGAAATCAGAGCTCATATGGAAAAATTTAAATGTTCGTTTTCTTTTGAGCTATTCGAGGGTGGAACTTTACAGAATTAGCTTAAAGTTGTTTCAGTGGGCACATAATTGTGAATTGAAGAGTAATCATATAGGTGTGGATGTAGATATATTACACAACCTCGTTCATAATCAGTGAGATGCTAATAATGGTGTCTTTGTCGCCTTAAAGGCATTCTTGAATAATTTGAACTCACCACGTGCAGTCTTAAGAGTAACTAATGATCACGACTATTATAGCTTGTGTTTCAAGGAAATCCGATTTTTAATCCTTATAGTGGTACTACTAGCACCACTCTTACGCGACTGGCGCGAAATTGGAATACTCATGGACAAACATGCCTACCAACTTTCGTTCAGGTCACACAACTCCTTATTGATGTTGCGATTTTTTTCCGTCAGTTTATACACGTACATCATTTTATATTATGTAAAGATTTGGGTTTGAATGGAGTTGTCCCCGAAACTATTGTGTAAATGCACCATAATCTTTAGGATAGGACTGTATCAGTTGGTAATGTGCAGGATTAGGAGTGCAGTAATCTTGATGGCACGCAATACGATGACTACTTTATTTTGTCTCCTTTAGCTTTTGTTTCACTGAAGGAAGAAACAACGTTATGGCGTTGCTTGCTGGATGACTCCAACGGGTAGGTTCAGTCATCTACCTACAAATGTGTTTCGTGTCTCCTCGTGCTTTGTCCTCTTTCCTCTTGGTGTATGAGAGTTGGGTCGTATGTTTGGCTGTCTGTACTGGGTGTGGATAGAGCGTGGTGCCAAGTTTGTATTGTATTACGACGAGTCAGGAGGAGGGGGGACTCGTTGCCGGCACATTACCTGCTCCTCTCGAATAACGCAAGGGAAATATCACAGCTTATGTTCCTACATGACGGATGGATTATTAGTAACCTTACATGCCCCCATTCCATGAGCACTGTAGAGAACTCGGAGTGTAGTCGACGACTTTTGATCAAGGAACTTTATGCTACCATCCCTCCTCCCTTTGCTGGTCGAATATTGGTGGCAAGTTATCGATCTTCCCGTCAGAGCTAGATATAAGTTTCTCCAAAGTTCTTCAAACGGTTTTGATATATTTCTCCATCCATGAAAGGAAATAAATCTTTCATTTTGTTTTATATGGGTGTCTGTTCCCCCTTTCCCTTGGATCTAAGATATTTGACAAATTCCTCCAATATCTATAGATTCTCACATAGACTGAATATCTTAGTCGCTTGTGTCCATAAAAGCTACTCGATCAGCCTCTAGTATGCGTTGGTCCCCTTTCTTTCAGTGCTATACACTATCTTATCAAAAGCATCCGGACACGTATAACTGGAAATTAAAATTGGATGATTCTACCTTTCGCCATGACGACGACCTTCAGTGAGATTTATGACTGTCTGTGGAGGAATGAAAGCCCATTATCCCTGAAGAGCTGATACCAGAAGATGGTAGTGATGTCGGAGACTGGGGTGATGAGTGAAGTGGAAGTTGTAGATCATGGCGAAGGTGTTCCATTAGGTTCAGGTCGGCATTCCGGCCAGCAGTCCGCCAGTATGGATGATAAAACCTCTCCATCCCCTCCGCCACCCCCACTCCCCGCTCCACAACGACAGAGGGACGGATATGTTTTGACTGTCTTGTATCGAACTTAAATTAAAATGTAAGGGCCAGGAGCTTTTACGGACTTTCGATCTTGAGCACTTTCAAAACCACACTGGTCTTGGAGTTTGATTTGAAAGACGACTGTCAACTGCTAGTTTACACACAGACAGCAATAACTTTAACTTATAACCCTTCGCCGGCCAGAGTGGCTGAGCGGTTCTAGGCGCTACAGTCTGGAACCGCGCGCCCGCTACGGTCGCAGGTTCGAATCCTGCCTCGGGCATGGATGTGTGTGATGTCCATAGCTTAGTTAGGTTTAAGTAGCTCTATGTTCTAGGGGACTGATGACCACAGAAGTTAAGTGCCATAGTGCTCAGAGCACTATGGCAATGCATCTGCTAAATTATCTCTGTCCTCTTATTGTCGTCGCTGTTGCTAGCCTGTAGTGCAGGTTATAACTTTAATCAGGTCCGCTCCCGGTAGCTGGGAAGTAAGCGCGATGCAGGGTCAAACTTCGGGGCCCGGGTTCGATTCTCGGCTGGCTGGGAAATTTTCTCCACTGAGGGACTGGGTGTTGTGTTGTTCTAATCATCATCATTTCACCCCCATCGGCGCGCAAGTCACCGACGTGGCGTCAAATCGAAAGGCTTGCACCCGGCGTGCGGTCTACCCTACTGGAGGCCCTGGTCACACGACATTTTATTTACTATCAGAGTATTAAAGAAAAATTAAATTCTGAGAGAAATTAATAAAATATTGGCCCTTTCATTACTGTACTCAATTAGTGGTTTGTGATTAATCTACCAACACATGTTTCATCTTTTATAAAAATGGGAAGACTTTATTAAGCGCAAAACAGAACATACAACACAAGTTAAGCAAGACGGTAAATAAATAATGAACTGTTGGCAACACAAACAGAAGCAACAAATAATTAACACCCCTCTACGTGACGTTTGGTTTGCAAAGACTAACGTTGATTAGTTTAATGTATTTACCCCGACTCGAAACATGGATAGCGCAATCTGAAATCATCTAACGCTGAATGGACTTCGTCGGACTTATTCTGCAAAGAAGTATGCAAATATGCAAAGTCTTGGCTGGCGATGTGTGACGCAGATCGCGATTTCTCTCTAACGTAAGCCTGAAATCTCGACAGACTGCGGCGTGTGACACTCCAGTTCGCTGGTCGTACCATGGACTACTGGACTCACTTACACAGCAAGGCCCGCAAGAAGATCAAACGTCAAAGTCGCATATGTTATACGAATCAGATTGTCCTTTGCACAGCAAGTTGTCTGAGATGATTGTGGTCTAAACTGTTGCTACACCTAAGGTTTCACCACAGGCTCCCCAGTAAAGACAAGTGACTGTGCAAAGTCAGGCACAAAACGAATGTACCAAGTGCAGGCACTCATAACAAGATTCAAGACCAGAATCTCCCCTCCAGACCGAAGTCTGACACCAAAGACCATTTGCCCCATCTCCCTTTCCACGAAAAGACGGAAAATTCCAAAAGAGCATCAATGCAACCAGGAAAATATGGGATTTGTGCCAGTCACAATAGTCTACGAGTTCCACGTCTCCCCTTTAGCTCGTCTGCTTAACTTCCAGGCCAGTCCTATCCAAAGTAAATAATGTTCTTTTCCCTGCTAGAAAAGCAGTCAGCCCCTGACTTAAATATCCGTACAGGGAGGGAAATTGTGTTTCCCACAGCTATTTTAGGCAACGTGATTTCAGAGTTTTCGTTTAGCGCCAAAACAAACCACATTTATCACAGAGATCATTATCAGCATGGGCTGAACGTTAAAGTGTGTCGAACCAAGGGTCCTCGGTTGAACTAAGATACTGCTTTTGTGTCCCAACACAGACCGTTTCAGAGTCGACATAAATTTTGCATTCCATCCTAATATTCTTCCGAAGACCCGAGGCTTCCCAGATAACTCGAGAGGCAGAGGGAAAACACCACCTGATGGCTCTGCCTCTAGTAAACATGGTAACGTAGGGATTTTTAGAGATGCCACTTACGTACGGAATGGACACTGCTAAAATGCCATAGTCGGGCGACCTAATTTCTGTCCTGCAGCCCTGTTCCTGCCGTGGCCAGAAGCACCTACCAGGTAGACCCAAGTAAGCTGTTTTCTACCTCTTCAGCTGAAGTCATTGTGTGCACACTGGTGCGAGAATTTCTTGGGACCAGCATTCTGTCCCCAGTAAGTTCTTTGAGATGTTCCTCTCCCTAACAGGTGCACTTGGCTTTCAAACAACGAACGTCCACTGCAAGGTTTACAGTTAAATAACCAAAGCAGTTGCCTGTTCTCAACCCCAGAAAACACTCTTTGACGGAGAGCTGCCATAAAGGTCTCACATGCATTAACACCCCCCCCCCCCCCCATCCCAAGAACCATGGATCTTGACGTTGGTGGGGAGGCTTGCGTGCTTCAGCGATACAGATAGCCGTACAGAAGGTGCAACCACAACGGAGCGGTATCTGTTGAGAGTCCAGGCAAACTTGTGGTTCCTGAAGAGCGGCAGCAGCCATTTCAGTAGTTGCAGGGGCAACAGTCTGGATGATTGACTGATCTGGCCTTGTAACACTAGCCAAAACAGCCTTGCAGTGCTGGTACTGTGAACGGCTGAAAGCAAGGGGAAACTACAGCCGTAATTTTTCCCGACGGCATACAGCTTTACTGTATGGTTAAAAGATGATGGCGTCCTCTTGTGTAAAATATTCCGGAGGTAAAGTAATCCCCCATTCGGATCTCCGGGCGGGGACTACTCAAGAGGACGTAGTTATCAGAAGAAAGAAAACTGGCGTTTTACGGATCGGAGCGTGGAATGTCAGATCCCTTAATCGAGCAGGTAGGTTAGAAAATTTAAAAAGGGAAACGGACAGGTTAAAGTTAGATATAGTGGGAATTAGTGAAGTTCGCTGGAAGGAGGAACAAGACTTTTGGTCAGGTGAATACAGGGTTATAAATAGAAAATCAAGTAGGGGTAAGGCAGGAGTTGGTTTAATAATGAATAAAAAATATGAGTGCTGCTAAGCTACTACAAACAGCATAGTGGACGCATTATTGTGGCCAACATATACCTGCTACAGTAGTACAAGTTTATATGCCAACTAGCTCTGCAGATGACGAAGAAATTGAAGAAATGTGTGATGAAATAAAAGAAATTATTCAGATAGTGAAGGGAGACGAAAATTTAATAGTCATGGGTGACTGAAATTCGGTAGTAGGAAAAGGGAGAGAAGGAAACGTAGTAGGTGAAAATGGATTGGGACTAATAAATGTAAGAAGAAGCCGCCTGATAGAATTTTGCACTGAGCACAACTTAATCATAGCTAACACTTGGTCCAAAAATCATAAAAGAAGGTTGTATACATGGAAGAAGCCTGGAGATACTGACAGATTTCAGATAGATTATATAAGGGTAAGACAGAGATTTAGGAACCAGGTTTCAAATTGTAAGACATTTCCAGGGGCAGACGTGGATTCTGGCCACAATCTATTGGTTATGAACTGTAGATTAAAACTGAAGAAACTACAAAAAGGTGGGAATTTAAGGAGATGGGTCCTGGATAAACTGACTAAACCAGAGGTTGTACAGAGTTTCAGGGAGAGCATAAGGGAACAATTGACAGGAATGGGGGAAGGAAATACAGTAGAAGAAGAATGGGTAGCTTTGAGAAATGTACTGAAGGCAGCAGAGAATCTAGTAGGTAAAAATACTAGGGCTAGTAGAAATCCTTGGGTAACAGAAGAAATATTGAATTTAATTGATGAAAGGAGAGAATATAAACATGCAGTAACTGAAGCAGGCAAAAAGGAATACAAACGTCTCAAAAATGAGATCGACAGGAAGTGCAAAATGGCTAAGCAGGGATGGATAGAAGACAAATGTAAGGATGTAGAAGCTTATCTCACTAGGGGTAAGATAGATACTGCCTACAGGAAAATTAAAGAGACCTTTGGAGAGAAGAGAACCACTTGTATGAATATCAAGAGCTCAGATGGAAACCCAGTTCTAAGCAAAGAAGGGAAACAGAAAGGTGGAAGGAGTATATAGAGGGACTATACAAGGGCAATGTACTTGAGGACGATATTATGGATATGGAAGAGGATGTAGATGAAGATGAAATGGGAGATATGATACTGCGTGAAGAGTCTGACAGAGCACTGAAAGTCCTGAGTCGAAACAAGGCCCCGGGAGTAGACAACATCCCATTAGGACTACTGACGGCCTTGGGAGAGCAAGTCCTGTCAAAACTCTACCATCTGGTGAGCAAGATGTATGAGACAGGCGAAATACCCTCAGACTTCTAGAAGAATATAATAATTCCAATCCCAAAGAATGCAGGTGCTGACAAATGTGAAAATTACCGAACTATCAGTTTAATAAATCACAGCTGCAAAATACTAACGCGAATTCTTTACAGAAGAATGGTAAAACTAGTAGAAGCCGACCTCGGGGAAGATCAGTTTGGATTCCGTAGAAATATTGGAACACGTGAGGCAACACTGACCCTACGACTCATCTTAGAAGCTAGATTAAGGAAAGGCAAACCTACGTTTCTAGCATTTCTAGACTTAGAGAAAGCTTTTGACAATGTTGACTGGAATACTCTCTTTCAAATTCTGAAGGTGGCAGGGGTAAAATACAGAGAGCGAAAGGCTATTTACAATTTGTACAGAAACCAGATGGCAGTTACAAGAGTCGAGGGGCATGAAAGGGAAGCAGTGGTTGGGAAGGGAGTGAGACAGAGTTGTAGCCTCTCCGCGATGTTATTCAATCTGTATATTGAGCAAGCAGTAATGGAAACAAAAGAAAAATTCGGAGTGGGTATTAAAATCCATGAAGAAGAAATAAAAACTTTGAGGTTCGCCGATGACATTGTAATTCTGTCAGAGACAGCAAACGACTTGGAAGAACAGTTGAACGGAATGGACAGTGTCATGAACGGAGGGTATAAGATGAACATCAACAAAAGCAAAAGGAGAATAATGGAACGTAGTCGAATTAAGTCGGGTGATGCTGAGGGAATTAGATTGGGAAATGAGACACTTAAAGTAGTAAAGGAGTTTTGCTATTTGGGGAGCAAAATAACTGATGATGGTCGAAGTAGAGAGGATATAAAATGTAGACTGGCAATGCGAAGGAAAGCGTTTCTGAAGAAGAGAAATTTGTTAACATCGAGTATTGATTTAAGTGTTAGGAAGTCGTTTCTGAAAGTATTTGTATGGAGTGTAGCCATCTATGGAAGTGAAACATGGACGATTAATAGTTTAGACAAGAAGAGAATAGAAGCTTTTGAAATTGCTGAAGATTAGATGGGTAGATCATGTAACTAATCAGGAGGTACTGAATAGGATTGGGGAGAAGAGAAGTTTGTGGCACAACTTGACTATAAGAAGGGATCGGTTGGTAGGACATGTTCTGAGGCATCAAGGGATCTCCAGTTTAGTACTGGAGGGCAGTGTGAAGGGAAAAATCGTAGAGGGAGACCAAGAGATGAATACACTAAACAGATTCAGAAGGATGTAGGTTGCAGTAGGTACTGGGAGATGAAGAAGCTTGCACAGGATAGAGTAGCATGGAGAGCTGCATCAAACCAGTCTCAGGACTGAAGACCACAACAACAACAACATGCATTGACAATGTACATGCTCGTATCAATGCCTGCTTGTATTGATAACTTCCTTTTGTTCCACACGAAATGATATCTGGTATGTAACAAGAACATTAAAGAATGTCTTTGAATTCGAAAATAAATGAAAGAAGTTAATCTCTCACTGCCCGCCCACCTGTGGTCCATTCCCGCATGGGTGGCGTCTCACTTCAATCTCGTCTAGTAAGCCGTGGAACTGTCTAAATCATGAAATAGTTTTGCAATCTTGCAGTAAGTTCAAGGGCGACTTTGCCAACAACGACAGGACATGAAAAAGGCATCGTAACGTGGTCTCATTTAACACAAGGATCACTCACTCACACAAAGCTACTTGACTGCAAGAAAAACATATGAACATTGCTGTATGTAGTATAATTCATGTGGAGCCTGTAGTCGCTGCCGTACCACAGACTTTAGATGAACAATTACTAAGTGGTCTTGCAGTAGCATTTTTTTACACTCATCCATGCAATTTTTGAAGTCAGAGGTTGGTAAAGTCCCTAATCAGATAATTGAGTTTGAGCAAGTCTCTGAGTCAGTGATTTACACCTGCTCAGTCATTCACAAGGTTTCAGTCATCCGTAATACCTAAACGGACAATAACTATAATTTAAGAAACTCACTCAGGCTCAAAATCTAATCTAGCAAGTAAGATGCTTCATCTCTCATATTCATTTCCTGGGGCAGTGATGTAACATTGTTTCTACTACTAAAAGACATTTGTATATCACCTTTTCAAAATATAGTTTACATATATGCATGACAAATTACGTTTAAAAGTTAAATTGTATCAAAAATTTGTTAGGACAGTGAACTTCTTGCCATAGACATAACTGTGGAAATCCTTGACCCCAAATATTATTGCCAATGTTTCTTTTTCAATTTGGCTATAATTCCTTTGAGCGTTTGACAAATACTTAGACATTAAGTGCCAAGGCCACAATCAGAAGCATTAGCTGAAGATCAGAAGTCTGAATCGATGATATGCTGCCAGGCACGTCAGGCGAAGGAGAGCGTTTTGTAGTGCCTGGAAAGCGTCATCACAGCTGGTCGTCTAGTGACATTTCACATTCTTGCGCGGTTGCCTTTGTAAGGGTTCGGCCATGGACACTGGATGAGGAATGAACCTGCAGTAATCAGCTAGCCCATGACTGACTTCTGTTGACATCTGCTGTCGACAGAAGTACAGTTAGTCGCTAGGTACAGGGCGTAAGGTCATCAGAAGGCGGTTCGGCGGAACTCCACAATTTTCAGCGGTAAGGGAGACCGATCCACGCTTGTAACACATGCCACACATGCTCTGGTCCCTCCATTTGTTTGGGTCATTAAGGGATATCATTCGTAGAAGACATGTTGAGGGCGATGAGGAGGTGGTTCGCACAGTGAAGCACTGGCTCCGTCACCAGGACAAGGATCGGTACCGACAGGGCACCCACGCCGTTGTTTCGCACTGGAGGAAGGCCATAGAATAGGATGAAGACTACGTGGAAAAATAGGGTGTGTAGATAAAAATAACATTTTTCTGTGTGTGTAATTTTCATTATGTTCAGTCAAGAATTGTTGAAGAAAAAAGATGAGGTGCATTAATTTCTGGGAAACCCTCGTATAACGCCTCATTAAGGTTTTCGCTGATCACAATTGGCGATGGCCATTGACTACGAGGCACAGGAGTGAGGATATTCGCATCCTGAATGTTGTAGGAACCTGGCGGAGCACATCCCCAAGGATAAAGGGCCCTGGCATTGCCGTGGCAAGGAGAGCAACGTGACTTCAAATCTATCGACTCCTGTAGTGTATTGCTTGAAGTCAGAGCCAGGCAGCAATTCCTGTAAGTAGGAACTATCCATGACTGCCTTGTCAGAAAGAGCACACTCATGGACCTCTATGCCCAAAACGTTGAAAAGATTAATTCCTAAGAGACTGTTGGTACTGGTAGAACTGTCAATCAGGGTCTGAGGCGACAATAAAGTGGAGTGGTACTGGATAGAAGTGTAAAACCGGCTGCATATCAAAGTAAGATCGTTGCAAAAGGGGATATCGAATGAATGTATGGGTGGTGACCCTATCCGCACGTATGACCTCCAATCAATGATAGTTACAGGTGACAAACTGCCTATTGGCTTCTGTCTCGGGTTCTTCGGCCGACGTCAGTTCACCACCGGCAATGGAGGGTGAAGCTTTGACAATGCCAGCCACTCGTGCTGGCGAAACGTCAGAAAAATCATTAGATGAACGTCGGCCGAAGAACCCGAGACAGAAGCCAATAGGCAGTTTGTCAACAAGTGGCCACGAAAGCCTCAACAATTTTGAGTTACAGGTGAGCCGGTATGGACCTGGAAGTCGAGGGGCTCGTTCTTAATTGACTTTCGGATGGAAATGGCATTCGCGTGGAATGTGGAAAGCCAGACTGTTTCACATAAATGGAAGGAAAGTCACCGGCTGCGTCGTCCTCCATACCATCAAACAGATCTAAATGTCTGTAAGACTGCCAGACCTCAGATCTATATCCCCCTTTACCATAGGCAGTGCATATTGGGCGTTAGTGGGTACATCGATGACGCGGATGCTAGGAAAAGACAATGACAAAACGGTGGCAACGGTTGTGGGCGGCGACTAACTGTAAAGTCGGGACCTGCAATCGGTGTCTCCAAGCGATCCAGTGGGTGAGAGGAGGTCCTGTCTGGTGCGATGGTCATCCGGCATGCACAGAAGACGGAGCCTGGAGAGAGACAGTGGAACGTAATTACTGCTCGAAAGCCCCTGTAACTGGAAGACATATGCCTAAAGGAGAATTTTCCAGTTTCAACATATCGGCATGGAGGCTGTCGTCTTTTGCATGGACAATGATCATGTCACTCACCGCAGAAGCCGCATAGGACTGTTGATAGACAATATGGCACTCCCAGGATAACACTTGAAGACGTGCAATCCATTCTCAGTGATACTGGTTCAAATGGTTCAAATGGCTCTGAGCACTATGGGACTCAACTTCTGAGGTCATTAGTCCCCTAGAACTTAGAACTACTTAAACCTAACTAACCTAAGGACATCACAAACATCCATGCCCGAGGCAGGATTCGAACCTGCGACCGTAGCAGTTTTGCGGTTCCAGACTGCAGCGCCTTTAACCGCACGGCCACTTCGGCCGGCTTCAGTGATACTGTTTGGGGGCCTTGTAGGAGCTACAAAATTTTGACAGGGCAGCAGCCAAATGGATCTGTGCATCAAAGAACTCAGAAAGTCTGACCTCAAGAGTTTCAAAGCGGGAGAACGGAGGTAGTAGCGCTGCTGGGTGTCATTGGTGATGCTGGGGCCACGACTTTTGGCTCCATACACGCCACATAGTTGTTCCAAAGTTCCATCTTCTTTTCAAACTTTTGGAATGTAAAATGCACTGCCTGTGGTAAAGGGGGATATAGAGCTGATGTCTGACACTCTTGCACCCATTTAGATCTGTCTGATTCTAGAGAGGACGACGCAGCCGTCGCTTTCCCTTTATTGCTGTGATTGCTAGCATTATTTTCACCAATAGATAAATAATAGAACAACGCTCCCAAAGAGGATTAATATAACAACATCACCCAATATAATAATAATACCACCCAGCATCTTTACACTCACTTATCCATGATTCCCTCCACAGAACAGTTGTCACCACCACCACCCACTCACTAACAGCTAGTACATTCATATTAAACACTCTACAACTCAAATCAAACCACCAATCCAACCCCCTCTCCACCTCCCTCCCCCCCACAAACACACACACACACGCACACTACAAAAAAAGAAAAAAAAACGTATACACACCCTTCAGCTCTCGCTCCCTCTCTCACACTCTATTACACACACACACACACACACACACACACACACACACTCAAACGAAATAAACATCACGAATAGAAGTTGGTTTTTAACATATATTTCGTTAGGTTGCTACATGTAGGTAAAAAAATCCAAGAGGAGGAAACACGTAATGGAGTTACAGTATTTACGTTGTTAAAAGCACAGTGTCCGAAAAAATAGCTATTTCGAGTGGTAAAAGAATGATAGTAAACCACAAAAAAGGAGAGATATGGTGAGCACTGTGAAAAAGTTCGGAGTACAAAATTGTGCCTATGCGTCGGCAATAAAGTGGTAGTGCAACCTCTAGACCTAATGAGAGAAAACGCAGATCACAGCATACCGTAAAGAATTACTTACTTACACAAAATACCGCGACGCTAACTGTTTGATAATCTAACAAAATCTGAAAACAACAAAACTGTATCATTATAGATGCCACTGATGATGCCTTAAAGCAAGAAAAATAAGTTGCAGCAAGAAAATGCGTTTTTATTTACAAACCAAGTACTGGTGTGAAGTTCGTTGGAAGGAATCTTATTGCCAGTGTGTTCATTGAGGTGTTCCGCCCCAGTTACGAAGTACATAGGTTTCTTAAAAGACACTAACGAATTTTCGTCGGGACGTAGTTTTCTGATGTGTTGGTAAAGGTACAACATAGCAGAACCCTTGCTGGCAACTCGGTCGTCGCTTGGTGTGTTGGCTTAACTTCAGAAATATGTGTCTGGCACATATCCAGCGCTCTGTGCTCCAATATGTTAATGTAATGTCCTCGCCAAATATTGATAGCTACGACAAGCAGTCCTTAGCGACTGCTTTCTGTAGAAAAAATGTGAATCTGTCGTAAGGCCTCGTCTGTTAAGCCACAAGCAAAAAAAGTTGGATGGATTATGTTAAGCGCTTCATCGCTATAACTTGTTTTCTGTAACAAATCTACTTGCTAGATTTTTCATTTTTAAATCATTAGTATGGCTCTATGTTGTCATTCAGCTCTTTTTGCATAGCGCTATCTTTTCAATTCTACTTACACCCCACGTTCTACGCGCACCGTATTCGATAATGTGTTTCATACAATCTAGTCTTCCTATGCACCCCTGCTTTTCTTCTTTTACTTTTTTCAGTGCTAAGGTAACTTTTCCAGCATGACGTAGCACGTATCTATCAAACTAGCAGTGCCTTCTCCTCAACTTCTTTTAGTCTGTAGCACAAACATAGTTTACATATATTTGACATTCTATAGCCTACATTTATTTACATATAGCGTTGTGCTTCAGACGTAAAGCTTCGGAACGTCTTCATAGTGACGTCGACATTCGATATCAGTAGGTGTGTATTGTCCAAGAACGTTTCTTCGTTTGCATCAGCTAAAATCTACCATGTTTTGTTCATTAATGGCAATATGTCGACCTTTGTAGGTGATTTTTGTAACATCTACTTCGTCTTCCTAAAGTTTGATCTTTATGAAGACATTATGTTTTCTGTTATCACTCTTCGCTTCTTACTTTTTAGCTTTCATTCTCCTTATCAGGTGCCTAGAAAGGAGGATATAAGATGAACATCAACAAAAGCAAAAACAGGATAATGGAATGTAGTCGAATTAAATCTGGTGATGCTGACGGAATTAGATTAGGAAACGAGACACTTAAATGAGTTTTGCTATTTTGGGAGCAAAATAACTGATGATGGTCGAAGTAG
This sequence comes from Schistocerca nitens, assembly GCF_023898315.1. Taxonomy (NCBI): domain Eukaryota; kingdom Metazoa; phylum Arthropoda; class Insecta; order Orthoptera; family Acrididae; genus Schistocerca; species Schistocerca nitens. The sequence continues at coordinate 1,030,790,493 of NC_064614.1, forward strand.
AGAGGACATAAAATGTAGACTGCCTATGTCAAGGAAAGCGTTTCTGAAGAAGAGAAATTTGTTAACATCGAGTATAGATTTAAGTGTCAACAAGTCTTTTCCGAAAGCATTTATATGGAATGTAGCCATGCATGAAAGTGAAACATAGACGATAAACAGTTTAGACAAGAAGAGAATAGAAGCTTTCAAAAAGTGGTGCTACAGAAGAATACTCAAGATAAGATATGTAGATCACGTAACTAATGAGGAGATAACAAATGGCCGATGTGACCGAGCGGTTCTAGGCGCTTCAGTCCGGAACCGTGCTGCTGCTACGGTCGCAGATTAGAATCCTGCCTCGGCCATGGATGTGTGTGATGTCCTTAGGTTAGTTAAGTTTAAGTAGTTCTAAGTCTAGGGTACTGCTGACCTCAGATGTGAAGTCCCATAGTGCTTAGAGCCATTTGAACACTTTTTTTGAGGTACTGAACAGAATAGGGGACAAGAGGAATTTGTGGCACAACCTCACTGAAACAAAGTATCGGTTGGTAGGACACGTTTTGAAGCATCAAGGTATAATCAATGTAATATTTGAGGGAATGGTGGAGGGTAAAAATCGTTGACGGAGACCAAGAGATGAACACACTAACAAGGGAACCTCCCCATCGCAACCCCCTCAGATTTAGTTATAAGTTGGCACAGTGGATAGGCCTTGAAAAACTGAACACAGATCAATGGAGAAAACAGGAAGAAGTTGTGTCGAACTATGAAAAAAATAAGCAAAAACACAAACTGAGTAGTCCATGGCAAGATATGCAACATCAAGGAGAACGTGAGTGCTGGAGCGCCGTGGTCCCGTGGTTAGCGTGAGCAGCTGCGAAACGAGAGGTCCTTGGTTCAGGTCTTCCCTCGAGTAAAAAGTTTAATTTTTTATCTTCAGACAATTATTATCTGTCCGTCCGTCCGTCCGACGCGAGGTAACTGCGCCGTAGTATGCGGACGCTACACCTAAACAAACATCGAAACACTCGTCAGTCGACTACAGCGCACGGAAGAGAGAGTATTCCTGCTAACGAGGCTCCCTGGCTGGCAGTTGACTGTTCGCTACTTTGGACGAGAGTGCATTAAATACGTAGGATGTATTCCGTGGGCAATATGAATCCAGCAAATATAGCTCGTACGGTTTTGCGGTGCGGTCGCAAAACACAGACACTAAACTTATTACAGTGAACAGAGACGTCAATGAACGAACGGACAGATCATAACTTTGCGAAAATAAAGAAAGTAAACTTTTCAGTCGAGGTAACACTTGAACCAAGGACCTCTTGTTCCACAGCTGCTCACGCTAAGCACGGGAACACAGCGCTCGTGAGCTCACATTATCCTTGAAGTTGCATATCTTCTGCATGGACAACTCAGTTCGTATATTTTGCTTATTTTTTTCACGGTTTCACATAACTTCTTCCTGTTTTCTCGATTGATCTGTGTTCAGTTTTTCAAGGCGTATCCAGTGTGCCAACTTATAACTAAATCTGAGGGGGGGGGGGGTGCGATGGGGAGGCTCCCTTGTAAGGAGATTCAGAAGGATGTAGGGCGCAATAGTTAGTCGAAGATGAAGCAGCTTAAACAGGATAGTGTAGCTTGGAGAGTTGCATCAAACCAGTCTCTGGACTGAAGATCGCAACAAGAACAACATCCATAACCAATATACTGCGCTACATACAGTATCATTCAGTTCGTTATTGTTTAGAAACCTCATAAAACAGTAGGAAGTTTATGGTTGAGTCTTTTTATGAACTTTTGTCCCACTTCCATTTTTTGTCATCAGGAAATAAGTTGAACAAAAGTGGCGTAATTGTGATCTCGAGGTAGAAGCAGGACACGGTATCAACACACGGACTTGACGATACCGCGAGCGTAACTGACGGCCCACAGGAAGCTACAGTGTTTAAAGGCGTAACAGCAGTCTGTTTCATTTTACAATGACCGGGCTATACTTGGTCGAATGTTGGTGGATTTTTAATCTCGTGATATAGTGGGAATTCCGAGAATATTTTACTGAATATTACCGATGAAATATTCTGCCTTCTTAGAGTAGTAACGTGGATGCTTGTGGAAACAGCGACCTTTGTGGCCAGTAAAAGGGGAACAAAAACTGTATATTTATACTGAGTATGAACATATAAAAATCATACGAGAGTCTCAGTATGACAAAAATTCGATAACATGGACGCTACGCATAATGATATAGAAATAAATGCGACATCAGAAATATTGCGGACGGCAGGGTATACAGAGGTCAGTGCCTGTGGTTACCATGCAGTTCGGTCACGGACCACAAAGAATTGCAGAGACAAACCGAACAATAAACATCGTGAGTGAGCGTTTATAACTGAGACAACCCGACGAAACGAGAGGGAAAGTATATATGCCATATTACTGAAAGAACTGTCAATTTTCATGAGTAAATGTTATTTTAAGCACACAGATTGAGGTTACATATCATACATATTCGGTTATGTCCCTGGATCAAATAAGTCACTGAAGAAGAATTACGGACAACATCCAGTTGGTTCCTTCACCAAGACAATAAATGGTTTTATATCTTAGCTTATTTCAGATCAGCTTGTAATCCATATTTAGGTCAAATTTTAGCCTTGTTTCCAAATACTGCTCGCTGTTCATCGTTACCCTTGGTTCCTGATGTTTTTCTACGCAATTAGGTTGCTATGGATACAACAATAATTCCAAGTGTGATCTATCGATTTACATACGTTTGTAGCCTGGTGTTTCAAAGAAAAATTCCTGATCTGAAACTAATAACAATAATTTTAATACGAGTAGCAAAGTCCACCGGGAAGTCTAGTGCATTTGTACAAAACTTAGTTTGGCACAGCACCACGAACGTCAGAGGTACATAGGGCTATTAAGTCATACCTTCATGTTCGCGCACAAGCAAAATACTGTATATTTCGTATATAGAAAATAGTATACGACAAGAAATAATCGCCGTCAGACTGATTGAAGTAATTCTTTTCTCCATGGATTTCCGACCAAATGTATCACAGAAAGATTCAAATGGCTCTGAGCACTATGGGACTCAACTGCTGTGGTCATCAGTCCCCTAGAACTTAGAACTACTTAAACCTAACTAACCTAAGGACATCACACACATCCATGCCCGAGGCAGGATTCGAACCTGCGACCGTAGCAGTCGCACGGTTCCTGACTGCGCGCCTAGAACCGCGAGACCACCGCGGCCGGCTACAGAAAGATTCACACCGCCTAGTTGAAGGTAAATAAGAAAACAGTGTGTTTATAATGTTTTCACGAACTGGTTGTTCACGCTGAGTGAAACAGATCTGAAGATGGTTGTTTCATAACCGAAACCGGTAACCGTAAGTAAATCTGAAATGAATACGATTTAAAATAATGGTTTCTATTTACACCAGGTACAACCTCTGATGCCCCAATGTGATACTAAAATTATTGTCCATGTAGTTATTATATAAAGCAAGTAATATTTACGAGAGCGTGCTGAAAAAGTAATGGCTCTCAATTCTTTATGTGAACATTTTTAAAGCTTCTTGAATAAAACAAATGTTATTAACATTCCGCACCTCCATATTTCATGTGCATATTTATTTGTCTGCAGAGTCGCCCCAGTGAAGAACACATTTCCTCCAACAGGAAACCAGTTACTTCATACAGTCACTATAGAATGTTTGACTTCGTTGACGGAGCCTCAACATCACCTCTGCTGCATCAATGTCAAATCGTCGAAGCTTTGGAAACAGATGAAAAGCGAATGGAGCCAAGTCTGGACTGTATGGAGAATGGCCGATGACATTGCACCCAAGGTGTCGGATTGTTGCAGACCTTTCAGTGCTCACGTGGAGTCTCGCACTGTCATGCTCAAGTAGATTTTCTCAATTGGAAACTCGATTGCAGTACACTATTTCTCACGCATCGACTTAGTTATGTTACAGACCGCCATGTTACACGCTATAAGTAGGAGGCCTCTAGCGGCGAAGATTGCAAATTTATGGTATTAGTAGAATAGGTACAGATCTTTTGATAGTTTTCAACTAATGTGTAGCCACTTCGGTGTGTTAGTCAGTTTTTCCTTGTTTCTAACAGTCTTCGCGCAAACACATTACATAATTTCCTACCTGCTGTTACTTGCATAATACACTCCTGGAAATTGAAATAAGAACACCGTGAATTCATTGTCCCAGGAAGGGGAAACTTTATTGACACATTCCTGGGGTCAGATACATCACATGATCACACTGACATAACCACAGGCACATAGACACAGGCAACAGAGCATGCACAATGTCGGCACTAGTACAGTGTATATCCACCTTTCGCAGCAATGCAGGCTGCTATTCTCCCATGGAGACGATCGTAGAGATGCTGGATGTAGTCCTGTGGAACGGCTTGCCATGCCATTTCCACCTGGCGCCTCAGTTGGACCAGCGTTCGTGCTGGACGTGCAGACCGCGTGAGACGACGCTTCATCCAGTCCCAAACATGCTCAATGGGGGACAGATCCGGAGATCTTGCTGGCCAGGGTAGTTGACTTACACCTTCTAGAGCACGTTGGGTGGCACGGGATACATGCGGACGTCCATTGTCCTGTTGGAACAGCAAGTTCCCTTGCCGGTCTAGGAATGGTAGAACGATGGGTTCGATGACGGTTTGGATGTACCGTGCACTATTCAGTGTCCTCTTTCCTGTGCTAACCTCTTCATCTCAGAGTAGCACTTGCAACCTACGTCCTCAATTATTTGCTTGAAGTATTACAATCTCTGTCTTCCTCTTCAGTTTTTGCCCTCTACAGCTCCCTCTAGTACCATGGAAGTCATTCCCTCATGTCTTAGCAGATGTCCTATTATCCTGTCCCTTCTCCTTATCAGTGTTTTCCACATACTCCTTTCCCCTCCGATTCTCCGTAGAACCTCCTAATTCCTTACCTTATCAGTCCACCTAATTTTCAACATTCGTCTATAGCACCACATCTCAAATGCTTCGATTCTCTTCTGTTCCAGTTTTCCCACAGTCCATGTTTCACTACCATACAATGCTGTACTCCAGACGTAAATCGATAGATCACACTTGGAATTATTGTTGTATCCATAGCAACCTAATTGCGTAGAAAAACATCAGGAACCAAGGGTAACGATGAACAGCGAGCAGTATTTGGAAACAAGGCTAAAATTTGACCTAAATATGGATTACAAGCTGATCTGAAATAAGCTAAGATATAAAACCATTTATTGTCTTGGTGAAGGAACCAACTGGATGTTGTCCGTAATTCTTCTTCAGTGACTTATTTGATCCAGGGACATAACCGAATATGTATGATATGTAACCTCAATCTGTGTGCTTAAAATAACATTTACTCATGAAAATTGACAGTTCTTTCAGTAATATGGCATATATACTTTCCCTCTCGTTTCGTCGGGTTGTCTCAGTTATAAACGCTCACTCACGATGTTTATTGTTCGGTTTGTCTCTGCAATTCTTTGTGGTCCGTGACCGAACTGCATGGTAACCACAGGCACTGACCTCTGTATACCCTGCCGTCCGCAATATTTCTGATGTCGCATTTATTTCTATATCATTATGCGTAGCGTCCATGTTATCGAATTTTTGTCATACTGAGACTCTCGTATGATTTTTATATGTTCATACTCAGTATAAATATACAGTTTTTGTTCCCCTTTTACTGGCCACAAAGGTCGCTGTTTCCACAAGCATCCACGTTACTACTCTAAGAAGGCAGAATATTTCATCGGTAATATTCAGTAAAATATTCTCGGAATTCCCACTATATCACGAGATTAAAAATCCACCAACATTCGACCAAGTATAGCCCGGTCATTGTAAAATGAAACAGACTGCTGTTACGCCTTTAAACACTGTAGCTTCCTGTGGGCCGTCAGTTACGCTCGCGGTATCGTCAAGTCCGTGTGTTGATACCGTGTCCTGCTTCTACCTCGAGATCACAATTACGCCACTTTTGTTCAACTTATTTCCTGATGACAAAAAATGGAAGTGGGACAAAAGTTCATAAAAAGACTCAACCATAAACTTCCTACTGTTTTATGAGGTTTCTAAACAATAACGAACTGAATGATACTGTATGTAGCGCAGTATTTTGGTTATGGATGTTGTTCTTGTTGCGATCTTCAGTCCAGAGACTGGTTTGATGCAACTCTCCAAGCTACACTATCCTGTTTAAGCTGCTTCATCTTCGACTAACTATTGCGCCCGACATCCTTCTGAATCTCCTTACAAGGGAGCCTCCCCATCGCACCCCCCCCCCCCCCCCCCCCCTCAGATTTAGTTATAAGTTGGCACACTGGATACGCCTTGAAAAACTGAACACAGATCAATCGAGAAAACAGGAAGAATTTATGTGAAACCGTGAAAAAAATAAGCAAAATATACGAATTGAGTTGTCCATGCAGAAGATATGCAACTTCAAGGATAATGTGAGCTCACGAGCGCTGTGTTCCCGTGCTTAGCGTGAGCAGCTGTGGAACAAGAGGTCCTTGGTTCAAGTGTTACCTCGACTGAAAAGTTTACTTTCTTTATTTTCGCAAAGTTATGATCTGTCCGTTCGTTCATTGACGTCTCTGTTCACTGTAATAAGTTTAGTGTCTGTGTTTTGCGACCGCACCGCAAAACCGTACGAGCTATATTTGCTGGATTCATATTGCCCACGGAATACATCCTACGTATTTAATGCACTCTCGTCCAAAGTAGCGAACAGTCAACTGCCAGCCAGGGAGCCTCGTTAGCAGGAATACTCTCTCTTCCGTGCGCTGTAGTCGACTGACGAGTGTTTCGATGTTTGTTTAGGTGTAGCGTCCGCATACTACGGCGCAGTTACCTCGCGTCGGACGGACGGACGGACAGATAATAATTGTCTGAAGATAAAAAATTAAACTTTTTACTCGAGGGAAGACCTGAACCAAGGACCTCTCGTTTCGCAGCTGCTCACGCTAACCACGGGACCACGGCGCTCCAGCACTCACGTTCTCCTTGATGTTGCATATCTTGCCATGGACTACTCAGTTTGTGTTTTTGCTTATTTTTTTCATAGTTCGACACAACTTCTTCCTGTTTTCTCCATTGATCTGTGTTCAGTTTTTCAAGGCCTATCCACTGTGCCAACTTATAACTAAATCTGAGGGGGTTGCGATGGGGAGGTTCCCTTGTTAGTGTGTTCATCTCTTGGTCTCCGTCAACGATTTTTACCCTCCACCATTCCCTCAAATATTACATTGATTATACCTTGATGCTTCAAAACGTGTCCTACCAACCGATACTTTGTTTCAGTGAGGTTGTGCCACAAATTCCTCTTGTCCCCTATTCTGTTCAGTACCTCAAAAAAAGTGTTCAAATGGCTCTAAGCACTATGGGACTTCACATCTGAGGTCAGCAGTACCCTAGACTTAGAACTACTTAAACTTAACTAACCTAAGGACATCACACACATCCATGGCCGAGGCAGGATTCTAATCTGCGACCGTAGCAGCAGCACGGTTCCGGACTGAAGCGCCTAGAACCGCTCGGTCACATCGGCCATTTGTTATCTCCTCATTAGTTACGTGATCTACATATCTTATCTTGAGTATTCTTCTGTAGCACCACTTTTTGAAAGCTTCTATTCTCTTCTTGTCTAAACTGTTTATCGTCTATGTTTCACTTTCATGCATGGCTACATTCCATATAAATGCTTTCGGAAAAGACTTGTTGACACTTAAATCTATACTCGATGTTAACAAATTTCTCTTCTTCAGAAACGCTTTCCTTGACATAGGCAGTCTACATTTTATGTCCTCTCTACTTCGACCATCATCAGTTATTTTGCTCCCAAAATAGCAAAACTCATTTAAGTGTCTCGTTTCCTAATCTAATTCCGTCAGCATCACCAGATTTAATTCGACTACATTCCATTATCCTGTTTTTGCTTTTGTTGATGTTCATCTTATATCCTCCTTTCTAGGCACCTGATAAGGAGAATGAAAGCTAAAAAGTAAGAAGCGAAGAGTGATAACAGAAAACATAATGTCTTCATAAAGATCAAACTTTAGGAAGACGAAGTAGATGTTACAAAAATCACCTACAAAGGTCGACATATTGCCATTAATGAACAAAACATGGTAGATTTTAGCTGATGCAAACGAAGAAACGTTCTTGGACAATACACACCTACTGATATCGAATGTCGACGTCACTATGAAGACGTTCCGAAGCTTTACGTCTGAAGCACAACGCTATATGTAAATAAATGTAGGCTATAGAATGTCAAATATATGTAAACTATGTTTGTGCTACAGACTAAAAGAAGTTGAGGAGAAGGCACTGCTAGTTTGATAGATACGTGCTACGTCATGCTGGAAAAGTTACCTTAGCACTGAAAAAAGTAAAAGAAGAAAAGCAGGGGTGCATAGGAAGACTAGATTGTATGAAACACATTATCGAATACGGTGCGCGTAGAACGTGGGGTGTAAGTAGAATTGAAAAGATAGCGCTATGCAAAAAGAGCTGAATGACAACATAGAGCCATACTAATGATTTAAAAATGAAAAATCTAGCAAGTAGATTTGTTACAGAAAACAAGTTATAGCGATGAAGCGCTTTACATAATCCATCCGACTTTTTTTGCTTGTGGCTTAACAGACGAGGCCTTACGACAGAGACCGAGCGAGGTGGCGCAGTGGTTAGCACACTGGACTCGCATTCGGGAGGACGACGGTTCAATCCCGTCTCCGGCCATCCTGATTTAGGTTTTCCGTGATTTCCCTAAATCGTTTCAGGCGAATGCCGAGATGGTTCCTTTGAAAGGGCACGGCCGATTTCCTTCCCAATCCTTCCCCAACCCGAGCTTGCGCTCCGTCTCTAATGACCTCGTTGTCGACGGGACGTTAAACACTAACCACCACCACCTTACGACAGATTCACATTTTTTCTACAGAAAGCAGTCGCTAAGGACTGCTTGTCGTAGCTATCAATATTTGGCGAGGACATTACATTAACATATTGGAGCACAGAGCGCTGGATATGTGCCAGACACATATTTCTGAAGTTAAGCCAACACACCAAGCGACGACCGAGTTGCCAGCAAGGATTCTGCTATGTTGTACCTTTACCAACACATCAGAAAACTACGTCCCGACGAAAATTCGTTAGTGTCTTTTAAGAAACCTATGTACTTCGTAACTGGGGCGGAACACCTCAATGAACACACTGGCAATAAGATTCCTTCCAACGAACTTCACACCAGTACTTGGTTTGTAAATAAAAACGCATTTTCTTGCTGCAACTTATTTTTCTTGCTTTAAGGCATCATCAGTGGCATCTATAATGATACAGTTTTGTTGTTTTCAGATTTTGTTAGATTATCAAACAGTTAGCGTCGCGGTATTTTGTGTAAGTAAGTAATTCTTTACGGTATGCTGTGATCTGCGTTTTCTCTCATTAGGTCTAGAGGTTGCACTACCACTTTATTGCCGACGCATAGGCACAATTTTGTACTCCGAACTTTTTCACAGTGCTCACCATATCTCTCCTTTTTTGTGGTTTACTATCATTCTTTTACCACTCGAAATAGCTATTTTTTCGGACACTGTGCTTTTAACAACGTAAATACTGTAACTCCATTACGTGTTTCCTCCTCTTGGATTTTTTTACCTACATGTAGCAACCTAACGAAATATATGTTAAAAACCAACTTCTATTCGTGATGTTTATTTCGTTTGAGTGTGTGTGTGTGTGTGTGTGTGTGTGTGTGTGTGTAATAGAGTGAGAGAGAGAGAGCGAGAGCTGAAGGGTGTGTATACGTTTTTTTTTCTTTTTTTGTTGTGTGCGTGTGTGTGTGTGTGTGTGTGTTTGTGGGGGGGAGGGAGGTGGAGAGGGGGTTGGATTGGTGGTTTGATTTGAGTTGTAGAGTGTTTAATATGAATGTACTAGCTGTTAGTGAGTGGGTGGTGGTGGTGACAACTGTTCTGTGGAGGGAATCATAGTAACGCAAGTTTCATGTCGTAAGCGACAGAAAAGATTTATATGCTTTTCGAAAAACTCGTTTAACCCTAAAGACTTTCAAATCTGTTAGCGTCTGGGAATGTTTCTTTTTTCTGAGGAGGCCCTGTATGAATTCGATTAACGCAGATTCAGTTTGTTTCGTTGGATTTGTATAATGGGAGAAATCGGATGATGCGATCAGAGCCAAAACTAGCTACTGTCTTTCCCATCACAGTAGCTGCCTCAGCGTTAATCTTTCTACTTACGTAACCACAGCAGTTGGCTTTCCACGCTACTGATCACGCTATTTCTCGGGAGTGACAATTTCAGTAGAGCGCTGTCTCTTGTCAATACCACTTATACAAATAATATGAAAAATATTTTTCGAAAGTCATCAGTTGGGCCCAAGGTATTATGAAAAGACAAAATACAATTGATTGTAAATTGTTTATTTATAAACAGTAAACTATCCAAAGAGTTTCACTCATTCTCCGATAAATAAAAACTAATCTCTTACGGAAACAAATACGCACCAGAAGCCAGAGAAATGTGTGGAATACTGAATAAAACACTCAGAGGCTGGAGGCTGTATTCTACGGACAGACCGAAGTGTCCGCTCCGTATTTCCAGTGAAACAGACGATCTACGGTTGTAGGATAATATATGCTCCAATCCAACCATCAGTTGCTGCGCACTTAGAGAGCCTTTTCAGTGCCCTGGAAATGAAAACATGAGGATTGAAGTACATCATGAAACCTTTGGGAGATTAAGCCCTTACTGACTGGCTGATTTAGCCCTTATTTTGATTTTAGTACCCCCACCCATCCTCTGCAGTTTTTTACGACAGTTCGAAGTCATCAGGGCATTGACTGCACTTAATGCCTACAGAGATTCTATCGTAATCCCCCACCATGTAGCCTCTATGATCGACCATAGGCATCCTGCGTGCATTGCTAGAAGTGGTAGTGACCTCGCAACTTCCGCCCACATACTTTCCATTGAGCTGACGTCTGGTGATCTCGTCACGAAAGAAAGGTGTTTCATCCTTCTCTGTCGTTGAAACCAATTCTGGATGGCTCTGCTGTTGTGAATGGGACTATGATCCTTCAAAGAAATTCTCACCTATCAGGTTGGAAGTAATACATTACTGAGTAATGCTACGAATTCGACCCCTGTAATAGCTGTGGTTTCTAAGCTAGACTTTAAAAATCACAGTAGGATAAAGGGTTTCATATTCCATGAAACTCGGATGAGAACTGTGGAAAAAAAGTCACACTTTTAAGAGGATGGCGCAGGGATGGGGGTCAGAACACAGAATGATTGGTGATGCAGTTTAAGGTACCAGGTATCTCACGCACGCCGGTAGGTCTTCGTTCAGGATGTATCATCCTCCATTAAATTGACATCTTAGTTTGTAATGCTGAGATAGCCTAGAATGTCTGATGTTAGACTAACCTATCGGGAATCTTGGATTCGATGCAAGTCGTGTAAGAGTTTATTTTCTTATTTTTGTTGGAGTTGAAATGCTTTAGTGTATGTTACTGCAGATAGTGAAGAAGTATGCTGACCACCCGTTAGACTTTCATTCATGGCTTCGCTTGCTCAAAACGACAGTTTCCCTTTAATTTAGTATCCCTTTTTCTCTCCTTCCACCCACAAAGACACAAGATCGGAGGTCACGCACGCCCGCTCGCACAATGTGGCCAAAGTCGCTTCTGCCATTGCCGTTGTCTCTCCACGCCTCGTGTCAGCGCGATCACTCGCGGGTTGGAGCTTGAAACAAACGCCTACGGTTGATATAAATAACGGACGTCAGAATGTGAATGAAACAAGTCTCTCCTTACATTTAGTGACAAATAAATGCAACTTTGAGGCGTACTCATGAAACAATTTATGTTTCCAGTGTTGACATGACGACAAACAGCATTAAACGTGTAAACTGAATCATAATTAATACATATGTATGTAACTACGCCATAATAAATATGAAATCGGTTGTATTTTATCTCCATGTCATCTGTTTTATAATAAACGTAATGGAGGTAATCGTCAACTGTTATCAGAGTAGAATAAGAGTAAAGAAACAGATAAATGAAAAACAAATCTAGCGCAGGACTGGAATCGAACCCACACACCATAGCGAGCTTGCGTGGGACGTTACTAATACCGGTATCTCATCTCTTTCCGAGAGCGATATCGCCTCACCAAGGCCCACCAGTGTAAACGGCTTTGCGGGTAGACAACTGGCATCTGAAACTACACCGTTCACCCCACTCTGATCCCTATCCCCGACCTCGCACATTTCCCTTGTCAGGCAGGTTGGCAGAAGCGACTACGAATGACCTAGTATTGGCCATATGGAAACTATATGAAAATCTGCTAAGGTAGTTAACTGTACAAAGTTCCGGCCTCAAAGCCTCAAGAAACATACGAATCTCGTAAATACGCACATCAAAAATGTTTGGCACCACCCCAGTTCCAAGAACTCCTGAAGATACACTTGATTGTGATTGTTGTATTACAGACACAGTCAATTTGACTGTTCAGAGATGTCACTGAACCCGGCCAAAGATGTAAACAACCATGCACGAGCAGCGCCTATTACACAGAGATTGCCCGACAGCCGATAAGTTCCAGTCATTCGACCTGGAAGGAGGTAAACAGCTCGTGTTGTCTGTAGTTCAACCATGCCTAGACGGTCAATATTGCGGGGCGATCGCGTCCGCATTGTTACTTTATGCCAGGAAGGACTCTCAACAAGGGAAGTGTCCAGGTGTCTTGAACCAAAGCGATGTTGTTCGGACATGCAGGAGATACAGAGAGACAGGAACTGTCGATGCCCTGCCTCGCTCAGGCTGCCCAAGGGCTACAACTGCTGTGGATGACCGCTACCTACCGATTGTGGCTCGGAGGAACTCTGACAATAACGCCACCATGTTCAATAATGCTTTTCGTGCAGCCACAGGACGTCGTGTTAAGACCAAAATTGAGCGCAGTTGGAAGCATGATGCGCAACTTCACTCCCGACGTCCATGGTGAGGTCCATCCTTGCTACCACGACACCATGCAGCGCGGTACAGATGGATCTATAACATGCCGAAAGGTTCGCTAAAGACAGGCATCACGTTCTCTTCTCCGATGAGTTCGCATATGCCTTCAACCAGACAATCGTTAGAGACATGTTCGGAGGCAACCCGGTCAGGCTGAACGCCTTAGATACACCGTCCACCGAGTACACCAAGGTGGGAATTCCTTGCCGTTCTGGGTTGGCATTATGTGGGGCCAACGTACGCCGCTGGTGGTCAAGGAAGGCGCCGTAACGCCTGTACGATACGTGAATGCCATCCTCCGGCCGATAGTGCAACCATATCGGCAGCATATTGGCGAGGCATTGTGTTCATGGACGACAATTCGCATCCCCATCGTTCACATCTTGTGAATGACTGCCCTCAGCATAACGACATCGCTAGACTAGAGTGGCCAGCATGTTCTCCAAACATGAACAATATCGAACATGCCTGGTATACATTGAAAAGGGCTCTTCATGGAAGACGTGACCCACCAACCACTATGAGGGATCTACCCCTAATCGCCGTTGAGGAGTGGGGCAATCTGGACCAATAGTGCCTTGATGAACTTGTGGATAGTATGCCACGACGAACACAGGCATGCATCAATGCAAGAGGACATGCTACTGGGCATTAGAGGTATCGGTGTGTACAGCAATCTGTACCACAATCTCTAAAGGTCTCGCTATATGGTGGTACAACATGGAATGTGTGGTTCTCATGAGCAATAAAAAGGGCGGAAATGATGTTTATGTTGATCTCTATTCCAGTTTCCTGTACAGGTTCCGCAACTCACGGAACCGAGGTGACTCAAAACTTTTTTTGATGTGTGTAATTATTTAACCAGTTCTTAAAAACGAATAACAGATCTAAAATAATTTATCCTAGACCCATACAAGTTCCTTATCCTATCAGATAGTGAAGAAGTTTTGGGCTTGTCAATTTTCAATAGCTATGACAATGCTTCCCAAAATTTAAAACGAAGAAGTTTGAGCGCATGCAATTGATCACTGGTGCATGAATAGTTCACCTAAGTAACTCAAACTTTATTATACTGCAAATTATATGGACTGTCGTGTGATTTTTCTCAACACTCTTCACTCTAGTTACCGTTATCTGTCCTATGCGCCACACGGATTTGGTTCTAAATTTTACGAGTGCTGTCTCAGCTTTTAGAAACTGAGAAGCAAAAATTTTCAGATCTGCCTGTATGGGGGTGGGAAACTCTATGGGACTGGCTAGGAGAGACTATTTTACACCACTTAGTCCGCTTGAAAGCGTGTTGTATTAAAAATGTTTATACTTCAGTAATTTTCTTATGTTTTTTAGTCTTTTTTGTTTGAAATATATCAAACGCTTTCAACATTTTCATGAGATTACAACACAGCCATGCGTTAAATTTCAGTTGCCCTTCATCTGAGCCAACTACTCAGTTGCTTCGTCCTACGTTTATCTTAGGAAAAGGTGGTGAAGGTAAAAATTAAAGGGATTCGACCTTACTGACAGGCGTACCAGCAATCGTTCTTACTACGGAACTCCGGGGCTGAAACAGCAATAGGGGGGCATAGGAATGGTATACAAACTAAACTCCGCCACACACCAGACAAGAAAGAAAGTAAATCTTTTATTGTTACCCCGTTCTGCGGTATGCTATAAATTTACAGTTCTAGCTTATCGGGCAATAAGTTTCAAATCAGCTGGAAAATTTTTACCAAACACACAGGAAAACAAAGTACCCTCCGTCATATAGCTGACACGAAAGCGAGTTAATATGCATTATCATCTAGTTTTGAACTACGTTGAAAGTTTCAAGTCTATCTAATGTTAAGTTCCAACTGCAACATTGGCAGACACAAGAAAACGACCTAATAAAAACGTGTTAAGATAAGAATAAAAGAAGAAATCGATCGGTGTATTGGGACCAGCTTTAAGATAGGAACTACGGTTGCAGGTTCGAATCCTGCCTCGGACATGGATGTGTGTGATGTCCTTAGGTTAGTTAGGTTTAAGTAGTTCTAAGTTCTAGAGGACTGATGACCACAGATGTTAAGTCCATAGTGCTCAGAGCCATCAACCATCTTTAAGATAGGAACAAAACATTCTAGTGTGTGGTGTTTGTCAAAGAAACATGACAAATTGATGAAAGTATCTCGCCTTTCTTGATTTACAAGTGATGCTCACTGGAAGTTGTAAATTTAACACTATAAAAAAGTTGGACTGGAATCAGTGGGGAAGATTCATTATAATTTGTGCATAAATCAGAGTGCAATTATTATAAATAGAATAAAAGAAGAATATGAAGTCAGGGAATGAGTACGACGTGGTTCTCCTCTGTCTACATGCGCTATGTGATCAAAAGTATCCGGACACCCCCAAAAACATACGTTTTTCATATTAGCTGTATTATGATGCCACCTACTGCCAAGTACTCCATATCAGCGACCTCAGTAGTCATTAGACATCGTGAGAGAGCAGGATGGGCCGCTCCGCGGAACTCACGGACTTCGAGCTTGGTCAGTTGCTAGGGTGTCACTTGTGTCATACAGCTGTACGCGAGATTTCCACACAGCAAAACATTCCTAGGTCCACTGTTTCCGATGTGATAGTGAAGTGCAAACTTGAAGGCTCACGTGCAGCACAAAAGCGTACAGGCCGAACTCGACTGACAGGCCGCCGTCAGTCGAAGAGGGTCGTAATTTGTAATAGTCACACGTCTATGAAGATCATCACACCGGAATTTCAAACTCCATCAGGATCCATGGCAAGTGCTATGACAGTTAGACGGGAGGTGAGGAAACTTGTACTTTATAGTCGAGCGGCTTCTCATAAACGACATATCACGCCGGCAAATGCCAAACGACGCCTCGCTTGGTAAGGAGCATAAACACTGGACGATTGAACAGCGGTGAAACATTGTGTGGAGTGACGAATTACGGTATACAATGTGATTATGCAATGGCGGGGTGTGGGTACGGCGAATGCCCGGTCAAGCGTGTGTAGTGCTTACAGTAAAATGCGGAGGCGGTGGTGTTACGATGTAGTCGTGTTTTTCATGGAAGGGGCTCGCACCCCTTGTTGTTTTTCGTGGCACTATCACAAGCACCTTCTTGCTTCCCACTGTTCAAGAGCAATTCGGAGATGGTGATTGCAACTTTCAACACGATCGAGTAGCTGTTCATAATGCACGGCCTGTGGCGGAGTGGTTACAGGACAATAACATCGCTGTAATGGACTGGCCTGCACAGAGTCCTGACTTGAATCCTATAGAACATCTTTGGGATGTTTTGGAACTCCGACTTCGTGCCAGGCCTCACCGACCGACATCGATACCTCTCCTCAGTGCAGCAATCCGAGAAGAATGGGCTGCCATGCCCCAAGAAACCGTCCAGCACCAGATTGAACGTATGCCTACGAGAGTGGAACCTGTCATCAAGGGTGTTGGTGGACGAACACCATATTGAATTACAGCGTTACCCATGGAGGGCACCACTAACTTGTAAGTCATTTTCAGGCAGGCGTCCGGATACTTTTGATCGCATAGTGTATGTGTTTGAAATACTAGGTGTCAAAAATTGTATCTCATATTTTGAGGGGTGATGGTAGGGTTCAAAACAAGATATTGACCAGTGTGCAATGCCTCTAAAGCTCGTATATGAAGAGCTATGAGACTTGGTTTATTTTCACTACCGTGAAACACGTGTCTTGTGCAGAATATGGGCTCATATCTCAAAAGCTAAGCTTATTAAACCCCACGTATACTAGAAATTTCTTCTTATGTTGGGCCCCCTACGACATCGCAAAAACTGGAATATGTCTTCTTTAACAGTGTGTATACTTTGTAGAAACCTAGCAACCAACGAACAGGACACGTGACGAGCTAAACTTAGCAGTGAAGAGATAAACTATGTCACATTCTTTAATGACTTGCTAATGGGTCCAGACTTAGAAACAAAATGTATAAAATATTGCAGGTATTAGCCGACATACCAAAAAAACGTCTGTATGGAAGAAGAAAGAAATAAATTTAACGGCAAAGAGGAAAATAATACAAATATCAAGGCAGAGATAAAAATGGATGGCAACAGAAGTAATAAAGTGCAGCAGTTCAACAACTTCAGGAGAGAAACTACAGAGGAAAACAAATATTTAATAAAAGTACGGTGAATGATAGCACTACAAAAACCTTTAATGGTTATGAACAATACTCTGACAAGTGGACATACCAGCGGTAGAAATACAGAAACGCACTACCAAATGTATTATATTGAGAACAATTTTCTGTACCCTGGAGGAACAACGTATGCTTCACGCGGTTCCAGACTGTAGCGCCTAGAACCGCACGGCCACCCCGGCCGGCTAGAAAATGACTGAATTAAGTTAGATGCAGAGAAAAACAATCCTCTGAGTGTTGTGACAAGACAAGATGGATAAAATACTAAGGAGAGGAAAAGGAAGGATGAAAAGAAATTCATAGGTCATGTTCCAGAAAGAATTATTCCTTCCAAATATAATTAAGAAATGTAGTACTAAATAAGAAACTAAGGAGATGCCAGAGAAAGCTGTCAGCATCAGAACTATATTTATTACGGGGAGATCAAAAGAGTAGGATGGAGAGTAGTACAGTTGCTTTGACAAGAAGTACAGATCATGAAAGTAACGGATAAATCTTACGAAAAACTGAAAGTACTCCAAACTTCCCAGTTTTCATTGTTCATTCATGCAGGAAATAAATTTCATGCTGTGGGTGCAGCATTTCTACACACGGTTTCATGATGGAGATGAGCATATTTATATAGGCGTTACTGTTGACAATTCCATCTATTCTCCACAGAGGACCTTCTGCACGACCCTGAATATAGCTCCACACTGCAACAGAGAACCCTGCCCTCCTTTGTCTTTCGTGGACTTGGTCTGAATGGAAGCGTTGTCCCCGTGGGCGGTGCACCTTAGCCAACCAAACTGTTTGTTTGTTAAAACAATTACGCACACGTTCAGCGATTACATTTACTTAACGGATTATTGACCAGACAAATGAAGTCAGGATATAAGAAACAGGTTATATCCGTTATTTGTAACCAACCACAAAGCTCAAACCATTTAGGAACAAAAAAATTGGTTTTGAAATAATTTTATACAGTAACTTTCATATCTCATCTGAACAGGGGCATCACCACACAAAGAAAATCCTTTTTCGTCGGAGAAGACTACTTTACTCCAATCAAAGTCAATATATTGTGCCGCAAAAGCCCTGTGGTCTGTTTCCTGATGGTCGATCAACGGTTGTTTGAAACAGCTCTCCCACAAACAAACGGGCGTCTCTCAGCCTCCTCGTAACAGTTTTTCCGCTACTGGGAAAGTGACAAATCTCTCTCAGTGCACTGCAGCTCAGAAACGGATTAGCTCGTACTTTCTCCAACAGACGTTGATCATCTACTTCACTAGACACACGTGGTCGGACACTTCCTCCTTTCCGCTAGATATAGCCACTGTCATGGTATTCTGTTCACCAGCGCAGAGCAGTACCATTTCCAATCAGTGCAATCACTCACACTGTAGTGTCTCGGTCTCACTGCTACTGCATCATGACTGTTACCTTTGTGGTTGAACCCACCGTTAAGTGCCCACACTTCAGCGGGTTTATGCTACCATCGACGTATATTTCCGACGGACGTCGAAACAGTTGCTGGCCCCACCTGTGCGTTGTTGGAGTCAGGACGTATGCGGAGTCTGCTGCAGTTCTCGGAACTAACGATGCAGGCCCATTAGCTGGGAACACAGATACGAATTTTTGAACGGGCCATGTTGAGAGTTCCGTGTGTTGACTTGCAGTTTTAACATAGCAGCACAAGATTTAATTGCTACTAGTACGGCGAAGTAGTAGACGAATGATCACTTAGATAAACATATTGAATTCTAAAACTGTAAACAAATAAATTAGTCACTAGATTTCAGCAAATCGCTGTTTATTTACGAGTTTCGCGTGAACTTATTTTCAGGATGTCAAACATGGAAAGGTACTTTATACACGCTGTATCTTATAATGTGCACGCAACCGCTTCAAAGTTCTTTGAAGTAATGAGAAAATGAGAACTGCTTTATAGCTCTCTAGGAAGGTCATCATGCTTCATGCTATATCCATGGCACCATTATTGTCTCGTAAGCTAGTGGAAGGGTAGTTGCTGACTCAGATCTCAGCTTGCCGATGTAAATTGCTTCGGATTCTTATATTTATTTGGAAATATCACGAACGGAATTCAGTAACAAAGTGAGAAAGAAACCTTTGCTTTGCGCCAACTGAACGCCCAGCCTATTCTTATTTTTAATCTGTCATCTACTGTAACACATTGTTGGTTAGTTATTTTTATTGTTGTCAGTCCTTCAGTCGCAAGAAATTTCGTATCGCTATTTTGTGGAAATGCACTTGATATGTGAATCTGGAAGAATGGAATTTTCCATGTTTCACCACCCAGACGACGCACATTTAGCTTCGCATCTTATGTTCAAGGCAATAGGAATATCCCGATAAGAGTAAACGTCAATCAGCGACGCAGACAGAACTCTGCAACACTTTCTGTTGATTTAACACCACGACGACGAATACATTAATATTGCAGTTTGTTACTCAGCAATGGAATATACAGTATGGATGGACTTTTGTACAGAGAGCTATGAATTTGTGACCGCAACCATTGTTTACCCTTGACTCAGCTGTTAGTTTTCCACTTACAGCTGTTACTCTACAACCATGTTTGATAGTTGTTTCGTTATACTATTCAAATGGTTTACGACAGTGCAGCCGTGCGGAGTGGCCGCGCGGTTTGAGGCGCCATGTCACTGACTGTGCTGCCGCTCCCGCCGAAGGTTCGAGTCCTCCCTCGGGCATGGGTGTGTGTGCTGTTCTTAGCATAAGTTAGTTTAAGTAGTGTGTAAGTCGAGGAACCGATGATCTCAGCAGTTTGGTCCCTTAGCAATTCAGACAAACGACAGTGCATAGTTTTTTCTTGTTCTTGTTTACATAGATATGTAACGTAGTATGTAAATTCCAGGTCATCAAGTAGGTGTTTCACTTGCGACATTCGATTTAGTATGCAGTTAAAAAGTCTCCTAGCTATCTTGATCCAGTACCGTTGGAGAAGGTTTAGTGTTTCACTTTCAAAATATCAAGCAACAACACAGAAAAAAGTCCCTAGAACAATTCTCAGGAGCCATCTGTGACACGGATTTTCATTATTTTCGTCTTTGTGGACCAAATAAGAGTCGCGGGGAAAAGGAAAGGGGGGGGGGGGGGACAACACGAAAGCAGTGAGTAGACTATGTGGTATACATTTGATGTATAAACGGCTCCCCGGATGACAAAAGTATGAATGCTGTGAATTGTCCATTGCCCATATTTATACAAAGCTGTTTCCGGTTCAGTGACATATTTGCACTCTCTTCTCTTCTCAGTCCTCAAATGAATTGAATGGTTCAAATGGCTCTGAGCACTATGGGACTCAACTGCTGTGGTCATAAGTCCCCTAGAACTTAGAACTACTTAAACCTAACTAACCTAAGGACAGCACACAACACCCAGCCATCACGAGGCAGAGAAAATCCCTGACCCCGCCGGGAATCGAACCCGGGAACCCGGGCGTGGGAAGCGAGAACGCTACCGCACGACCACGAGATGCGGGCAAATGAATTGATTACTGCGTAGTATCGAATAATTAGTTAACTGCGTTTCTTCTTGCCTTCACCGATACAACATGTACAAGAGTGCAAACAGACAGTAGATTTGGTGGTACAAAGTTTGGTTTCTTGTGTTTAGTGATGTGTGAGAAAAGCTTGGTATTCAATATCCTTTTATTCCATCAAAATAAGCTTTCGTTGCAAATTATCAATGAAAGTGTTTGAATCCTTTGTATTTTTGGGGAGTTGCATTTGTTGTGGAAAATTGTATACTTCAGCATACCATATCCTGCTCGAGCGAAACTAATATCACTAGCTTTGGTGTCCCTATGTTTTTGCTATATAGCACAGCGCTCAACAATCTCTTTCCACGCTGGAAAAGCTAGGAACTGAGGAATTCTGGTTAAATTTAATTTATTGACTTAAATACACATAGCACAAAAGGCGACGTTAGAAAGTACCAGGGGATAATGCAGCATAAATTCAAACGGTCTCGCGCGCCTCCCCTCTGCCAGCCCATATAAGATGAACACGTTTAGCAGTTTGCTGCATAGCTGCTTCTAGCACAGCTAAGAATCAACAACATCGTCGCAAATATTTGGCAACCCTGTTAGAGTGCATGCACTTCCGCATATGTCACTCAGTAGATCCGCTAACTTCACTTGACATTCACCTTTCTTTACTTATGCTGTATAGTCTTCATGTCAGATGAGACACTGAGAAGGATATTTTCATTTCTAGACTTGTAATCCGTACGTTACGTAAGTACCAACTGTTCTTATGTTTATCGGTGCGTTATCGGGGCTAGAGACTGATCTTCTGATATGAGAGGGCTGCTGCTTGCAACGTTTAATTAGCTCAATGGTTCTGCATATGTGTTACACTGCGACGGCGGTATGGGTTGTAAGTTTTAATCGCGGTGGGTACCAAAGCACTGAAAATTTCTTTTTGTTTTAGTTGAGCTGAGAATTGGTAGGAAAACTTGTTTAACGAAATCTGAAGAAAACTTCAACACATTAAGTCTTCTCGACTTCTCCACTCCGTAAATTGTTTTAGGGACCGTTGAAGTCTGACGAATATCAAGCTGCAACATTATACAAACATCTCTGAAGAGATTCGAATCGACTGTCAACGATACGAATTTGAGGTTTACTCGTCACGTAGGACCAACATGTCAGCAGTAGGTATGTAGTGAACATATTGATTAATATACTTCCTCCGTGCCGAATTTCTGTAACAGCAATGAGACAGACCCTGTAGTTTGCTGACACCGGCCTTAGCCACTCTCTTCCCCTTGGGGTAGTTTGGAGTATGGGAAATTTTGGTGGTTTAAATATAATTGATTTCTATTAGCGTCAAGTTCTCCATGAATCGATTCGTGGTCCTAAAAATGTGCAACGTGCCTCTAAAAAGAAAAGAAGTGAGATATAAAACAGTAATAACAACATTAAACCACGTAGTGAGGTGTTTTAACTGGATCGCAAACTATAGAAATAGTTTTGTGCCATACTAGTGTAATAGAAAAGTCATCATTTTAAAAACTGTCGTATGCCGCCGTCACCCAAATTTTGGAAAGTTTTGTAGAATCACTCGACAACATTAAAGCATTTTATATCACCCAAAGTGATGAGCGGTTACAGGCGCTTTCGACAAGGGGCGTGGGAGAAACTCTATTGTCAGAAAGTGAAATAAATAGTAGCTTTGCTATCATTTCACTGCTGACTTCAACATTCAGGTGAAAGGAACTATAAAAATGCAACTGACAACGGGCCTTGATTGCGAGACAAGACACTCGGACGTCACGCATTTTAACCCTAGATCACTCACATGAACGGAACAGACTTCCTCGAACTGGAGGCAAGGCGTCTTCGAGGAAGAGCCGTAGCTTACAGTGTTGCCAGATCTTGCAGATGGCCGGACTTAGGATATTTGTCAGTGTGGCCAGGTTATTTGCCCCAAGTCAACGATCAGTGCTCACGTAGGCTCTGTGGCTGCCAGCCGCCAGCCATATTTTATATCAAAGAGTGTACATATCCCACACTGACGAGCAATATTCAAGTACAAGTATTGGTCGAACGAGAACTTTGGATGCTACGTCCTTTGTTAACGCACTATATTTGTTAAGGAGGTTTCAATGAATCCCATTTGGAATATGCCTTTACAGTTATTAGTATTATGTGGTCATTTCGCTTTAAATCGCTCTCTACACATACTCCTTCATAGCTTAGGAAAATAACTACCTCCAGTAATTGTTTCATAGTTGTGTAACCATACAAGAACGGCTCATTCTGCGTATGTATTTGCAATACGTTATACAGTATTCGTTTATCTGAAAGATTACT
This sequence comes from Schistocerca nitens, assembly GCF_023898315.1. Taxonomy (NCBI): domain Eukaryota; kingdom Metazoa; phylum Arthropoda; class Insecta; order Orthoptera; family Acrididae; genus Schistocerca; species Schistocerca nitens. The sequence continues at coordinate 1,030,813,591 of NC_064614.1, forward strand.
TGTCACTTCCCACACCAAGAGCCGACCTTCTGCAGGCATTGCTGCATTTGGGTACAATTTTCTAACATTGCAACTTCTCTGTATACGACAGCGTCAGCCACAGAATACGTCATGGAATTTCCAGTGTTGTCTCCTACGTAATTTATTTGTATTGTGGAAAGTGACGAACCTGTAACACTCCTTTGGAGTACGCCCGAAGTCACTTTTATGTCTGAAGACTATCCTCCACTGAGAATGACATTCTGTCTTCTGTTTGCTACAATCCTTTCAATCCAATCACATAGTTTGTTTGTTATACCCTACGCTTGTATTTTTTTCAGTAGGTGGCAGTTAGGAACTGTATTGAATGTCTTACAGAAGTCAAGGAAAATGGTATCTATCTGGGCATTGGTATCTTTCACCTTATGGTCACAGAGTACCTAGATACATGGGTTTGGACCGTTTAATGGTTCAGCATCAGACCAAAACACCTTAAGATTTTCTGCCAAGTCAAGACAGATATTTAGTTTTGATTTCGTTGAAATAGTCATTCATGTCTCTTCTTGTCCTAATATTGGCGCCATTTCTTTATTGTTTGCCTATTAGGCTTTGGCTATGTTTAAATTTGTTGTGAACCTCTCTTTGGTGTCGTAGCAACTTAATGACGTGGTTGTCGAACCACGAGGGGTCTTTTCCGTTCCTCACAAACTAGACTGCTGTTAATTGGGTCGAAAAATATAAAAAAGATGTTTCACTTGAGAAGCGAATGAGACAGTGTTTACGCCTATCACCGAAGTTACTGAAAAAATTGTGAAGGAGACCAAGGAGAATTTTGAGGAGGGAGCGAAAGTTCAGGAAGATGAAACAAAAACTTTGAGATTTACGGATGACATTACAATGTGATCAGAAGCGACAAAGGACTCTGAGCATCAGTTCAACAAAATGGCGAGTGTATTAAAAACAGAGTATAAGATAAAAATCAACAAAGTAAAACATGGGCAATGGAATTAGATTACGAAATGAGACACTAAAAGTGAGGAAGTAAAATTAGATTAGGAATTCAGACGCTCAAAGAAGCAAATTAATTTTGTTACCTGGGCACTAAAATATGTGGCAATGGTCATAGTAAGAAGATTATGAAATTGAAACTGACAGTAGCAAGAAAAGGTATTTTGAAAGAAAGAAAGAAAGATCACATCGAATATAAATTTTAAGTAAGGGTTGTTTGAAGGTAATATCATGGAGAGCAGTCTTGTACGAAAGCAAAGTCTGGTCGATAAGCAGTTGAGACAAGAAAAAAAAATGTGCGTGCAACTGGTGCTAAATCGGATTAAAAAGGGCAGCACTTATGAATGCAGGTTTGTTCAATCCGTGGGAGATGCTGAATAGCCATTACTGCCAGATGCTTGAAGATAGACGCAAACTATGCTGTAAAACCGTGCTTACAGAGTTTGACAGTCGGCTTTATAAGTGGACTCTCTGAGCACTTGTTTACCACAACTCCCTACGATTCGTTAAGTAGAGATGTGCGGCGTTCGCAAATCGTCGATGACCTATAGTAAACGACCTCAAAACATCAATGTTTCCAACATTAATATTAATTGATGAACATGTAACAAAATGGCCCAAAAATAAACTTACAAATACATCTAATATAATGTTTAATTAATCACTAGCAGTTGTTAATACTGCAAACCTCGCAACGTCCTGTATACAACAGTTAAAACTAACATTTCTGAGAGAACTTACACCTTCAATCTACTGTATCGTTGGCAGAGAGCGTATACTGGTTTAAAAAGATAATGTACAGAGTGTTAGGAATGTATTTTACTGTGACAGTTGGTACCTTTATATGTGTCCACTTCAGAGTACTAGTTGTTATTTCTCTGCCTCGAACAGTCTTCCCTCAAACACATCAAATAATTTACTATCTGATGGGCGCAGTCACTCGGGAAAGTGGACTATGCTTACCGTTTTGCATTCATACATCCATACTTCAATCCTTGGCTTCCTGCCTATGGGAAATATACCTTACTGTTTACTGTGACTGAAGCATTTTATTATACACATATACACAGGATATAAATGGCATAAGTGGAGATACCTTTATTTGTGGTACCTTAATATGAACACACATCATTGTGTTGATTCTTTCTCTCTGAACAGGACAGTCTGCTCACAAACATAACAAACTTCACGGTTTGATGTCTTCTGCACGATCGTAATTGCACCACTAAGTGAACTGCACCTGTCTACCCTTCAACATCACACCTGCTGCCTAGGGGTAAATAAGCCGACTGTCTTCGAGATACTAAACACCCTAAAAACATGCTATTAGTTATAGCTATAATTATTAGTCTGATAACAAAGTAGATACTGATGCAATGTTGTTCAGTGCATTGTACTGCGTCATTCATAGAAATATCTCCATTTACACCTCTGACACCCTGTATGGCTAAAAAACTCACGTATATCAGTGGAAGTTTTTGCAGCTTTGAGTATATAGTGATGGCGTGATTCTATAATTCTATTGGAACTTGTTTTAGAATTCGTCGTTTCAGATAATGGTTTAACCATGAGAGTAGGTTCGTTTCTGTCACAGTTTGTAGATTACTATTTTCCTTTGTAATGTCTACTCAATAAATAATATTTGGTGTATCTGTTTTCTTGTAATCTATAGCTACCTTGTCATCCCCACTGATATTAATTTCAACACTTGTAGAGAAATCCCTGATCGTTATACTTGTCTTCGAACATATCAAAGGATCTTGATAGTATATGTTCTTGAATCTAGAATCGAACAACGTAGATCTGGAAAATATGTTAACATCTTGACCCTTTAACACGCAGTTTTTAATTTCTGTTATGGTATTACTCTTCAGGATTTCTACAACTCTCTGTATTGATTGAATGCCAGATATTTCAATAATCTTCGTACTAGTTACTGGAATTACTTCACAGCTTTTAACATAATTTTCTGCGAAAATTTCACGAATAGCCACTTCTGTACACCGCAGCAAGTCAAAATATCAGCGGCTGTTATCATTGTAGAGGAGCAGGGTGTCATTTAATGATAGTATTAATCACAAGATGCAGTTGGAAACATTTTTCAATCATCTGGATACTTCTTGAAGTAGTTTTAGGCCCGATTCGTTTCTTATTGCATCACATGGAACTGAACTTTATGTAAACCACATTACAGTCTTTTCCGTAGTAGTAATCAACTCAGGCAGTTGATTAGTGTTTTAAAGAAACTTTCTGCTGCAGCATGAACCATCGAGACAAAGCACGGTATAAATGATCTTTTTAAATACCATTTTTACTTTTTTAATCACTCCGTTATTCTTACAAATCATGTTCATAAAAATAATTGTATATGAAGAACAGATTACTCACAGTGATAAACAGTATACCGGTTTTTATGCTAACATCGAAGGTCGGCAGTTGGATGTTTCAAAGATTTGAGCATCGAAATTTAGTGTAAATTAATGATAATTGAACAAGCCTATTGTGATGACAACATTAGTCTAATTACAGCGCACATAGTGGCTGTTAAGCAATCATTCTTCCCACTGTCTGTAAGTAAATGAGACCAAAAGAAGCCCTAATGAGTGGTACAATGGGAAGTACCCTACGTCACGTACTTCACAGCGGTTTTCAGATTGTGGATGGAGATATATGTGTACGTGCAGATGTGTAGAGCAGCCAGGAGAACTGCATCAAACTAGTCTGCAGAATGAAGACCACATTCATTAGCACGAGTACTGCACCTATAAGGATGCTTAATTCTGCCTCTATAAAGCTGTCACTGTTACCTTCACGTAATTGTACTTTAACGCTGCCCTTACCGGTAACATTCTGCCATACATCAGCACCGACGTCTCGTACTCGCGTTCTGTACGTAATGTTTCGCAGTCTCTTACTTCACCGTCCGGTGTTCGCTGAGAGCAGAGAGAGACGGAGAACTCCCTGCGGTGAATACCGGCGCCGCCCGAACTGCAGGTGCCTGTGTTTCCCGAAGTTGTCTGCCAGATGGGAGGACCGCACTCTGCCGCGTGGTCTGCCAGAAAGCAGAAACTTGTTCGGCGCGACCGGAGGTAGGCAACCTGGGCGCACACGGCGTGACGCCGCGCGATCGCTGTCCGCCGTCTACCCTGCCGAAAGCTCGCGGGCTGAGAGGCGCTGCGCGAGAGTTCTGTTTTCCACTGCATCGTGCTCCATGTCAGCCTCATCACGTAAGAGCTGCTGTGGGGTGGGTATGGACTCAACATTTCACCAAGCACACTTGCGTTCCACGTCAGAGCAAGTTCCATTACGCTAATGCGAACGTAAATAATATTCAAAAATGGTTCAAATGGCTCTGAGCACTATGGGACTCAACTGCTGAGGTTATTAGTCCCCTAGAACTTAGAACTAGTTAAACCTAACTAACCTAAGGACATCACAAACATCCATGCCCGAGGCAGGATTCGAACCTGCGACCGTAGCGGTCTTGCGGCTCCAGACTGCAGCGCCTTTAACCGCACGGCCACTTCGGCCGGCTAAATAATATTAAAGGGCGTTATTTTTTATGCTGTCGTTATACGACACATGAAAGCGAATATGTACCTAGATCTGGTCAAGTTTTGTGATGACAGATGTGGTATTTAAAGCGTAACGGGCTGAATCAGACGCAGTAGTTTTCGCGTCGTGGAGGGAACGCGACACATGAGATGAAAGATCACTTTTACGTTACTGGCAGACCCAGACGACACAGTATTCGGATACGTCTTTTGCAGATGAATCCCGCTCTTCTATTTTCTGTACAATAACTTGAGTGGTGCGAATATATGTTGCTTCAGAGCACCAGTGCATTGAAGATCTTCAGGAAACGCATCGTTTCTGACACGACTTGTTACACTAAAATGATATGAAACGTCATATTAGTTGTTCAAGGATTTTCTATTTGATGATTTTCGACTAACAGCGCTTGTGCTATGAAAGTGTGACAAATCAAAGCACCAGAACATTTTAGTTTTATCAAAACTATGTCGTTTTTCGTACGATTCGTTATAACGATATGTTACTTAACGTCACATTGGTAACTAGTGGATTCAAGACTTGTAGAGACGTAGATACTGCTGCGGCACAGAAACACGCCAGTACCTGATGTCGAAATACAGACCCTGCAGAGAACCTGCTCTCTCCAGCATTTACGCCATACCAGCAGTTCTGCAACTACAACCCAGGTGCTAGAGCAATAACCGAAGTTTCGAGATATGTAGATGGCAGTTGGCAGACCGTGTACGTGGCTTCGGCCTCAACAATACCTGTCTTGATGTTTATAAAAGCTAGTCATCCGACCAAGCTGGGAATGTCGCCTTAGTGGGGCTTAGAATAGCCATCCGCTTCGTTCCACCAACGCCCGCAGCCTGTGGAAGTTGTAGCTACGCCCGTCCAACAAAGAAATCAATAAATTATTTGCCACTAGTAGCCACATCATCTTCTGTACTTTACAAACGGTGTCACAAGGTCTTTTGGATACTGGAAAGAGGACGATGACAGAGGCGGTACGGAAGTGGCATTAAATGTATGTAAAAAAGTAAGTGCCTACTTATTTTCTGCCTTTCCCTTGCTTCGTTTTGTTGTTAACGTTACGCTTCTGGTACTAATAGGTAACCAAATGGCAATACGTGAAAAATCATCGAAACAGGAGACAATTCAGCATTTGTTGGATCACTTACGTCACATGTTCGCTGATAATGTGGATTTACGAAGGAGGGGGAGAGGGCGAGAGACAGGATAAGGGAGTAAGGAAGGAAACAGTGAGTCCTAACATTTACCCAACTGTTGTGCATGCAAGCACTGCTTCATAGGTGACTCCATTCTCGAGAAAATCTTGACAGAAGTTTTACGCTCTCTTTTTATACATGCAGTCTGCCTTAGAGAACAGTCAATTGATTAACACGCACACACAGTCAATAAACAAAAATCTTAATATAGTTAACATGGAACACTTCCCAGAGCAACGCTAACCACAGCTTAATAAATTCGAAAAGGATTCCTGTCACTGAGAAGTACGCAAGTACAACAGCATATCAGCAAGAGACATAAATTCTTAGTCCTTACTCGTATTCCCCTAATAACAGCTAAGACCAGCTCAGAAACAGAGCAGCATTGAATCAGCAAATATCGACAGTCGGAAGCTAATGAAGGTAAACAGTGACCTCTAACAACTCAGTTCTTCATTGTAAATCGACAAAAAAGATTAATGAGCAAACACTCACAGTAACTGTAAAAGACGACAACATATCAATGGCTGTCCGCACACACCACGACAGTAGTGGGACAACAGTGGTGCAGCACCAAAGTACTGTTATCGAAGATAGTGGCGACGATATCATCCAAGACGGTGGCCTGTAGACTTGGCAGCAGAGCATGGCATCATCCAAGATGGCGACTGTGATGTCAGCTGATGATGCACGTACCATTACCCCAGATGATGGCTTTTGGTGGGAAGTTAGAATTTGAACAGGAAGATAGGTCAGTTGGGCTACCTCCACTAACATTAGCCCCTCCCCTGCACCCTCCATCAGAAAATCGTGGGAAGTTCAAATTCCATCAGACAATGCTACATGCTACAGCCCACAGCTACCTCTACTAACATAAGAAAGTGGTGGGAAAAAAGGGGCACTTGGGCTACCTCCATTAATTTAAGTCACCTGACCGCCACCTCTTCCTAGGAACTGGCAGAAAAAGGAATTTGGCCTGTGCTGGACATGTCTTTATTTTTAGTCTTTATTTAAACAATGACTCAACCTATCCAAGGCTGCTGAAGAGAGGAAGGAATGTACTTAATTTACTTGTGTAACAATTTATTTATGACCAGATTTCATGTAGTTTATTTATTACACTGATACAAATCACACACTCTGATGTGCTTGGGGTCGCAATTCACAGCCTACAGACTCACAAACTACTTGTAAATTACAGAAGTAACGCATGGTAAACACCCTGCAGACATACTCACTAATTCTAAACTGTCCAAATAATGAACTACACAGCACACAAATATGCAAAATACTCGTAAATTATCAAAGTAATGCACTACACTGATATACAGACACGAAATAGATTCGTAAATTACCGAAATAATGCATATATATCGCTCTGCCAACACGCTCACAATGCTTAAACAACCGAAAATAATGCACTACACAAACACTCAGTCCACATCAAAAACGCGTTTGAACTACAGCCAATCCCAGGCACACGTCGACGCCGCTGTAAGCAAAGCCACTGCTGAGCTGTGCACAGGTATCCATTTGGGTAACGTAAGCATGAGGCACTGGCATCCCTTTCATACTTGACACCTGAGATATTCCTGTCGAAAATATGTGTTCACCTTGGCACCGTTGCTGAGACTATGTTGCATAGCTGTGGCGCAGTGCCGAGAGAGATGTGTGCATAGCAGCTAAAAGGTTCACAATGTTCTACTGATATCACAGGTGTATGACTCTGATCCTAACTGCCCAGCTCGTTCGTCACTAAATTTACCCGTGAAACTGTTGCCAGTGTGGGAACACTGTCCGCCATTGTTTTCTGCAGACGAAGCTTTCAGTGGTAAAAAGCTATTTTACACAGATCGCCACACTGCACCGACAAATAAACCGTGCAAAGTGCCCTACATATCGTCAAATACGGAAAGACTCTTACTCAATTACAATGCCCTACCACTGGCAACAGGAGCTTGAATATTAGAGTGTGAAACCAATCTCCATCCCAGAACTTTATCACAGCATACCATGTCAATGTAGTAAACATACAATTCATACACTGTGCCACACAAAATCAACCCTTTTACATCATTCGTACATATACTGTGAAGACATACAGCATAAGCACATGCACCATAGGTATACTCGTGGTACTAGGTATTTCCTGTGAGGTTGGGTCATCATCCACACCCAGTGTGTGACCAGAGCGCCCTCAGTGGATCGAAGTCACTCTCAAAACTGTTGTGCAAAGATGGGCTCATTTCCCCCCTCAACACAAACACTTTACTGTTTCTGGTCCAGACCTGCTTGCTTGCTTCCTTTTCTACACACATCTCCAGGCTCTGGGATTATAAGAACATATGTAATTTCGCATGGTTTGCTAGTATATTATACAATTTTCGCGGTATTTCTTGATATGACGCTTATAGCAATAAGGCTTGCATAGCAGTATTGCTTGCAAACATAATTCTGAAGATCTAGACAGGATATTATTTCCCTAGAAACCCTTAACTTTATCTATGTGGAGCATGCTGTAAATCATAGAGTAACTAGAAAGTTATCCCATCTGAGACGACCTTTATGCGAAAACTTGAAAAAAGAAAACAGAGCAATCACATATTTCCTCTCATGAATACCGATGTTGGTGATGTTACACATTCTGAATTATCCCTACAATTTACAAAGGCAAATAAGGGGTTTCTCATATCTAGAGAACCGGCAAACGTGTCTTCCGCCTGCACACACCACAATCGGTCTTCTCCCAACTAAATAAATAAGTCAAATGCGAAGAAGCAGTCAATGGAAAAATTTACTTTCTAGGGAATAATGGCCCACTTTATCACGAAAGTTGGCCAACACATATTAAGTATTAGTTCACTATTTGGCCATCTAGAGAACTAATGGTTAAGTCAACTACTTTCCTGCACTGCATCCCTCTCCATTCAGACTGTCTCTGCCGTTAGTGGGAAACGTGAATCATTCCCACCACAGGGCACGCAGAGACACGTAAATCCTATGAAATCGATGACATATATATTTGATTCCTATACTAACAATTTAATTGATGAAAGGAGAAAATATAAAAATGCAGTAAATGAAGCAGGCAGAAAGGAATACAAACGTCTCAAAAATGAGATCGACAGGAAGTGCAAAATATCTAAGCAGGCATGGCTAGAGCATAAATGTAAGGATGTAGAGGCTTATCTCACTAGGGATAAGATAGATACTGCCTACAGGAAATTTAAAGAGACCTTTGGAGAAAAGAGAACCACTTGCATGAATATCAAGAGCTCAGATGGAAACCCAGTTCTAAGCAAAGAAGGAAAAGCAGAAAGGTGGAAGGAGTATATAGTTGGTCTATACAAGGGAGAGGTATTTGAGCACAATATTATGGAAATGAAAGAGGCTGTAGATGAAGATGAAATGGGAGATATGATACTGCGTGAAGAGTTCGACAGAGCACTGAAAGACCTGACTCGAAACAAGGCCCCGGGAGTAGACAACATTCCATTAGAACTACTGACGGCCGTGGGAGAGCCAGTCCTGACAAAACTCTACCATCTGGTGAGCAAGATGTACGAGACAGGCGAAATACCCTCAGACTTCAAGAAGACTATAATAATCCCAATCCCAAAGAAAGCAGGTGTTGACAGATGTGAAAATTACCGAACTATCAGTTTAATAAGTCATGGCTGCAAAATAGTAACGCGAATTCTTCACAGACGAATGGAAAAACTAGTAGAAGCCGACCTTGGGGAATATCACTAGGATTCCGTAGAAATATTGGAACACGTGAGGCAAAACTGACCTACGGCTTAACTTAGAAGCTAGATTAAGGAAAGGCAAACCTACATTTCTAGCATTTGTAGACTTAAAGAAAGCTATTGACAATGTTGACTGGAATACTCCCTTTCAAATTCTGAAGGTGGCAGGGGTAAAATCTAGGAAGCGAAAGGCTATTTACAATTTGTATAGAAACCAAATGGCAGTTATAAGAGTTGAGGGGCATGAAAGGGAAGCAGTGGTTGGGAAGGGAATGAGACAGGGTTGTAGCCTCTCCCCAATGTTATTCAATCTGTATATTGAGCAAGCAGTGAAGGAAACAAAAGAAAAATTCGGAGTAGGTATTAAAATCCATGGAGAAGAAATAAAAACTTTGAGGTTCGCTGATAACATTGTGATTCTGTCAGAGACAGCAAAGGACATGGAAAAGCAGTTTAACGGAATTGATGGTGTCTTGAAGGGAGGATATAAGATGAACATCAACAAAAGCAAACCGAGGATAATGGAATGTAGTCGAATTAAGTCGGGTGATGTTGAGGTTATTAGATTAGGAAATGAGACACTTAAAGTATTAAAGTAGTTTTGTTATTTGGGGAGCAAAATAACTGATGATGGTCGAAGTAGAGAGGATATAAAATGTAGACTGGCAGTGGGAAGGAAAGCGTTTCTGAATAAGAGAAATTTGTTAACATCGAGTATTGCTTTAAGTGTTAGGAAGTCGTTTCTGAAAGTATTTGTATGGAGTGTAGCCATGTATGGAAGTGAAACATGGACGATAAATAGTTTAGACAAGAAGAGATAGAAGCTTTCGAAATGTGGTGCTACAGAAGAATGCTGCAGATGAAATGGGTAGATCACATAACTAATGAGGAGGTGTTGAATAGGATTGGGGCGAAGTTTGTGGCACAACTTGACTAGAAGAAGGGATCGGTTGGTAGGACATGTTCTGAGGCATCAAGGGATCACCAATTTAGTACTGGAGGGCAGTGTGGAGGGTAAAAATCGTAGAGGGAGACCAAGAGATGAATACAACAAGCAGATTCAGAAGGATGTAGGTTGCAGTAGGTGCTGGGAGATGAAGAAGCTTGCAGAGGATAGAGTAGCATGGAGAGCTGCATCAAACCAGTCTCAGGACTGAATACCACAACAACAGCAACTTACAATGAAATGTTAGGATCATGGATTCAGTTGAATGACATTCGACAATGAACGAGGTATCGGAAATACACCCTGCTGACAGCTATGGCTCTGGAAACAGAAATATTTGTACCATTCTTATGACTTGACATACACTCCCTTTACCATCACAGTATTCCACATCAAATCCATAGCTGTCTTATGACTGGACATATCAATTCCTTTGCACATGTCTGAACACAAACACATTCTTTACAAGCCTGATTCTCAAGGCGCACCTATCACACATCCAATGCTACTAAGTATAATATTTCAGCTACAATACGAAATAATAGTGACTGAAAATCAACAATGGGTGGACATGTCTAATAAGTTTTCTTACAAGTGGTACCACTGTATCCTAGAGGTGCAGTTGCCTTACAAACAGCGAGATGTTAAAAAAGCCAACCATATTACCATCACAAGCGGTCTTCGTACCACAGGTGCATAGAAGTATACATGTGGCATGCTATATACACGCTTTAGAAATCGAGGTATGACCTTACTTCTGAATGAGGTGGTTTTTTGTTCAGACAAATACCATTACACTGTATATCGACGATGACGGCTGGATTATATAGTATCAGAGCAACAGTTCGCTTACACGTCGCCGACAGTGCAATGTCGTAATAAAATTACCCAACGTAGAAAGTGTTTTGGCTAAGAAATGTGGAATGAAACCGGTATTTGCTACTCCCTCACGCCACCACTGCTAGATATTTCTCCAGTATTTGTAATGCTTTCTGTGTTGATGCAATGTCAGAGGTTTGGTGATATATCTACTTCGCCATAGGTAACACTTGATTGAGAAGGATCATAAACAGTGGATGGTGTGCTGTTTGAGGTCATCAGAAATGTACAATAGCTTTTCGTACCTCTAGTGCTACACTATCCACTAGAAATGCTGCCTGGGATTTGGAATCAAGTCCTCTGGTCACGCATTGGGAGTGGATGACCTAGCGCGAAATGTCTAGTGCTGTCAGTATACCTATGATGCAGTTGCTTATGCTGTTGTCTGTCTTCACAGTATATGTACAAATGATGTAAAACAGGTGATTTTGTATGATGCAGGATACAAATTGTATATTTACTACATCGACACAGTACGCAGTGATATATCGCTGGGCTGGAGATCGGTTTCACACTCTAATATTCAAGCTCCTGTTCTCAGTGGGAGAGCAGTGTAATTGAGTGAGAATCTTTCGGTATTTGACGATATGTAGAGCACTTTGCAAGGTTTAATTGTTAGTGCAATATGGCAATCTGTGTAAAATAGCTTTCTGCTACAGAGAGTCTCATCTGCAAATAGAAAATCAAGGGCAGAAGGTGCTTCCACACCGATGGCATCAGTAATTCGGCTGGCAACTTCGATAAGAGCCAATCATAATGCTCCATTCATTCATTCACAAGATATCCTTTGTGCTGGGACATAGGAGTCTATACATAGTGGTGAGACCACTTGCAAATGTTGAAAGCAGCAAGGGTAACACGCGATGGTAGGGGTGCCCACGTTAGGACCGCGACGAAGAATGCATTAGACTTTATTCTTCGCTATTTTTGTAAACAGGTTCTGTTAGGGCAAGGATTTCCATGCAGACAAGCTGAGACATCACAAAAGCTCCTACAAGAACTAGCGTTAACTATTTGTGGGACACTGTACAATTTCCGAGAGGTCGACTTGGTTCTTATTTTATGTAGCCATGTCACGTCATTATAATATTAAGAACCTTTCTTGATGCGCTTGTGACGGTGTATGGCTACATGCACGCATTTTGCGGCGATACGTCAGCCATGCTGGGCAGGTAAGCACGGCTAGACACAGCTCAAATATCCCATTAGGATTCCGAGGAAGAGAAAGCAACCTTTGCTATTCTAGCAAGCAATAGAAGAGATTTCTGCAGTGTCTGTGAGGGTGAGTCGCTCTGCAAATAGGTATTAGCTCCCATCTGGTCTTCACTCTCACCCTTAGTGACAGAGCAGTGTAATTGAGTAAGAGTGTTTCTGTATTTGACGATTGTAGGGCTCTTTTGCAGAGTTTAACAGTCAGTACAATATGGCTATCTGTATAAAAGGAAAATAGTTTTATGCTAATGCAATTCTCCTCTGCAGAAAACAATGGTAGATGGTGCTCCCACACTGGCAGCAGTTTGACAAGTAAATTAAGTTCAAAAAATGGCTCTGAGCACTATGCAACTTACCTCCTGAGGTCATCAGTCGCCTAGAACTTACAACTAATTAAACCTAACTAACCTAAGGACATCACACACATCCATGCCCGAGGCAGGATTCGAACCTGCGACCGTAGCGGTCGCTCGGCTCCATACTGTAGCGCCTAGAACCGCACAGCCACTCTGGCCGGCGGTAAATTAAGTGATGAACAGGCTGTCCAGTTAGGATCGCAGTTGGACATATTTCTATAGTGCATGCTGTGATGTCAGTATAACATTGCCAACCTTTTAACTGCTATGCACACATCTCTCTCAGCACTGGACCCACACCTCAGCTATGCATCATTTCATCAGCAATTTCTCACATGTTAAGTATGAAAGTAATGCCGCCACCTGACTCTTGCAGAATCCGAATGGACACCTGTGCATGGCTCGGCAGTGTTGGTGGCTCGTGGCAGCACTGATGTGTGCATGTGTTGGAGCCTCTGATACATTGTGACTGACTATAGTTCGAAAGTGATTTTTACGTGCACTGAGTGTTTGTGGAGTGCAGTATTTTTGGTTGTTTAAGCATTGTGAGCGTTTTGGCAGATCATTATATATCCATTATTTCGGTAGTTTACGAGTTGATTTCGTGTCTGTACTTTAGTGTAATGTATTATTTCGGTAATTTACGAGTAGTTTGCATGTCTGTGTGTTGTGTAGTTCATTATTTGGACAGTTTGTCTGAGAGGTGAAACAAACTGTGGTTAGAGTTAGAGTGTTATTTTAAAAGACCCATTGCTTTAAATGACTGCATACTGGGTAAGCAGGCAATGCCCTCTAGCGTTAGACAGGGGAGCGCCAAAGACAGCTCAGTGAACAGGCAGTTAGTTGGATCAAGCATTCATGTAAGTAGTGGGACAACAGGGCTGTGGCCACAAAGTACCGTTATGCAAGATGGCTGTGATGACGTCATCCAAGATGGCGGCCTGTAGACTCGACAACAGCGCATGACATCATCCAATATGGCAGCTGTGACATCTGATGATACAAGCACCTTTACCCAAGATGGCGGTTTTTGGCGGGAAGTTTGAATTTCTGTAATAAGACAGGTCAATTTGGCTACCTTCACTAACCTTACCCACCCTCTTAGCTGGATCCAGACAATTTGATGCTCCTCTTAACAGGTCAAGGATTAAGCAAGATATATATTATTGAAATAATAGGTTTTCATTTCTATGAGGTAATACCATGTATGGTCGATGTTCACAGCGAGACACATGCAGAAATTCCGGAAAGGCAGGCCATTTTGCCTTGTGGACAATAGAGTTCAAGTAATGCAAATATCACAGCCGCTGCTCAGAGCAGTTGCCTTCCAAGAACAGCAGGGATTCGTCATGGTCTGTTCAAGGTGGTTTGCACCTGGCAGGACACTTCACTGATTCATGGTGGAGACACGTCTCCTGCAGACATGCTGGTCCATCCCAGAAAAAACTGCTCAGAAACTGATCTCCTGCAGGTTTGCAGGAGAACTTCTGTAATGTTTGGAAGGTGGGAGACGAGGTACTGGCAGAAGTAAAGCTGTGAGGATGGGGCGTAAGTCGTGCTTGGGTAGCTCAGTTGGTAGAGCACTTGTCCGCGAAAGGCAAAGGTCCCGAGTTCGAGTCTCGATCCGGCACACAGTTTTAATCTTCCAGGAAGTTTCAGTTTTGGGAGGGTACAAACAATGAGGTCGTCAGTCTCATCGGATTAGGGAGATGGGGAAGGAAATCGGCCGTGACCTTCGAAAGGAACCATCCCAGCATTTTCTTCAAGCGATTTAGGGGAATCACCGGAAACCTACGAGTAAATTAGGATAACCGGACGAAGATTTGAACCGTCGTCGTCCCGAGGGTCAGTCCAGTGTAGCCCCTGCGTTATTTCGGTCGGTACTTTTGATGTTATAACATATTCTGCCCACTATACGATACGCTACGCTTTGGGGTAGCCTCAGCGTCTACCGCATCTTGTGCAGTTGCTTGCAGGTCAGCAACCAAAGATAGAGCAAAGGTGTCGTGCATTATTGACAATTACAGTTTGGCCCTGTCCTAAGTCAGGTCATTCTTGCAGTGGAGGGTATAGCCCTACAGCACAGCGGCGTCAATAAGTTTCAAATGTGTTTCCTATAAACACAGCCATAGAGGAGTCAGTTCCCTCATTTAGTACGAGAGCAGTTTTTTTGGTGAGTTCTTTTTTTCACCCTGCCCATCCGCCAGTGTGGGGATCCTTTAGTGGATAGAGGCTTAGTCTGGAGATCAGACTCTTGCTCGGAACAGACTTCATTTTCAGTTGCCTCCAAAGCAGAATCCTTAGAGCTGTCAGATAGAACGAGATCTACATTACCTGACGGCTTTGACTTGTTTTCTTATGATATTAACGCTGGTTAGCAGAAGATACTTCAGTCCAACGTCATGTCAGTGCTGGCGTCAGTGTCGGCCAGTTTACCGGAGTCCCTCTGCTGAAGTGCCAGAATCTCCACAGAGTCAGCAGTCGTGGCAGTCTGCCTCCCCACGCAAAATAGCGTTATTGTTTTGATTTCTTGTGTCTTCTTTTCTTCGAGGTAGACGGTACAATCCTTACACCAGACAGAGTGATCTCCAGAGCAATTAACATACTTCGGAGAGCAAGAGCAAACGACTCTTTCGTGTGTGACCCTACCACACCTGCCGCAAGTGGCTTCTCGCATGCACGCTAAAGTGGTATGCTCCAAGCACAGGCATGTGAAACAGTGCACTGGGTTGGTCATATAAGACCTCATAGTTAAGAGAAGAAACCAGCCTTGACGTGGTCTGGAAGATTTGTGATCCTGAACGTAATAATAAAGGATTCTGATTCAACCAGCCCGCCATCGACCGTTTTCAGTTTCTGCACATGAAGCACACATTCGTGAATGCACTTATCTTTCAGCTCTTCCTTGGCAATACGGATCATATCCCTGCCTGACGTAGCACCTTTGCTATTGCTCACCATGTTGTGTAACTCCTTTTCTAGGGCACATACGCCGAGCCCTGTAGCTATCCTGAGGTCTGTTGCTTGTCCAGAATTACATGTTTCAACCATGTGTTCCACTCCTCAATCTTTTCGTGGATTTTAAGGTGCCAGCAACGTACGCTAAAATCTTTCGAATGCAGAAAGGTGGCTTGAATGTGTTCCAAGGTCCATCTGTCCCATAAGCAGCTACAGAAATAAGAGGCCACCCAGAGAGACAATCACTTGCCTTGGTAAATCTTATAGAAGTACGTGCTGCAGGTTGTTGAGAAGTTGCCTTCTGAACACCCTACCACCTCAACAGCCTTGTGTATCATCGGCACTCAGTGCATCTTGATACTGAAGGTTATTTCATAGGCCTTCATACCATCCTCCCAATCCGGGAGGTCAGTCCAAGATTCCTATTTCCTTTAATGGTGGTCCTGAAGTATGGCCAGAACTTATGGTGACACAGGACTGGCGGCGATTACTAGTACCCATATCAAGAACCCAAGGTGCACCTATCTCATACCCAGAGAGCCCTGAGCTCTCCCTTACTACGGCCCAGGGAGCGTATGCAGGTGACCAAATTTCTTGGTCGCAGGAAGCACTAAACCTGCAAATTAATTTGCACTGGATGACTCGAATGGAGGGATTAATAGCGATGAATTATTCTGCGTCCTGCGGCAGTCCTACAGTATGGTTTGAATTGTGCGAATGCCAGGACAAAGCTACTTTCCGTTAGTTTCAGCAGTGAAGTACAGAGGAGGTGGTGTAAAGGGATCGGGGTGCTTTCTGTAATGTGGTCCTCTTATTGTGCTTAAGAATACACTAAATTATAAAGGATAAGAACATGATTTGCAACATTATGTACTACATAATTCTAAGGAATATTTCAGAAACGATGGTTCTATCAGCATGACAGTACACCCTGTTACGAAGCTGTGTCTGTGGATAATAACATTCCTGAAACTCACTGCCCTGCCAGACTCCCGACCTGAACCCAATGGATGGGATAACTTAGAATGTCGATTTCAGAGCCTAGCGTCCAGCCTCCTCTGATTTCTAATCTTGAGGAAGAATGAGTTGCCATTATTCCATAAACCCTTAGACACTTGCTTGAAATTTCTCCATCAGAGTTGAAGCCGTCATAAAGGAAAAGGTAGTCACACCACAAATTAATGTGTTTTAATAGGTGTCCGGATGCTTCTGGCCATAGAGAGTAAGTCGAGCAGTGCTACTTCTCAGGGACAATGTGGAAAATATATCGCTGTACATAAAGACACAGCGAAGGCCAGCTAAATGGAGGGTAACAGAGAGGTGGTGCAATAGTATCCGGATGGGCGACGATTCAAATTCCCAGCCAGCTATCATTATGTAACTTTTTTTATTTCCCGGAATGTGTTAAGACGATTTCCGAGCTTTTTTCGACCGAAATGACAAGGCACATTTTCTTCGTAATCGTTTCCCAATCTGCACAAGTGGTCCATCCCAGACGAACACCATCCTTGATAGGACGTTCACTTTCAATATTCTTTCTTTACTGTGTCTGTAATACACGGTCCAATGAAGTTAATGTGACCATCACCTATGTAGAGCGTCAATGAGCAATGTCCACTCACAAATGGCAAATGTCAGCACTAAGGGGGGGGGGGGCTATAAGACGTGTCAGTAGTGGGAGGACCGCTACGGTCGCAGGTTCGAATCCTGCCTCGGGCATGGATGTGTGTGTTGTCCTTAGGTTAGTTAGGTTTAAGTAGTTCTAAGTTCTAGGGGACTTATGACCTCAGCAGTTGAGTCCCATAGCGCTCAGAGCCATTTTTGAGTAGTGGGAGGGGCGGGGGGGGGGGGGAGGATGCGCAAACAGTGCAGTCGTGGCCGTATTGCAGAAATAGAGCGATTTATCTGACGTTCGAAACAGCATGATCATTGTCTTTCAGACCGAGGGTGGAAGCAGTTTTGAAACTGTTCATGTGCCGCGGCGCGGTGGTCGAAGTTTACTGTGGCAAAATGGTGCTGTCCAAAACGCGCACTGAAGCAACTATTGTGTACAACAGGCCATAGATGACATGAATGATAGTTGTGGAGATGAATACAGGCAACTAGACGTGCAAGCCTTGAGTAGCTGACCGCCCGTATGAAACAAGAAGCTAGCAACAGTGTCTTCTCAAGGAGTGTTCAGGCAGTGTTGCTATTTATGGGCCTCTGCAACAGGTGCTACCGTGCCGGGCAGCTGCGCGGTCTTTGGCGTCCTGTCACGGTTCGCGCGGCTCCCCCCGTCGGAGGTTCGAGTCGTCCCTCCGGCATGAGTGTGTGTGTTGTCCTTAGCGTAAGTTAGTTTAAGTTAGATTAAGTAGTATGAAAGCTTAGGGACCTATGACCTCAGCAGTTTGGTGCCATAAGACATTACCACAAATTTCGAAATTTTCAACAGGTGCCTCATATATGCACCTACGCTGACTACTGCCTGCAACCGAGCTAGAAGTCCACTGATTATGATACGTTGCACTAAATCGAACACTGCACAACAAATATCAGATGGATACAGGCCAGAGGAGGGAGAGTTGTTGTCTGAAGAATGTTTTTTGTACCTCCCCTGTGGTTTCTTGTCCATCTGGAAGTCACAACATACCGTGGCATCAGATCTGAAGTGACATTGAGGGTTTCTTGGAAGACCTCGACGTTGTATTAAAACTAGACGAGTAGAGACTCTTCAAAGAAAACTCAGAAACAAGATTGAGGGCAGCGCTATTATATAATAGTAAATATAATACACATATACTGTGTAGATAAAGAAAGTTGTACCATGTTGTAACCCTTTGTAAACTGTTTTAATTTCAGAAAGCTTGAATGGATAATTTGAAAGGCATTGCGATTTTGTTGGGCTTTTAAGGGCCTACACTAAGTATTGCTGAAACTTGAGAGGCATAGTCGCACAAGATAAAAACACTACACAAACAGCTCTGGTGCCTGAGTCAAACAATATTGCTGAAGAAAATTTAGTGAATCCGAATAAAATTCTTCTCCCACCTTGCACATTAAGTTGGGACTCATGAGTGCTTTTGTTAAGTCTGTAGCCGGCCTCTGTGGCCGAGCGGTTCTAGGAGCTTCAGACTGGAACCGCGCGACCGCCACGGTCGCAGGTTCGAATTCTGCCTCGTGCATGGATGTGTGTGATGTCTTATTTCAGTATTTGCGTAAGAATCTTCCACAATTCTGCACGGTGAAAATTACAAATGAGATATTTGTTGGTCCACAGACAGCCCAGATATTAGGGGACATACACTTTGAGTCCACTCTAACATTTACATGCGTGGCATTTTTTTTGTAACGTGAAAACATTGTTTTTGGGAAAAAAGGGAGCCGAAATTTACAAGAACCTTGTGGACGAACTCACTGATGCATTTAAGATCATTAGCTGCAACATGAGGCTGAAGAATCAATTCCTTTACTCTGATCGCGAAGTGTTTCAGAGAATTGTGGTGCATTCAATGATGAGCACGGCGGGCGTTCCGACCAGGGAATTTCTCTCCTGAATCAGCGGTACACAGGATGGTGGACAACTGCTATGTAGGCTGATTTCTGTTATATGCTATAGGGGAATGCTCCTGGGGGGATGCTCCAGACACCACCCACAAGAGGAAGGCAAAGAAACGACGCACATAATCTAGGGTAGTTCACTTAATCTAAACATCTTGTTGATTACGTTAGCAATGTACGTGAAGGGTAAAGCCCCAACTTTCCTTGTAAACCTGAGCTAGAAGACAATTGTAACGGTGATATTCCTATTCACCCCACCGAAATATATAAGGGTCATCTACTTTGGTCTCTGCAAGAAATCATCTATAGACCGGTGTTACTGGTTGAAATCTAGGTCTTTGAAGGACTATTCTAGCCTCCACCACCTCAATTGTTAAACATAACGGAATTAAAATAATTTAAAGAATAATTAGTGAATTTATGCAAGTGGTTATTCCAATACAACCCTTGACGCTCATGGAATGTTTCAATAACATGATGGAAAATCTGTCATTTACAGTAATATTGTTTTTGAGTGAAGGATCTCAGATAACTGAAACAAGTTCGACATAAAAAAAATGTTGCAGTATGTAGAGCAGGACGGGTGCTCGACGAGAAGAATCAGCCATGTGGAAAAAATAATTGCCTGCAACAGAAAGCGTCGACGAGCCCATTTAACAAAATCGATAATGCTTAATTACAGCTGAATAAAAGAGTAACACGATAACGCTTTGATGCTGCCCCTGGCTCTTTTTGTTCCCTCCGTCCCGCTAATTTGTGAAGCGTGTTTGGTTCCTCTACCGTCATCGTTCTCGGTGTAATTTCTATCGGGCGCTCAGTGCGCAAGGGAATGTACCCAGGTGTAGGGCTCCAGAGAAAGAGACTGCACAGATAGAGGGCTGCACATAATAGAGGAAAAACCGGTTACGTCTAAAACTGAACGCCAATTTACTTTCACCTGCGCGCGCGTAAATAGCTCTTCTAAAGCAGGAGCGCGAGAACAATAGAGGCTCGCCGCGCATACGTGCGCCGCGTTTGTTTCGGGCGCGTCGGCATGCCGCATTCCAGCGCCGGCCGATCTACCGGCGGGGAAATTGCGGCCAGAGCAGAATGGAACAGGTGCTCGCCTGGTGCTGGCGCATGCCGGGATCGCATCGCACGCTTGCCGCTGTTGGCCAAGCACTTTTTGGAGAACCAGCGACGGCAGGCAACCAACAGCCTGCCAGTAATCGGATAAAAGTGAGAGTTTGATGCGACTGTATCCGCCTGTATCGCCCTTCCACTTCCTTCCACTAGGCAAAAAAAAAAAAAAAAAAAAAAAAAAAAAAAAAAAAAAAAAAAAAAAAAAAAAAAGAGGACATCACAAGTTTTCGACATTGCTTCCCCGTAAAATTTACATTCGACGTCTCATATTAATCTACCCACCTCCAGTTTACTGTATCTATGTAAATACGCTGTAGCTGCTCCCCCTGTGGTTTAGAACAGCGAAGTGTACATTACTAATATTCGTAGGGAAATATGAATCCGGTTTCACGAGATTTGTTTTTCTCACATATGGTGTACCTGGCAAATGCTGACACGACCCTCGAAGGCCAATATTATTTTTCTAAATGTTTTACTAATGCTGACAACTGCTAAATTTTCAAAGTTTTCATCGAGTAACAGTGGCTTAAAAGTTGTAACTACACTTGTGGAAAATACACTACTGGCCATGAAAATTGCTACACCAAGAAAAAATGCAGATGATAAACGGGTATTCATCGGACAAATATACGACACTAGAACTGACATGTGATTACATTTTCACGCGATTCGGGTGCATACATCCTGAGAAATCAGTACCCAGAACAACCACCTCTGGCTGTAGTAACGGCCTTGATACGCCTAGGCATTGAGTCAAACAGAGCTTGGATGGCGTGCACAGGTACAGCTGCCCATGCGGCCTCAACACGATACCACAGTTCGTCAAGAGTAGTGACTGGCGTATTGTGACGAGCCAGTTGCTCGGCCACCATTGACCACACGTTTTCAATTGGTGAGAGATCTGGAACATGTGCTGTCCAGGGCAGCAGTCGAACATCTTCTGTATCCAGAAAGGCCCGTACAGGACCTGCGGTCGTGCATTATCTTGCTGAAATGTAGGGTTTCGCAGGGATCGAATGAAGGGCAGAGCCACGGGTCGTAACACATCTGAAATGTAACGTCCACTGTTCAAAGTGCCGTCAATGCGAACAAGAGGTGACCGAGACGTGTAACCAATGGCACCTCGTATCATCACGCCGGGTAATACGCCGGTATGGTGATGACGAATACACACTTCCAATGTGTGGTGGTGGTGGTTAGAGTTTAACTTCCCGTCGACAACGAGGTCATTAGAGACGGAGCGCAAGCTCGGGTTAGGGAAGGAGTGGGAAGGAAATCGGCCGTGCCGTTTCAAAGGAGCCATCCCGGCATTTGCCTGAAACGATTTAGGGAAATCACGGAAAACCTAAATCAGGATGGCTGGAGACGGGATTGAACCGTCGTCCTCCCGAATGCGAGTCCAATGTGCTAACCACTGCACCACCTCGCTCGGTTCCAATGTGTGTTCACCGCAATGTCACCAAACACGGATGCGACCATCATGATGCATGATGCTGTAAACAGAAGCTGGATTCATCCGAAAAAATGACGTTTTTGCCATTCGTGCAACCAGGTTCGTCGTTGAGTAGACCATCGCAGGCGCTCCTGTCTGTGATGCAGCGTCAAGGGTAGCCGCAGCCGTGGTCTCCGAGCTGATAGTCCATGCTGTTGCAAACGTCGTCGAACTGTTCGTGCAGATAATTGTTGTCTTGCAAATGTCCCCATCTGTTGACTCAGGGATCGAGGCGTGGCTGCACGATCCGTTACAGCCATGCGGATAAGATGCCTGTCATCTCTACTGCTAGTGATACGAGGCCGTTGGGATCCAGCACGGCGTTCCGTATTACCCTCCTGAACCCACCTATTCCATATTCTGCTAACAGTCATTGGATCTCGACCAACGCGAGCAGCAATGTCGCTATACGATAAACCGCAATCACGATAGGCTACAATCCGACCTGTATCAAAGTCGGAAACGTGATGGTACGCATTTTTCCTCCTTACACGAGGCGTCACAACAACGTTTCACCAGGCAACGCTGGTCAACTGCTGTTTGTGTATGTGAAATCGATTGGAAACTTTCCTTATGCCAGCATGTTGTAGGTGTCGCCACCGGCGCCAACCTTGTGTGAATGCTATGGAAAGCCAATCATTTGCATATCACAGCATCTGCTTCCTGTCGGTTAAATTTCGCGTCTGCAGCACGTCACCTTATGGTGTAGCAATTTTAATGGCCAGTAGTGTATATGGCCAGTAGTGTATATCAAACACCACACTGAAGCAATGAATATCGTATTTAAAGCAGCTGTCGTTCATACTGGGTTAGACATTGACAGTTTAGTGACTACGTGTAAAAATTTGTGATATTTCCCGACGTTCCCTGCACCTCAAAGAGGAACTCACATGAGGGCACCGTCTAAAGGATAGCACATGGAGAATACTGAATAGATTAAGGACAGGAACCGCAAAATGATAGGTAGACATGGTTAAGCAGGGCTACTCTTCACATGACTAGTGAATATCGGGAAACACTGTTCGGCGCAGAATTATCTGGCTGGAATGATTGTCTCCCAATAAGCGAACATCACGTTTCAGATTTTGTAGGTCTCTGCATAGGACTATTAGCCAAAAATATTCCACAGAGCAAGACTGCGTTTGATTTGACAAGAGAAGATCTATTTTTACGCCCCGACAGGCTGCAGAGCCTTGGAAAAGAGTGTATAAATGTTCTTGCTCGGACTCGGAAAGTAAAGAAAATACGTATGAAATGTACACAAAAATGCTCTGAGTAATATTTTTGGTTAATAGTCCTATGCTGAGACCTGCCACATCTGAAGAGTGATGTATGTTTACTGGGAGACAGTCATTCCGGCCAAATAATACGGTATACGGAAAGTATAATTTAGTGACAGCTATTGCAGCGTAGTGAAGTACAGCGTACGTGGTCGAACACGTGAGACGATTCTTCTCCCATTAGATGTCCAGGACACCCCCTTATAATGAAGCCTTAAAGCAAGTCTTAAAAGCAGGCCTGATACAGAAAGTTATGGAGATTTTATGGAGCTAGTGAAGAGCATTTCTCGTAAACACGTCGCAGGAGGCTGTAGAACAATACACTTACCTGGATTTGCTAAAGGCTCAGAACTGCACGTTAAGAGATTCGAACAGCTCTTCGAAAAAGATCCATTGCCGGAAGAGGCAATACAGACAGGAGAACAACTTAGCCAAGCCATAGCAATATCATTAACAGAAAAATGGCGTAATCTCCTCGAAAGTTTGGACATGAAAGGTAGTAGTCGCCAAGCTAGACATCACTGAAAGACCTTAACAGTGATCTTATAGTTTCACCCTCAGCAATGTGTTGGGTTACCCCTGACCAAGTAACACACCAATTGACCAACTGTTGTTGAATGGCAAAAAAACAGTAACAAAACTTGAACGATGTGAAGAGAAGATGGATCATCAAGGCACTCCAACTGCTATTCATCAGATGAATAGGAGGACATGAGATCAAAACAATTAAAGAACTCTAGCCCTGTAACTACCAAATGGATCTTGAAAATGAAGAACACTTGTGGTGCGAGGCCGACCACCGTGGCCGTGCGGTTCTAGGCGCTTCAGTCTGGAACCGCGCGACTGCTACGGTCGCAGGTTCGAATCATGCCTCGGGCATGGATGTGTGTGATGTCCTTACGTTAGTTAGGTTTAAGTAGTTCTAAGTTCTAGGGGACTGATGACCTCAGATGTTAAGTCCCACAGTTCTCAGAGCCATTTGAATCATTTTGTGGTGTGAGGATGCTAATTCCACAAAAGTAGCACAAGGTAAAAGTCATGGCATTGCTTACACCATATCAGAAACCGAAAAGCACCTAAAACATCAGATCTACGTCACTTCTGTGACATCTGTTTAAAGTTCGGGAGAGAATGATATTGAATAGAATTTTTGTGTATATCTACTGGAAGAATATTGAAGAACAATGTTTCGGACCAGGAAAGTCACATACTAGTCAAGTACTATATATAACCCAGGACATCGAGGAATGGTATTCAAGAAAGCAGCCTTCAGGAGTCACCTTCACCGATTTTACAGCTGCTTACGATACCATGAATCATAAGAAACAATAAGCTGCAAGCAACAAAAGGGCTCTGTTTATTCAGTGTCCGCTGCAGTAAAGGCGAAAGACAAAAATAGTCTATTGAGAAAGCAAAAGAACAGCCTATCCTAAAGAATTGTGCAGGCTCCAGTATTATATCATGCGGATAAAACTCACGTGTGTTCTTTCCACATACGCAGTAAGGAGACAAGAAAGAAGCTTAACACCACCTGGTAGAGCGCTGTCGAAATCACTATGCCCATCCATAGTACTTAGGGTTGAAGTTGGATCGTGCCTTCACTTACAAAGAACACTGTATAGGCATCAGGCAGAAGTTATGCATCAGGAGCAGTCTGATCCGCAAACTGATAAGCACAACATAGGGAGAGCATCCCACTATCTTCTGGATGTCCGTACTTGCTGTGTGTTTGCTGTTTTGCCGAATATCGCACACCAGTCTGGACGAATTCTGCACATGCTAAACAAGCTGAGATGGCTCTTCAAGAGACAGGCTGCTTAGTCACAGGACGCCTAAGACCAACCCCAGTCAAAAAAATCTTTTCACTCATGGGAGTAGCACCTCAGTATGAAGACAAGAAGCAGCAGAGAATGAAAAGACGAAGCAATACCAGATCGAAGTCATTCATTGTTCGGAAGCCACGCTTATCCATCAAGGCTGCAATCTACAGAGACCTTCCTACCTACAACAGCACCAGTTCCAAATTCAGCAGAAGCCTGTCGAGCTGTGCTATGGAGAAAAAAGTCTTATACACAACAAAAGAGAAGCTACCATTTAGCTGCCATCTCCAACACTGGAAGACACTTAAGAGACTGAGAACACGGGTAGAACACGGCTGACAATGTGCAAGACTAATATGAAGAAGTGGGGTATCAGTGACGAGAAATTTTGTGAATGTGGGACCTCCTGCTTTTCAGTAATCCGAGCCAAACCTGTGACATGTAAGACTTGTTTTCAGCGAATGACTGCGCTATTCTGGCTGACGGACATTTTACTCGGAAAGTGTTAGCTTCCTTGCAGTTAATATTAGATTTTAGTTTTAGCTTGTATTGCGTTTTGTGTTCTGTGGACTCGTGTAAATAAACTAAAACATAGCGTTGCCTTCTGTAGCCTGTCACAAGCTATCATTCGAGAACAGACACTCCATCACATGTTTTGGGCGTTTATAAGGAATAGTATTATTTCTTAAACCGACATTTCAGCTGATAACTGTGCTGTGATATCCAAAATGAGTCAGTGTTATAAGTGAAAAAGCTTGACACAATCCTATGGAGTACTGTGCATGTGAAGACGTCTCCAAGAACAGCGTTTCCTGCAAAGCGTGTAGCGCCTGATGAGGAGTTTCGGCTGATTTCACGCAGGCCAAATGACGTAAATATCATGTGCTTCCTTCCTCATGACAATTCCCGGCCGAACACAAGAGGTGCAATGAATACTCTCCTACAGCTTCTTCTATGGAAAGTGTTTGCTCACCCACCACATATCCCGAAATTTGCTCCCTCCAATTTTCTTCTCTTCACTCACTTGAAACGCTTGCTATGAGGACAGAGTTTTGACAAAGGTAATGAGCTGCAGAGCACCCTAGGGAATTGGCGAAATCACAGGCAGCTGCCTCCTATGAATATGGTGTCAGAAAGTTGGTACCACACTATAACAAATGTCTCAGTTGGAGCGAGGAATATGCAAAGAAGTTGCTTTAAGGTGTAGCTAAATACTGAAAATAAAACTTTTGATTTTCATTGTGTTTTGCATTTCACAACCGATCGGAGGATGAAGAAATGATAGTGCTCATGCTATCCCTGAAGCACCGCCAAAAGATGATGGAATGTTCTGTCCACGAGTAAAACTTCAACAAATAGTATGGGGTTCCTCTTAGATCATTTGTATAAATAGTCTAAGTAATTGTGATTACGAGCGGCACACATTCCACAAGCTTCCATTATAAATAAAAAGTTTTTTTTCCATACCTAAAGAATGTTTGAATACGCATTGACAATAGCTAAGCAGCCTATTAAGATAGCTATGTGGAAGGAACATGTACGAAGTATACTTGAAGCGTGCATATCGCACCGCAAGGTCAGCGTGGGTTCTTGACTATTAAAAACCAATTAATGCCATCACATATTCGTTAATGTTGCATCGGGATTAGTAGCGACGCTGAGTCACTGAATTACTGGAAACATCAGGTAACATATATTTCACAATAATAAATTGAGTTGAATGGAAAAATTGCTTCAGCTGTTTCCCAGATATAGACCCGTTTTTGATGTGGCACGATGCGACCTGTTTCCTCCGGTCCAGTAATATAATAGTGTTCCGTCCTGCTGCATGGTCTAGAAAGCCGAAATGGGACGCAAGGGAAATAAAATTAGGGTCAAAATGCCACCGTGCGGAGATAATGCTAGTTTGATGAGTAGACCATAAGTACAGCTGGGGATATTATAAGACGCTCTGAAAAGCAAGATCGTATACAATATGTCACTGAAAAAGGACAGCCAAGAAAATTAAATGAAAAGAAGAAGCGTACAAACATAATAAAAATTGAGTATAATCCTTAGTTAAGTTCACTTAAAATTGTGAGTTAGCTGCTGAAAGAATCAAATGTCCGGAGGGTTATCAGTTGAGAGTAAATTCCAAGTCTTAAAAAAATAAAATAAAGAAGAAATGGTTGAAATGGCTCTGACCACTATGGGACTTAACGTCTGAGGTCATCAGTCCCCTAGAACTTAGAACTAATTAAACCTAACTAACCTAAGGACATCACACACATCCATGCCCGAGGCAGGATTCGAACCTGCGACCGTAGCGGTCGCGCGGTTCCAGACTGTAGCGCCTAGAACGGCTCGGCCACCCCGCCCGTCTCCAAGTCTTTTCGACAGACTAAACAATTATGGTGTGGCTAAAGCCAAATTATCTGGAAAATGAACATTTGAAAGCTACTGTAAATTAGAGAGAGTCAGTGTTTGCTATGGGGCTGTGTTAAATTATTTTTCTTGGCAAGAGATTACATTCCTTAACAGACGAGAGATAAACTATGTGATCAAAAGTATCCAGACACCCCAAAAAACATAAAGTTTCATATTAGATGCATTGTGATACCACCTACAGCCAGGTACTCCATATTATCGACCTCAGTGGTCATTTGACACTGTGAGAGGGCAGAATGGGGAGCTCCGTGGATCTTACGGACTTCGAACGTGGTGAGGTGATTGGATGTCGCTTGTGTCATACGTCTGTACGCGAGTTTTCCACACTCCTAAACATCCATAGGTCTACTGTTTCCATTGTGATAGTGAAGTGGAAACGCGAAGGGACATGTACAGCACAAAAGCGTACAGGTCGACCTCGTCTGTTGACTGACAGAGATCGCCGACTGTTGAAGAGGGTCCTAATATGTAACAGGCAGACATCTATCCGGACCACCACACAGGAATTCCAAACTGCAATACGATACATTGTAAGTACTACCGTAGCTAGGCGGGAGGTGACGAAACTTGGATATCATGGTCGAGCGGTTACTCATAAGTCACACATCACGTCTGTAAATGCCAAACGACGCCTCGCTTGTTGTAAGGAGCGTAAACACTGGACGACTGAACACTGGAAAAACTTTGTGTGGAGTGACGAATCACGGTACATAATGTGGAGATGCAATGGCATGGTGTGGGTATGGCGAATGCCCGGTGAAGCGTGTGTAATGCCTACAGTATAATTCGGAGGCGGGGTTGTTATAGTGTGATCGTGTTTTTAATGGAGGGGGCTTGCACCCGTTGTTGTTTTGCGTGGAACTATCACATCACAGGCCTACACTGATGTTCTGATCACCTTCTTGCTTCCCACTGTTCAAGTGCAGTTCTGGATGGTAATTGGTCCTTTAAAAATGATCGATTAGTTGTTCATAATGCACGGCCTGTGGCGGAGTGGTTACACGACAATAACATCCTTGTAATGGACTGGCCTGCACAGAGGCCTGACCTGAATCCTATAGATCACCTTTGGGATGTTTTGGAACACCGACTTCGTGCCAGGCCTCACCGACCGACATCGATACCTCTCCACAGTGCAACATTCCGTGCAGAATGGGCTGCCATTCCCCAAGAAACCATCCAGCTTATCGATGAACATATGCCTGCGAGAGTGGAAGCTGTCATCAAGGCTAAGATTGGTCCAATACCATATTGAATTCCAGCATTACAGATTGAGGGCGTCACGAACTTTTAAGTAATTTTCAGCCCGGTGTTCGGATACATTTGATCACAAAATGTATCTTCAAATGCCGAATAAAACTTACACTGGAGTGCAGAAATGTTTGGGCTTTTATCTACATTCAAAATTTTCCAAGATAATGGTCAAAGTCTTGCAATGTCTTACAACAGCGTGGCTTTCTTACAACTGTCGCAGTGTTATTAAGCAATTTGTGGGACAAGCTCGACAGAAAGGTCAGAGAGCCAGAATAAACCGTGAAGAAAATCTGATAATACATCTGAAGGGATAATGGAAACTAACTGGTCTGAGCACATCGCAGAAATTATTGGTAACGTACAATATGTTTTGAAAGCAGTTATAAAGCAGAAAGGATATCCCGCGAAGTACTGGCTTCCAATATTATTCCTGTACTGAAGGGTTATTATTTTGTAACCGAATGTTAAAATAGGTAAGATATGAAATACTCTTTAAGAAAATATTACCTAATTATGTCACTTAAAAATCTGGATGTCATAGTTTACCGTTATTAGGAGAATGAACTTTTCATTTATTGAATTCCATTTATTTGTTAAAAGTATATGTGAAAATAAAAGAAAGTGTTAACTACTGAATATTAATAACTCTTTTCGTTTTGTAGTACACGCTGTTGGTCTCACACCGCTTATCTTTTATTTGCTCATAACTGAGCGGTATTCTTAAAGCACTGGAAAAAATAGATATTGGCATTAATTGTGTCCGTTTTCGAGCGTTGGAAGGATATATTCGATGTAATTATATGTCATTGAATCACGCTTGATATTTAGACTTAGTTGTTCGCTCGCAACTTTCATTTCTCTGTGAAGCGTGACATTCTCAGGGGGGGGGGGGGAGACGGCGGTCTTCATGTAGTTTATTAAATAAAAAAATTGTGAAAGTAAAAACAAATTGCGGTCTAGGCTTTAAAATGTTTCACTTTTACAAAAATTAACCACCTTAAGACCGCCGTCTCCCTCCCCCCCTGACCAAGCAGGCTTCACAGATACATTGCCTAGCTGTATAGGATGTAAACAGAAATTTCAGTCTAGGCATTAAAAGTTTATACTTTAAAACATTTTTATTTAATAAACTTTCATTTCTTCCCAGCAGTGCTTTGGGGGTTTCTATACGGTCAGGGCCAGTTAATTGATTGAATCACTTTGAGCAAACAATTTGCAGAGTCGTGAAAGCAGTTTTGTATCTTCGAGAAATCTGTTTTCTATCAATGATATTGGAGGGAAGCGTGGAGAGTAAAAATCGTAGAGGGAGACCAACAGATGAATACACTAAACAGAGTCAGAAGGATGTAGGTTGCAGTAGGTACTGGGAGATGAAGAAGCTTGCACAGGATAGAGTAGCATGGAGAGCTGCATCAAACCAGTCTCAGGACTGAAGACCACAACAACAAATAATCAATGGTAAGCCTTTGCGGGTTGGAACCCATGGTTCTAGTTCCTGATTCCGTGTTTAGAGGAGTCCATTTCTGTGTTCGGACTTAAGAAGTAGGCTGCCTTTGTTGGTAGTGATCTGTACTGCTGTGGAGATTGTATAACAGTAGATGAACTGGGTCATACTGTTTTAATTACATTCCGCTGTGAAGGTCAATTGAAGTAATCAGGTTACTTTGGCTTAGCTTGGTTCCGGTTAGGCCACAATTGGGAGCGTAATGTTCCTACCACTTGGCATGAATTTGAGTTGTGAATCTATTGTTTTGAAGACTCACATGGACTCGTAAATATGTTACCCGTCTTTAGTAGCAATACTAGCTGACAAACATGGCCTTGCCAGGGTATTCATTTTGCCAGTGAACTATATTTGTAGTGTAACACCGAAAGAGTTTCATTTCCATGCTTTCGTAAAAGCACCACTGAACTTGTAAAACAATCGTTCAAAGAAATATGTGTAATATACAAACGTATGTGTACAGTATCCAAATTAAGACACATACTATGCAAAACAAATTTCTCTTTTAATGTTTATTTGTCTCAGAACTTTATTATAAAGAACGCATACCGAAACAACATCACCCCTTGTCGTACTGATGCATAAAATAGAGCACCGTTGCATAGCCACCATCTTGTTGCATATAATGCCTTCGCCTCACTGCGCATGAATATTCCGGCCTATTGGAAACGTATTGAATGCAATAACAAAACACTAGTGAATGTAGCTTTTCTGTGGAAGCTACGAGGTTTCAGTGCTGACAATATAGGTCGATGGAAGCTGTTTGCATAACTGCTGGTTACTAAATACCATGCGGTGTGATTTCGCACCTGACCATTATGTTTTACGCTTCGGTTACTACTATAACACATATTCATCAACAACTGTAGCATCCATAGAATTTTTTGGTGTGCAAATAATTCTTAATTTTCACCAGTGACATGAAGGCTATGAATATACCCGGCAGTGTAATAAGCATAAGTCGAGGTCTACAGATGCTTCAACTGATCGACGAAAGAAGGAAGTACAAAAATATTCACGGAAAGACTTGAACATAGCATTATAACGCCCCTAGGAATGAAATAAATACTAAGTGCAGGGCAGAAAGGGTGAAATGGATGCAGGAAAGATGGGAGGAACATGATTAAGAAATAATTATCCAGATGACTGACTCAGCACGTAGAGAAGTCAAAATAACCTTCGGTGATAGGAATTGTAGGGGTGGTAATATGAAGATTGCTAGGACGATTTCACTATCAAATGTAAACGAGAGAGCGGGTGGATGGAGAGAGTACACCGGTCATCTATGAGTATGCCCAAGAACCAAGAGGGAATAATAAGACTGAAAGACCAAGAACGAAGTGCCCAGACTAAAAACGTTGCACGATAGGGATCCAGTCTTTCACTCCTTTTGGCCAGTCTATACATCGAAGCAGCAGTGACGGAAATTAAGAAAGGCTTAAAAACGACATTAAAAATTCAGGGTGAATGCATATAAATAATAAGACTCGCTCATGACATTACTATCCTCAGTGAGAGTGTGGAAGAATTACAGGATATGTTGAATGGAGTGAACAGTCTAATGAGTACCAAATATGGCCTACGAATAAATCGGAAAAAACTAAAGTAATTAGAAGTAGCGTAAAGGAGAATAAAAAATATTTTAACATCAAAATTTGTGGCCAAAAGTCGTCGAAGTTAAGGAGTTCTTATAGCTTGGAAGGAAAACAATTAAAACGGATGAATCATGAAGGAGATAAAAAGCAGTCGAGCAAGGACATAAGAGGGAAGTCCTAGCGACTAGAAGTTTAGTGGTATCAATCAATGTGAGGGAGAAAGTTCTGAGAATGGAGCACAGCATTTTATGGTAATAAATCATGGATAGTGGGAAAACTGGAACAGAGAAAAATCCAAGGGTTTGAGATGTGATGTTACAGAAGACTGTTCAAAAGTAGACTGACTGATACGACAATCAATGAGGAGGTACTGGGAAGAATCCGCGAAGAAAGGGGCATAGGTGAAACACTGACAAGAAGAAGGGACAGTATGAGAGAACACCTGTCAAGACGTCAGGGAACAACGTCCATGGAACTAGAGGAAGCTGCACATGGTGAAAACATTAGGGAAAGACAGAGGTTTGGAGAAAAAAGCTCCACTCGGCTCTTATGAGCCACTTAGTTGAACTGATGTTGCTGTATTGTTTAAAAATGGGTGTAGTGTATTTCTATATTCTTTCCTTTCGCTTCATCTCTCAGTTCAACTCTCTGAATGATATTCACGTTTCATGAATAGGTGGTTGATCCCAAGTTCGTTTGATGATTGAGGAACTACACTACCTATTACACAATGGAATATACTGCTTATAAGGTGCTCCATTGTGCTAGATTGTCTAATGGGTTATGATGTATGTACAATGCCCTTGCAAACGGAAGTTTTCTCCAAATAGCTGTCAGGGTAAGTGAACACTTGTCTCATTGTAGAACTACACGTAACGCTACTGGTTACTGTTATACCAAATAATGCAGTGTAGGTGATTGTCACTTAATATACACGAGACAGGTTTGTCATCATGTGACCTCAATACACAACGGCATTCTCAGTTGTATGAAAGATTATTACAATTTTGGTTTTATTTCATGTATTGTTGTTACTTTAAGTAAGGTGCTTAGGTTTTTAACACTTTCGATTGTCTGATCTTATGGATGATTATCCAGGGTAATTCCGAGTTGTTAGGAACTTCTGGGACGATGGAAAGGTTAAATGCATCAATTTCAAGTGAGAACCCCGGACCGAAAGCGACCAAGTGAAAAGTTGTAAGAGAAAATCGTTCCGCTATCTCTGACTGTGAACCTTTTCTACTGCAAACTCTTTGCTTTCCGTACTTCAGGAGCAGGTAGTAAAAACCGACACATGAAAAAAATATCCGGTAAACGTAGCCTCTAAAGTGCATGCCTTAACAGCTATGAGCACTTATCCAAACTTGCTACTATAAAGCACATCCGTTCTACTGAAGAAATGCACATATCTCTTAACGTATGCACTTTACAGCACGCGTTTACTCGACATTTTCTTCATGTTTTAGTCTATACTACCTCCTCCTAAAATAAGATGGGCAAAAAGCTTACCGTAGAAGTAAACCACCGTTAGTGGTTTCAGAACGATTTTCGCTTACGACTTTCCAACAAGTCGTTCCAGAACCATCCTCTCTTACTTCAGACTGATACATTTAACGCTCTCCATCATCGTTGTAAGTTTGTAACCTTACAGAATTACGATGTATAACATGAACCAGGATCCTCTTGCAGTGTCCTGAAACACACAAACCGTTACTTTATAGTGGCAACAGATTACTCTCCAACCAGCGAAAAGTGATGCTCCCTGACTGTCAGGAAATTTTCAAGGCAGCCACAAACCTGATTAGATATACCGTATAAAGATATTTACTTTATGAGTCAATGAAGTGGTTCTGAATCAAAAGCAATTCAAACTTCAACACACTGAATCAACAATCACGTTTCTATTTATGGAACATTCTTTGCTGTTATTCACTGTCAATGATAAAATCCGTTACAGCTGTAAAAATTATTTCTGTAAAGGTATGCACTACCCGGTTTCAAGACATATATCCCATCTTAAGGTCCTTATTAAAATGTGAGTCGACTAAGGATACATAACTAAGGTTAAAATATATTAAAATGGTGCATCCCTGGTACAAGGCACGCTAGAGGTCATCCTCTATAATCTTAAGGCTGTCATAGGCTTTCTGGGAGCCTAGGATTGAAGATGATATTCTCTTGCATGCCATGTTGCAGGGATGCACTATTTTAACATATTTTAACCTTTTTAACCTTAGTTATGCATAGTTTAACTAGTCACATTTTAATATGCACCAGTTAGTGAAATACACTCCTGGAAATGGAAAAAAGAACACATTGACACCGGTGTGTCAGACCCACCATACTTGCTCCGGACACTGCGAGAGGGCTGTACAAGCAATGATCACACGCACGGCACAGCGGACACACCAGGAACCGCGGTGTTGGCCGTCGAATGGCGCTAGCTGCGCAGCATTTGTGCACCGCCGCCGTCAGTGTCAGCCAGTTTGCCGTGGCATACGGAGCTCCATCGCAGTCTTTAACACTGGTAGCATGCCGCGACAGCGTGGACGTGAACCGTATGTGCAGTTGACGGACTTTGAGCGAGGGCGTATAGTGGGCATGCGGGAGGCCGGGTGGACGTACCGCCGAATTGCTCAACACGTGGGGCGTGAGGTCTCCACAGTACATCGATGTTGTCGCCAGTGGTCGGCGGAAGGTGCACGTGCCCGTCGACCTGGGACCGGACCGCAGCGACGCACGGATGCACGCCAAGACCGTAGGATCCTACGCAGTGCCGTAGGGGACCGCACCGCCACTTCCCAGCAAATTAGGGACACTGTTGCTCCTGGGGTATCGGCGAGGACCATTCGCAACCGTCTCCATGAAGCTGGGCTACGGTCCCGCACACCGTTAGGCCGTCTTCCGCTCACGCCCCAACATCGTGCAGCCCGCCTCCAGTGGTGTCGCGACAGGCGTGAATGGAGGGACGAATGGAGACGTGTCGTCTTCAGCGATGAGAGTCGCTTCTGCCTTGGTGCCAATGATGGTTGTATGCGTGTTTGGCGCCGTGCAGGTGAGCGCCACAATCAGGACTGCATACGACCGAGGCACACAGGGCCAACACCCGGCATCATGGTGTGGGGAGCGATCTCTCCTGGATGAAGCGCCGTCTCACGCGGTCTGCACGTCCAGCACGAACGCTGGTCCAACTGAGGCGCCAGGTGGAAATGGCATGGCAAGCCGTTCCACAGGACTACATCCAGCATCTCTACGATCGTCTCCATGGGAGAATAGCAGCCTGCATTTCTGCGAAAGGTGGATATACACTGTATAAGTGCCGACATTGTGCATGCTCTGTTGCCTGTGTCTATGTGCCTGTGGTTCTGTCAGTGTGATTATGTGATGTATCTAACCCCAGGAATGTGTCAATAAAGTTTCCCCTTCCTGGGACAATGAATTCACGGTGTTCTTATTTCAATTTCCAGGAGTGTATATGAGTATGTTTGGAAACCATGTCCGACTTTCCTTTTTAGAAATAAATAATTCTTACAGCTGTGCAGATTTTATCATTCGCAAGTCTGTAGTGTGTGTCTTGAGTATCACATGCTCGGTGATTTCCAAACACCTGTCAAAGAGTTATTTTACTCTAGAGATCTCATAATGTTTGGCCTAAGAATATGTTCTACGGTCCTACTAACAAATTGGTGGGAATGATGCTGTACGGTCGATATTTTGTTGATTGTTATTTTCTTGTTTTCCTTTTTGGCGGAAGAGGAGGTTTCTGTTTGAATACAATTTGTTATCTAGAATACCGAGCGCATCTGTTTATCAGAAATTAACTTTGGTATATAAACGGGTTAGGGTTAACCACGGCATAAAGGAGAGTAATTGAAAACACATGGGAAAACTTTTGTAAACCCTTGTCGCCAGTTTGTAAACCCCCGTCCCCAGTTTTGTAAAGGCCTCGTCGCTATT
Source organism: Schistocerca nitens (assembly GCF_023898315.1). NCBI lineage: Eukaryota > Metazoa > Arthropoda > Insecta > Orthoptera > Acrididae > Schistocerca > Schistocerca nitens. Next base: position 1,030,849,432 of record NC_064614.1, read on the forward strand.
GCTGTGGAGGCCGATTTGCCTCTGTTGTTATGGTAGACCGAGTTTGTGAGTTAGCAAAAGGCTTCTGGTGCAGTACACCGTTAAGACAATTTCTCCCTGCCAGTATTACGCAGCTATGCCCCTAAGGTGAGGTAATGGAATAGGAAAACGAAGGTTCTACTCCAGCAAATCAGTAACAAAGCCACACAAATAAGTTAAAACGGTTTACTTATCTTTGTGACTTGCGAATAATGAAGTCCGCAACATTTCATGTAATATTACATAAGAAAGGCCGTCAATGGCTAAGTGCAAGGAATCATGGACAACGTTCACAGTACATAGCAAATGAAATTTACATGTCTCTGTTCTCTTCTAAGAGCTCACCAAACGATGTTCCCTGTCTAAATCAGCCCCGGACAATGATCCATAACCACCTTGGCGAGAGCTGCTCTTATCTCTTCCGAGTACGCTTCTATCAGTTTCAACCGGTCATCGGCGGATTGTAGTCGGCCGGCAGCTGGTCGAGGAGAAGTCGATATCTTCGTCCTCAACGTCGCCCGTGCCGCTGGTCGAACTCGCGCCTGTCGTGAGACTCTATGGCGCTGGCACCAGCTCGCATCTTTGCGCCTGTGATGCTTTTGTCCTGGCTGTGCATTGTTCGGAAGACAAAATAAAAAGTCAATTAACCAGTGGACCAATCACGACTGCATACACCTGAGTATAAAAAAATATTCCACCGCTCCAGCGCTACAAACAAAACAAATTAATCAAAGTTTTCAATTCCAAGAAATGAACGATGTCGTAGCTTCGCCACAGTCTAGCACACATAGTCGCTAGGCTGGTGCTCAGTTTCTTTATGCAGCGTAACAGCAGCACTATAAACGGACTGAAACTTTTCAATATGATATCGGATGTGTGCGAATAGTATAGTATAAAACAATTTGCAACACAGAATCTTACGATAGGGAAAATATGTAGTGCTATGAAAATCGACAATAACTAAAAAATAAGATATTTTGTCTTTCTTTAGTCTCCTAAGGGCACTAAGAGGTACTGGTATTAAACAGTACTTTACAGGATAGTTTATTTACAGTTCTGTTGTACCTTACATTTACTGAAGAACTTTTTTTTTTAAATTGGTGTTAAGATCATTTGGGACCAAACTGAGATCATCGGCTCCTAGGCTTACACACTACGTAATCTAACTTAAAGTAACTTAGGCTAAGGTCAACACACACAGCCATGCCCGAGGGAGGACTCAAACCTCCGACGGAGGGAGCCGCGCGGCTACCCCACGAGGCACGTCGTTTTCTCTTAAGAATAAAAGATTGCTAATAAACAACAGAGAACCTATTCTTTATCAGAAAGACGTCGGATATCTACTCAAAAACGTGAAGTTTCGACGCTACGTTTCCATTCAAATCAGTGAATGTGTAACATGGACGAGTTGTATGGAATACAAAAAAATAGTTCAAATGGCTCTGAGCACTATGGGTCTTAACATCTGAGGTTATCAGTCCCCTAGACTTAGAACTACTTAAACCTAACTAACCTAAGGACATCACACACATCCATGCCCGAGGCAGGATTCGAACCTGCGACCGTAGCAGCAGCCCGGCTCCAGACTAAAGCGCCTAGAACCGCTCGGCCACAGAGGCCGGCTGTATGGAATACAATACCTACGTTATTTAACGTAGCAAATAAGCCACCACAACTCTACCTGAGGGGGAAAACGACATATAATTGATAAAAAAAAAGTTTACAGCAACTATAGTGTTTCCAAACACAGAAGAAACCCATCATACAGTTGTTGCTATATCTGAGCTATTAACAGCAACGAAACTCGACACATTTGCTTTTGAAACAAAAGTAATTGCATTTAGAAAAATAATACTGTATCAGAAAGTCGAACGAAGTATAAGAATGTGCCAATAATTAGACACCACAGAAAGTGGTTAAGTCTCCGAGAATGTGCCTAGCATAATAACAGGCACCGACAAAAATATATGCTCCTCGTGCATGAAATATATGCTTATTTTATCTTACTTTAAGCGGAGGACGTTGCAATTACACACATATTCTAAAGCGTTTCTTCATGAATATCTTGGAGCTTATGTCGCCGAATTACTGAAATTGGAGAGTTTTTACGATTATTTCACGATTATTCACATCACTTGATGATGTAGTAATGCTTGGGACGTACAAATGTAGTATCTGTTTCATTAACGTAATAATGAACATTTATCTTACGGCTGGATTTGTGCCGCTAGGAGCGCTAGTGTCGTTCTAACCGTCAGACGGTAACGCTTTTCACAGCACCCCTGTGTGTCGCGACTGTGTATGTTAGACTATGGCTTCAAGCAGAGGTTGAGAAACTACACACTACACAAACCGACTGACAATAAAATGAGACCACTTTCATATCATTTCACTCTGAAAGTAAACATTGATCACTCACTTAACAACGTAATATTTTCTTCTAGAAATATTACTGGAGCTATCATTCATAGAACTCACTTTCTTAATCGCTTGAATAATCAGTGATGGAAGTACTAGCTCAACTAGAAACTGGTCAAACCAGAACGGATAAAATACAAAGAATGCGTACACTGAAGTGTCATACTTGTCTTAATACATGAGAAAACGGAGGCCGACTGTGGGTGTCCTTAGGCGAACATTCCCTACGTATACTACATCTAATCCAGTCTTCCAGGTATCCAGAATGTGATGGTGCCTGCCGGATCAAACGATCCTAGCCAGTTGAAATTTGCAGCAGATTTTTACAGACAGATTAATAAACAAATTTTTCCCACTTGTTACGCTTCCAGCATCACTCAGAAACAGTTCATTATGTTCCGTTTTTCAAATTCATTATATATTTCAGTGAGGACGTATCTTTCGATTTGCAGCATGCTTGGTTAATAACAGGTCAGCACATAGTGAAAGTCAAGTTTTTCAGTGAGCACAGATGTATGATTGTATTGGCAATGGTCACTGGAAAACGTGACTTAGACACGGCCGGCCGAAGTGGCCGAGCCGTTCTCGGCGCTACAGTTTAGAACCGCACGACCGCTACGGGCGCAGGTTCGAATCCTGCCTCGGGCATGGACGTGTGTGATGTCCTAGGTTAGTTAGCTTTAAGTAGTTCTAAGTTCCTGGCGACTGATGACCTCAGAAGTTAAGTCGCATAGTGCTCAGAGCCATTTGAACCATTTGAACTTAGACACGAGTATGTACAATATTAATAAGAGTAGTGTGCTATCACAGAACATACCATTCTTTCTGTTTGGATGATTTGAGAATGGGTTCTGATACCCGAAACCGGTCATCAATTAAATAAAAAAAAACTTACTTTCGTAACTTTGGCTGTTTTCTACTCCAAAAGGACGTATGTTACTAGACCATTACGAGATGAGCTGTTTCCAAGCATGTCTATGATCAAGAGACCTCCGGGAAATTGTGGTAAAGAGTGGCACAAATACACTCGAAAATTCTGTCCGCGTCAAAAGAAAATTGAAATCAGATAAACACCGAGCGAACTTAATATTCCGATGTGACAGATGATTCCACAAAATCACCTGACAATAGCACTCATTGCTGACGTTGTTAAGGCAATCATACTTTGAATGCATGGAGAAAATCAAGCTGTGACTCTTACGAGCATAGAGTAGTGTACGACTGGACGCGTGCGATATGTGGCAAAGTCGAGCAGCCCTCAGGGGTATCGTGGACCGAGAGGTCGATTGCTTCCCGTCCCACGGCAGCTGGCTGCAGGCAAGCGAGAAATTGGGCGGAATTGCGGCGTGTTATTGTTTCCCTGGGACCCCGTGGCCCTTGATGCCAGCTGCGGTCGGTCGTCCAGACTGCTGCGCGCGATGGCTCTTGTCTCACCGCGCGTGTACTCTAGGGGACTCGACGTGGACAGACCTCGATGCACTCCGACAGCAATCGATGCCAGACGCTGTCGAGTTCGGCTGTCCTGTCAAAAGTTAGCACTAGCAGCCGTAAGTGTGGCTGTTATACGAGCACTTTCGAGATTTTCAGCAGTTCATCTGAACTGAACTGGTTACAATCGATTCGTTTCAGGCGCCTACGTAATGAAAGGGTCAACAGTGAATAACGAATCTGTTGCTTCAGAAAAATCTTTGATAATCAAAATTGCAATTTATTTTATTCGGTAACTAGTTTCGAATTAAGCATAACCATTTTTTTCATTTTGAGCGATTTTCTGTGATCTTCACGCGCCTGACTTGGTACATTTTTCTTATTCTTTGTCATAAATAATGATATAGGAAAAACGCCATCCCGTTTGATACCAAGATTGATGCACTGTGATTTCTTTATAAAGTTTTATATTTGGTGTGTGACAGACTTTAGTCCTGCACTCACTCTGGATCAATCAGTAGTGTGTACCTGAGAAGTTCGGTCTGATAGGTAGTCCGTGAAGATGCAATGACGGCTCTGTGCTGATGGCGCAGTGGTCAGCGTAGCAGTTTGGAAAGCGGGAGACCAAGGTTTGAATCCCGCTCTGGCACAAATTTTTCTTTCTTTCCTCATTCATTTGAATCAGTGCCTACTAGCAGCTGTCATTAATCCCCTTGTGTCTTTTATAAAGTTATGTTTGTTTATTGACACAATTACTAGTTTATGACAGAATCATAACCGATTTGGCCCACAATGGCCCTTTTCAGACGCCAAAAGCGGCATTTGGTGAACACATGTTCATGTGTTTGAGCCGGTACGGCTCGCTATTTTAATTTTTTTGTTTTTGAAATCATCCGACTTCTCAGTATTTGCCGCGATGTCAATATCGAAATCGTATTGGAGTCTCTGGTCACCGCATATCTTTGGGAAGTTGGCTTCCCGCAGGCCGCGAGACGAACACAAGGGAGTAGAAGGGTCTTGATGGGCGTTAGCTCTGGACTGTGCGTGAGGAGCGACGTCGCTGTCGGAGGGCAAGGCCGCTTGGATGGTGGGCCCTGCAGAAGCAGTCGGTTGGGGACGGAACGCCGTGGGCTCGAAGATCCTAGTGTGAAGGGCCGGTGCTGTCCCGATGTGGATCATCGTGTGGTCATTCAAGGGCTGGGAAGTGATTTCTTGGTTCTGCCTTTGGATTCCGACGAAGAATTACAGCAAGTTTGGCGTATGGGGAATTCTAAAGACGTGTACGTTGATGGCGCGGATATCAGACTTGTGTCTGGTGTAAGCTTGGCTTCGGTACTGCAGTCTCCTGTTAGAGCGCTGCTTGGGTGGAGACAGTTGATATCGGTATTGTGTTCTGTTTAGCAGCTTTAAAGTAAATGACTGTTTTGGATCGAAAATGGATCCAAGTGAGGGACAGAATCATTGCTTGTCTTATTAAGAAACATAAGTCGGCCCCCAGAGTGTGAAACTGTTATCTACAGCTGTAACGAGCAATTGACACTCTGGTAGTGTCCATCAGTGAACCTTGGAAGTATTGTTGAGTTTTTTTAGTAAGGGAAAGATTGGCTGTGAAGCTTTTCAGTAGGACGCTTATGAACCGTGTTAATTGCAGTTCACTTCTTACGGTATTTTACGGTTCTAAAAAAATGGTTCAAATGGCTCTGAGCAATATGCGACTTAACTTCTGAGGTCATCAGTCGCCTAGAACTTAGAACTAATTAAACCTAACTAACCTAAGGCCACCACACACATCCATGCCCGAGGCAGGATACGAACCTGCGACAGTAGCGGTCTTTTACGGTTCTACTTGTCGTGACGAAATCGCCAGTAGTATTTTCGTAGCTTAGCTTGGGACGTCATACTGTGGTTTGGTGTGACCTTCCCAAAAGTTTAAAGTCCGAAATATTTTTTTACTGCCTTGCTGAGATTGCCTGGCAACATTTCTAGAGTTGTCTCTTGTCTGCCTCACCGTACTGCTGTTTGGTGCGGTGCGGTGTAGTCGAAGTGTTCAGTAGTATCGCATCTACTCCCTCGCTCGTTTTAAGATTTGCAAGCCGCATCCTCATCGACGTATAATCCCAGTATTCAGTTTTTGTAAGTTGCTTGCGCCATGTTAACGTTTTGTACATCGTGGAAAAATCTTTCCTGTGCCGGATGTGATCCTGAAGGAGAGAACGGTACACAATAGCGCATGACCACGATGAAATCAAAAGATACGTATTGCATATTTTTTAACGGGTGTAACCACTAAGGTTAAGAGTTGAATTGTGTGTTTTTTTATTTATTTTGAAAGTCAAAGACATACATTTTTTCTTTTTTTTTTTTTTTTGGTCATCAGTCTACTGACTGGTTTCATGCGGCCCGCCGCGAATTCCTTTCCTGTGCTAACCTCTTCACCTCAGAGTAGCACTTGCAACCTACGTCCTCAATTTTTTGCTTGACGTATTCCAATCTCTGTCTTCCTCTACAGTTTTTTCCCTCTACAGCTCCCTCTAGTACCATGGAAGTCATTCCCTCATGTCTTAGCAGATGTCCTATCATCCTGTCCCTTCTCCTTATCAGTGTTTTCCACATATCCCTTTCCTATCCAATTCTGCGTAGAACCTCCTCATTCCTTACCTTATCAGTCCACCTAATTTTCAACATTAGTCTATAGCACCACATCTCAAATGCTTCGATTCTCTTCTGTTCCGGTTTTCCCACAGTCCATGTTTCACTACGATACAATGCTGTACTCCAGACGTACATCCTCAGAAATTTCTTCCTCAAATTAAGGCCGGTATTTGATATTAGTAGACTTCCCTTGGCCTGAAATGCCTTTTTTGGCATAGCCAGTCTGCTTTTGATGTCCTCCTTGCTCCGTCCATCCTTGGTTAATTTACTGCGTAGGTAGCAGAATTCCTTAACTTCATTGACTTCGTGACCATCAATCCTGATGTTAAGTTTCTCGCTGTTCTCATTTATACTACTTCTCATTACCTTCGTCTTTCTCCGATTTACTCTCAACCCATACTGAGTACTCATTAGACTGTTCATTCCGTTCAGCAGATCATTTAATTCTTCTTCATTTTCACTCAGGATAGCAATGTCATCAGCGAATCGTATCATTGATATCCTTTCACCTTGTATTTTAATCCACTCCTGAACCTTTCTTTTATTTCCATCATTGCTTCCTCGATGTACAGATTGAAGAGTAGGGGCGAAAGGCTACAGCCTTGTCTTACACCCTTCTTAATACGAGCACTTCGTTCTTGATCGTCCACTCTTATTATTCCCTCTTGGTTGTTGTACATATTGTATATGACTCGTCTCTCCCTATAGCTTACCCCTACTTTTTTCAAAATCTCGAAGAGCTTGCACCATTTTATATTTTCAAACACTTTTTCCAGGTCCACAAATCCTATGAACGTGTCTTGATTTTTCTGTAGCCTTGCTTCCATTATTAGCCGTAACGCCAGAATTGCCTCTCTCGTCCCTTTACTTTTCCTAAATCCAAACTGATCGTCACCTAGCGCATTCTCAATTTTCTTTTCCATTCTTCTGTATATTATTCTTGTGAGCAGCTTCGATGCATGAGCTGTTAAGCTGATTGTGCGATAATTCTCGCACTTGTCAGCTCTTGCCGTCTTCGGAATTGTGTGGATGATGCTTCTCTGAAAGTCAGCTGGTATATCGCCAGACTCATATATTCTACACACCAACGTGAATAGTCGTTTTGTTGCCAATTCCCCCAATGATTTTAGAAATTCTGATGGAATGTTATACATCCCTTCTGCCTTATTTGACCGTAAGTCCTCCAAAGTTCTTTTAAATTCCGATTCTAATACTGGATCCCCTATCTCTTCTAAATCGACTCCTGTTTCTTCCTCTATCACATCGGACAAATCTTCATCCTCATAGAGGCTTTCAATGTATTCTTTCCACCTATCTGCTCTCTCCTCTGCATTTAGCAGTGGAATTCCCGTTGCACTCTTAATGTTACCACCGTTGCTTTTAATGTCACCAAAGGTTGTTTTGACTTTCCTGTATGCTGAGTCACTCCTTCCGACAATCATATCTTTTTCGATGTCTTCACATTTTTCCTGCAGCCATCTCTTCTTAGATTCCCTGCACTTCCTATTTATTTCATTCCTCAGTGACTTGTACATCTGTATTCCTGATTTTCCCGGAACATGTTTGTACTTCCTCCTTTCATCAATCAGCTGAAGTATTTGTTGTGTTACCCATGGTTTCTTCGCAGCTACCTTCTTTGTAGCTAAGTTTTCCTTCCCAATTTCTGTGATGGCCGTTTTTAGAGATGTCCATTCCTTTTCAACTGTACTGCCTACTGCGCTATTCCTTATTGCTATATCTATAGCGTTAGAGAACTTCAAACTATGTCGTCATTCCTTAGTACTTCCGTATCCCACTTCTTTGCGTATTGATTCTTTCTGACTTATGTCTTGAACTTCAGCCTACTCTTCATCACTACTACATTGTGATCTGAGTCTATATCTGCTCCAGGGAACGCCTTACAATCCAGTACCTGATTTCGGAATCTCTGTCTGACAATGATGTAATCTAATTGAAATCTTCCCGTATCTCCAGGCCTTTTCCAAGTATACCTCCTCCTCTTGTGATTCTTGAATAGGGTATTCGTTATTACCAGCTGAAACTTGTTACAGAACTCAATTAGTCTTTCTCCTCTTTCATTCCTAGTCCGAAGCCCATATTCTCCTGTAACCTTTTCTTCTACTCCTTCCCCTACAACTGCACTCCAGTCGCCCATGACTATTAGATTTTCGTCCCCCTTTACATACTGCATTACCCTTTCAATATCCTCATACACTTTCTCTACCTGTTCATCTTCAGCTTGCGACGTCGGCATGTATACCTGAACTATTGTTGTCGGTGTTGGTCCGCTGTCGATTCTGGTTTGAACCACCCAGTCACTGAACTGTTCACAGTAACACACCCTCTTCCCTACCTTCCTATTCATAACGAATCCTACACTTGTCATACCATTTTCTGCTGCTGTTGATATTACCCGATACTCATCTGACCAGAAATCCTTGTCTTCCTTCCACTTCACTTCACTGACCCCTACTATATCTAGATTGAGCCTTTGCATTTCCCTTTTCAGATTTTCTAGTTTCCCTGCCACGTTCAAGCTTCTGAGATTCCACGCCCCGACTCGTAGAACGTTATCCTTTCGTTGATTATTCAATCTTTTTCTCATGGTAAACTCCCCCTTGGCAGTCCCCTGCCGGACATCCGAATGGGGGACTATTCCGGAATGTTTTGCCAATGGAGAGCTCATCATGACACTTCTTCAATTACAGGCCACATGTCTTGTGGATACACGTTACGTGTCTTTAATGCAGTGGTTTCCATTGCCTTCTGCATCCTCATGTCGTTGATCATTGCTGATTCTTCCGCCTTTAGGGGCAATTTCCCACCCGTAGGACAAGAGGGTGCCCTGAACCTCTATCCGCTCCTCCGCCCTCTTTGACAAGGCGTTGGCAGAATGAGGCTGACTTCTTATGCCGGAAGTCTTCGGCCTCCAATGCTGATTATTTATCAAAATTTAGGCAGTGGCGGGGATCGAACCCGGGACCGAAGACGTTTTGATTATGAATCAAAGGCGCTACCCCTAGACCACGGGTACAATAGACTTACATATCTGGTTAATTATAACATCTATGCTTAATTATTTGTCATAATTCATTTGGTGTAGTAGGTATCACATGTAGGAAGGTTTATGGTGGAAAGTGTTTAAAAGGAAGGAAAATACGGTGCGCATCATAGGGACTACAGGCTTTGAGTGTACATTCATAGTAATCAGAGTTTATTGCCTTTAAGTTGTCGTTCTAATTAAAATTTTGCGATCAATATTTTATTGTCCCTTAGAGATCACAGATGACATCTAGGAAAATTTTAGCTCTTCCATGTGGCGTCAGAATCCTTTTTTCAACCTTGCATTATGGAATTTGTATTTCTTTCCTTTGCTTCAAAAGGGACTTTGTATCTTAAGCATTGTTAATTGATTCTGAAAGCTGTTTTTGATCAGTTAAAATAATGATTCCGGAACTTTCATCAAGAAACTACACTCCTGGAAATGGAAAAAAGAACACATTGACACCGGTGTGTCCGACCCACCATACTTGCTCTGGACACTGCGAGAGGGCTGTACAAGCAATGATCACACGCACGGCACAGCGGACACACCAGGAAACGCGGTGTTGGCCGTCGAATGGCGCTAGCTGCGCAGCATTTGTGCACCGCCGCCGTCAGTGTCAGCCAGTTTGCCGTGGCATACGGAGCTCCATCGCAGTCTTTAACACTGGTAGCATGCCGCGACAGCGTGGACGTGAACCGTATGTGCAGTTGACGGACTTTGAGCGAGGGCGTATAGTGGGCATGCGGGAGGCCGGGTGGACGTACCGCCGAATTGCTCAACACGTGGGGCGTGAGGTTTCCACAGTACATCGATGTTGTCGCCAGTGGTCGGCGGAAGGTGCACGTGCCCGTCGACCTGGGACCGGACCGCAGCGACGCACGGATGCACGCCAAGACCGTAGGATCCTACGCAGTGCCGTAGGGGACCGCACCGCCACTTCCCAGCAAATTAGGGACACTGTTGCTCATGGAGTATCGGCGAGGACCATTCGCAACCGTCTCCATGAAGCTGGGCTACGGTCCCGCACACCGTTAGGCCGTCTTCCGCTCACGCCCCAACATCGTGCAGCCCGCCTCCAGTGGTGTCGCGACAGGCGTGAATGGATGGACGAATGGAGACGTGTCGTCTTCAGCGATGAGAGTCGCTTCTGCCTTGGTGCCAATGATGGTCGTATGCGTGTTTGGCGCCGTGCAAGTGAGCGCCACAATCAGGACTGCATACGACCGAGGCACACAGGGCCAACACCCGGCATCATGGTGTGGGGAGCGATCTCCTACACTGGCCGTACACCACTGGTGATCGTCGAGGGGACACTGAATAGTGCACGGTACATCCAAACCGTCATCGAACCCATCGTTCTACCATTCCTAGACCGGCAAGGGAACTTGCTGTTCCAACAGGACAATGCACGTCCGCATGTATCCCGTGCCACCCAACGTGCTCTAGAACGTGTAAGTCAACTACCCTGGCCAGCAAGATCTCCGGATCTGTCCCCCATTGAGCATGTTTGGGACTGAATGAAGCGTCGTCTCACGCGGTCTGCACGTCCAGCACGAAGGCTGGTCCAACTGAGGCGCCAGGTGGAAATGGCATGGCAAGCCGTTCCACAGGACTACATCCAGCATCTCTACGATCGTCTCCATGGGAGAATAGCAGCCTGCATTTCTGCGAAAGGTGGATATACACTGTACTAGTGCCGACATTGTGTATGCTCTGTTGCCTGTGTCTATGTGCCTGTGGTTCTGTCGGTGTGATCATGTGATGTATCTGACCCCAGGAATGTGTCAATAAAGTTTCCCCTTCCTGGGACAATGAATTCACGGTGTTCTTATTTCAATTTCCAGGAGTGTATATTGTGGATCTTCCTTTTCATGATAACGAATGTTCACTAACCATTTTAAAATCCAATTAATAAATTTGTAAAATTTTAAGGGAGAAAAAATCTTTTATTGGAGAAACGGTGCCTGCCAGTAGTGCCCACTACTTCCACATATTCAAGATATTGGCCTTCAGGCGTTGTCTGTTTTCCCCGGTATGTTTCCCAGCCAACGCCTGCGGGGCCATGTCAGTGTTGTAAACAATGTGTTAACCAAATGCCGATTTTAGCTTTTGAAAGTTGCCATTATGGCCGAGGCCGTTTATGAATGTGTCAAGAAAACCGATTCTGCCAAGAAAGAAACAATATACTTTAATAATGAGACGGCCTGAAAATTTATGCATACAAGTACTGTGCGAAGGCAAATTTCCCCATTATGTTGCTACTAAAAATTTCTCGAAGATCCAAATGCGTGGCAAAGGCGAAATTTATAAATGTTTCGAGAAACGTCAGAAAACCCATTTTCTGGTTAAAATGTATGTAAGAACAGCCTGACAAATAAGTGGAACACGCTGATGAGGAGAACAGAACATGCAACGCATAATAGGTTGAGGGGTAATGTGATGTTATTAGACTGGTTGCTAAATAAAGTTACGTTTTCCAAGAACTTGGGAGTATCAGCTAACTTATTAGTATGACGCTCCACCCCCTTTGGCTTGGATGCTTCCACTGATTCGGTTAGAAAATGTGTGAAAAAGTCGTCGAATCCTCTTCTAAAGCCAAGCTAGCCCACAAGTTTTTTAACTGGTGCTTCATATCGAGGATCCCGTCAGTGGGACGGAGTTGGCGTCCAGGCCATGTTACATGGGATCGGATACGGAGACACAGCTGGCCATAGGAGTATCTCAACCTCGCGCAGACGTGTAGTCGAGCATTGTCTTGCTGATAAACGGCACCACGGACTGTCACCAGAGAGGTAGCAAACGAGAATGGTGGTGGTGGTTAGTGTTTAACGTCCCGTCGACAACGAGGTCATTAGAGACGGAGCGCAAGCTAGGGTTAGGGAAGGATTGGGAAGGAAATCGGCCGTGCCCTTTCAAAGGAACCATCCCGGCATTTGCCTGAAACGATTTAGGGAAATCACGGAAAACCTAAATCAGGATGGCTGGAGACGCGATTGAACCGTCGTCCTCCCGAATGCGAGTCCAGTGTGCTACCACTGCGCCACCTCGCTCGGTACAAACGAGGAAACAGGGTGTCTGTGGCGTAGCGTTGTGCTGTTGAAATTCCCTCAATCAGTGCCATCAAAATTCCCTCACCAGGCGTGACCATAAGGCGTACTAGATGAATTCCCACATCAGAAGTAAAAGAGCTGTGTTTCTCCATAGAAATGGAAGAGTGGGAAATCTCGCCAAGTCGTCGCCATACTCGCCGACGACGGTCATGCGGTGTAGTACAGAACCGTGATTCATCGCTTAACACTATGCTTCTCGATAGCCGTAGCACTCCAAACGCAGCCGATTGTGTGATGGCGCCAACGGCAGCCTACGCCTAACACGGTAATTCACTAGTCAAGCTCCTGCTAGTCTCCAATCAATGTAGAGTGACACAAATTGTTGCTGGGTGTCCATAACTTGTTATCGGATGCTAAGTGCATATGTGCAGTGTGTACAACCATGCCATTTCGTGGTCATACGTGGTCTGCAGGAGAACTGACGAGAAATAGGCTACTCTCACCTACGTAAGCAGCCCAACATCGGGCCACTGTCCCACCCGAATGGCCCACAAATCTAAATAGTTCACTATATAATGACAATACTATTAAAAGGATGGATTACTACTCACCTTATAGCGGAGATGTGCTGAGTTGGTGACAGGCATAAAAAAAAGATTATTAAACGCTTAAGCTTTCGGCCAGAGGGCATTCTTCTGAAACGCAGCTCACACAGGCATGACCAGTTTCTCAGCCAAAGGCAGCGATCATGTGTGTGATAGCTGCGTTTGTGTGAATGTCTCTCTCTCTCTCTCTCTCTCTCTCTCTCTCTCTCTCTCTCTGTGTGTGTGTGTGTGTGTGTGTGTGTGTGTGTGTGTGTGTGTGTGTGTGTGTGTGTCTTCTATTTCTGGCCGAAAGCTCGAGTGTTAAATAGTCTGTCTTCGTGCCTGTCTGAGATTCGACATCAGATCACAGTTTGGATTTCAGAAGAATTTGGTCTGCAGAGAATGTCCTTCACAGGTTCACTCACCAAATTTTACAAGCACTAAATAGCAAAATTTGACCTTTCCAAGCATTTAACTGTGTGAAACACAATATTCACCTAGATAAACTGCAGTTTTGTTCAAAAATGTTCAAATGTGAGTGAAATCTTAAGCGACTTAGCTGCTAAGGTCATCAGTCCCTAAGCTTACACACTACTTAACCTAAATTATCCTAAGGACAAACACACACACCCATGCCCGAGGGAGGACTCGAACATCCGCCGAGACCAGCCGCACAGTCCGTGACTTCCGCGCCCTAGACCGCTCGCTAATCCCGCGCGGCTACTGCAGTTTTATGGGATAGATTGTACAGTTATCCAGTGAATAAAATCCTATCTAATGAAATGTCAGTGGACAGGCCGTTTATCTCAAGTCATTTGTTACTTCACAAGAGTCCAACAACATTTTATTGCACAGATAAATCTTATTATTCAGATGCCTGGAAAAAAGCACATTTCTTCGGAATTCTCTTATTTCATTTTCTCACCACAAATATAGAGCATTTTTCAAACACACATAGAAAATGAAAACTCTTCAGCAAAGGTTTACAGGTAAACAGAAAGAAATGGTTCTATATAAATAAATAAAAAATAATTTTTTTATAGAACACTGGTGAAAGTTGAATTACACAATTCAGATAACATATTTGATCAATCAGAGAAGGCTACCTAGCAAAAGCACATCGCTTCTCATTTCTCTCACTCCATCTCATCATCACAAATATACAGCATTTTTCGAACATGCACTAAAAATGGAAACCCTTCAGTTCAGATTTACAAGTGAAAAGAATACCAATACGCCCGATATAAGTAAATTCAAACAATTTGTTCATAACACTGGCCAAAATTTAATCACGTAAGTCAGAAAGCATATTTTCTCTATCAGGGAAGGCTCTTTGGCATATTGATGATACTGAATTAGAAAACAATAAAATAACATTTAACATATTCAGCGTTCCGTCAATATTAAAACTACTACGTTGAAAACCAAACTTCAGACAGGAAAAACCCTGTGAGAGCCTGGTACAGCAGGACAGGTACAAAAAAGTGGTTTGTACACTACTGGCTATTAAAATTGCTACACCAAGAAGAAATGCAGATGATAAACGGGTATTCATTGGACAAATCTATTACACCAGAACTAACATGTGATTCCATTTCAGGCAATTTGGGTGCATAGATCCTGAGAAATCAGTACACAGAGCAACCACCTCTGGCCGTAATAACGGCCTTGATACGCCTGGGCATTCAGTCAAACAGAGGTTGGATGGCTTGCACAGGTACAGCATTCCATGCAGCTTCAACACGATACTACAGTTCATCAAGAGTAGTGACTGGCCTATTGTGACAAGCCAGTTGCTCGGCCACCATTGATCAGACGTTTTCAATCGCTGAGAGATCTGGAGAATGTGCTGGCCAGGGCAGCAGTCGAATATTTTCTGTATCCAGAAAGGCCCATACAGGACCTGCAACATGCGGTCGTGCATTATCCTGCTGAAACGTAGGGTTTCGCAGGGGTCGAATGAAGGGTAGAGCCACGGGTCGTAACACATCTGAAATGTAACGTCCAGTGTTCAAAGTGCCGTCAATGCGAACAAGAGGTGACCGAGACGAGTAACCAATGGCACCCCATACCATCAGGCCGGGTGATACGCCAGTATGGCGATGACGAATACACGCTTCCAATGTGCGTTCACCGCGATGTCGCCAAACACGGATGAGACCATCATGATGCTGTAAAGAGAACCTGCATTCATTGGAAAACATGACGTTTTGCCATTCGTGCATCCAGGTTCGTCGTTGAGTACACCACCGCAGGCGCTCCTGTCTGTGATGCAGCGTGAAGGGTAACCGCAGCCATGGTCTCCGAGCTGATAGTCCATGCTGCTGCAAACGTCGTCAAACTGTTCGTGCAGATGATTGTTGACTTGCAAACGTCCCCATCTGTTGACTCAGGGATCGAGGCGTGGCTGCACGATCCGTTACAGCCATGTGGGTAAGATGCCTGTCATCTCGACTGCTAGTGATACAAGGCTGTAGAGATCCAGCACGGCGTTTCGTATTACCCTCGTGAACCCACCTATTCCATATTCTGCTAACAGTCATTGGATCTCGACCAACGCGAGCAGCAGTGTCGCGATACGATAAACCGCAATCCCAATCGGCTACAATCCGACCTTTAAAAAAGTCGGAAGCGTGATGGTACGCATTTCTCCTCCTTACACGAGGCATTACAACAACGTTTCACCAGGCAACGCCGGTCAACTGCTTTTTGTGTATGAGAAATCGGTTGGAAACTTTCCTCCTGTCAGCACGTTGTAGGTGTCGCCACCGGCGCCAACCTTGTGTGAATGCTCTGAAAAGCTAATCATTTGCATATCACAGCATCTTCTTCCTGTCGCTTACATTTCGCGTCTGTAGCACGTCATCTTCGTGGTGTAGCAATTTTAATGGCCAGTAGTGTAATGACGGCCACAACTGGGTAAATTAACGATCGATTGCTACGAAACTCAACTTACGAGGAATTCCATAGCAAGCCAGGCCGTAACGTCTCAGGTTCTATAATGAGGCGGGAAGCGGCGCGTCACCCACGTGCACGTACGTACACAGCCGTCGCAGACTGGCTGGGCCCGATAGACCAGCCGATAAGAAGTAATACCCCAGAACAGGGGCTCCAAGCTCTTGAACAGCTCGGAAGGTCAAGAGAAAACAACTAAACATGTGATTTAGGCATAGTAATCGTAGAACAGGGTACCCGTCGTCTAGGGGTAGCGTCTTTGATTCATAATGAAAACGTCTTCGGTCCCGGGTTCGATCCCCGCCACTGCCTAAATTTTGATAAATAATCAGCATTGGCGGCCGAAGACATCCGGCATAAGAAGTCAGCCGCATTCTGCCTTGTCAACGAGGGCGGAGGAGCGCATAGAGGTTCAGGGCACTCTCTTGTCCTAGGGGTGGGAAATTGCCCCTAAAGGCGGAAGAATCAGCAATGATCAACGACATGAGGATGCAGAAGGCAATGGAAACCACTGCATTAAAGACACGTAACGTGTATCCACAGGACATGTGGCCTGTAATTGAAGAAGTGTCATGATGATCTCACCATTGGCGAAAGATTCCGGAATAGGCCCCCATTCGGATCTCCGGCAGGGGACTGCCAAGGGGGAGGTTACCATGAGAAAAAGATTGAATAACCAACGAAAGGATAACGTTCTACGAGTCGGGGCGTGGAATGTCAGAAGCTTGAAAGTGGTAGGGAAACTAGAAAATCTGAAAAGGGAAATGCAAAGGCTCAATCTAGATATAGTAGGGGTCAGTGAAGTGAAGTGGAAGGAAGACAAGGATTTCTGGTCAGATGAGTATCGGGTAATATCAACAGCAGCAGAAAATGGTATAACAGGTGTAGGATTCGTTATGAATAGGAAGGTAGGGCAGAGGGTGTGTGATGTGTCGGCAGCTGGGCCAACACCTTGTAGATAGAGGTGGCTTAAAAAGGCACGCGAGACTAACGCAGACGGGCGTGAAGTACTGGAACAGGATACGTAATTAATGCTATGAAGAAAAGTACGTAGCTGGTATAATACTTATCTTTAATAACTCATTGTGGTACATCGCACAAAGGAGACTTTAATTACAATCACTGTAAGGCTAATGGCGCCTTGCTAGTTCGTAGCCATTAACTTAGCTGAAGGCTATTCTGTCTCTCGGCTAATGAGAGAGAAAGGCTTTGTACGTCTAGTCGCTAGCTCTGTCGTCCATACAACTGGGCTGAGTTCGAGTCAGTCTCTCGAGACCTGCCTTGTGGTGGCGCTAGGTTTGCGATCACACAGTGGCGACACGTGGGTCCGACATGTAGTACAGGACCGCGGCCGATTTAAGCTACCACCTAGGACGTGTGGTGTCTGGCTGTGACACCACATTCCTCCCCCGCAAATCGGCGAACGGTCGTGAGATAAGGCTTCCGCCCGCCGTGGGGAGGACCCCATGTTGACGTATGCGATGAGGTGGGGAGCCTAACAACAGGCGAGGCTGTGCCACCCGCACCCGGCCTTTCGGTCCGAGGGGAGCTAGGAAACGCCTGAAAACCTAGTCCAGGGTGCCCGTCAACATGCGGTGTAGGCGCCCGTAAAGAGACAGGAGGGGCCGAAGGGTCGACCTCCATGTGGTCGGAGAATCCGACGCGCGATGACGACATCTGGTCCGGAGGGGGAAAGAGTTCCATGGCGGAGGACAGCTGGTCACGGGAAGCGATCGGCGGCGCGTGACCCAGGGAGGCGCGTGGCGGCTGCAGCGAAGCGTCCACTGCGCGCGGCGCCGGAGGCGGCTGCGGCGGCTGCGGCGGCTGTGGCGGCGGCGCGACGCCATGAGGCAAAAGGGAAGGCAGCGTCGGTAACACCTGGGGATGAGGCGAGCCAGTAGATGGGTCCCCAGGGCGCTGACCTGACGGCCCCGTCGCTGAAAGCAGACGGGGAGCGGCAGAAGCCGGGCGACGACAGAGGCGCAGCTGATTGAGATGCCGACGCACACCAGAGGCCCCCAAAACCAAATACATCGCGCGGCGGAGGCAGCGAAGAATGCGCCCTGCGAGCCAACGCCATGAACCGCGATAGGTGCGATAGAAGACAACGTCGCCAGGAGCAAAAGCAGGAGTCTGCTGCTGCACAGGAACCTGATGCGGCGGATGCAGCAAAGACATCAAGGTTCGATGAGAACGACCATGGAGCAACTCAGCCGGCGAGCGAACATCGCGGCACTGAGAGCGATACGAGGACAAAAAGAGCAATAATGCGTCCTCCCGAGAATGCGACTCTTTCAATTTCAACATCTGTGACTTGAAAGTCCGGACCAATCGTTCCGCGGCACCGTTTGACTGAGGCGAAAACGGCGCGGACGTCAGATGTTGAATACCGTTGGCCTTGCAGAAGGACTGAAATTCTGCGGACATGAATTGTGGGCCATTGTCGGAAACAATAGTCTGCGGAAGACCTTCAATGCAAAAGATAGCAGACAAGGCTTGGATTGTGGCAGAAGACGTCGTGGAAGACATCCGGACAACAAAAGGAAAATTACTGAAAGCATCGACCACAACCAACCAACGAGCATTCCAGAATGGACCAGCAAAATCGATGTGCAAGCGTTGCCAAGGGGAAGTGGCTTTCGGCCATGCAAAGAATTTCCGCGGCAGTGCGGATTGTTGTTCAGCACACGCCACGCAAGAGGAGCACATATTCGTAATCGCAGCATCGATTCCGAACCAAGTACAGTGCTGACGAGCAAGTTGTTTCGTACGCACTATACCCCAATGGCCGTGGTGAAGAAGCCGTAAGACAGACGACTGTAACAAACGTGGGACCACGACTCGGGACTGATCATTATCAGAACGCAACAACAAAACACCACGTCGTACAAGAAGTCTCTCCTTGTGAGCAAAAAATCGGCGAACCAATGGATCCTCGATCCGTGACTTGGACAAGGGCCATTGCGTAGCAACAAAACGCAAAACAGTAGCAAGGACAGGGTCAGCAGCTGTGGCTGTAGCGACACGACGAAAATCAATCGGAAACGATTCGACCACGTCATCGGTTTCCGAATCAATGAACATGCAAGCAAGTTTGGAAGAATCGAATGCTTTATCCTCAGCAACAGGCAAACGGGACAACGCATCGGCGTTTCCGTGCTTAGCAGTGGACCGATACAAGATATCGTAGCGGTACTGCGAGAGAAAAAGAGACCAGCGAATGAATTTCTGCACCGTACGCGGAGATACCGGCTTGTTCGGATGAAAAAGCGATGTCAAAGGTTTGTGGTCCGTGATGATGGTAAAGTGACGACCATACAAGAAATCATGAAACTTAGTAACACCAAACACGAGAGCGAAAGCCTCTTTCGCTATCTGGGAATAATTTCTTTGCGCAGAGGAGAGCAATTTTGACGCAAAGGCAATAGGGCGATCATGCGATCCATCTTTGTGCGCAAGCACAGCACCGATCCCGAAATCCGATGCATCTACCATCAACAAAAGTGGTTTCCGGGGATCGAACGGCGTAAGGCAAGTATTTGAAAGTTACGCCGATTTCAACTGGCGAAAGGCGCGTTCGCACTCCGTCGACCAGACGAACGGAACACCTTTACGGCGTAAGCGATGAAGCGGAGCTGAAATGGAAGAAGCATTGCGCAGAAATTTATGATAATAATTTATTTTACCCAGCACACTCTGTAGTTGCTTCAAGTTCTGCGGTGAAGGCAAATCCTGTATGGCACGGAGGTGCTCTGGACTCGGATGGACGCCCTGGGCATTTATTACATGGCCCAGGTAGGGTAAATCCCGAGCAAAAAACACACATTTGTCCTTCCTCAAGAGAAGACCATTTTGTCGCAAGACCTGAAATAATGTTCGGAGATTTTGCAAATGTTCGGCTTCTATCTTTCCGGAGATCACAATATCGTCCACATAGTTTGCAGCAGTAGGGACCGACGCACAAACAGTTTGTAAATATTGCTGAAACAATGCAGGTGCGGACGCACACCCGAATGGCAGTCGTTTGAAGCGATACAAACCAAGATGCGTGTTTATCACCAAGACGCGCTGGGATTCTTCGTCCACCGGTATTTGCAAGTATGCATCGGCGAGGTCCAACTTTGAAAAATATTTTCCCGGGCACAGTTTGTCAAAAAGATCTTCCGGGCGGGGCAAAGGAAAAGTTGCAGTCACAAGTTGTGGATTCACAGTTGCTTTGAAGTCCACACAAAGTCTCAATTTTCCGGAAGGTTTTAGCAAAATTACTAAGGGTGAGGCCCAGAGAGAAGCCTGCACACGTTCAATTACACCTTGAGATTCTAAATCGTGCAATGTTCTTGCGACCTCATCACGCAATGCGTGGGGAACATTGTGCGCTCTGAAAAACTTCGGTTGCGCGTTGGCTTTTAGTTCCAAATGTGCTTCATAGTTCTTAGCGCAACCAAGGCCCGGTGCAAAACCATCTGCAAATTCTTCACATAGACTAGAAACACTGGCTGAAGGCACAGTCTGAATCACTGAGAGGACCTGATTTACTATAGACAAATTAAACAACTGAAATAAATCTAAACCAAACAAGTTCACTGCTGTAGAAGAACGAAGAACGTAAAATGACACAAGTTTTGTTTGTCCCCTGTATGTTGCAAGAAGGCTGCACTGTCCTAACACCGGTATTTTCTGGCCTGAGTAACTATTGAGCTGAACATTTGCGGCACGCAACGGAGGTTTGCCCAGTTGGTTGTACGTGTCGTGATTGAGCAATGAAACTGCAGCTCCGGTATCGAGCTGGAATGGTATCACTTTGCCTGCAAAGTCTAAGTCTACAAAAAGTTTATTGTCCTGCTGACGACAAAAGCGACTGTGTTGTGCAACTGGAACAGACACTGGGACAGAATCACGTGCGACGTGATGGGACTTCCGTCGACGACGACGCACACTTTTTGTGGAATGAACACTGTCACCGGACGGGGTGGAATGAACTACATGAATATCCATGGGCGAAGGTTCAAGAGCCTGAGTTTCCTTGGTTCGATTCCGGCGCGAAGCAAAGAGCCTGGAATTGGTGTGAGTGTCTGATCTGAGCTTTTTCTGGCAAACACTTTGGACATGTCCTTTCTTATGACAGTAAAAGCAAATGGCTTGGCGTGACGGGCAATTTTCACGCGAATGTCTAGTTGCACACCGCGGGCATGATTTCACTGCATTAGCTTGCTGACGCGGCGCACGTGTTTGCGAGCTAGGCTGCCGCTGCGCTGACGGGCGCGAGGGCCGCCTAGCGTCCCGTGCAGCGGGCCCGGCGGGCCGGTTAATGTGACACACTGCCGGCGAAGTTGCAAATGAGTCCTGAGCAAAGTCAAGTGTGTCTTGCCTATCCAATATGTCTAACACTTGTTGAAGGGAGGGATTAACTAGTTTCAAAATCTGTTCCCGTATGCGAACATCAGAAACGTTCTGTGCTATTGCATCACGCACCATAGTATCTGAATAAGGAAGTCCACATTCGCATTCAAATGCACACTCCCTAGTAAGTCCTTGCAATGTCGCAACCCACTCCCTATTAGTCTGACCGGCCGTATGTTTTGTACGAAAGAACGTATACCTTTTTGCAACGACATTTACTGTTTCCTTGAAATAGGCATCTAAAGCAGACAAAAGTTCTTCGTAGGACAGAGTTGCTACGTCGCGCCGGGGAAACAACTTCACTATCACTCGGTAGGTGGACACACCGACACAAGAAAGCAAAAACGGCTGCCGCTCATTACCTTGATTTCTGTAGGCTGCTAGGTGGAAGTCGAACTGGCGAGACCATTCTTGCCAGGTCTCCTGGGTTGCATCAAAGGGTCTGAATTGAGGTGCAACAGTATGTTGTGGCGGCGGTAGCGAGGAAGCGGCGGCGGCCGCATCGGTGTGCAGCGCACGTTGACCCTGGACGAGCTGTCCAAGAGCATCCAATAACGCCTGCGTCTGCTGATTCTGCAAGCAATAAAATTCGGACAGTACATCTGGCGAAGCCATGACACAAGTAAATGTAAGCAATCAGAAAGAACACTTTTCCCTCGTCGCCATGTGATGTGTCGGCAGCTGGGCCAACACCTTGTAGATAGAGGTGGCTTAAAAAGGCACGCGAGACTAACGCAGACGGGCGTGAAGTACTGGAACAGGATACGTAATTAATGCTATGAAGAAAAGTACGTAGCTGGTATAATACTTATCTTTAATAACTCATTGTGGTACATCGCACAAAGGAGACTTTAATTACAATCACTGTAAGGCTAATGGCGCCTTGCTAGTTCGTAGCCATTAACTTAGCTGAAGGCTATTCTGTCTCTCGGCTAATGAGAGAGAAAGGCTTCGTACGTCTAGTCGCTAGCTCTGTCGTCCATACAACTGGGCTGAGTTCGAGTCAGTCTCTCGAGACCTGCCTTGTGGTGGCGCTAGGTTTGCGATCACACAGTGGCGACACGCGGGTCCGACATATACTACAGGACCGCGGCCGATTTAAGCTACCACCTAGGACGTGTGGTGTCTGGCTGTGACACCACAGTGTGTTACTATGAACAGTTCAGTGACTGGGTTGTTCTAATCAGAATCGACAGCAGACCAACACCGACAACGATAGTTCAGGTATACATGCCGACGTCGCAAGCTGAAGATGAACAGATAGAGAAATTGTATGAGGATATTGAAAGGGTAATGCAGTATGTAAAGGGGGACGAAAATCTAATAGTCATGGGCGACTGGAATGCAGTTGTAGGGGAAGGAGTAGAAGAAAAGGTTACAGGAGAATATGGGCTTTGGACAAGGAATGAAAGAGGAGAAAGACTAATTTTCTGTAACAAGTTTCAGCTAGTAATAGCGAATACCCTGTTCAAGAATCACAAGAGGAGGAGGTATACTTGGAAAAGGCCTGGAGATACGGGAAGATTTCAATTAGATTACATCATGGTCAGACAGAGATTCCGTAATCAGGTACTGGATTGTAAGGCGTACCCAGGAGCAGATATAGACTCAGATCACAATATAGTAGTGATGAAGTGTAGGCTGAAGTTCAAGACATTAGTCAGGAAGAATCAATGCGCAAAGAAGTTGGACACGGAAAAACTAATGAATGACGACATACGTTTGAAGTTCTCTAACGCTATAGATACAGCAATAAGGAATAGCGCAGTAGGCAGTACAGTTAAAGAGGAATGGACATCTCTAAAAAGGGCCATCACAGAAGTTTGGAAGGAAAACATAGGTACAAAGAAGGTAGCTGCGGAGAAACCATGGGTAACAGAACAAATATTTAAGTTGATTGATGAAAGGAGGAAGTACAAACATGTTCCGGGAAAATCAGGAATACAGAAATACAAGTCACTGAGGAATGAAATAAATAGGAATTGCAGGGAAGCTAAGACGAAACGGCTGCAGGAAAAATGTGAAGACATCGAAAAAGATATGATTGTCGGAAGGACAGACGCAGCATACAGGAAAGTCAAAACAACCTTTGGTGACATTAAAAGCAACGGTGGTAACATTAAGAGCGCAACGGGAATTCCACTGTTACATGCAGAGCAGAGAGCAGATAGATGGAAAGAATACATTGAAAGCCTCTATGTGGGTGAAAATTTGTCTGATGTGATAGAAGAAGAAACAGGATTCGATTTAGAAAAGATAGGGGATCCAGAACTAGAATCGTAATTTAAAAGAGCTTTGGAGGACTTACGGTCAAATAAGGCAGAAGGGATATATAACATTCCATCAGAATTTCTACAATCATTGGGGAAAGTGGCAACAAAACGACTATTCACGTTGGTGTGTAGAATATATGAGTCTGGCGATATACCATCTGACTTTCGGAAAAGCATCATCCACACAATTACGTAGACGGTAAGAGCTGACAAGTGCGGAAATTATCGCACAATCAGCTTAACAACTCATGCATCGAAGCTGCTCACAAGAATAATGTACAGAAGAATGGAAAAGAAAATTGAGAATGCGCTAGGTGACGATCAGTTTGGCTTTAGGAAAAGTAATGGGACAAGAGAGGCAATTCTGACGTTACGGCTAATAATGGAAGCAAGGCTAAAGAAAAATCAAGATACGTTCTTAGGATTTGTCGACCTGGAAAAAGCGTTCGACAATATAAAATGGTGCAAGCTGTTCGCGATTCTGAAAAAAGTAGGGGTTAGCTATAGGGAGAGACGGGTCATATACAATATGTACAACAACCAAGAGGGAATAATAAGAGTGGACGATCAAGAACGAAGTGCTCGTATTAAGAAGGGTGTAAGACAAGACTGTAGCCTTTCGCCCCTTCTCTTCAATCTGTACATCGAGGAAGCAATGATGGAAATAAATGAAAGGTTCAGGAGTGGAATAACAATACAAGGTGAAAGGATATCAATGATACGATTCGCTGATGACATTGCTATCCTGAGTGAAAGTGAAGAAGAATTAAATGATCTGCTGAACGGAATGAACAGTCCAATGAGTACACAGTATAGTTTGAGAGTAAATCGGAGAAAGACGAAGGTAATGAGAAGTAGTAGAAATGAGAACAGTGAGAAACTTAACATCACGATTGATGGTCATGAAGTCAATGAAGTTAAGGAATTCTGCTACCTAGGCAGTAAATTAACCAAGGACGGACGGAGCAAGGAGGACATCAAAAGCAGACTCGCTATGGCAAAAAAGGCATTTCTGGCCAAGAGAAGTCTACTAATATCAAATACCGGCCTTAATTTGAGGAAGAAATTTCTGAGGATGTACGTCTGGAGTACAGCATTGTATGGTAGTGAAACATGGACTATGGGAAAACCGGAACAGAAGAGAATCGAAGCATTTGAGATGTGGTGCTATAGACGAATGTTGAAAATTAGGTGGACTGATAAGGTAAGGAATGAGGAGGTTCTACGCAGAATCGGAGAGGAAAGGAATATGTGGAAAACACTGATAAGGAGAAGGGACAGGATGATAGGACATCTGCTAAGACACGAGGGAATGACTTCCATGGTACTAGAGGGAGCTGTAGAGGGCAAAAACTGTAGAGGAAGACAGAGATTGGAATACGTCAAGCAAATAATTGAGGACGTAGGTTGCAAGTGCTACTCTGAGATGAAGAGGTTAGCACAGGAAAGGAATTCGTGGCGGGCTGCATCAAACCACTCAGTAGACTGATGACCAAAAAAGAAAATCATAGAATATATGAAAATGCTCAAAGCAAGACAAGAAACTTAATGTGAGCGTGTCCCAAGCCCCAATCAAATCTTATGTGTAACAACAAGAATCGTACAACAAGAGTTACTAAAAGGTTTATCTTGTTAATCTTACAATAAAATATAACAAGAGACATTAACTGCAGTGGCTTAAAAGTAACAGGCAAATCTTGTTGGTTTACACTGGGACAACTACAATAATAATTAATTTAAAACAAAAAAATGTAAATTTTCTTGAAGCGCAGCTATGAAAGGGGCAAAATCTCACCAGAGTTACGGAACTCAATTACCGAAATGAGCCAAGATTCACTGGGCCGTTAGCGTTTGCTTACCACAGCGGTAGGAAATTTTATAATCGCTACATCAGCCAAGGAAGCGACAGCTTCCAATACAAATAAGGCTCAGTTTCGGATTCAGTGATCACTAACAGACGCGGCGGCCAATAACATAACTAACATATGACAGTTAATTTCAGGCAGAACTTATGAATAATCAGACATTGAAGAAGTTGTCATTAAAGGCATTTGAAAACACACATATACGGCAATCAAATAATTTCCAACAGATATTCCAATGGGTAAATTCAAGTCTTGAAACAGAGTGATGGAGAACCACAGGCAGTCCAGCGTAGCGGGAGCAACTTTGTTGAAGAGCACATGCAGAGGGAAGAATAGACGGCACCAGGAAATGACCACACTGCAACCTCCATATCAGCTACTACGCCTACTAAATCCAGGATAAACCGACTACGTCGACATTACGCCCAAGTATTGCCGACCAACACAACTCAATCGACGACTGGCCGCTTAGACAATTCAGCGCCTGCAAGCTACGCGAACAGCCCCGTACGTCACGTGTGCCCCTTACCTCACTGTCGCCCTGACTGCGATCGACTGCCGGCAGATGTGGTCAACAAGCTGCTCCAAGGAAATACAACCAAAGACTCAACTAGAGCGCGACTGGCGTGCCACCTGACGACTGGACAGAGACGGATTCCGCCAGGAGGCAAAGATGTAAAAACACAGAGTGAGCCAACATGGTTCATCTAACAAATGTAGTCCGAGGATATTATTCTGACTGTGAAAAATCATGCATGAGGTTCCTCAAGGCTCACTCTTATGGCCGATCTCGTACCTCATCGCTGACTAATTCCTGCTGATAGTCTCACCCTGAATTTTAAAAAGACACAAATATTTAATTCTGCACAATTAAGGGTAGTATACCAACGACAAGTGTAACAAGTACTGAGGAAATAATGGATGGGGGTGGAAACTACATTTTCTTAGGTGTCCATACTGATGAGGGAAAACCACATTTTGGAACTCCTAAAACAACTTAATTCAGCCACATTTGCCCTTAGAATCATTGCAAATCTCGTAGAGAGACAAATCAATACGTTTGTTGTTTTTCAATGTACTGCAGTTCAAAAGAAACAATGATCTACATAATTACTATATCAGGAGGAAAAATTACAATCATCACTCTATATTAAGGTTGTCTTTGCCCCAAAACGGGGTACACAATGCTGCAGCTATAATTTTATGACTTATCCAGCCATATAAAACGTCTGACAGGCAATGAGATAAAATTTGAAAACAAACTGAACAGGTTTCTGTTGCCTACTACTTACACTGCGTAGAGGAATTTGTATGACTGTAATGTGTGACAAGTGGTGGATGGAAATTGCTAATAACAAATTAAATACGAGGGTCGTTCAATAATTAATGCCCTACATGTTTTTAAGAAACCATTAATATAAATAGACAAACGTTCTTGTTGGTGCTTCACATTTGATATTTGTGCTGTGTGCCGGCGAAGTTTCGAACAGTTATGGGAGATGGGAGAGCCGTAGTACAGCGTCAAAATGGCGTCTGCATACTACTACCATTTCAAGCAGCGTTCCTTATCGAATTCTTGTGTGCAGAAAAAAACCGTGGTGAATATCCATAAACGTTTATGTGCAGTGTATGGCGATGCTGCATTTGATAGGAGTAAAGTTAGGCAATGGGTAAAGAAAGTTACAGCTTCAAGAAATGCAGTAACAGAGCTCCATGCTTAGCCGCCCTCTGAACGTCCTGTCACAGCCAGTGCTCCATACATACTGAATCGTGTGAATGTCATTATTTTTTGCAAACGGCCCATCAAAACTCGACAGTTGGTCCTAGTTGTCGGTCAGCACTGGTGGTGCGTATGCAACGATCGAGATTCTCGGATATTCAAACAGGTGCTCACGATTGTTTCCAAGATTGCTCACAGCGGACCACAAGATTCAAAGAAAGGCCATTTCATCTGAATTGTTGAAGCGTTTTGAGACGGGAGACCTTTCTGTCACGGATCGTTACAGGGGATGATAGCTGGGTGCACCACTTTGCGCTGGAAACAGAAAGGCAGTCCATGGAGTGGCATCATTCTCATTCGCCACAAATGAAAAAATTCAACACAACCCCCTCTGCTGGAAAAGTCATGGTGACAGTCTTCTGGGATTGTGGTGGCGTCATTCTGGTGGATGTGATGCCAAGAGGGTCAACCGTCAATACAGTGGCATACGTGAAGACTCTGAATAAACTCAAGAACCGTTTCCGATGTGTTCGATCGGACAAGAATTCAGCATTAATCTAACTCCAACATGATAACGCACGCCCACAAACAAGTCTGAGAACACGGGAACACATCGGCAAATTGCTTTGGATATCATTGCTCGATTTATCCCACAGTCCAGACCTGACACTCTCGGATTTCCATCCCTCTGGGCCGCTTAAAGATTCTCTACGGGGAACACACTTTGAAGATGACGAGAGTGTCAGGCATGCAGTGAAAACATGACTACCCTTACAGGACAAGAGCTTTTATCAGCGGGGAATACATGCTCTTTCACGACGTTGGTGAACGGCCATAGAACGTGATGGAGACTACGTAGAAAAACGGGACATGGTCAAGACATGTTGATGTATATTGTCACCAACTTCTGACTCTCAACTCTGAGAAACAAAATGTGGGGAATTACTTATTGAACGATTCTCACGACATGTTCAACATGTATCCAAATTTATAAAGTAATTTGCAATGTGAGTGTCAAATGACTCTTTGGACACTGTTACGATTTATAGTGCAAATGATCCGTGGAACATATAATATTCAGGTAAGTGTTTCTTTCTGTAGGTTTGTTTGTTCTAAATTAATATCCGAAGAAAATGGAAACTAGTTGCTTGTGCTTTCTGGACTTACTTGTATACAGCAGTGTAAGAAGACTTTCAACAATCCTATCGATCTTGACATCAAAAAATGCATAGAGGAAGCTTGTCGTCCCGTGGCTCTTGCAACGTGGCATCACGCTTTCAGGCTGGTAAGAAAACGTACTAAGTTGTGCATTCAAGTAAATGTGCCCTCGTTTGAATACCGTGACAATCCCGCCATCAGAAGGTTAACTAAACACAGATAAACAGCATGTTGCATCCACCCTTGAAATTTAGGATGTCTCCAGGTTCCTAAATAAAATTTATAGAAATTTCCTTCATAGTTTGGTTAAGTAGCAACAAGCGTAATGCTTACAAAATTATAACGTGTTGCTGTAAACATCTGAAAGGTACATAAATTAACGACATTCATGACTCCTCAGTGAAATTGACGCACCTTGCATGTGCCTACGTACATTCAATCATTCTTTTGTAAATTGGAGAAAGAAAACACCTTTATAATGACGGTGGTTCCATGATGATGTTGCCAACTTCCCAGGATAATTGAGAAAGACGAATGCATTAATTTGACGTAAGAGCTAATGCTTCGGACACGATCGTCTTGAAAATAATAGGTGAAAATCTTTTTAATACCTCTGAGAGTGGGATACATGTACTGGTACTCTTGGTGCTGAGATTGTAGAGAAGCAATTTTCAAAGATAACAGTGTGGATCCAATCAAAAGAAAAATATCCGTTAGAAATGTTCTGTAAACTGCCTATCTTAAGAGCTATGAGCACTTCTTCATTTTTGATACTGCTAAAGAAATATCTTCTACGGCAAGTTCTTCGCAGTCCATACCTCTGGGGGATACATTTTGGACTAAAACAAGAAACAAGTGACTAGTAAATCGGGTGTCGTCGAGTATGGAGAACAGTAAAGGAAGTATCGACCACCATAGAGATACTGTTCAGCAATGGGGTATCACGAGACGCCAATGAGATGCTAGGAAGAAGCAGTTTCTCTCGTATTTCCGACGTACCACCGCCACGCTTCTGCCCTGAAACAGCGTCGCCAGAGACCAGAACGGGAGTTCTGTTCGAGGTCGGATCCTGCGCAGTTCCAGGACGTTCCTTTCGGTGTAATGTCGTTGTGCCGCCTACTCACAGTGACACAGACCGTGTCAGCCGTCAGGGAGTGAAGAGACTTCAGTCTCCTGCGAACCGTGCCTAGGTGCCATTGGTATCAGAACTTCACACATCAAAAAAAGTTTTGCATCAACTCGATTCCTTGAGTCCCGGAACCTGTACAGAAAACTGGAATAGAGACCAACATAAACATCATTTCCGCCATTTTTATTGCTCATGAGAACCCCACATTGCATGTTGTATCATCATTCATGTAGACCTTCAGAGGTGGAGGTCCACATTGCTGTACACACCGGTATCTCTGATACCCAGTAGCTGGTCCTTTTGCATTGATGAATGCTTGTATTCATCGTGGCATACTATCCTTAAGTTCATCAAGGCACTGTTCGTCCAGATTGTCCCACAACTCAACGGCGATTCGGCGTAGGTCCCTCAGTGTGGTCCCTGTGTCACGTCGTCCATGAACAGCCCTTTTCATCCACCCCAGGCATGTCGGATAGGGTTGATATCCGGAACACATGCTGGCCACACGTCGTTATCCTGAAGGAAGTCATTCATAAGATGTGCACAATGAGGGCGCGAACTGTCGTCCATGAAGACGAAACCCTCGCCAATATGTTGCCTATATGGTTGCACTATCGGTCGGAGGATGGCATTGACATATCGTACAGCCGTCACGGCACCTTCCAAGACCTCCAACGGCGTTTGTCGGCCCCACATAATGCCACTCCAAAACAGCAGGAAACCTCCACCTTTCTGCACTCAATGGAGTGTGTGTCTAAGGCTTTCAGCCTGACCGGGTTGCCTCCAAACACGTCTCCGACGATTATCTGGTTCAAGGCATATGCAACACTCATCGGTGAAGAGAACGTGATGCCAAACCTGAGCGCTCCATTCGGCTTGTTGTTAGGCCCTTCTGTACCTCGCTGCATGGTGTCGTGGTTGCAAAGATGGACCTCGCCATGGACGTAGGGTGTGAAGTTACGCATCATGCAAACTACTGCGCACAGCATCAGTCTTAACACGACGTCCTGTGCTTGCACGAAAAGCATTATTCAACATGGCGGCCTTGCATCCAGGGTTCCTCCGAGCCATAATCGGTAGGTAGCGGTCATCCACTGCAGTAGGAGACCTTGGGCAGCCTGAGCGAGACATGTCATCGACATTTCCTGTCTCTCTGGATCTTCTCCAGGTCTGAACAACATCGCTTTGGTTCACTCCGAGGCACCTGGACACTTCCTTGGTTGAGAGCCTTTCCTGGCACGAAGTAACAATGTGGACGCGATCTAACTGAAGTATTGACCGTCTAGGCATGGTTGAACTACAGACAACACGAGCTGTGTACCTCCTTCCTGGAGGAATGACTGGAACTGATCGGCTGTTGTGCCCCTCCGTGTAATAGGCGCTGCTCATGTATGGTTTACGTCTTTGGGCGGGTTCAGTGACATCTCTGAACAGTCAAAGGGACTGTGTCTGTGATACAATATCCAAGAAGCCGGACAGAACACAAAATATAGGTATTAAAATGCGTACCTTAAAAGCTGTGGGCACTCGTTCAGTAAAAGAAATGTGTTTCATAGTAGTGAAGATGAACGAGTGCTCATAATTCTTACGGTGTACACTTTAGAGTCCTTTTTTCTTGTAAATTTTTTCGTGTTCTTTTTTTGTCTTGGTGCATGTTACTAGCACGGCAAGTTGTCAACCCCATTATCTTAGAAACAACAGTATCGGTACATGTATTCCACTGTCAGAGATGGCAGAAGGATTCTCACATACATCATTCTATCTGGTCGTTTCAGGACCAAGGTCGCTGACCTCATGTTGATACACTTTCCCATCTCCACCGTTCCTGCAAGTCTGTAACACCACCTCGCAATCGTCCTCTGAGTTTATGAGTAAGTGGACAATCTTAGCTGTGATCTCAGGCCTTCCAAATAGACTCAGTTATTTACAACTAAATTTTATATCCTAAAAGTGCTGTTACTATCTTGGTTGACTTCAACAATAAACCACTCTTGATTAGAAACTAAAAGAGAAATGCACATGTTCTCCACAAACGTCAATGCGTGGTATTATTTGACTACTAAATTGACGGGTCGCAATTACAGTCGATCATATTACACAAAGACCTTTGAGAGTAACAATGTGTAGCTATATGAAGTGGAATGACTACATACTTTCAGCTATGGCTGAAGAATTCGTACGCGGAATTCTTGGAGATCGTAGTTGACAGCTGAAGAGATGGCTCTCAAAATATTTTTGCGGCGTTTACTTGAATACTGATTTAGGTGCCCATGACAGGTAGAACTAACAGGGATATCGAGTGTCTTAAAAAGAAAGTGGTGCAAGTAATTTGAAGTGCATTAAACGGGAGAGGGAGTGAGCCACAAATGTGAAATCTTCTGACAGACACCCGAAGAGATCCTCACATATAGCGGAACTAGTAGAGAGAATATCACGAAACGACTACCGAAAAACGCATATTCTTAAGCCATCTACTCTTCCGCTGGGAGATAATGAACGCAGTAGGTGCATCTGACTGCAAATGTCACCTGCAACCTCGGTTCTAAGGTTATTTTCGTTTCCCTTAAAAGATGGAAAAGACAGATAGTGTGCTCACGAAGCAGAATTACGGCACTGTGTTTATCGCTTCTGACCCAGAATGAAACGCGAGCATTTCGCTTTGAGAGGAGTCGAAAGTCAAACCAGATCCTTAGATGATTCTGTGTCGATATCGGAAGCGAATCTCTCTACCACTGCAATCGGTGGTATTGGCCTCTCTCTCTCTCTCTAAATCAGGCGTGCATTACGCAAAGGAAGATTTTTATGAGGTAAGGGAGTATGTCTGGTGCTCAACGGCTTTATTAGGTTAGAGAAAATCCTTCCTAGGGCCAGTGATGAACTTCTTTCATAAAGCGAAGAGAGATAAAGGCCATTATTCTCAGAGGAGTACTTCCGTACGTGCAGATCGGAAAGAGATGTTGTTTGTATGTTATTAGCAAACTGCAGGAGTATGGTAATGTTCCACAATCAACTTCACTTATTCAAAGTAATAAAGCTGGCTGATGCCTTGAGTGAGTAATAATGGAATTATAAATTCAGATTGGAATGTTTCAGTAACGATAGGCTAGAGGCCAAAGATATCGCCTTAGTGGCTGTCGTAAATAATATCAATTTATTACCGAAAGTAAATGTGCAGTTACCTGGGTAAAGTTAGTCATGAGAGGTGGATCAGACATGGTGATCTATTATTTCTTTAAAGTATCTATCTCAGAAGCCGTAGCGGCGGATAGCAAGAGACAGAGATTAGTATGAGATTGTTTTGAATTTATAATTTCAAAATTACTTCGGGCAGACAGTTAAATAACCGACTCGTGAGAGTAATTTCTTAAGACCCCTAGTAACGAACAGAACAGAGCTTGTCGAATCAGTCAGTCTGTGAGAGGGTAGTTGTGTTTATAAGGCTTTTTTTAGCATCAATGACTATAGGTGGTACAAGAAAGATAAATACTGGTACGAACATATTTTTTATTGCCAGAGTGAAAGGAAACAAATCACCAAGTAGTTGGGTAGTCAACAGACGTAATTAGCTCTTAAAAAGCCTTAAAAGATGATAGAACTTCATGACAGATTTAAGTGAAGTGAGAGTGTATTTGATAAACAAATCTGAATAAAATCAAAATTAGTGTAAGGAGAGCAATGCGAGAACCGTTAATTGAATTCGAAAGACAAATTTTGACAAATGATTTGACGAAAAAATCGTATGTGAAGTTAGTAGGCTGATTGAAATATTTCTTTCAGTCCTTCAGTGACCACATAAAACTAACTGCAGGAAATTCAGATGCAAAGGTAAGATTCAGTGAAACAATCTCAAAGAAATGAAATTCATCCACGAAACAAGTGGCTGACAAAAGGATTTGTTCGACCGATTCTTGATATTGTCCCTTAGGCCAGCATCTTTACCATGTCAGATTAATAAAAGAGGTAGAGATCCAACAAAGAGCAGCGCAGTTCGTCGTTGGATGATTTAGCATCGTGAAGATGCTGAACTTTCTCGGATTGCAGTAGCTGCTCCGGAGGCGTCATGTTTCATAAAGTGGGCTATTCTCGAAACTGCAACGAGGTGAGGTGAAGAAGAGTGGGACAGCATATTACATCGTCCTAAATATGTCTCGCGAAAAGACCACGAAGAAAAAATCATATTAGTTAGATCTCACACGGAAGTTTTGCGACGATCTTTTCATGCAGTGTTGGCGAATGGAACAGGGTAGTGGGGATATGCTACTGGTAAGGAACATACCTTCTGCCACACAGCGTAAAGTTGCTTGCAGTGAATAGACCTAGACGTAGATGCAGATGCACAAATGCTAGCAGAACTCTAAGTCCAGATAAACTCACTCAAAGGTGTCCGATACATGGGCGTTATTTCTGTTGCACTCATAACGATCTGATCACCTCGTACGGTTTACTAAGGAGCAAATTCGAGTTTACGGGTAGCGCTCCTTTCCCATCACCCCCCCCCCCCCCCCCCGCAACCCCAACACCTCCCCTCACACCGCCTTCAATTGGTTCAAATGGCTCTGAGCACTATGCGACTTAACTTCTGCGGTCATGAGTCGCCTAGAACTTAGAACTAATTAAACCTAACTAACCTAAGGACATCACACACATCCATGCCCGAGGCAAGATTCGAACCTGCGACCGTAGCGGCCGCGCGGTTCCAGACTGTAGCGCCTTTAACCGCTTGGCCACCACGGCCGGCCCGCCTTCAATTATCTTTAGTAGTGTCGTAAGATGCATCATCGAGAAACTCGGAGGCTGGCCGGTGGAACGGATCGGTCGGTAATTTATCAGAAGTAGATCCGGCCAGCGGGGTGTGCAACTACCGACTAGAGCACCCCAAGCTGGTATTTGTGGGACAGTTGTAGGTGTCTATGAGGAAATGAAGGAGGCGTCGATTAGAGAGAAAAAAAAATCGGACAGACTCTCATTTTGAGTTTTTTGTGTTCTGTGTCAATATCGTCCTCACATTGTTATTGTTGTAACAGTGAAACATGACGTTACTTCTAGAAACTCTTCAAATGCGCAGTAGGAAGTCTGGAACTTTCTGTGGGAAGACACTACGACGGAAATTTTTCGTCACACGCAAAGAAATGAATCATTTCAATAATATTGTCGATTCCCTTGATAACCGTATATTTCAGCGTTGATATAATTCACGACTTTAATATTTTCGTGCAAGTGTCAAAATTAAACATGAATGTCTGAAAGCGTGTAATTGTTGAGATCTGTGTAAAGGAATTACATTGTACAGTAGGAGAAAAACTAACATCTGTGGCATTAAACGAAGAAAAACACAATTGAATTTGGAAGGATGGTGAGGGATATGGGTGTACATTTAGAGGGGATCGGAGTAAGTAATGAGGAAACAAGATTTTTTTTGAGACAAGCTTTAGATGGTGTGTGGACAAGAAGGAGAGACATTTGATGTGATGAGAAGTTAACGTAAAAGGGTTATGAAAAAATTACAGACTTAATACACTGCTGGCCACCGTAAATGCAACACCCTGAAGGAAGCATCCGAATCAAGTGAAATTTACACCACGAGTTTGCAGCGATGAGATATGCAACTGATTAGAATTTCAGCGCAGACGCACATCACGCGCGCCTGTGGCGCCACCTTATAGCGCCATTTAAGGCTTGGCGATTTCGTTCGGCACGTGTGTTTACCTTGTGATTGTTTCACAAGACGATCAGTTATGCCTCGTAGACAACAGCGAACATCTTTTGATCAAGTATCCGAGTTCGACAGAGGAAGGATAGTGACTTACCGAGATTGTGGATTATCATACAGAGAAATCGCTAGTCGTGTTGGACGAAACCAAACAACTGTAATGCGGATATGTGACCGTTGGATGCAGGAGGGTACGACCGACCGACGTGGTCGATCGCATTCACCTCGGTGCACCACTGCACGTGCTGATAGGCAAATTGTGCGCTTGGCAGTGACGGATCGCTCAGTGACATCCCGAACCATAGCACAGCACGTTGCGTCTGTAACGCATCATCCAGTATCTGCGCGTACCATTCGACGCCGTTTACAGCAGAGTGGTCTGTCCGCAAGACGTCCATTGCTTCGTCTACCATTGAAGCAGAACCACAGACGTCTCCGTCGCCAATGGTGTGATGACAGACGGATGTGGACGGCAGAATGGAATGACGTTGTCTTTACTGACGAGGCACGCTTCTGTCTGCAGCACCACGATGGTCGGATTCGAGTGTGGAGACACCGTGGAGAGAGGATCTGGACAGCTGCATTATGCACCGCCACACTGGTCTTGCATCGGGTATTATGGTATGGGGCGGTATTGGATATTACTCTCGCACGCCTCTAGTACGCATTGCCGGTACTTTAAATAGCCGGCGCTAGATATCCGAGGTGCTGGAGCCAGTTCCTTACCTTCAGGGCTCGGCCACAGCCACATTTCAACAGGATAATGCGCGACCACACGTGGCACGCATTGTCCAAAGGTTCTTCGTCAATAACCAGATTGAATTGCTTCCCTGGCCGGCTCGCTCTCCGGATCTTTCGCCGATAGAAAACATGTGGTCCATGGTTTCTCAACGAGTGACCCAGATTACATCCCCAGCTGCCACACCAGATGATCTTTGGCAACGTGTGGAAGCTGCTTGGGCTGCTGTACCCTAGGAACACATCCAACCTCTCTTTGACTCAATGCCGAGACGTGTGGCAGCGGTGATCTCCAACAATGGCGGCTGCTCTGGCTACTGATTCTGGCAGGAACCACATGTCACAGACGTCTGTAAACGTAATCATTTGATACTTGGTCAACATGTTATCTACAAAATAAATTTTGTTGTGCTACCTCTTGTCTTTCTTGGTGTTGCATTTACGGTGGCCAGCAGTGTAAATATAGTCTTCTGCGACTGTGTAATATTTTTGTGGCTGAATGTCTTGTCAGCCTTATAACTGAACATATGTGAAGTTTTCAGAAACCAGGACGGCCGCTGAAGAACAGAGAGTGGCTGCTAGAAAGAAGAAACAAAATTAAATTCTGGGTGTAGATCACATGTCAAGCCGAGAAGAGTTTAAAAAGATGCGAGTTTGAAGAATTTAGTAACAAAGCGGACAATGCATTAAATTTGGCTTTCATGAAATGTGAATGAATTGCGTTTTAACAGTTCTACGGTGTGGGAAGTTAGAAGAACTGTATTGTTCATGGAAGTGGAATGTACGTTAGGCCAGTGTCATGTGTACAGACTGTAACACATAAGCTAACAGTTCATCGAAATCTTTGAACGACGTATGTCTATCCATTGCAGTGAACGGTTTTAGAGCTATTTTCGACGAACCGTAAGGGCCCAGTACGTGGCTGTGGAGCTTTTACGTAATTGTGCACATGGCTCGTAAAATACGACTATTGTGTATGCGCGTTGTTGCCATAACGAGTTTGTGTTTTTCCCACATGCCACATCTTATCCCTATCTAGATGATTTTCCTGAAACTGTAACACCATTTTCTTGCGTTGAGTGGAGTTTTGGAGCAACGATATTAATGGAAGCATTTATTATTGAATTTGTACTGTCTGAAGCGAGAACAGACCCCCAACTTGTCGCCATCTTGGTCCAGCAGCTTCGGGGCGACCAGAGGCAGTGGTCAGAGATTAAGTCATTCCGCATACTCTTTCCGCTTCTGTTGTGATTCCAGATAGGCGACAAGCAAATTTACATCTCCAGAATCTTCACATTCAAAACGTGAGGAAATAGTGGGCATGATAACAGAATATGCAACATTCAATACACGAGAGCAGTATAGTGATTTAATGAAATATCATAAGAAAAACTAAATTCGTCCAAAGACTCCTCGGACGGCCCAACGGTACCGACGGTCCGCCGTGTCATCCTCAGACCACAGGCGTTATCGGATGCAGTTATGGAGGGGCATGTGGTCAGCACACCGCTCGCCCGGCCGTATGTCAGTTAACGGGACCGGAGCCGCTATTTCTCAATGAAGTAGCTCCTCACCAGGGCTTGCCAACAGCACTCGGCAGACCAGATGGTCACCCATCCAAGTGCTAGCCCAGCCCGACAACAGTTAACTTCGGTGATCTGACGGGAACCGGTGTTGCCACTGCGGCAAGACCGTTGGCCGAAATATCGGAATACTGTACCAAATTATCAAATTTAACAGCCATTTCGAAAGAATAAGAAATAATTTCTAGTTTCCAGCATTCAGCCTACCTTCCACTGTGTTTCAGCAATACAGACATCTCTAGCAGTCAGCTACACTAAGGTTAATTTGTTAATTTTCGATGATCAATATGAGATTAATTACCGTAATTTTTATATCACGAAATTTACATCGTGAGACCCGTATTTTGTCTGGTCCCGCTCTAACGTAATACAGACTCTGTTCAGTTATTAACAATAACTTCAACACTACTCGATAATTACTGATATAATTTATTCTTCTATACTTATATTTTTGCTGTATGGCGTTAGTTGGAGTGTGTATGCATGGATTTGTTAATAGAGAGATATAGTCAGTGCTGTAACAGGTTTTTCCTATCAGTGCGTATGATATCAACTGAACACACATAAGGGGCGTAATTACGAGCTTTTGGTGTGTTTCAAATGGGTAGCAGAGATCACTTGTCGCCGAATCGGCGAGGTATTGCGAAGAGTTAATACAGAGTTGACAGCTGTTTGAGTTTACTCCTGATGACGATGGTGGAGATAGCCATCGTAAGCTCGAGAATTTTAATGGAAATGACGTGGCTTGAAAACCGAGAAGATTTTATACAGACATGCCGCCGCGAAAGACTCCGAGGAACGTACTTCCTACAAAGTAACACTCTCAGTAAGAGAACAAGTCAGTGTATGGACAGAGCTTCTAATCGTTTTAATACCAACACTAGCACAGGGCTTACCTTTGTGCTGGCCACACTACACCCTGTTTATCAAACTTTGCTGTGCCACAAAGAGAAACATTTTGTTGGAGGATGGTACCATGTTTACAAACTGGAAATACGTTACGTTTACTTAGACGCTATTGGCGTGGCTGACACGTGTATGTCGGATGTCACTTCAAATGATATCCGTTACACGCGTTTTACTACCAAACTAGAAACTATTTCCAAAATCATACGAGGTTTCTTGGTAACTTTACTAACAACATTCTAAAAAGGGAAACTCACCATGGTACCCCCGTCAGATTGAGTGGCAAGAGGGGCAGTGAACAGCCCTTCAAAATCTGAACACAACTCAAGTATGAACACAGGAAGAAGGTATACTGAACTGTGATTAGAGAAGCAAAATAGAAACAGTGAACCGTCCCAGAAGTAGTACAATACAGAGTTGCGCGTTATAGCAACAGCGTCGCTCTCGACATTATTTCTTTTTTAAATCTCTGTTCGCTGTATTCAAAGTGGTGCCGTGGTATAACGTCCGTTGGCAACAGCCAGGTGTAATGAAGGGACTTACAGTGATAGCTGATTCAGCACAACTACAATATTACTAGACCAAAGGAAGTGCCTTTGGAATGGGATCTGCAAGCGTTTGATCACAAGGCGACAAGTCAACCGAATCCTCCACTGGAAAACACGTTTGGTGTGCCATACACGGCACACGGCATTAGTGACAGTACGTGTATCATATGGTAGGAGTCTTTCATCGACGCACCTAATGTGTACGCCTGATAAATAAAAAATGCCTCATGGCCATATTTAGGTGTTCCTACGAATGTGGATGTCACATAATTTGCAACAAATGAATGAAACAGTTTCACAATTGCACAGTTTTTCTGTGCTCTGTCAAAACATACGTTTTTGAACGTTTTGGAAATTGTGTTCCGTTTCGGAAGTTTTGACTCTTGTTGAAACGTAGTTTACATCCGTTTCTTTGTTGTTTTCATTTCTTTGAGGCATCTATGTGGTATCTCGCCTGTCTCACTATTCATTACATAATCCACTAAATTACAGGCCCATATCGTTAACTTCGATATGCAGCAGAATTTTAGAACATATATTCTGTTCCAACATTATGAATTACCTCCAAGGAAAGGGTCTACTGACACACAGTCAACATAGATTTAGAAAATATCGGTCCTGTGAAACACAACTAGCTCTCTATTCACATGTGCTGAGTGCTATTGACAAGGGATTTCAGATAGATTCCGTATTCCTGGATTTCCGCAAGGCTTTTGACACTGTACCACACAAGTGGCTCGTAGTAAATTGCGTACTTATGGAATATCGTCTCAGTTACGTGACTGGATTTGCGATTTCCTGTCAGAGAGGTCACAGTACGCAGTAACTGACGGAAAGTCATCGAGTAAAACAGAAGTGATTTCAGGCGTTCCCCAAGGTAGTGTTACAGGCCCTTTGCTGTTCCTTATCTATATAAACGATTTGGGAGACAATCTGAGCAGCCGTCATTTGATGTTTGTAGATGACGCTGTCGTTTATCGACTAATAAAGTCATCAGAAGATCAAAACAAACTGCAAAACGATTTAGAAAAAATATCTGAATGGTGCAAAAAGTGGCAGTTAACCTTAAATAACGAAAATCTTGAGGTCATCCACATAAGTGCGAAAAGGAACCAGTTAAACTTCGGTTACACGATAAATCAGTGTAATTTAAAAGCCGTAAATTCAACTAAATACCTAGGTATTAAAATTACGAACAACTTAAGTAGGAAAGAACACATAGAAAATGTAGTGGGGAAGATTAACTAATGGCTGCGTTTTACTCGCAGGGCACCTACTAAGGAGACTCCCTACACTACGTTTGCCCGTCCTCTTTTAGAATACTGATGCACGGTGTGCGATCCTTACCAGATAAGACTGACGGAGTACATCGAAAAAGTTCAAGGAAAGGCAGCACGTTTTGTATTATCGCGATATATGGGAGATATTGTCACAGAAATGATACCGAATTTGGCTGGAAATCATTAAACGAAAGCGTTTTTCGTGGTGACGGAATCTTCTCACGATATTCCAATCACCAACTTTCTCCTCCGAATGCGAAAATCATTTGTTGACACCGACCTACATAGAGCGGAACGATCACCACGATAAAATAAGTGAAATCGGAGCTCGTACGGAAAGGTATAGGTGTTTATTCTTTCCGCGCTGTACGAGATTGGAATAATAAACAATTGAGAAGGTGGTTTGATGAACCCTCTGTCAGGCACTTAAATGTGATTTGCAGAGTATCCATGTAGATGTAGATGTAGACGTACTTGCAACGGTGACTCGTATTCTACAGCTAATGTGTAGTATGACAACTTCCAAGACTACAGGACAACAACAATTTGAATGACCGGAGGGACCATTCATGACGTTGAGAAGAGAAAAGGCACGACGGAGGTTTGAACACAACTTGTCCGGTTCACAGGTCAACACGATAACCACTTAACAACAACGCCGTTGCTCCTTTGGCTGGCTCTATATTGCACTGCTTCTCCTGGGACCGTTCACTGTATCTATTTGACTCTTTTTTTTTACAGTTAAGTACACCTTCATGCTTGGTCTGCATTCAATTTTTGACGTTCATAGAATCTGTCGACCTGTAAAAAGTGTTCGACAATGTAAAATGGTGCAAGATGTTCGAAATTCTGAAAAAAGTGGGGGTAAGCTATGCGGAGAGACGGGTCATGTACAATATGTACAACAGCCAAGAGGGAATAACAAGTGTGGACGACTAAGAACAAAGTGCTGTTATTAAAAAGAGACAAGGATGTAGGCTTTCACCACTACTGTTCAATTTGTACATCGAGGATACAGTGATGGAAATAAAAAGACACTTCAGGAGTGGATTTAAAATTCAAAATGAAAGGATATCAATGATAGTATTCGCTGATGACATTGCTATCCCGAGTGAAAGTGAAGAAGGATTACATGATCTGCTGAAGGAAATGAACAATCTAATTAATGATTACAGAGAATGGATTGAGAGTGAATCGGAGAAAGACGAAGGTAATGAGAAGTAGTAGAAATGAGAACAGCGAGACACTTAACATCAGGATTGATGGTCACGAAGTAGATGAAGTTAAGGAATTCTGCTACCTAGGCAGTAAAATAACCAATAACAGATTGAGGAAGGAGGACATCAAAAGGAGAATAGCAATAGCAAAAATGAAATTCCTGGTCAAGAGAAGTCTACTAATATCAAATACCGGCCTTGAGGAAGAAATTTGTGAGGATATACGTCTGGAGTGCAGCATTGTATGGTAGTGAAACATGGACTGTGGCAAAACCAGAACAGAAGAGAACCGAAGCGTTTGAGATGTGGTGCTACAGACGAATTTTAAAAATTAGGCGGACTGATAAGGTAAGGAATGAGGAGGTTCTGCGCAGAATCGGAGAGGAAAGGAACTTGTGGAAAACTCTGATAATAAGAAGGGACAGGATGACTGCACACCTGTTAAGACATGAGCGAATGACTTCCATGGTGCTAGAGGGAGCATTAGAGGAAGACAGAGATTAGAATACATCCAACAAATAATTGAGGACAAAAGTTGCAAGTGCTAACCTAAGATGAAGAGGTTGACACAGGAGATGAATTCGTGGCGGGCCGCATCAAACCAGTCAGGACACTGATGAGAAGGAAAAAAAAAACTGATCACAACATGTGAGACGAATATACCATTCAAGAGAATAACATTCGCCTCAGTTACATTCAACACGAGTTTACCTTTCATTACCGTAGGGGCCGTTAGCCTCAAAGTTACGCTGTTTATCAGTGAGTACAGTTCTACATTCATGTGACTGGGCTGTGGATAAGGGACAGATTAACGTGTTTGCATGAATTAGTTTCGGAACTTATTGAAAACGTTGTCCTAACTATTTCCGTATCTTGCTGAGAAAGTTGTCCTAACAATTTTCACTAGTACATATTCATAAACCCAGATTGTGAGATTGACAGCTAGTACCGAATCCATTCAACATTCTTCGATTAATGTTTCTCAGTAACGTACACTGATCAGCCAGAACATTATGAACATCAACATAGTAGCCAGTAAGTCCACCTTTGGCACGGATAACAGCGGTGACACATCGTGGCGTGGAAGCAGTGTGGCCTTGGTACGTCGTTGGAGGGAAATGGCACCACCTTCGAACACACAAGTCACCTAATTCCCGTAAACTCCAGGGAGAAGGGTGATGAGCTCTGGCGCCACGTTCAATCACATCCCAGATGTACTCGATCGGTTTAAGGTCTGGTGAGTTTGGGGACCATCACATCAATTGAGCCGGCCGCGGTGGTCTAGCGGTTCTAGGCGCTCAGTCCGGAACCGTGCGACTGCTACGGTCGCAGGTTCGAGTCCTGCCTCGGGCGTGGATGTGTGTGATGTCCTTAGGTTAGTTAGGTTTAAGTAGTTCTAAGTTCTATGGGACTGATGACCACAGATGTTAAGTCCCATAGTGCTCAGAGCCATTTGAACCATTTTGAACATCAATTGAGACTCGCCACTGTGGTCCTCGAAACACTCTATCACACTCGTGGCCTTGCGACACAGCGCATTATCTTGTTGAAAAACGCCCCAGTTGTCGAG
The DNA here is from genome assembly GCF_023898315.1 of Schistocerca nitens. Taxonomy (NCBI): domain Eukaryota; kingdom Metazoa; phylum Arthropoda; class Insecta; order Orthoptera; family Acrididae; genus Schistocerca; species Schistocerca nitens. The sequence continues at coordinate 1,030,892,680 of NC_064614.1, forward strand.
AGACATGATCATCTGCAACCAGTGTACGATTTTCCTTGTTCCCCTGGAAGACGATGGATTTGCCCCCCCACCCCCCCCCCCACCCCCCCGGCCGTCGGCGTGACGACGAAGAAGGTATCGGGATTCATCAGACTATGTTACGCTCTGTCACTGGGGCAAAGTTCAGTGCTCGTGGTCACTATGTTGTGGTGTTAACATTGAAATGTGGAAGTGTCGTCGTCTGTGGATGCCCATCGTTATAACTGTTTGGAACATTGTGTGTTGAGACATGCTAGTATTTTCCCCAGCGTTGAAGTCTGCTGCTAGTTCCGCCACGCCGGCCGCGGTGGCCGTGCGGTTCTGGCGCTGCAGTCCGGAACCGCGGGACTGCTACGGTCGCAGGTTCGAATCCTGCCTCGGGCATGGGTGTGTGTGATGTCCTTAGGTTAGTTAGGTTTCAGTAGTTCTAAGTTCTAGGGGACTTATGACCTAAGATGTTGAGTCCCATAGTGCTCAGAGCCATTTTAACCATTTTTTTAGTTCCGCCACAGCTCGCCGCCTGTTTTGTTTTACCAGTCTGCCAAGCCTAAGACGTCTGACGTCTGTATTGAGGTCTGGCCACTCAACCCCGTCTGCCAAGCCTAAGACATCTGACATCTGTATTGAGGTCTGGCCACTCAACCCCACGACGTCTTGACGTGGTTTCACCTTGGTCCCGCCACATGTTTAAGTCACTCACCACAGCACTCCTCGCACACCCGAAAAGTCGTGCAGTTTCTGAAATGCTCGTTGCGAGCCTCTGGACCATCACAATGTCCCCCTCACTCAGACTCAGATACATCGAACGTCTCCCCCGTTCTACACACCGACTGGATGCTCGCTGATACTACATGCACTGTACGTTTGTCTGACTAGCAGTCATTCCTCGCCAGGTGACGCTGCTATCACCTGGACGTGTTTCCATCAACAGTAGGTCGGTGGTTCATAACGTTCTTGCCGATCAGTGTATTTTTTGGAAACTCTTAAAAGTAGTTTCAGGAAGTCGTATTTCAAATGGGTAGTTAGAAGCGCCATGTGGGTCAGTTTTGACAGACAATGGTTTTTACAGGGTCCTAAACCCCTCCATAATCATCACATGACCAAAAGCTCATGATACTTTTCATCACTTATGGTGTTGTACAACACACCAGAATTTCATCCCCATAGCCCACCTAGATGTATGAAAAATTTACCTGTTATATTGACCCTTACGCACTTTAATGAAATTTGGTATCAGTAACACCGGTATTCAGACGCTAAATAGTTTCTGGGCGTGCCTCGACGTTTTCACGATATGTTGGTGTATATTACGACACTTCGGGCCGAAAACAACATGAAAATTAATACAAAGACTTTAGAGGTCTGCCGATGCTTTATATCAGCGCAACTTTTCGTTTTCCACGAACTTGTGACGAGCAGCCCTACGAAGTGACTCTAGAAAGCCACAGAATAATGTATTACATACTGAGGAACCCCCATCCTCTCCTGTCTGGTACACTGCTAATAGTTCTCTTACACGACAGCAGATGTCACGCACGTCGCCCTAATGGAAGTTTCCTGTCAGTATATCTTTGTCTGTGGTCAAGCCGAGCGGGCTGCGGCAGTCTTGACGCCAGCGACGTGAGCTTGTAGTTTATTTTCGCTAGTTAACGTCTTTGCAGCTACGATGGCATGACGACATGGGTTTACAGTGGCCGAGATTTTCTACTATCCGGAGAACGTTTTGATGACGCAATTAATCCGGTAGTGGGACGAAAGCGGAAGAGGACGACGGTTTTGTTCCAGTGGAAACGGCTGACTCATGTGGTTCAGACGCATCAAATGAACGGCAAGGTAATCATGAACCATTCTACCTAAACTATGAATCAATGAGCACACAGTCGAATGTATGGCTCTCTTACTTCTATTCTTTAGATGTCGGATTTACGGATTCCAACCGAGGGTGTGGCGTGCATCCCACCGATGCGCCAAACGTGCTTGCAATGCAGGATGGGGCCTTCGACAAAGACGAGTACGGCGGGGTAGAGGACTTATTAGCTACTTGATGGAGTCGGTAAGTCACTTATAAGTAAATACTTATTCAAAACTCAAACGCAATGTCACTGATCATCTAAGGTAAAAGTGTATGAAAATTGCGTCACGGCCCGTCTTCAGCCGTTCCTATCTATCACTATTAACAACTAATTTTGACGTACGATTACATTTGCAGCTGACAACGGCGATGAGCCAGGTGTTGCGGATGACTCATAAGATGGCGATAGCGTGACGGGAGGTGCAGTTGATGTAGTGGTGAGAGATGTACTTGGTCACAGTACATTGAGTACCAGATGTGGTGCATAGCTAATCTTGGAGGAGGAAGAGGAAGCGCCGTGTGACATCCACTCTCTGGCGAGGAAGTGGAGAGTTCCTAAGGCACCAAGTGGACACCGTTTGAGCCAGGCGACACAGCAGGTAGGCGCAACGCCCAGAATGTGTTACGGGAGATACCGGAGCCAAATGTGTTGCAGGAGGTCCATGGGCCGACGGGACACGTGAAACGACGTGTTGTGGACGACTCGCCACTCTCAGCGTTGCGGCTGTATGTCAGCGAATCGACCCTGAAACTGAAGGCTCGATGATAGGCTCACAGCGAATTTGGTAATGATGAGTGGTCTCCAAGCCTGGAAGGACTAGTTGCTTTAACTGGATTACTCTACGCTCGTGGAGCATTTAATGCTCGGGTTATTTCATCACTAAAAGACTTTTGGTGGTGCAATAAGTGGGAACCTCCGTCCTTGCATAGCACCATGTCAAAGAACAGCTTTGCAGAAGTATACAATGGTCTTAGGTCTGATATTATGTCAGCAAGAAGACGACGTAAGGAAATTGATAAATCCTATGAAATGCCTGGGCTAGCAGGACAGAGAGGATTAGGTTATGGAAACGGGCAAAAATGAGTTCCTGTCAGTTCCACTCAACATACAAACATCATTTATCAACGCACTATATTACAACACGGATGCAAAACACTCAAAACTTTAATCGTCCTCCTTTGATTAAATGTAGATCGACTGAAGGCCACATTCAAAATCCAAGACACGAGGCTTAAGCAAAATTGAAATACTTCTTCTCTAGGTTTCACCCAAGAATGTTTTCTAAATATTCACTCTAATCGTCTGAAGGCCTTAGCAATTTAATTTTAAGGGAACTAGGCTGGAGTTTTCATATCAAGCGATAAGAAGAGTTTCAATCAAAAGGCAGAAGGCCTTAGCTTGAAACATTTCATGCAAATTGGGCTGAAGGCCCCATTCAAAAGCATAACAATCTTATGCCTTAAGGGCAACAGAAGAAGGTTAATCTAAGAGATATTAAAACTCAGCTGAAGGGCGCTCACCAACAAACAATTTAACCGCTTAAGTCCTAGAAGAAAAGTTTCAATTTCAAAGGGCAGAAGGCCGTATCTTAAAACTTTTCATATAAAATAAAGAATAACAATCTCATGCTTAAAGGCAAGACAAGGACATTCACTTAAGAGATATCAATACTTGGCTGAAGGCCACACATCAACAAAATACGTTTAATGGCTTAAGGCCTAGAAAGAGTTTCAATCTAAAAGGCAGAAGGCCTTATCTTAAAACCTCTCTAGTAAAATTCGGTTGAAGGCCCAATATAAAAATATAACAATATCATGCCTTAAGGGCAAGACAAGAACATTAATTTAAGACATATAAATACTCGGCTGAAAGTCAAACATCAACCAAATAACTAAAATCCAAACAGGGAAATTACTACATAACACACAAAGAACGGTGCTGAGAAGTTTCCAAGGGTCGGCCTGCGATTGTACACTAACACCCATGTAGGTGAGACAGGTAGCCTGTCCAACGACTTCTTGATCTGGAGGCAACCCAACCGACAGACAACTGACCGACCAATCAACCAAGTCAGTTTCGCTCCAAGCAACCAGCAGAACGACCACAAGATTTCAATACATGACACAAAGAGTATTGGTGCCCACTACGACCAACAACACCTCAGCTGTCGAACTACGCGCCGCGCTGGACAGCAACAACACGACTAGGAAAATACACTGCCTAACATTACGTCAACGACCAGGGCAGGTAACTGGAACGTTAATGGCCACAAGGCAGATGATACTGCTGGTAAACTTATAACAGGGAATAATTAAGTTAAGTTAAATATCGCAGGAAGACGGCTGGAATCTTAACCGACTTAAATACACACACGGTGTTGCTCACAGGATTGTCCCAAAAGCGACAACCAGGATGGAACGAAGAAATGTAAACAGTTGAGTCTCGACAGTAAGTGAGGTCTCAACTTCCACGTCAAAGATCGGCGGGCGACGAACTTCATAGCACTCGCAAGCAGCACCTCACACTCCAACCGTGCGTGCACGCCGCCAGCGGCTCCAGGCCGACTCCGCGCGACGGGGCCTTGCTTGCTGCTCCACGCCAAACGACCGACTGGACTCATGGTCCGTCCGCGACTGCGATTCCGTCGCGACTGCACTACATCTACATCTACATCCATAATCCGCAAGCCACCTGACGGTGCGTGGAGGAGGGTACCCTGAGTACCTCTATCGGTTCTCCCTGCTGGTGCATATCCCACTCACTGACTCACGGACACACGACGACCCGGAAATACTACCGGTTGCTCCAGAGATGGTACGTCAGTGTGCTTATCGATAAAAGCTGTTGCTGCCGCTGACGGCCAAGTAAGGCAGGAAGTTAGTGGCGCCTGTAAATGGAATAAGAAAACGAGGCGGCATACTGTAACAGAAGGTGACAAACAATTAGAAGGGATGAACACGAGCCGTGCATGGCTCAACTTCCCACCCTCAAACTCAATGCCCCGGGGGTTGGGGGTGGGGGGTGACCCATGTCCCTGGCTTCATGAACTTAACTTGGCTAAGGTGAACCCGGTACTGCTTACCAGAGTGGTTATTCTTCACAAACAGATTAACAGTGGCAAAAATACGCACAATGGTGGAAGGTCCCAGAAAACAAGAAGTAAATTTACTTAGACTCCTTACACGCACCTGCCTAGCGGGGAAATTACGGACATAATTATTCAAATGGTTCAAATGGCCCTAAGCAGTATGGCACTTAACATCTGAGGTCATCAGTCCCCTAGAACTTAGAACTACTTAAACCTAACTAACCGAACGACATAACACATCCAAGCGCGAGGCAGGATTCGAACCTGTGACCATAGCAGCAGCGCGGTTCCGAACTGACGCGCCTAGAACCGCTCGATCACAGCGGCCGGCTACGGACATAGATCTGAACTCCTGGCCTCCAACTAAATGTTCCCCGATTACGATTGTTGCGCTCAGCTTGTTTACTGTGGGCCTTGAGTAGATTACGCCTGGCACGGTTCCAGGTTTCCTTGATAACTTGAGGACTTATGCCCGGCGGAATTAGATCTTGAATTCCCCACAAGTTCGAAACAGGGGAATTAACTGGATAGGAAAGGATCAAGGAGGCGGGCTGTAATATTTGTGGCTTAGTCAGCCATCATATTAGGCTCCAAGAAGCTGTTCCCAGAGCAGTGGATATGCAAGAAGTATATAGATGACGAAATGTGGTGTGAGGCACCTGTGACAGATGTTAGATTCGATACCATTCCCGTAAGAAAGACCGCCTGCAAAATGCTACTGCTCTGTGATTGGCTGCTGTGTTCGGAGCAAGGTCGCCAAAACGTTGAAGTATAGTTATTATTATTATTTAAACTACTCACTGGAATGACATCACTTTTTAATATAAATATCTCTCAATAGCTGACTATCAAGCAGTCATTTTAGAATTATTAAATGGCTCTGAGCACTATGCGACTTAATTTCTGAGGTCATCAGTCGCCTAGAACTTAGAACTAATTAAACCTAACTAAACTAAGGACACCACACACATCCATGCTCGAGGCAGGATTCGAACCTGCGACAGTAGCGGTCCCTCGGCTCCAGACTGTATCGCCTAGAACCGCACGGCCACTCCGGCCGGCTAGAATTATTAAAAGCAATTTAAATCGAAAACAAAAGACTGACGAAATTGCAGACGATGCACTTCGCAAGCTTTCGGGTCACGCCTTTTCTGATATGGGGCGCGAAGAGTTTTGGGCTGTTCGCCACTCTCGATTAGGCAGTCGACAAGAACAGACATGTTGTCTGTCGTAGGATGTGTTTCCAATTTTTATTTAAGTTCCTGTTCGTCACTCAGGATTAGGCAGTCGAGATGTACAGTCATGTTGTCTGTGGCAGGATGTGTTTGCCAGTATTCAGTATTAAAAGATTCACTCCGGTAGTCATAAGGCGCAGACAAGTGCCACAAATAGTGTAAAGATACATTTTCGTCAACATTGTGTTTGATCATGTACTTTGCTGTATCAGAAAGTGCTGTATTAAGATCATGTAGTCTTCTCGTTTGGCTATATTAAAATACGTGAGTGGCATCCCATTATTTCAGAACAGAATGTCGCTAATAGTCAGTTTCAGCCTCAACATACAGAACCTACGACCTGCGTGCTGTTTTCTGCGCTGGGGACATCAATTTGAAGACAGCAGGTTAGTGAACTGTGAACAGAACCTTCGTATTCCACACAGTGCAGTGGAAACAACTAGGCGCCTCACGTGTACTGCATGCACAGAACAATTGTGCTCAGTGACACGTCATCTGCAGTAATGCAGAGGAGGTAAAGGAGGATGATCGTTATTAACACCAACAATCAATTCATTCTTCCTTTCTTGCTGTAGGGCATAGCTCTCAAGGCTTCATGACTGGCGGTATTAAAGGAAAAATTAGGCCAAGAAAGACTAGAGTCCCATTTACTAGGGATTTTCTGATGATAAGTAATCAACGCGGATTTAAGATTTCAGTTAACTCTCTCCGCAATGGATACCTGCGGATAGTACGGCGTAGAAGTGATATGTTTGACACCATTCTGAAAACAGAATGCCTTGAAAGGAGCCGAATGAAAGGCTGGAGCATTATCAATAACAAGTTTCTTCGTGGGCCAAAAACACTGAACACATTAGCTAAATGAGTAATAGTGGTTATAGTGGTGGGATTACGGCTCGGAAGGAGCCAAGTAAATCTGGAGAACTCATCGATAATAACTAACACATGCCGATGACCTCTCTTAGTACGAGGCAAAGGTCCTAGATAATGAATATAAATTTGCGCATAGGGCAGGACTCACGCTCAGAACTCAACAAACCTGCTGAAGAGCATTCTTGGGTTTAGCTACATTACACAAGCGACATTGGGATACCATCTCTCTCACATCCCCGTCCATGGAGGGCCAAGTTAAATGCTTCTCGAATTCTTGGAGAGTCTTATATGTTCCTAAGTGCCTTCTTATGAACGAATGATGAAAGTAACGAAAGACCGGGCGCACCAAAGCTACTGGCAAACAGATCTTGCACTTCCTAGCATTCCCCACCCTCTTACAGAGAATGCGACTCTTAACAACATACTCATCCGATAACTCTCTAGCCAACAGGCGTTGCTTAATCGGGCCCCAAATAGGATCCTGATCCTGATGCTGAGCGACATAATCGAATAAGAGGGGAATTTAACCAAACACAGTACAATTTGTCTTTCTCTGTCTCACAGGTTGTAGTGTAACGACGCAAGTTTCTTATAAATGATTTTCATTTGACATATGACCATGTGCAGACTTCGTCACCTACGTCAGTTACAATACACTTCAAAATTATTTAAACTCTTTTTAAATTGTCTCTGAATGGTTCTTGAACGAAACTGTAATTAAAACATCATCATTTGAGTCGTATGCGCAGAATTACGTCACTCGGACCAATTGGTTTGCGTAAACTTTTTCAATTTAGATTTCGTTTTTTTCTCCTCAGAAATTATGTTGACACACGTTATCTTGATTTAATCGATATCAGAATCACACATTGAATAAACCTTTGAGATTCAAAGTTTCGATGAACACTGTCAGAATTCAATAATCTTGTCAAATATATTATTAATCCGTTCACATAATTCTTCATAAATAAATTCTCAGAACACGTGTTTCAACTTTAGTAGCATTCACAATTTTATTTGCTTACTACACATACAGATGTGAACTTGACCGTTGACAAACTAGGACTGACTTTTCAATAAGATTAAGCTCTATATGACGTCATTGTTGTACAAAAAGAGTACAAAAAAGTTCATTTTTAATTTTTAGAAGCACGACGCAACAACTCGGTTCCAGGATCTTCTGTTGCTCCTTGGCTGTCGACCCGCGACGTATAGCGGCCAGCAATTTCCTCTCTGGTCGCGGCAACGAAGATGCTGTCTCCGTTCGTTGCGCCGCCCTCTCCGTACATGAAACATAAAAAATACAAAACTTTTAGATAATTCACAGCTATTACAAATATTAAGAAAAATACATAAACAAAACTAAATTAAACTTATAGTCACCTGCAAACTGGGCTGACAGTGGTGGATGGGTGACGCTTAATTTCGTCCCACTACATACCCCACCCACAAGCTCAGTTTGTCAGGTTTTATCCGAAAATAAACTTTTCAATATACAATATTTAACTGTTAATACATTTTCCTCACATTTTACGTACTCTAGAGTCCTTGCTCTTAGATAGATTTAATCCTTTTAATACGATATTGTTGTGACTATTTGTTATTTACTCTTAATTGTGCTATTATGGTAATTCATAACCGAATATATGGAAATTACTCCTTTTCATTTAATAGTTGCTAGTAAATACTAATTTAGTACGTTCTTTAACGTTGTTTCATTAGGACAGAGCGTTCAAATTGTGATAATTTAGTTTCAGTTTTATTCATTTAGTAGAGTTATTCTTTCCAAAAATGTATATTACTAAGAAGGTTCTCACAATAACTGATAGTACTATTTACTTTACGTCAGTCTTTTCCCTAATGCCTTATTTACGCCTGAGGTCAAGAAGAAATCAAGCAAACTTTCTTTAGAATCTCGGCATGGCTTTCTTTACCTTCGGACACCTTGTTGGGTAATGGCAATTTATTTAGGAGAAACAAGCGAGAGAGCCCCGTTTGGTGTGTTCTATATTAACACTATTACAAATCTCTATTAAAGGCACTCTGCTATGTTCTCGTGAGCCATATAGCTCTGGACGCCCATGGTACCTAAAATTATTAACCATCCCCTTTGGTTCCTACTATCAGAGTAAATTTAAAATATACACAATTCCTTTTGACCTAATAGCAAAATTTCTTCCATATAAATCCCCCTTTTGGTTATCTTTCTCTTTTTGAAGTACCAGTAGATTATTGTAGATCACTTGTTTAAACTTTCTGTTATTTCTTTAAAATAAAACGTAACTATCACGAAAAACTTCACATGAATAAACTATGAACCTCTTCCGTATGTAACATATACTGAATATTAACTTATTTAGGAATGAAGGGTTTCATTTGATCGACACTATATAATCCTTTAATGACACCTGATGAAGGTTCCATAAGAAGTAACGCTTTGGGATGTACAATCTTATGTACAACATATGGACCTTCAAAGATAAAGAAGAATTTTGTACATTCCTTATTGATCTTCGAACTTTTAGGATGAGATCGTACTAACACAAGATCTCCTACCTGAAATGAGGGTTCTATAGCATGTTGATTACAACTTTTAATTCTCCGTTCTGCATTTTTAACAATCTGTTCGCGAATTTTTTTCGTTTGGATAGACAATTCGTAGAATAACATTTTTCTTTCACTTCGGTTTCGATACTATTACTAGCCTGACACTGGTATACTGCATATTCAAGATCACAAAAATCTGTTAATGGGTTCATGGTCGGTGCGTACTTAATCTGTAAGGATTCGTAGCAATTTTCAGGTACTTGATTATTAGAAAACCTCACTTTAAAAGCACATGCCTCCTTATGGATGGTTAAGCAAGAGTCTTTAAAATCTAATATAGCTTTATCTTTACACAGCCAATCTATACCTAAAATTATGGCCACATTTAAGTTGGCTACGACGAGTACAGAGTGAGCAATTAATTGTTTAGCAATTTCAAAAGTTAAATAAACTTCCTCAGTAATATTTTGACTTCTTTTACCAGTAACTCCTATAATTTTCACCCCAGTTACAGGTAAGGTTGGGAAATTCCAATATTTTCTTTTAAGCTGAAATAATTCTTTAGATAAAATACTTACTTCGCTACCCGAATCAATTATAATATTTACTGCGGTATCTTTAATATAACCTTTAATAACGGGTTTATAAGTTATATTCTCCCTTATCTGATTGTCTTCCTGAAGTAAATCTTGTTGCCAATCGCTGTCCTTTCGGCAGCTTAATGATAAATTGCAATTGGGTCTTGTATAATCTTGGCTAAGAGTTCCCTTTAGTTGACCCATACTAAAGGACTTTACTAGTTTTCCGAACTTTCTATGATAACGTCACCTACCACTTGACCTTCATTAATTACTTGAGGATGATTTATCTCATGATCGTTATTGTGTAATTTCCGCATTTTAGAGTTACTACCATGATTTTGTTGGCTCTCTTTATCTTTAGATTGACGTTTTATATAACAAAACCGGCTATGATTGTTGTTGTTAGCTTTTCGTGGTTCTGAATTATTATTATTTCGAGGATTGTCATTTCTACCAAATTTAAATTTCTCGTCTTCCCTTTCTCTATTAAGTATATCTAACTGTTCTAAATATCCTAATAATTCGCACGGCTGTGACCATTCTCTTTCTATCATTCTTTCCTTTACATAATACGGTAACCTACTAATTAGGACTCGTATTAAATGACTTTCAATAATTGGTTCTTCAATTAATTTAGCACGGTTTAAATGCCATTCAAAATAATTCCTATAACCTCCCCACCGTTTAGAATATGGAGGAGGGTCTAACAACTCTAAAGTTAAGTGTTGTTGTTTTCCTCTTGACCAATAATTTTGTTTAAACTGCTTAACAAAATCACCCCAGTCCCTAAATTCAGTTCTATGCAGTACTGCCCATTCCGCAGCTTCTGCTTCTAAATGTCCTATTACAAAGTGAATCCGTTTTTCATTACTCCATTTAGGAAATAATGATGTTTCAAAAGCTTTTATAAAGATTATAGGGTGAAGTTCGCCTCCTGGTTTGAATACAGGAAATCGACTTGCTACATTTGAATTTGTCGTTATGTCATCCAAACATTCTGCGAGAGAAATAGTTGGATTTTGTTTAGGTTGCAGAGACGGAGTTGCATCGGATTGGCTTGCCGTGATTTCTTTATTCGTATTGTTGTCGTCCGAGCTAGCAAATTCGATGCGACTGTTGTCTCTGATTACGTTATTGCTTCTACTACTTGAAATGTTTTCATTATTATCTAATTCCGATAACCGTTTAGTAATTTCCTGTATTCGCATTTCTGTATTGGATACGCGATTAGCTAATATCGATTCTTCACTGTGTTCACGACGCTCTGTACCTTCGTCAATGTTATTATCATTGGCAGTCTCAAGGTTACTGCATATTTCAGTAATTAAAAATTTCATGTTTTCGATTTCGGTATGATCTTTTTCTACTTGATGAGTTAATGTCTCTAATTCTACATTATCTATTGAAGAAATCTCTACAGGTTTGGTAGAGACCTCTTTAATAGATTCCAATAATTCTCTACGAACAGTTTCTGTTTGCATAGAAAATTCATCTCGTAACATATCGTTATTTTTCTGTATTTCATTTACAACTAAGATATTGACACTATCTAGTCTCTCGGTTAAGTCAGTAATATCGTTTCGCATGCGAGCTTTTTCCTCACGCGATTCCTGAATATGTTCTTCTAACCTTTTACAATTATCTGCAATCTTATTACTAAGTCCTACTAGTTTTTCCTGCATTTCAACTTTAGAAGACTCTATTTTATCACTTAATTCTCGACTGGTTTCATGAAGATGTTCCTGTAACCTGTCTGTAGATTTTGTTAGCTCCCCTTTAAGTTCCTCTTTTAATCTAGCCGTAGATTCGTCGTTAGACTGTTTTAATCTAGTCATAGATTCTTCGTTAGACTGTTTTAATCTAGCCATACATTCTTCATTAGATTGTTTTAACTCCTGTTTTAGTTCCTCTTTTAATCTAGTAGCAGATTCTTCGTTAGATTGTTTTAATTCAGCTAGAAAATCCCCGTTAGATTGTTTTAATTTAGCGATCGCCCTAAAAAGGGATCTCATGCTCCTATCGGACATAGAGTGCTCTTCGTCTGACATTTCACTTCCCGACGTTATTGTAAGATATTAACTAGTTACACACGCAGACTTGTAATCAACAATCCTGTAAAAGCACACTCCCTATGTACAACACTCCACTTCCAACTTGAAACCAACTCACCGGACACTAATATTGTAATTTGTAGTTCTCGATGATCAGTGTGCTGCTATGGGCTGCAGATGTAACAGCCGTTGATGCAGCCGCTGAGATGCTGCGACCCCGCTTCCGCAACTGGCAGGACGCTGAGTCGAACACCGAAGACGTCACTGGCTGCAACCACGCCCGGCCCACCGTTGACAGGCGAAACCCTCAGCAACACCTCTAATACCAGCCGGAGGAACGCCCCCCAGCTGAAGTACTGGGCCTGTTAGTTTAGGAGAAAAAAGGTTGTCGGGGTTTGCAGCGTTCAGCTGCTGCCCAACATATGCGCCTTCTCGTGGAATAACTGCGTGACCGTACTGCTCGGCTGCGCTCCGTCAGCTTGCCCACACCCGTGAAGTCGCCGCTGGCTAGTGAAGGCTCCACGAAGACTCGCGTCGACTTCCGAAGGACTCTTGATGTTTTAATTGTCTCGTACCTGTGTGCCTTAGATGCACACAAGTCCTGTTTATAAGGTCGCCACGTTGTAGTGTAACGACGTAAGTTTCTTATAAATGATTTTCATTTGACATATGACCATGTGCAGACTTCGTCACCTACGTCAGTTACAACACACTTGAAAATTATTTAAACTCTTTTTAAATTGTCTCTGAATTGTTCTTGAACGAAACTGTAATTAAAACATCATCATTTGAGTCGTATGCGCAGAATTACGTCACTCGGACCAATTGGTTTGCGTAAACTTTTTCAATTTAGATTTCGTTTTTTTCTCCTCAGAAATTATGTTGACACACGTTATCTTGATTTAATCGATATCAGAATCACACATTGAATAAACCTTTGACATTCAAAGTTTCGATGAACACTGTCAGAATTCAATAATCTTGTCAAATATATTATTAATCCGTTCACATAATTCTTCATAAATAAATCCTCAGAACACGTGTTTCAACTTTAGTAGCATTCACTATTTTATTTGCTTACTACACATACAGATGTGAACTTGACCGTTGACAAACTAGGACTGACTTTTCAATAAGATTAAGCTCTATATGACGTCATTGTTGTACAAAAAGAGTACAAAAAAGTTCATTTTTAATTTTTAGAAGCACGCCGCAACAACTCGGTTCCAGGATCTTCTGTTGCTCCTTGGCTGTCGACCCGCGACGTATAGCGGCCAGCAATTTCCTCTCTGGTCGCGGCAACGAAGATGCTGTCTCCGTTCGTTGCGCCGCCCTCTCCGTGCATGAAACATAAAAAAATACAAAATTTTAGATAATTCACAGCTATTACAAATATTAAGAAAAATACATAAACAAAACTAAATTAAACTTATAGTCACCTGCAAACTGGGCTGACAGTGGTGGATGGGTGACGCTTAATTTCGTCCCACTACAAGTTTCCTTCACTAGGAGTCGATTCGGCGAACATCCGGCTGACGATATGCGCAAGGATATTTTCAGAGCCTCTCACGTGTTTAACTTCAAACTGAAAAGCCGAAATGCGTACCGCCCACCTTGGCAATGCGGCCAGTTTTAGGCTGCCTAGCCAACACCTAACTCAAATTCTGATTGTCTATTTCTATCTGAAAAACCCGATGTTCAAGGTAGTAGCGATACTTCTCCACTGTGAACAAAATGGCCAACGCCTCGCAGTCGTAGACGGAGTACTTATGTTCGGCACTAGTTAACCGACGAGACGAGTAAGCTAATGGCTGCCTCTGCCCCTCGACGGGACACCCACTACCGTCCGCTTCCTGACCGTCACTTCACACTGTCCAGATAATATGTCAAGGGAGGTCACTTGAGTTCGCGATGTACACTCCTGGAAATGGAAAAAAGAACACATTGACACCGGTGTGTCAGACCCACCATACTTGCTCTGGACACTGCGAGAGGGCTGTACAAGCAATGATCACACGCACGGCACAGCGGACACACCAGGAACCGCGGTGTTGGCCGTCGAATGGCGCTAGCTGCGCAGCATTTGTGCCCCGCCGCCGTCAGTGTCAGCCAGTTTGCCGTGGCATACGGAGCTCCATCGCAGTCTTTAACACTGGTAGCATGCCGCGACAGCGTGGACGTGAACCGTATGTGCAGTTGACGGACTTTGAGCGAGGGCGTATAGTGGGCATGCGGGAGGCCGGGTGGACGTACCGCCGAATTTCTCAACACGTGGGGCGTGAGGTCTCCACAATACATCGATGTTGTCGGCAGTGGTCGGCGGAAGTTGCACCTGCCCGTCGACCTGGGACCGGACCGCAGCGACGCACGGATGCACGCCAAGACCGTAGGATCCTACGCAGTGCCGTAGGGGACCGCACCGCCACTTCCCAGCAAATTAGGGACACTGTTGCTCCTGGGGTATCGGCGAGGACCATTCGCAACCGTCTCCATGAAGCTGGGCTACGGTCCCGCACACCGTTAGGCCGTCTTCCGCTCACGCCCCAACATCGTGCAGCCCGCCTCCAGTGGTGTCGCGACAGGCGTGAATGGAGGGACGAATGGAGACGTGTCGTCTTCAGCGATGAGAGTCGCTTCTGCCTTGGTGCCAATGATGGTCGTATGCGTGTTTGGCGCCGTGCAGGTGAGCGCCACAATCAGGACTGCATACGACCGAGGCACACAGGGCCAACACCCGGCATCATGGTGTGGGGAGCGATCTCCTACACTGGCCGTACACCACTGGTGATCGTCGAGGGGACACTGAATAGTGCACGGTACATCCAAACCGTCATCGAGCCCATCGTTCTACCATTCCTAGACCGGCAAGGGAACTTGCTGTTCCAACAGGACAATGCACGTCCGCATGTATCCCGTGCCACCCAACGTGCTCTAGAAGGTGTAAGTCAACTACCCTGGCCAGCAAGATCTCCGGATCTGTCCCCCATTGAGCATGTTTGGGACTGGATGAAGCGTCGTCTCACGCGGTCTGCACGTCCAGCACGAACGCTGGTCCAACTGAGGCGCCAGGTGGAAATGGCATGGCAAGCCGTTCCACAGGACTACATCCAGCATCTCTACGATCGTCTCCATGGGAGAATAGCAGCCTGCATTGCTGCGAAAGGTGGATATACACTGTACTAGTGCCGACATTGTGCATGCTCTGTTGCCTGTGTCTATGTGCCTGTGGTTCTGTCAGTGTGATCATGTGATGTATCTGACCCCAGGAATGTGTCAATAAAGTTTCCCCTTCCTGGGACAATGAATTCACGGTGTTCTTATTTCAATTTCCAGGAGTGTATTTGAGACAGCCGCTGTCGAATGCAGTAGTGTCAACCATCGGCACAATTCCTAAGACGCCGATCACTTGAAAATTTAATTGATATTTTTATCCGTTTCCGAGATACATAAGTTCAAAGCTACCCTACTTGCACACGTAAACCACGAATGTAAAAGCAATCGTGAGGCGAAAACGTAGCATATAAAGTGACGTAGCACGGAGAACTAAGCTGTGAAACGTCTCTTTCGTCAGTATAATAGTTCTGGGAATGTACTGAAGCACATGCAGTATTTTTGTGCAGGTAAAATATGTCTGAAATGTAAAACTAATTTTGAATTATTAGAATTTCTAAACCGTGAATTTCTTTTCATATGAGTGACGTGCCTTACTGTAGTAGGGAGAAGAAGAGGAACAGCAGAAAATTGCCCCTGTTGGAGCTCCAAAAGGCCGAATATGTTCATGAGTATAAAGGGAATCTTGTTCGAAAGTGGAATACCAGCTATCTCCTTCTCCCTTCCTCTTAACTTCCAAAAATTTTCAGAAAATACACTACTGGCCATTAAAATTGCTACACCACGAAGAAGACGTGTTACAGAAGCGAAAGTTAAATGACTGGAAGAAGATGCTGTGATATGCAAATGATTAGCTTTTCAGAGCATTCACACAAGGTTGACGTCAGTGGCGACACCTACAACGTGCTGACATAAGGAAAGTTTCCAACAGATTTCTCATACGTAAACGGCAGTTGACAGGCGTTGCCTGGTGAAACGTTGTTTTGATGCCTCGTGTAAGGAGGAGAAATGCGTACCATCACGTTTCCGACTTTGATAAAGGTCGGATTGTAGCATATCGCGATTGCGGTTTATCGTATCGCGACATTGCTGCTCGCGTTTGTGGAGATCCAATGACCGTCAGCAGAACATGGAATCGGTGGTTTCAGGAGGGTAATACGGAACGCCGTGCTAGATCCCAACGGCCCCGTGTCACTAGCAGTCGAGATGACAGGCATCTTATCAGCATGGCTGTAACGGATCGTGCAGCCACGTCTCGATCCCTGAGTCAACAGATGGGGACGTTTGCAAGACAACAACCATCTACACGAACAGTTCGACGACGTTTGCAGCAGCTTGGAGACCATGGCTGCGGTTACCCTTGACGCTGCATCACAGACTGGAGCGCGTGCGATGGTGTAATCAACGACGAACCTGGGTGCACGAATGGCAAAACTTCATTGTTTCGGATGAATCCAGGTTTTGTTTACAGCATCATGATGGTCGCATCCGTGTTTGACCACATCGCAGTGAACGCACATTGGAAGCGTGTATTCGTCACTGCCATACTGGCGTATGACCCCGCGTGATGGTATGGAGTGCCATTGGTTACACATCTAGGTCACCTCTTGTTCGCATTCGTGGCACTTTGAACAGTGGACGATACATTTCAGATATGTTACGACCCGTGGCTCTACCCTTCATTCGATCCCTGCCAAACTCTACATTTCAGCAGGATAATGCACGACCGCATGTTGCAGCTCCTGTCCGGGCCTTTCTAGATACAGAAAATGTTCGACTGCTGCCCAGACCAGGACATTGTCCAGATCTCTCACCGATTGAAAACGTCTGGTCAATGGTGGTCGAGCAACTGGCTCGTCACAATAGGCCAGTCACTACTCTTGATGAACTGCGATATCGTGTTGAAGCTGCATGGGCAGCTGTACCTGTACACGCCATCCAAGCTCTGTTGGACTCAATTCGCAGGCGTATCAAGGCCGTTATTACGGCTAGAGGTGGTTGTTCTTGGTACTGATTTCTCAGGATCTATGCACCCAAATTGCGTGAAAATGTAATCACACGTCAGTTCTAGTATAATAAATTTGTCCAATGAATACCCGCTTATCATCTGCATTTCTTCTTGGTGTAGCAGTTTTAATGGCCAGTAGTGTATTTGGGAGGCGAGGTTATTCGAGATTTTATTAGCTGATAGAGAAGGAGATAGTTGTAGTGAGAAAGAGAGGGAAAAGTAATAAAAACTGGAATATACTATACAGTGGTTGTGGTATGGAAAGAGCGAAATAGTGGCAGTGAGAGGGAAAGAGAGGGACACAGTGGCAGTGGAAGATAGTTTCAGCGAAAGAGTGACAGTGTCAGCGGGAGGGAAATAGGGAAATAGAGGGAAGGAGAAAGTGAAAGTGGGCTAGAGCCTGTGATAATGGGAAAAAAGTGTATGAACATGATAGCGAAGCAGTGAAAGGTACTAAGAATGAGAAGAAATAGCAGCAGTGGGAAAGAATGAATGAGATTGTAGCAGAAAGAGAGAGCAGGAGGGGAAGAATGACAGCAACAGGAGACAGAAAGAGTAAGACAGAACGAAGGAGACTGTGGCTGTGACATAAGAGACATTGAAGGAGAGAGATAAAAAGATACCGACAGTTAGTCATCTGGATGAGTGGATGAGAATGAGCAAGTGGGCGTGGATCGGTATTAGTGATTTAAAGCGATGGACTAGTGGATGTGAGCGAGTTACAGTTAAGGAAGATTGCGGAAATGAGAAGTGAGTTGCATGTTAAAAAGGGCGCTAGTATGTTCGCATGACTAAATTGTTGGGAAGATTTCAAAGGTGTTGAAGTAGGTAGAACGAGTCAGCTGATACCCCAGGTTTCAGAGTCTATTAAACAGGAGCATATTCACCTTTCTTGTGCACCAGTAGGAGCATGTTGGTTCATGTAACGAGATTTACTTTAACTGAATGTTGACTGTGTTTAAGAAATTTCAGGGTAGTTAGGGATTTGACGGCGTACTTGTTTGGCGTACGTGGAAATATAACGCTGCTCTTATGAACTGCCAGTTTAGAAAGTACTGCTGCGATTGGATGAGTTGCATTATCTGTTACATTGCTGGTTTTCGTTGCGATTCTAATGCATTTACCCATGAGAAGGTATTAGTGATTACTTTACGAATTATACTTGATTTATTCTAAGAAACTGTATTATTCCTTGGCTGTTGTGAATTTTGTCCCAAGTGTTGTTAAAGTGATAAGGTATTATACTCGACTCCTTATCAGTCGGAGCCAGTCAGGAACTGATCACGATCTGCTAAAACTGGTTTGCGTCCAGCCCCTGGCTGTGTGGGACAGAACAACTACTCCCGAATCAGAAACACCGAATTCTTGTACAGTGATTACTGGAAGAGGGTTAAGAAGTATGCATAATGTTTTTGTTTGTGAGTCAGCGATCACAAAATCGACTCGACTGCTGCTATCGTCAGCCTTCATAATCTCATGTTTACAAGGACATTTCGAGTGTACTTACTCAGCTGTAGCCGCTCTGCGTACCAAGAGGAAAATTTAAAAAAAGCGTTGAAGATTCACGAAGAGCGTCAAGACTGCTGTCGACAGGTACTGCACTTGACAGCAGAGTACTTGCTGACAGACCGGAGGGCATCAATATTCGTATCGGGTTGTGGGAACGGGTCCGGAAATTACAGCCGAAGCTCGGAAGGGGGCCTTTGAGTGTAAAGACGTCGTATATCAGGGCCACAGCTATCCTACCTTCCTCTCTGAACGAAGACGGCTCCTCATTTTTTTCGCCTTGCCAGAAAAATAGCGGGAATATGGGAAGGTGCTTGCCACCACCCTGCAGCAAACCTGACGGTCAATAGACGTGGACGCAAAGCTGTAAGAGTTCACACTATGTGATCGTTCACTAAACATCACAGTGGCGTTCATTGTATCCATGTAAATATACCTCTTGCCTCTTAGAGGTAAACAGTTCTGCAAATAATAATTAATTACTGAGGAAATTAATTCTGTTTAACAGGAAAGGGATTATTTCGTGCGTAATACCAAGCCACTGTTGCCAAGCATTTATTTTTCTGAATTTGGAAACAATTGATCCCTACAGTAATTACAGTTGCTCCTTGTTGCTTTTACTTCGTTCTCATTAGAAGTTAAACTTTATCTGGTAGAATTAACTCACTAAGGGCAATAATCCCATTGCAGTATTACGGGAATACAAAGAGTGTGATATCAAAATTCCGTATTATTATGTACCCACGGCATTAGCCTTCTGTCATAATCGTGATTCAGCAACGTGTACGTTCCAGAACAGGTTGAACGAGAAACCGAGTTTACTCTTCCGTATACACAAACAGTTACAGACACGACGCCTATGGAGCTGTCAGTAATAAAGTAAAATAGTTCTTATCACGGATCTTCGACGTTTCCCTTGGTTGTGAAAAGGTTGCTCAAACCAGATATTACCTTAGACTTACACTAAAGAAAAAAATCACAATACCAAAAGATAATTTATTTAGAGTAAAGAAATTTCGAGAACGCAATTTTACAGTTAACATACTTGAATGATTAACATTGCAATATCACAGGTTAATGTAAGCATGAGATAAGCCGCTGTAAATTTGAAATGCTGATACATTAATAAACAGTCTAACAGCCAGAACACTGAACGCAAGATCGCAAATGTACATGCTTTGTGTTGTTCAGGTGTCGGATTACAGTTTCTGTCAACGAGTTCCACACCTGTTGCACTTGGTCGGACAGTGCAGGAACGTTAATGTTGTTTGTGGATGACGATGGAGTTATAGATCGACGATGTTCCACATCTGCTCCATTGGAGACAGATCTTGTTATCGAGAGGCCAAGGCAAGATGAAGACACTCTGTAGAACATGTTGGGTTCAATAGAATTACATGGGCGAGCGTTATCCTGTAGGAAAATACCCCCATGGAATGCTGTTCATGAGTGGGCAACCTAACAGGTTCTCATGCGATTGTCTCGAAATTTGAACAGACATCATCTTCCAGATGTAGAAAGACGCCAAAAACTCTTACTTGGTGCAGTGATTTTTTTACATCAGTGTCTTTCCCACAGGGGAAACTACGGATCTAATGCGACTTCGTTACGGTTCGGATGAAAAAAAAAAAAAAGGAAACCAGAGAGAGTATTGCAAAGCCATTGTTCACCTTATTGACATGAATATAGAACGATATGTGCGACAGATAGAGAAAGGTGGTTCAGTATTGTGAATCTGGCTGTCAGCAGAAGGAAAATTTAATCAAGTATGTTTCTTGTGGCACCATTTCTTGCAAAAGATGAAACGGGATTACGCCAGTAATATCTTCCTTTGACCTACAGAAGCCCGTTCATTTTCAAAAGTGTCGAAATGTGAGTGTACAACAAAAGCAAAGAAAATAAAATACGTTTAGCAGACAGACCCGTGGTATAGCTCGTGATGACTGTGTGTTGTGAGATGTCCTTAGGTTAGGTTTATTGCCGGCACGGTAGCTCAGCGTGTTCGGTCAGAGGGTTTAGCTACTCTCTGTAATAAAAAACTGAGTCAACGGATCAACGAACAATCTGAACGAGTGTCATTGGACGTCCGCCACGAACAAATTCAACGAACAATACAGAACAAAATGAGATAAAAAAAAAGGGATAGCGACTTTGATTCATAATCAAAACGTCTTTGGTCCCGGGTTCGATCCCCGACACTGCCTAAATTTTGATAAATAATCAGTATTGGCGGACGAAGACTTCCGGCATAAGAAGTCAGCCTCATTCTGCCAACGGCCTTGTCAAAGAGGAGGAGCGGATAGAGGTTCAGGGCACTCTCTTGTCCTAGGGGTGGGAAATTGCCCCTAAAAGCGGAAGAATCAGCAATGATCAACGACATGCGGATGCAGAAGGCAATGGAAACCACTGCATTAAAGACACGTAACGTGTATCCACAGGACATGTGGCCTGTAATTGAAGAAGTGTCATGATGATCTCTCCATTGGCAAAAGATTCCAGAATAGTCCCCCATTCGGATCTCCGAGAGGCGACTGCCAAGGGGGAGGTTACCATGAGAAAAAGGTTGAATAATCAACGAAAGGATAACGTTCTACGAGTCGGGGCGTGGAATGTCAGAAGCTTTAACGTGGTAGGGAAACTAGAAAATCTGAAAAGGGAAATGCAAAGGCTCAATCTAGATATAGTAGGGGTCAGTGAAGTGAAGTGGAAGGAAGACAAGGATTTCTGATCAGATGAGTATCGGGTAATATCAACAGCAGCAGAAAATGGTATAACAGTTGTAAGATTCGTTATGAATAGGAAGGTAGGGCAGAGGGTGTGTTACTGTGAACAGTTCAGTGACTGGATTGTTCTAATCAGAATCGACTGCAGACCAACACCGACAACGATAGTTCAGGTATACATGTCGAAGTCACAAGCTGAAGATGAACAGATAGAGAAAGTGTATGAGGATATTGAAAGGGAAATGCAGTATGTAAAGGGGGACGAAAATCTAATAGTCATGGGCGACTGGAATGCAGTTGTAGGGGAAGGAGTAGAAGAAAAGGTTACAGGAGAATATGGGCTTGGGACAAGGAATGAAAGAGGAGAAAGACTAAATGAGTTCTGCAACTAGTTTCAACTAGTAATAGCGAATACCCTGTTCAAGAATCACAAGAGGAGGAGGTATGCTTGGAAAAGGCCTGGAGATACGGGAATATTTCAATTAGATTACATCTTGGTCAGGCAGAGATTCCGAAATCAGGTACTGGATTGTAAGGCGTACACAGGAGAAGATATAGACTCCGGTCACAATATAGTAGTGATGAAGAGTAGGCTGAAGTTCAAGACATTAGTCAGGAAGAATCAATACGCAAAGAAGTGGGAATCGGAAGTACTAAGGAATGACGAGATATGTTTGAAGTTCTCTAAAGCTATAGATATACCAATAAGGAATAGCGCAGTAGGCAGTACAGTTGAAGTGGAATGGTTATGTCTAAAAAGGGCCATCACAGAAATTGGGAAGGAAAACATAGGTACAAAGAAGGTAGCTGCGAAGAAACCATAGGTAACAGAAGAAATACTTCAGATGATTGATGAATGGAGGAAGTACAAACATGTTCCGGGAAAATCAGGAATACAGAAATACAAGTCGTTGAGGACTGAAACAAATAAGAGGTGCAGGGAAGCTAAGAAGAAATGGCTGCAGGTAAAATGTGAAGACATCGAAAAAGATATGATTGTCGGAAGGACAGACACAGCATACAGGAAAGTCAAAACAACCTTTGGTGACATTAAAAGCAACGGTGGTAACATTAAGAGTGCAACGGGAATTCCACTGTTAAATGCAGAGGAGAGCAGATAGATGCAAAGAATACACTGAAAGCCTCTATGAGGGTGAAGATTTGTCTGATGTGATAGAAGAAGAAACAGGAGTCGATTTAGAAGAAATAGGGGACCCAGTATTAGAATCGGAATTTAAAAGAGCTTTGGAGGACTTACGGTCAAATAAGGCAGAAGGGATAGATAACATTCCATTGGAATTTCTACAATCATTGAGGGAAGTGGCAACAAAATGACTATTCACGTTGGTGTGTAGAATATATGAGTCTGGCGACATACCATCTGACTTTCGGAAAAGCATCATCCACACAATTCCGAAGACGGCAAGAGCTGACAAGTGCGAGAATTATCGCACAATCAGCTTAACAGCTCATGCTTCGAAGCTGCTTACAAGAATAATATACAGATGAATGGAAAAGAAAATTGAGAATGCGCTAGGTGACGATCAGTTTGGCTTTAGGAAAAGTAAAGGGACGAGAGAGGCAATTCTGACGTTTCGGCTAATAATGGAAGCAAGGCTAAAGAAAATTAAGACACTTTCATAGGATATGTCGACCTGGAAAAAGAATTCGACAGTATACAATGGTGCAAACTGTTCGAGATGCTGAAAAAATTAGGAGTAAGCTATAGGGAGAGACGGGTCATATACAACATGTACAAAAACCAAGAAGGAATAATAAGAGTGAACGATCAAGAACGAAGTGCTCGTATTAAGAAGGGTGTAAGACAAGGCTATAGCCCTTCGCCCCTACTCTTCAATCTGTACATCGAGGAAGCAATGATGGAAATAAAAGAAAGGTTCAGGAGTGGAATTAAAATACAGGGTGAAAGGATATCAATGATACGATTCGCTGATGACATTGCTATCCTGAGTGAAAGTGAAGAAGAATTAAATGATCTGCTGAAGGGAATGAACAGTCTAATGAGTACACAGTATGGTTCGAGAGTAAATCGGAGAAAGACGAAGGTAATGAGAAGTAGTAGAAATGAGAACAGCGAGAAACTGAACATCAGGATTGATGGTCACGAAGTCAATGAAGTTAAGGAATTCTGCTACCTAGGAAGTAAAATAACCAATGACGGACGGAGCAAGGAGGACATCAAAAGCAGACTCGCTATGGCATTTCTGGCCAAGAGAAGTCTACTAATATCAAATACCGGCCTTAATTTGAGGAAGTAATTTCTAAGGATGTACGTCTGGAGTACAGCATTGTATGGTAGTGAAGCATGGACTGTGGGAAAACAGGAATAGAAGAGAATCGAAGCATTTGAGATGTTGTGCTCTAGACGAATGTTGAAAATTGGGTGGACTGATAAGGTAAGGAATGAGGAGGTTCTATGCAGAATCGGAGAGGAAAGGGATATGTGGAAAAACTGATAAGGAGAAGGGACGGGATGATAGGACATCTGCTAAGACATGAGGGAATGACTTCCATGGTACTAGAGGGAGCTGTAGAGGGCAAAAACTGTAGAGGAAGACAGAGATTGGAATACGTCAAACAAATAATTGAGGACGTAGGTTGCAAGTGCTACTCTGTGATGAAGAGGTTAGCACAGGAGAGGAATTCGTGGTGGGCCACATCAAACCCGTCAGTAGACTGATGGAAAAAAAAAAAAAAAACCTCTATAAAAGGGACTTAATTTCTTTGCCGGTTTCTTCAGAAGGTTTGTTTATTTCATCTACAAAGTTTCAGGCCAATTACACAGTTTACTGCCTACCGTAGTTGACGCATTGTTTGAAATTTCTTTGCCGTAATTTCTCCTTTCTGTAGCAGTGTTTTATGCAACCTCCCACTGTTTCCGGTGAGGTCAGTGTAATACATATCTCGCGCAGTTTCATGTGCATAACGTAGTGGGTCAGTATCATGCACATCCTGTAAAATGTATCGTGCAACCTTTGAAAGGTGCGAACATATTTTTTTTTCTCAGGATATTGCTGCGGACTGATCGTATTTGTTTTTCTTTCCATGTTGCAGATGTTCCCCTTGCACAACGATTTTTCCTTACTATTTTTCACTGAAGACGGGATTTGCGGCTGCCAGTCCGACAAGGATGATGAACTACATGGTTCGATAACTGTTTCATTATCATATCCACTTGTTAAGCTCGTATCGTCATCGTTGTACTCGTCACGTACGTTGTACGCACAGTAGAGCGTATATATATATATATATATATATATATATATATATATATATATATATATATATATATATATATATATATATATATATATATATACAAAGTGTACAACCGTATAATGGTTTTTCATTTACATACATACATCGGCCTACTTGAAGCAAAAATTTTTATCACCTACCATTATCCTAGCATATTAAGCACAGCTGTTTTTGTATACCAGCGTAGCAGGAAACCATTATTTTCTGGGCACTTCAGTCCGGAACCGCGCGACTGCTACGGTCGCAGGTTCGAATCCTACCTCGGGCATGGATGTGTGTGATGTCCTTAGGTTAGTTAGTTTTAAGTAGTTCTAAGTCTAGGGGATTGATGACCTCAGATGTTAAGTCCCATAGTGCTCAGAGCCATTTTAACCATTATTTTCTCAGCAAGATCCTGAAGTTTATTTACATAATGGTAACACCAGTATATGCTTAACACGTAAAGCAATATTTACACTTCTGACTTTTATTGGCCTGTCTTTTATAGGATTTTTATCCATTAAATAATCTTTACGTAAATATTATCCCCTTATCGGGATAGATTATGACCACGTATGGCACTCTTTCTGTTTCTTCTCAAGTTTCTGTAATGGTGTGCTACCCACATTTCCTTGCATAATTCATTCATTTGCCATTTCTTCCATTTCTGTTTCTTTAGTCTAATATGTAATCTTTTTAAATTTGGCGTCTGTTCTTTTTAGAGACGTTCACTCCTCTTCTATTGGGCTGAATACTGTATTATTCACTATCGTCATACTCAAATTTTCAGCGAACTTCAAATGCATTATATGCTTCCTCAGTACTTAGGTTTCGAACTTAACTACACAGACTCCTCCGGAGAGTCTCTTGAACTTCAGTCTACTTTTCATCGTCACTAAATTGTTATCTGAGTCTATATCTATTCCTGGGTATGCCTTACAATTCAGTAACTGCTTTCGGCATTGTTACCTGACTTCGCTGTAATCCTGCTGGAATCTTCCCATGTCACCCGGCCTTTTTCCATGCACACCTCCTCCTCTTCTATTTCTTGAAGAGAGTATTCTTTATTCGTGGCTCAAATTTATTGCAAAATTCAATCACTCTTTCTACTCTTCAGTTGTTGCTACCAATCTCCTAATCTACCGTAAATCATTTCTCCCACTCCTTCACCTACAATCACATTCCAGTCTCCCGTGATTATTAAATTTTCATATCCCATAACGGACTGAATAACCGATTGGACACCCTCAGATACTTTCTCTCTCTCTTCATCTTCTGCTTGCGATGTTGTAATATAAACCTAAACTACTGTGGACGGCGTTAGTTTGATGTCGATTCTGAGGAGAACAACCCTATCACTTAACTGTTCACAAGAGCTAACTCTTTTCCCTACCTTCCTATTCATAAGAAATCCTGCTCCCGTTATATCATGCTCTGCTGCTGTTCACATTATTCTACATTCGTAGGACCAGAAATCCTCTTTAATGCACAAGTTTCATTGCCTTCTGCATTCTCATGCCATTACCATTGCAAATTCTTTCGCCTTTTACTGGTAGTTCTCCACTCCAAAGGCAAGAGATTGTTCTGAACCTCTGTTCGCTCCTCCGCCCTTGAACCGCCACTGCTGATGATTTTTATTCAGTACTTAGTCACGGACTAGGACAGAAGACACTGAAAGTTTTAATTATTGGCTAGAGACGCTTCCCCTAGAACAAGAGTCCTATACAGTACCCAATATATTGTTCCTGAAAGAGAATTTCGTCAGAAGCGGAGGTGGCATTGGCATACCGCATGAACGACTCGTACGGTGTCTTTCACGTAGATTAGTGATATTACGGACTAACATATCCCCAAACAGCTAAAGAAATAATTAGTCACCATCTTATATCTATGACTAACAATTTAAGGCGAAACGAACTCATCAATTAATATCTAGCGAAGACAGATGCGAGACTATTACATCTAGGGACAATTCTAAGCATGGTTAATAAATCAAAAAAGGAATCCCTTAAAAAGCCACTTATAACTGATTCCATACTCATGTTCGTTAGGTTACCTTTTTGAAGTTTACGAATTTCATGTGCTGTGTTCCCATAGATTCCCGTG
Source organism: Schistocerca nitens (assembly GCF_023898315.1). Taxonomy (NCBI): domain Eukaryota; kingdom Metazoa; phylum Arthropoda; class Insecta; order Orthoptera; family Acrididae; genus Schistocerca; species Schistocerca nitens. The sequence continues at coordinate 1,030,919,638 of NC_064614.1, forward strand.
AATATTTCTGAATGTCGGAGTACCCCTGAAAACCCCTGAAAACCTCTGGAAACCTCTGAAAATTTATAAACACTTTTCATTTATGCTAGTGTCAGTTTTCATGTTACATCTAGTCAGTTTGTCTCTCTCAAAAATTTTCGTTAACGAAGCGACGTGGAAGATACAAGCCAAATTTGCACTATTCGTCACTGTGTTGGTAGTATGAAGGTGCCATTCTTAAGGGAAGTTAGGCGCAATCTTGAAATTCCGAGTAGAAAAATCAAAATACTGAACAATACATATATTTCCTTCTCTCATTCTCACTTTTTGCAATGAATATCAAAATTCTTGCTGGTAGGTAATATGGAAATCTTATGGACGCAGAAGTTCTCTCCAGAAATTAAAAAAAAAGAAAAAAACAACAAAAAAGACAGAATAATACTAGCACACCACGCACGGCACGACATACACTGTAATCTTTCTTGTAGAGTATAAAGTAGGTGTGGATTTAGCGTAACATGGGATTTTCAGGATCCAGCAGTATCAAAATACTCTTAAAAATTACGTACTAGAAATAATAATTCTGAAGTAATGAGATATTAAAACCTATTAACCACTATGTGAAAGCAATTCCAGTAACGTATCCTCACAGACGTCCAATATATATAAAAAAAAGAAAAGAAAAGAGAGAGGGAGAAATGACACACCACGAAGGAAGTTTCCGAATAGGAAGTAAATCAGTAGACGAGATGTACGTGAACAGACAAACAAGTGATTAAAATTTCAGAAAAAATATTACGAGTTATTCAAAAGAAACAGCTTCAGAAATTGAGCAAGTCAATTCCACTTTTGCCCCCCCCCCCCCCTCCCTGTGGCTCTTTTGTGAGCGTTATTGGGATTGATATTGATTGACACAGTTGTTGGACGTACTTCTGAAGGATATCGTGCCAAATTCTGTTCAATTGGAGTGTTATATCGTCAAAATCTCGTGCTGGTTGGAGAACTCCACCCATAATGCTACAAAATTTGTCGGTACGGAGAAATCCAGTGACCTCGCTATGCAGAGCGTCCACAGATATGTCTTCACAGGTCATTGGGGCTCAGTTCGAAGCGGGACTCATCACTGAAAATTCTGCTACAGTCAATAAGACTCCAGGCTGAAGATGTGTCTGGAGACGCCTCAGACAGTGGTGGGATATTGATCTGATTGTCGCTTGCCATACGGCTCGACGAGCAAGAGTGATGGTCTAGGGTGCCATTTCTTTTCTGGTACAACGTATTTGGATGTCATCCGCGGCACTCCTACAGCACAGCGGCACGTCGAAGATTTTCTACGTGCCGTTTGCTGCCCTTCATTGCAAGCCATCCTGGGCTCCCATTTCAGCAAGATAATGCCCGCACTCACACGACGAGAGTTTCCACTTCTTGCCTCTGTGCTTCGCAAATCCTAGCTTGGCCAGCGTTAGGACCATTATAGGCAGGGCCCTACAACCACCTCGGGATTTTGACCATCTAACGTGCCAACTGGACCGAATTTGGCATGATATCCCTAAGGACACCCAAGAACGCCTTCAGTCAGTGCAGAGACGAATAACTACTTGCATAAGGGCCAGAGGTAGAATAACGCATTATTTACTTACTCAATTTGGGAAGCTCTTTCTCTTCAACAAATCATACAACTTTTCTGAAATTCTTATCATTTGTTTGTCTGTACATGTATATCACATCTATCAGTTTACGTCCTATTCGGTTAATTCCTTTATATGTCGTTTTTTTTATTTTGTTTCTTTGGAGTGGATGTACGTCCAGAGTGCTAAAGTACTGAATTTATATCAGTTTGTATTTTTAAGGGTTTGATAAGGCAATAGTTGATGAGTTAAAAAATAATTGATTTCTGTAGTTTTCTATAGCAATAGTTGAAACATGGAATGGGCAGAAGGCCGAGTATAACGATGGTTTAAGATTAATCCGTATTTCGTTATCGTAAATAACAAATACTGTTTGAAAGATCTAAAACGTTGCTTAATTTAGAGAGATTATTGTCTGCAATACATACTTCTAAAAGCAAATATTACGGCAGTATTCGAACGATTGGCTAATACTGGAGGCAGCCAGATACAAAATGCTGCTCATGTGTCTTTATATACTGTATTTACCTATAACTTTTACCGTTTTCTTTCCAGCGGTGTTTTTCTCCGATTTGTCCTGTGACCTTTTGTTTCTACAAATAAGCCGCTGAAGCTTCGACGTTCGAACTTAATCCGATAAACAATTCTACACAGCACTTGTGTGCCAAACTTCAGGACGAAAGGAACTTTCACATTGACAGATAACAATGTCACCTGGCGCATTACATGTTCTTAAGTCTCGCCAAATGAGAATACAACCTATATTGTAAAATACGATCGTTTTGGATGTCCAGGTGTTATGGCGCACTGACTTCCAGCACTCTGAAAACGGTATGCTTGACGGTCTCCGTTATTCTGAAGCAGTATTCCTTCCCCATGTGCCTCTTTTCAGAGATGAACTCTACGTCTACATCTACGTCAATACTCCACAAGCCACCTAACGATGTGCAGCGTAGGATTTTATGTGCAAAAACAGTTACCCTCGTTTAGATTTTCGTGTAGAAACAGTCGCCCTTGTACAACTCGGGACTCGAAAGAGACCGATGTTTAAAAACTGGTCCAGCCATATATCAGACCTAGGAGTAAGAAAAAATATGACAGCTTGAAAAAATATTGCTTGTTTGGATTTTACGTTCAGGAAACCCGTTTTTCAAGGAGGTTTTTGAGGTGTGCCACATTTGTGCTTTGAAGTCGAGACTCGGCTATAGCTTTGTGCGAAGGTAGATTTATAGATAAAGTCCAAACTAAACCTTTTTTACGCAATGATATTTATCCTGTGACGACATACGATGTTTTAACGTCGAGCTAATGGTAGCACGTAAAATTCGTTCTTACATAAACTGAATGCGCGGAAACAGTTTAAAGCGAATCAAATGAACAAAAATTGAATTCCTCTGATAAAATTAAAAACTCATTTACAACAATCTAGCTTCATTCGGAATATACTTGAAAAAAAAATGCGTTTTTGTAATTTTTCTTACTCGCCCCACATCTGTGTTTCAAACTTTTGAGAAACATTTACAACTTTTTAGCATTGCGTTTAGGTTAAATGTCGTTGCCACGATATACTGATTTAAATTGAACAAAAAGTACTCCTAAAATCCGATTTTAGGCGAATCGCATGTGCTGAGACGGTTTAAATTTATACAGATAATAATAGAAATATATTCTTGTGTCACTAATAAGAAGCGTTTGCAAAAATCTTTCACCGGCCGGCGTGGCCGAGCGGTTCTTGGCGCTACAGTGTGGAACCACGCGACCGATACGGTCCCAGGTTCGAATCCTGACTCGAGCATGGATGTGTGTGATGTCCTTAGGTTAGTAGGTTTAAGTAGTTCTAAGTTCTATGGGACTGATAACCTCAGACGTTAAGTCCCATAGTGATCAGAGCCTTTTGAAAACTCTTTCATCGTTCCCCGAGTTTGACGTACGAAAACTCCCGCACTTGCACATAAAACTGTGTTTCGTAGAAATTTGTTGCATTTGGATATAATTAAAAAAGTGGTTGTTTTAGTGAATTATCGTTTGATTGTTTATAAGGTGAAAATTTTGTTCATTAGTGACTTAAAATCTTCAAAAAATGTGCTACTCACAAAACAATGCATGCACCAAACCTGATTTATGACCACCCCGTGTTGTCGTAATCTTCGGTCCAAAGATTGGTTTGTAGTAGCTCTCTGTGCTACACAATTCTGTGCAATCCTCTTAATCTCCGAGTACCTACTGCAACCTACGTCCTTCTGAATGTGCTTAGTGTATTCATCTCTATTCTCCCTCTACAATTTCTACCTCCAAGCTTACTCCAATACCAAATAGGTGCTCCCTTGATGCCTCAGAACGTGTAATACCAACAGATACCTTCTTCTAGTCAAGTTCCAAAAATTCCTCTTCTCTACAATTCTATTCAGTATCTCCTCATTAATTACTTCATTCACCCATCTAATCTTCAGAACTCTTCTGTGGCCCGATATTTAAAAATCATCTATTCTCTTGTTGTCTACACTGTTTGTCGTTCATATTTCTCTCCTATACATGGCTGCACTCCATTCAAATACTTTCAGAAAAGACTCCCTGGCACTTAAATCAGCACTCGATGTTATCAAATTTATCTTCATCAGAAACTCTTTCCTTGCCATCGCCAGTTTGCATTCTATATCCTCTCTACTTCAACTTTCATCATTTATTTTGCTGCCCAAACGAATATACTACTTGAAATGTATCATTTTCTAATCTAGTTCCATCAGCATCACCTGATTTAGTTCGATCACATATTATTATCCTCGTTTTGCCTTTGTTGATTTTCATCTTATACCTTCCTTTCAAGACACTGTCCATTCCGTTCAACCGTTCTTCCAATCTATTTGATGTCTCTGACAGAATTACAATGTCGTCGTCAAACCTCGAGGTTTTTATTTCTACTCCCTGAATTTTAAATCCTACTCCAGATTTTTCTTTTGTTTTTACTGCTTGCTCAACATACAGACTGAATAACATCGAGGACAGGCTACAGCGCTGTCTCACTAATTTCTCAACCACTGCTTCCGTTTACTGCCCCACGACTCTTATAGCTGCCGACTGTATGTTGTACAAAATGTATGTAGCCTTCCTTCTATTTCATCCTTGCCACCATCAGAATTTGAAAGAGAGTACTCCAGTCAACAATGTCAAAAGCTTTCTCTAAATCTACAAACCCATGCTATAAACATGGGTTTGCCTTTCCTTAGTCTTTCTTCTAAGGTAAGTCGCAGGATCAGTATTACCTCGTGTGTTCCTACATTTCTTCGGAATCCAAAATTATCTTCCCCCAGGTCGATTTAAACCATTTTTTTAAGCGTCTGTAACGAATACGTATTAGTACTTTGCAGCTGTGACTTTTTAAACTGATAGATCGGCAATATTCACACTTGTCAGCACCTGCTCCCCTCGGAATTTCTATTATTATATTCTTCTTGAAGTCTGAAGATGTTTCGCCTGTCTCATTCATCTTGCTCAGTTATGTCATGGCTGGCTCTCCCAACGCTATCAGTAGTTCTAATGGAATGTTGTTTACTCCGGGGGCCTTGTTTTTACTTACGACTTTCAGTGCTCTGTAAAATTCTTCACGCAGTATCATGCCTCCCATTTCTTCCTCATTTGCGTCCTCTTCCATTTACATAAAATTGACCTCAAATACATCGCCCTTGTACAGACCCTCTATATACTCTTTCCATCTTTCTGCTTTCCATTCTTTGCTTACGACTGGTTTTCCATCTGAGCTCTTGATATTCATACAGGTGGTATTCTTTTATCCAAACGTCTCTTCAATTTTACTGTAGGCGGCATCTATCTTACAGCTAGTGATATATGCATCTACGTCCTTACATTTGTCCTCTAACCATTACCTGTTACCTATTTTGCCCTACCTGTCTATCTCATTTTTGAGACACTTGTATTCCTTTACGCCTACTCATATGCTGAATTTTTATATTTTATCCTTTATTCAATTAAATTCCATGTCTCTTGTGTTACCCAAGCATTTCTAGTAGCCCTCATCATTTTACGTACTTGTTGCTCTCACAGCTACCCACTCCTATTGTATTCCTTTCTCCTATTCCTGTCAATCGTTCCCTGTAGCTCTCTCTCGAACCCTCTACATCCCCTGGTTCTCTTAGTTTATCCACGTCTCATCTCCTTATATTCCTACTTTTTTACAGGATCATCAGTTTTAATCTACAATCCACAACCAATAAATTGTGGTCAGAGTCCATATCTGCCCTGAAAACGTCTTAGAATTTAAAATATGGTTCCTAAATCTCTGTCAGTCCATTACACAGGGCGGTCATTTGATCGTGACCGGGCCAAATATCTCACGAAATAAGCGTTAAACGGAAAAACTACAAAGAACGAAACTTGTCTAGCTTGAAGGGGGAAACCAGATGGCGCTATGTTTGGGCAGCTAGCTGGCTCCGCCATAGGTCAAACGGATATCAACTGCGTTTTTTTTTTTAAATAGGAACCCCCCCCCATTTTATTAAAGATTGGTGTAGTACGTAAGGAAATATGAATCTTTTAGTTGGACCACTTTTTTCGCTTTGTGATAGATGGCGCTGTAATAGTCACAAACATATGGCTCAAAATTTTAGACAAACAGTTGGCAAAAGGTAGTTTTTTTTTAAATTAAAATACAGAACGTAGGTACGTTTGAACATTTTATTTCGGTTGTTCCAATGTGATACATGTACCTCTGTGAACACATCATTTCTGAGAACGCATGCTGCTACAGCGGGATTGCCTGTAAATACCACATTAATGCCATAAATGCTCAAAATGATGTCCGTCAACCTCAATGCATTTTGAAATACGTTAACGACATTCCTCTCATCAGCGAGTAGTTCGCCTTCCGTAACGTTCGCACATGCATTGACAATGCCCTGACGCATGTTGTCAGGCGTTGTCGGTGGATCACGATAGCAAATATCCTTCAATTTTCCCCACAGAAGGAAATCCGGGGACGTCAGATCCGGTAAACTGGCGGGTCATGGTATGGTGCTTCGACGACCAATCCACCTGTCATTAAATATGCTATTCAATACCGCTTCAACCGCACGCGAGCTACGTGCCGGACATCCATCATGTTTGAAGTACATCGCCATTCTGTCATGCAGTGAAGCATCTTGTAGTAACATCGGTAGAACATTACGTAGGAAATGAACGTATTGCACCACTTAGATTGCCATCGATAAAATGGGGGCCAATTATCCTTCCTCCCATATTGCCGCACCATAGATTAACACGCCAAGGTCGCTGATGTTCCACTTGTCGCATCCATCGTGGATTTTCCGTTGCCCAGTAGTGCATATTATGTCGGTTTACGTTACCGCTGTTGGTGAATAACGCTTCGTCGTTAAATGCACTACTGGCCATTAAAATTGCTACACCACGAAGATGACGTGCTACAGACACGTAACTTAACCGACGGGAAGAAGATGCTGTGATATGCAAATGATTAGCTTTTCAGAGCATTCACGAAAGGTTGGCGACAGTGGCGACACCTACAACCGGCCCGGGTTCGATTCCCGGGTGGGTCGGAGATTTTTTCCGCTCAAGGACCGGGTGTTGTGTTGTCCGAACCATCACCATTTCATCCCCATCGACGCGCAAGTCACCGAAGTGGCGTCAAATCGAAAGACTTGCACTAGGCGAGCGGTATACCCGACGGGAGGTCCTAGTCACACGACATTATTATTATACTACTCTTAACGAAATCTGGTATCGTGTTGAAGCTGCATGGGCAGCTGTACCTGTACACGCCATCAAAGCTGTGTTTCACTCAACGCCCAGACGTATCAAGGCCGTTATTACGGCCAGAGGTGGTTGTTCTGGGTACTGATTTCTTAGGATCTATGCACCCAAATTGCGTGAAAATGTTATCACATGTCAGTTCTAGTATAATACATTTGTCCATTGAATAGCCGTTTATCATCTGCATTTCTTCTTGGTGTAGCAATTTTAATGGCCAGTAGTGTAGAACGCGTGCAAAAAAATTTGTCATCGTTCCGTAATTTCTCTTGTGACCAGTGGCAGAACTGTACACGACGTTCAGCGTCGTCGCCTTGCAATTCGTGGTGCATAGAAATATGGTACGGTTGCAATCGATGTTGATGTAGCATTCTCAACAACGACGTTTGTGAGGTTCCCGATTCTCGCCCAGTTTGTCTGCTACTGATGTGCAGATTAACCGCGACAGCAGCTAAAACACCTACTTGGGTATCGTCATTTGCTGCAAGTCGTGGTTGACGTTTCACATGTGGCTGAACACTTTCTGTTTTCTTAAATAACGTAACTATCCGGCGAACGGTCCGGAAACTTGGATGATGTCCAGGATACCGAGCAGCATACATAGCACACGCCCGTTGGGCATTTTGATCACAATAGCCATACATCAACACGATATCGTCCTTTTCCGCAATTGGTAAACGATCCATTTTAATACGGGTAATGTATCATGAAGCAAATACCGTCCACACTGGCGGAATGTTACGTGGTACCACGTACTTCTACGTTTGTGACTATTACAGCGCCATCTGTCACAAAGCGAAAAATGTGGTCCAACTAAAACGTTCATATATCTTTACGTACTACACGCTTATGTAATAAAAAGTGGGGGTTCCTATTTAAAAAAACGTAGTTGATATCCGTTTCATATACGGCAGCGCCATCTAGCGGGCTAACCATAGCGCCATCTGGTTTCCCCCTTGACGCTAGAGTAGTTTCGTTCTTTGCAGTTTTTTCGTTTGATGCTTATTTCATGAAACATTTGGCCCGGTCACTATCAATGGACTACCCTGAATAATCAATCAGAAACCTTTCGGTGCCTGCAAGCCTCTTCCACATATACAACCTCTTTCATGATTCTTAAACAAAGTGTTAGTGATGACTGAGTTTCCCAGGTCGCTTCATTTTTTATTCCTTACCCCCATTCCATATTCACCTAATACTTTCTCTTCTCTTTCCTTTGCTACTAACGAGTTCCAGTCCCCCATGACTATCCGAGTAATTTCTTTTATCTCATCATACATTTCTTCACTCTCTTCGTCAACTGCAAAGCTAGTTGGGATTTACATTTGTTCTACAATGGTAGACATTGGCTTCGTGTCTATCTTGGCTATAATAATGCACTCACTATGCTATTTGCAGGCGCTTATCCACTTTCCTATTTTTTTATTCTTTTAATTTTGTACCGAGTGGCTAACAGAAGTGCTAAAGGCTGCCAGTCTTGCGAAATGAAAGCAGAACTGACCATTTGCAGGGTAGTTGACACGACCGATTGCGGACCTCTGGTACAGAGCCGAGTGGAGAGTCTGAATCAGAGACTCAGACGGTTATGCGACCGTGTAGTCTGCAGCTTCCTCGACTTGCGCAATAGAGTTGTTATGTTTTGGGTTCCGCTGAATAGGTCAGGAGTCCACTATACGCAGGAGGCTGCTACACGGGCAGCAGGGACCGTGTGGCGTGGACTGGGCGGTTTTTTAGGTTACAGGGTCGCGGGAAAATACAAAAACGGCCTCAGTCACAAAGAGTGCTGGCCGAACACAGGAAGGACGTAGATACAGGAACGATCGGTATAACAGTTGTAAATTGTCGTAGCTGTGTTGGGAAAGTCCCAGAGCTCCAAGCACTAATAGAAAGCAATGGTGCTCAAATCGTTATTTGAACTGAAAGCTGGCTAAAACCAGAGATAGGCTCAGACGAAATTTTTGCGAAGGACCTAACGGTGTTCCGAAAGGATAGACTAAACACGGTTGACAGTGGTGTGTTTGTTACTGTTGCCAGTAGCTTATCTGGTCTCGAGAATGAAGAAGATAGTTCCTGAGTGTCAGTATGGGCAGAGATCATTGTTGGTAATCGGAATAAAATAATAATTGGATTCCTTTACCAACCTCCCAGTTCAGATGATACAACTGCTGAGAGTTTCAAAGAAAACTTGAGTTTGATTTCAAACGCATATCCTACTCATATAATTATACTTGGTGGTGACTTTAATTTACCCTCGATATGTTGGGGAAATTACATGTTTAATTCCGGAGGTATGTATAAAACATTATCCGAAATTGTGTTCAAAAATTTCTCTGATAATTATTTCGAGCAGTTAATTCATGACCCCCACGCTAACAATAAACGGTTGTGAAAACACACTTGACCTCTTAGAAATAAATAATCCCGACTTAATAACGAGCATCAAAGCGGGTAAAAGGATTAGTGAGCACAGGGTTGTCTTAGCGAGACTGAATATTGTAGCCACAAATTCCTCCAAAAATAAACGAAAAGAACACCTGTTCAGAAAAGCAGATCAAAATTCAGTTGTCGCCTTCCTCAGAGACAATCTCCACTCATTTCCAGTTAAGAATATAAACGTAGAACAGATGAGGCTTGAATTCAGAAAAATAGTATCGGCAGCAGTTCAGGGATTTGTACCAAATAAGTTAACCAACGACGGAGCTGATCCTCTTTGCTAAACAAAACGGTTCAGAACACTGTTGCAGAAACAACTAAAACACTATGCCAAATTCAAACAGTCGCAAAATCTCCAGGATTGGTGATGTTTTACAGAAGCTCAAAATTTAGTGCCGACTTCGATGCGACATGATTATAATAGTTTTCTTTACGAAGCTTTATCTCGGAACTGGCAGAAAATCCAAAGAGATTTTGGTCGTATATGAAGTATGCTACCGATGAGACACAATCTACGCCATCTCTGCGCTATAGCAATGGAGATATTGTGGAAGACAATGCTACCAAGGCAGAGTTACTAAACACAGCCTTCCGAAGTGCCTTCACAAAAGAAGACGAAGTAAATATTCTCGGATTCGAATCAAGAGCTGATGCCAACACGAGTAACGTATAAGTAGGCATTCTCGAAGTAGTGAATCAATTAGGTTCCTTTCAGAGAATGCTGATGTAATAACTCCATAATTAAAACTCATATGCCGGCCGGTGTGGCCGAGCGGTTCTAGGCGCTTCAGTCTGGAACCGCGCGACCGCTACGGTCGCAGGTTCGAATCTTACCTCGCACATGGATGTGTGTGATGTTCTTAGGTTAGTTAGGCTTAAGAAGTTCTAAGTTCTAGGGGACTGGTGATCTCAGATGTTAAGTCCCATAGTGCTCAGAGCCATTTTTTAAATCTCATATACTAACATTCGCTTGACGATAGATCCGTACCAAAAGACTGGAAAGTTGCACAGGTCACACCAATATTTAAGAAACGTAGTGGGAATAATCCACTAAATTACAGGCCCATATCATTAACGTCGATGTGCAGCAAGATTTTGGAACATATATTGTATTCGAACATTACGAATTACCTCGAAGAAAACGGTCTATTGACACACAGCCAACACGGATTTAGGAAACTTGTGAAACACAACTAGCTCTTAACTTGCTTGAAGTTTTCGTGCTAGTGACAAGGGATCTCAAATTGATTTCGTATTTCTGCATTTCCGGAAGGATTTTTATACTGTATGACACAAGAGGCTCGTAGTGAAATTGTGTGATTATGGAATATCGTCTAAGTTATGTGACGGGTTCGTAATTTCCTGTCAGAGAAGTCTCAGTTCGTAGTAATTGACAGAAGTGATTTCTTGCGTTCCCGAAGAAGTATTATAGGCCCATTGCTGATCTTATCTATATAAACGCTTTGGGAGACAATCCGAGGAGCCGTATTAGGTTGTTTGCAGATAACGCTGTCGTTTATCGATTATAAAGTCATCAGAAGATCAAAACAAATTTCAAAACGATTTAGAAAAGATATCGGTATAGTGTGAAGAGTGGCAATTTTCCCTAAATAACTAAAAGTTTGACGTCATCCACATGAGTGTTAAAAGGAACCCTTTAAACTTCGGTTACAAATTAAATGTGTCAAATCTAAATGCCATAAATTCCACTTAATACCTAGAAATTACAAATTTGAAAAACTTAAATTGGAAGAAACACATACAAAATATTGTGGGGAAGGCAAACCAAAACCAAAGACAGCGTTTTATTGGCCGGACACTTAGAAATGTAACAGATCTACTAAGGGGATGGCCTACATTACACTTTTCCATCCCCTTTTAGAATACTGCTGCAAGATGTGGATCCTTACCAAATAGGATTAACAGAGTACATCGAAAACGTTCAAGGAAGAGCAGCACGTTTTGTGTTATCGCGGAATAGGGGAGAGAGTATCAGTGATATGATACACTGTTTGGGACGGACATTATTAAAACAAAGGCGTTTTTCGCTGTGGATCAATCTTCTCACGAAATTCCAATCACAACTTTCTCTTCCGAATGAGAAAATGTTTTCTTGATGCCGACCTACATAGGGAGAAACGAATACCAAGATAAAATATTGGAAATCAGATCTTGTACGGCCGGCCAAGGTGGCCGAGCGGTTCTAGGCGCTTCAGTCTGGAACCGCTACGGTCGCAGGTTCGAATCCTGCCTCGGGCATGGATGTGTGTGATCTCCTTAGGTTAGGTTTAAGTAGTTTTAAGTTCTAGGGGACTGATGACTTCAGATGTTAAGTCCCATAGTGCTTAGAGTTATTTGAACCATTTGAAAACTCGTACGGAAAGATATAGATGTTCGTTCTTTCCGTGCGCTGTACGATATTGGAATAAAATATGGCGTTTCAGTCTTCGATCGATACTTTATTTTCAATTACCGGTTTCGGGCTAGCTGCCCATCTTCAGATCATACACTCCTGGAAATTGAAATAAGAACACCGTGAATTCATTGTCCCAGGAAGGGGAAACTTTATTGACACATTCCTGGGGTCAGATACATCACATGATCACACTGACAGAACCACAGGCACATAGACACAGGCAACAGAGCATGCACAATGTCGGCACTAGTACAGTGTATATCCACCTTTCGCAGCAATGCAGGCTGCTATTCTCCCATGGAGACGATCGTAGAGATGCTGGATGTAGTCCTGTGGAACGGCTTGCCATGCCATTTCCACCTGGCGCCTCAGTTGGACCAGCATTCGTGCTGGACGTGCAGACCGCGTGAGACGACGCTTCATCCAGTCCCAAACATGCTCAATGGGGGACAGATCCGGAGATCTTGCTGGCCAGGGTAGTTGACTTACACCTTCTAGAGCACGTTGGGTGGCACGGGATACATGCGGACGTGCATTGTCCTGTTGGAACAGCAAGTTCCCTTGCCGGTCTAGGAATGGTAGAACGATGGGTTCGATGACGGTTTGGATGTACCGTGCACTATTCAGTGTCCCCTCGACGATCACCAGTGGTGTACGGCCAGTGTAGGAGATCGCTCCCCACACCATGATGCCGGGTGTTGGCCCTGTGTGCCTCGGTCGTATGCAGTCCTGATTGTGGCGCTCACCTGCACGGCGCCAAACACGCATACGACCATCATTGGCACCAAGGCAGAAGCGACTCTCACCGCTGAGGACGACACGTCTCCATTCGTCCCTCCATTCACGCCTGTCGCGACACCACTGGAGGCGGGCTGCACGATGTTGGGGCGTGAGCGGAAGACGGCCTAACGGTGTGCGGGACCGTAGCCCAGCTTCATGGAGACGGTTGCGAATGGTCCTCGCCGATACCCCAGGAGCAACAGTGTCCCTAATTTGCTGGGAAGCGGCGGTGCGGTCCCCTACGGCACTGCGTAGCATCCTACGGTCTTGGCGTGCATCCGTGCGTCGCTGCGGTCCGGTCCCAGGTCGACGGGCACGTGCACCTTCCGCCGACCACTGGCGACAACATCGATGTAATGTGGAGACCTCACGCCCCACGTGTTGAGCAATTCGACGGTACGTCCACCCGGCCTCCCGCATGCCCACTATACGCCCTCGCTCAAAGTCCGTCAACTGCACGTACGGTTCACGTCCACGCTGTCGCGGCATGCTACCAGTGTTAAAAGACTGCGATGGAGCTCCGTATGCCACGGCAAACTGGCTGACACTGACGGCGGCGGTGCACAAATGCTGCGCAGCTAGCGCCATTCGACGGCCAACACCGCGGTTCCTGGTGTGTCCGCTGTGCCGTGCGTGTGATCATTGCTTGTACAGTCCTCTCGCAGTGTCCGGAGCAAGTATGGTGGGTCTGACACACCGGTGTCAATGTGTTCTTTTTTCCATTTCCAGGAGTGTATATATTGTAGTTACAGAGTGACTTGTCCGTACAGAACAAATGGTTCAAATGGCTCTGAGCACTATGGGACTTAACATCTATGGTCATCAGTCCCCTAGAACTTAGAACTACTTAAACCTAACTAACCTAAGGACAGCACACAACACCCAGCCATCACGAGGCAGAGAAAATCCCTGACCCCGCCGGGAATCGAACCCGGGAACCCGGGCGTGGGAAGCGAGAACGCTACCGCACGACCACGAGATGCGGGCCGTACAGAACACTCGGTTCGCTGTCATAAGTTCGAATAATAGAGTATTAAGAAGGTGGTTCGATGGACGCTTTGCCAGGCACTTAAATGTCATTTGCAGAGTATCCATGTGCATGTAGATGAAAACTCACTCTTGCAGTTCTACTATTTGATTTTGTTTTTATAACCCTGTATTCACTTAACCAGACGTCCTGTTCCTTCTGCCACCGAACTTCACTAATTCCAAATATATCGAACTTTAACCTATCCATTTCCCTATCTACATTTTCCAACCTACCTGCCCGATTAAGGGATCTGACATTTCACGCTCCAATCCATAGGACGCCAGTTTTGTTTCTGCTGATAACTATGTCCTCCCGAGCAGTCCCTGCCCGGAGAGCCCAATTGGGGACTGTTTTACCTCTGGAATATCTTACCCAAGAGAACGCCGTAATCATTTAACCATACAATAAAGCCGCATGCCCTCGAAAAAATTGCCGCTGTAGTTTCCCCTTGCTTTCAGCCGCTCGCCCAACCCTAAACAAAATTATGTACTGTTCGGTCGAGCGTTGAAAGCATCATTAATGACCACAAAATTGCTAAGAAAGAAAGTGTAAAAATAAAAGTCTCGTTATTCGTAACCAACAGAAAATGTTTTACCGTGTTTTTCTTCAAAAGCTACTATACTATCTTGCAGAAAATTTATTTTCGGGCAAAACAATATTAAGTTCATTTATTTTAGTACAGGATTAAGAAGTTGATAGGGTTTTGTCACGCATACATTGTTTCGTAGTTCTTCTCATATCATCCAATCACACTCATAGCTAATTCGGATTGGTTGTTCACCATTTTGCTTCAAAATTATTCACCAGATTTTTTCTAACGGCAGTTTCTTAATTATCATTTTTCATTAATGCATACTTCCAATAAATAATGACAAGAATTTTAAGATAAATGACTATGACATTGTGAATGCGTTTTTAATAGGACATTATTTGTTACAGGAATCGTTCAGCTTTATATATGCACTCCGTCTTCAGGCCACAAGTGGCCCGCCCATTGGGACCATCCGACCGCCGTGTCATCCTCAGATGAGGATGCGGATGGGAGGGGCGTGTGGTCAGCACACCGCTCTACCGGTCGTTATGATGGTTTTCTTTTACCGGAGCCGCTACTATTCGGTAGAGTAGTTCCTCAGTTGGCATCACGAGGCTGAATGCACCCCGAAAAAAGTGGCAACAGCACATGGCGGCCCGGATGGTCACCCATCCAAGTGCCGGCCACGCCCGACAGCGCTTAACTTCGGAGATCTGACAGGAACCGGTGTATCCACTGCGGTAAGGCCGGTGCCAGCTTTATATATGACCAGCTTTTAAGTAAGTACTGTTGCCGTATCGTAAGTTTAATTATTTAAGCTATATACTTATATTATTAACATAATATTCACACAATATATAATAATTGATTGTGTATCATATTTATGTTCCGTGTTGTTATGTACTGCATTAAGTATTTATGGCTATTTTTCATATGTCTGCAAATACAGTTGCATGCATATTTCATTAAAATGTGTGTAGCTCTAAGACAAAAAATTAAAACAATACTAATTAAAGAAAACTTAAGGGAAGGAAAAATACATAAAACCAAATAACAAAACAATAAAATAATTAAAATTAAGGAAATATGAGAAACTTAAAAAATGAAAGAAAAGGCGTAAAACATCCTGTGAGCATGTGAACTTGATGTGACGTTGGGGCTTGTGGGCTCTGAGAACACAGTGGTCCACACTGGACAGATTCAACTGTACCAGGCAGATAATAACCGTACGTGAGCTAGACAGTCAATGCCCAGCTAAAACAACAAGGTTCGAAAGACACTTTCTGACACTCCACTCCTTTTCACGTTTGCCAGACAACAGAAAAAACACCCTGTGAGTGAATTAGCATCACTAGAATCAGTGACTGGGGTTAGGAGTAGACCCTTACTCTATGAAAGAGCACATTGGTGTTCAGCTGTAAGATTAATTTATTTCTATTTCGTAGTTAAAGAAGCACACGAGTTTACATAGATTGCGACATGAAAATTTCACGGCAGTTGTCAATAAAACGCATTACTTCCTGTTGAGCAGAAATATCACTGAACACAACAGTATCAAATTTAAATTGAATGTTCTCTACAAGATTTTTCTTACTTCTACACTGTGAAGTTGGCCAATATTACGACAAATCAACCGATTCCAGTTCTATGTTCGGTACCATTTAGGATGACTGTTGTGTCGATTCCCTAAGGTCTCGACACAATGAGTGGCTAGGTGCACGCGAAACTAACGCAGACGGGCGTAATTTCTGAAACAGGAGACTGGATGAAAACTATAAAGAAAAGAAGAGAGATTTTAATATACTTAACTTTAATGTAGTCTTGTTCTTGTTGAAATACATCTCTTGCATAGTAGTAAGCAATTAGCAATGATACACATGGCGCCTTGCTAGGTAGTAGCGATGGACTAGCTGAAGGCTATTTAACCTGTCTCTCGGCAAATGAGAGGAATACTTGGTAGGTCTAGTCGCAAGCTATGTCGTCCGTACAACTGGGGCGAGGTCATGTCCGTGTCTTGTGACCTGCCATGTGGTGGCGCTAGGATTGCGAGTACACAGTGGCGACACGCGGGTCCGACATGTACTACAGGACCGCGGCCGATTTAAGTTACCACCTAGCAAGTGTGGTGTCTAGCGGTGACACCACAATGACAATCAAGTCTACGGAGGATGGTTAGTTTTTGTGACAAAATGAGCAAAAGATTACTTACGGTTGCTCGAGTTCACAGTGGATGCAAGCTGGTGAACCAACGAGTTTACGCCACTGCCAGCGGCATTTACCTTTAGCTCCAATGTGCTGTCAGCTGCATGGCTGCTCTCTCCCTCTGAAAATCCTATAAAAAGCTAATTAATATCTTTACTGATTTTTATCGCAAGCCAACCTCGGGGAAGATCAGTTTGGATTCCGTAGAAACACTGGAACACGTGAGGCAATACTCACCTTACGACTAATCTTAGAAGAAAGATTAAGGAAAGGCAAACCTACGTTTCTAGCATTTGTAGACTTAGAGAAAGCTTTTGACAATGTTGACTGGAATACTCTCTTTCAAATTCTAAAGGTGGCAGGGGTAAAATACAGGGAGCGAAAGGCTATTTACAATTTGTACAGAAACCAGATGGCAGTTATAAGAGTCGAGGGACATGAAAGGGAAGCAGTGGTTGGGAAGGGAGTAAGACAGGGTTGTAGCCTCTCCCCGATGTTGTTCAATCTGTATATTGAGCAAGCAGTAAAGGAAACAAAAGAAAAATGCGGAGTAGGTATTAAAATTCATGGAGAAGAAATAAAAACTTTGAGGTTCGCCGATGACATTGTAATTCTGTCAGAGACAGCAAAGGACTTGGAAGAGCAGTTGAATGGAATGGACAGTGTCTTGAAAGGAGGATATAAGATGAACATCAACAAAAGCAAAACAAGGATAATGGAATGTAGTCTAATTAAGTTGGGTGATGCTGAGGGCATTGGATTAGGAAATGAGACACTTAAAGTAGTAAAGGAGTTTTGTTATTTGGGGAGCAAAATAACTGATGATGGTCGAAGTAGAGAGGATATAAAATGTAGACTGGCAATGGCATGGAAAGCGTTTCTGAAGAAGAGAAATTTGTTAACATCGAGTATAGATTTAAGTGTCAGGAAGTCATTTCTGAAAGTATTTGTATGGAGTGAAGCCATGTATGGAAGTGAAACATGGACGATAAATACTTTGGACAAGAAGAGAATAGAAGCTTTCGAAATGTGGTGCTACAGAAGAATGCTGAAGATTAGATGGGTAGATCACATAACTAATGAGGAAGTATTGAATAGGATTCGGGAGAAGAGAAGTTTGTGGCACAACTTGACCAGAAGAAGGGATCGGTTGGTAGGACATGTTTTGAGGCATCAAGGGATCACCAATTTAGTATTGGAGGGCAGCGTGGAGGGTAAAAATCATAGAGGGAGACCAAGAGATGAATACACTAAGCAGATTCAGAAGGATGTAGGTTGCAGTAGGTAGTGGGAGATGAAAAAGTTTGCACAGGATAGAGTAGCATGGAGAGCTGCATCAAACCAGTCTCAGGACTGAAGACCACAACAACAACAACAATCGCCTGAAACTGTCCTATGATTCTCGTTAGGCGAGAAAACATGCACCCATCCCTAGTCTGAAAAATATGACGATATACATGTGCTTAGATGGAGCAGCGTGTATGCTTCAGTGCCCTCTCAGTTCTCACAAGAACAATTAACTAAGAGGCTGTTTTGTTTCTCCACTGTAGGAGCTCAAAGACTCTTCAGCTAATTTCTTAATTTCTAGCTGAATGTCAGCCAAAGTCAATGCTGTGTCCATACAACATTCCTGTTTTGATGTCGTACATAGCATAGTGCGCCCTGTTATACACTTTACGCTGGTTCAGAGGTCTTGTGTCTTTCGTAGCAAATTGTCCCCCATCTGTGTCCTTTCATGCTTCACATTATGGCTTTTTCAGACCAATGGAAGCATTCCCTTCATCTTGCGGAAACGACCTCAGCCTACCTTTAAACTGCATCGAAATATCGCCCCTTTTTACTCCTTGCGAGTTTATTTCAGCAAATCGGACATGTTATGCCCGCTGCTGACGCCTAAAAGTTACATGCATACATCACGAGTGTACCACGGGCATTTCATGTGATCAACTGTGTCACCAATCTGTTTGTATCCATCTGAAAATTTCCCAACATAGTTTTCTAAAGAATTTCTTCATCGCAAGCAGTGCTGTGCCGCTACCTACTCCCCTCGATGTATCGCCAGCAAGTTCGTTGTCCATCTCACCGTGGGTTACCCACCCATTTTAGAAGCCTTCTGCTTTACTCGGGCTGTGATGGTGCAACTCGCGTCTGCCCCCAAACTAAAACATTTCTTCGAGCAGCTTTCTTCACCTTTTGCTCAATGACATGCAGGATTTGAGTTCGGTGTGTTAATATCGTCGAATTGAGTGTAAAACCTCATATAAGGTGCGAAATTGACATTCATTCAGCTGCCACCTTACAACTTACAAAACTTCTACTCGATCATTCGTCGCCTGAGTCAACAAAAATCTACGTCAGTTGATAAGCTATGGATATCTAATGTCAAAATCTGGTAAAGTTGGGAGCCAGCATAAAAATCCTCTATTATAACACAAAAAGGCGAATATATCCTGGGCATGGTTACAGATTTACAAGAAGGGAACTTGTTTTTCCACTTCTCTAGCAGCTCCAAAGACATTTAAATCAAAATTTTTGACATATTGCTGCTTTTTTAAGCGTTAACCCTATCTGCCCAGCTCAGTGAGCTGTCTTTGTTGCAAAGTTTTGACACACCTGCTTCTAGTAACTTCTAGCCTGAGGTCCCTGATCCTGTGCTCAAAGTTTAGAAGATCTGTTGCCAATATTGAACAATATATAATATCACATGGCTGAAGAGCATACATATAATGCCTAAAAAAGTTTATTGGGGAAGATAATATTTCTGCAGTTATATTTTTTTCACAGGGGAGCATTAAAAAGTCTATTAGATTTCTAGGTAGGGGAAGTTGATTTTTTTCTTTAAGAGGGGCCATGTCTCCTCCCATTCCTTGTTACATCTGTGGTGAGGGATGTAAGAACAACCTGACAAATTTACATGGTTCTGGAGAATGGGATGTCTCTCAGATAGAAATCTTTCGAAAGTGGAGATGCATCTATAATAGAAAATATCCCAAAGAACCGAAGCCTGTATCCTACACCTTAATGACACCTTGTGACATTTTGAAACTACACATTTAATGATTATTTTTATCTTTTAAACACTAATGTACAGAATTTTCCCTGACAAAGACAAATCAAACTTAACCTATTCATTTATTACTCACAATGTGCAAGCCCAACGCCATCTGTGTGCTTTACAGTGACAACATGACATCCAATAATTAACTCTAAAGAATGGCCCTGAATTGTAAGTAATCCTGTCAATAATCAGTCAAAATATTTGAAATTAAAGAAATATGAAACTACCTGCAACTCTGTTAATTTTCAAAACTCATTTCAATCATGAAACCCATTCTTATTTCAGCAAGTAGCAACAATGGTCAGCTAAATAAAATGATTCTAACTACTACAGACTCAAACTACTAGGAGACATATGGTTAGCAAAGGAAAGATTTTTTTAAGTGCAAACAATGTATTTAGAAAATTTTACCTTATTCATGTGACATCCAGTTCCAAAAATTATATAGTTGTCAATAATTCCATTACCCAAACAGTACCAACAACATCAATCCTCATTTTCTTGCATCTCATTTTACAATACATGTCCTACCAGCACAAGGACCCCACAAAAAAAAGTCCATTCACTTCCCTATCCACTCGCTAACTGCTAGTCCGTTCACCCACAGAATCTCTTCCCGAGGGCGCAGAGCGCTGTCAGTGATATTAACACAGTCTGCAGCGCTGCCGACATACAAACAGGCTTCTTACAATATTGCACGACATGACAAACGCCATCAAGAATGATATCATGGCATCAGTTTAGACGACATGACATCACGTATCGTGTTACTTTACTTGACAAGATGCACTATATTAATACTGATCTGTAAAATACCATGAATATGCCAAGATAGTTTGATTTAAATTTCTTTGGAGGACCCAGATATGCTGAAATTCTAGTCCCTTCTTTTACATCCCTAAATATGCGCCGGATATATCACCTTTTTGTGGTATGATAGGAACATTTTCATTCCGGTTTATATATACTCACTACGCTGGTATTTTGCTTTTTGTTTGCTAACAGTAATCTAAAGCGAAACTGTATTAAAATGTAAATAGAAAAGTTGGGTACGTAAATCGGAATTCGCTGTACGTCATTAAATAGCATCGCAGTAAATAATTACCTGTTTAAAGTGTATCTGAATTCTATTATATGCTGAAGTCAACATGATCTCTTTTAAATGTAAAGTAAATCTATCTTCAACTTAAAGCTTAGTTTGGCCATCACAGAGCCGTATTAGGCATGTTGATACTGGAAATGTTGCGCCCTTGGATCTAACCATGAACTGACTTAATGAGCACAGGTGATAATAGCAATAAGTGGCACAAAAACATTTAGATCCATTTGGGAGGCGGACAGCAGACATTTGCATGGCCAAACAGACACCTATCCCTCGAGCCGATGATTCATACTACGTTTAACGAAACTGTTGAATGGTATTTATTGCAGATGACTGTTCCCACATCTTGGGTGCATACCAGCAACTGTCTTAATAGTTATATCTTCCTAATGGTGTAAATACACTCCAGGAAATTGAAATAAGAACACCGTGAATTCATTGTCCCAGGAAGGGGAAACTTTATTGACACATTCCTGGGGTCAGATACATCACATGATCACACTGACAGAACCACAGGCACATAGACACAGGCAACAGAGCATGCACAATGTCGGCACTAGTACAGTGTATATCCACCTTTCGCAGCAATGCAGGCTGCTATTCTCCCATGGAGACGATCGTAGAGATGCTGGATGTAGTCCTGTGGAACGGCTCGCCATGCCATTTCCACCTGGCGCCTCAGTTGGACCAGCGTTCGTGCTGGACGTGCAGACCGCGTGAGACGACACTTCATCCAGTCCCAAACATGCTCAATGGGGGACAGATCCCGAGATCTTGCTGGCCAGGGTAGTTGACTTACACCTTCTAGAGCACGTTGGGTGGCACGGGATACATGCGGACGTGCATTGTCCTGTTGGAACAGCACGTTCCCTTGCCGGTCTAGGAATGGTAGAACGATGGGTTTGATGACGGTTTGGATGTACTGTGCACTATTCAGTGTCCCCTCGACGATCACCAGTGGTGTACGGCCAGTGTAGGAGATCGCTCCCCACACCATGATGCCGGGTGTTGGCCCTGTGTGCCTCGGTCGTATGCAGTCCTGATTGTGGCGCTTACCTGCACGGCGCCAAACACGCATACGACCATCATTGGCACCAAGGCAGAAGCGACTCTCATCGCTGAAGACGACACGTCTCCATTCGTCCCTCCATTCACGCCTGTCGCGACACCACTGGAGGCGGGCTGCACGATGTTGGGGCGTGAGCGGAAGACGGCCTAACGGTGTGCGGGACCGTAGCCCAGCTTCATGGAGACGGTTGCGAATGGTCCTCGCCGATACCCCAGGAGCAACAGTGTCCCTAATTTGCTGGGAAGTGGCGGTGCGGTCCCCTACGGCACTGCGTAGGATCCTACGGTCTTGGCGTGCATCCGTGCGTCGCTGCGGTCCGGTCCCAGGTCGACGGGCACGTGCACCTTCCGGCGACCACTGGCGACAACATCGATGTACTGTGGAGACCTCACGCCCCACGTGTTGAGCAATTCGGCGGTACGTCCACCCGGCCTCCCGCATGCCCACTATACGCCCTCGCTCAAAGTCCGGCAGCTGCACATACGGTTCACGTCCACGCTGTCGCGGCATGCTACCAGTGTTAAAGACTGCGATGGAGCTCCGTATGCCACGGCAAACTGGCTGACACTGACGGCGGCGGTGCACAAATGCTGCGCAGCTAGCGCCATTCGACGGCCAACACCGCGGTTCCTGGTGTGTCCGCTGTGCCGTGCGTGTGATCATTGCTTGTACAGCCCTCTCGCAGTGTCCGGAGCAAGTATGGTGGGTCTGACACACCGGTGTCAATGTGTTCTTTTTTCCATTTCCAGGAGTGTATATTGTCATCGTGATTGGCTGAGTAAAGAAAATAATTTTGAGAAATACATTGTGAAGTAATCGTCTGTCAAATGCTCCGTATACAGTTTCCATTTTCTACAGTCACTGGTTACATGACATCTAGTCCCCAAACTAACTAACTGTGTGTGGTGGAGGATGCTTCTGGTTCCAAAAATATTTTCCCATCTACCAGTCTCCATTCACAAACACTGTATGGGAAAGTGATTAAGGGCTTGTTAGTAGGCTGTCCTCTTTGGACGTGTGTCTCAAGTATCGCCCCTGTGCGTAATATCTCCTACACACGTCATGAATATAATAAACAGGTAAGCTTTTATTTCATGTGAACAAATCTGGCTTTTGTTTGGCATTTCACATGGTGACAGCATCAGGCAACTTATCAGAAATGAATTTCTGGAATTGTTAGTCAATCAATGCTTCATTTGTGTTAGTATATTGACCACAGTTAGTTTATAAATGTAAGAATAAAAACATTTCGAAAGCAGCTAAAGATGTAAGACAAATTGCGGAGTATGTTTGGAAGAGAGACGAAATTAAGTCATTATTTAGAATACCCTACACAGAACGTAAATGAAATCCATATTCAGACAGTACAGTAATTAAACAGTGGAACTGTTTTCACTTCCAAAATGAAAAACGTCGAACACTATACATGCAGGATCATAAAGATAATGCCGCCAAATGAGAAAAATAAAATTGGAGACATCAGAATAAGCCACAGAAAACCGAAAAACAACAAATCATATAAGAAGTCATTTACAGCCAAGAGTTTTCAATATTACAGACATAACACTAAGCTATCTTTCAGTAAATAGAACAATTTTCTGAAACACTATTTTGGATTACCTGGAAATGAACAATAAATAGAGGACTCTAATTGCAGTGTATTCTCATGACAGAAGCATAAAATGACCATAGTACAGCAAATACAGCTCTAACTAGAGTAGTAATAAAATAACAATTTAAAAACATGCCAATAGAGACGCAGAATGGAAACAATAAAAAGCAAACAATACAATCAGTACCAAAACTTAAACATCTAAAGAAGGAATGCCAAGTGGAAAATATTTCAAAAAATATGACAAAGAAAATATTTTAAGGCCCATAGAAACAAGAGAATACATAGAAAAATCAGAGGAAAGCAGCACCAAAGCTTACGAAAGTTACAGTTAAACCCAACGATCATGTTTCAATCACATGTTAAAGACACACTCAAAAACAATGGGCATACTGGTTAGTTTTCTGACATGGAAAATCCGAGACTTGTAAGAAAAGAAACGCTGAGGCACCCAGAATGAGATGCTGGCCAAAAATCCATTTAAAAAAATCACTCCTATAAGGTAAACAGTAAATTTTAGAGTAGCTCTCACATACCTACTTGCAAAACAATGCAGTCACAGCTCACCCAATAGCATAAGCTTGAAAATGATAGGAGAATATGAAAAACCATTAGTCTAACAGAAGGCATGAGAGATACAAAAGTCCTAAGCACTGCCACATTGTTATCCTATCAATCAAAAATACATACCGTTTCATCACTTTGAGTAAAGCATTAAGCTTGTAGAGGACTATGTGAATATAGAGAACTAGCTACTTCAAGAACATACACATGAAACAATAAAATGATTACAGTTACTAACACAAAAAACTATTTGATTTCTTTCAGGATTATTATGTACAAGAAGATTTAACTATAGGTTCAGTTATTTCAGGAACACTAGCCAACATCTTCTTGAATCCTGCACAAAAATTGAAAAACCATCATTTAAAGATGTAGTATCAAAAGCTTCACATAATTTACTGGTACAGGTACCTGGATCATAATACAGATGGCAAATGAACCTCAGATCAAAATGCCAAAATCACTCATTGACACATATACTAGACATAAGAACATAAAGTTTTGAGAGATGAGCAACAGGAAAATATATTCAAAGACATATACAACTACAACTTTGGCATGTATAAGAAAGCCACAACAACAGACACAATAATAAAGGCAAATTCTAGCTACCCTAA
This sequence comes from Schistocerca nitens, assembly GCF_023898315.1. Lineage (NCBI taxonomy): Eukaryota > Metazoa > Arthropoda > Insecta > Orthoptera > Acrididae > Schistocerca > Schistocerca nitens. Next base: position 1,030,944,438 of record NC_064614.1, read on the forward strand.
GAATGCCAAACTAACTGCAGTCAGATATACACTATACAATGATTCATTAAGACTCCGCTAAACACATTTATCAAAAGTAAATAGCGTCTATGAAGCAAATATCATTAAAGTTTGATGCAACGAAACATTGGTAGATCAGTTTAACAGAAAAGCAAGTACCAAAAGATAAAACAAAGAAACCAAACACACCAACACATGCAAGTAGCACAATCATAAGAAAATGATACACCACAGTATACCTACGACAATAAACTCACATACCAAATAGGTAATATGTTCAAAAACCAGGGCAGAAAGATTGCCTTCAAAACGGATAATTCAATACAGAAACACTTCCCAGAACTAAAACCAAAACCAGACACAAACCAACAGTCTTGTATCTACCAGCTGAACTGCAGGGCAGTGAAAAATTCTACTTCAGAAAAACTGGAAAAACACTTGACATCTGCTATAGAAAGTGCCTCACGACTTGGAAAACAGAACAAGCCACTCATATTTTTGGAAACCACCTTGAACTGAAAAATGACAGGCCAAGCAGATTAGAAAGTTATACGAGTATCAGGAAAATCAGTAAAACAACAAACAACATTGACTCACTTCTCAAGAAAACTACAAAATATATAAAGCGCTGAAACACAGTAAACAGTTAATGGACAACCAGATAAGTATTGGAGACCAAACGCTGTACAAATTTATTGAAAGAATCACATGAAAATCAAGTTTTCTTCTCTCACCCCTGACTCTCACTCTGTCCCACCTGCCCCTCCAGTCCACCTCTACCACCTCCGCTCTGTCTTTGCATCACATCATCAGCTCACTACTTGCAGTGACTTTCAACTTACGCATTAAATAGAATCACAATATCATAAATTACATAACAAATATATGACGAACCATAGACGAAGACAATGTTTTAGTTCGAAAGAAAACCAAAACTAGCGGTGTAGTTGACAAAAATAGTCACACAAAAGTACATAGAAACATGTTTAGTCAGACCTATTCAAACAAAGAATAATGGTGCGTCGTTGCACTCTCTTACGCATCAAGGAATGTGTAGTACCGCAAAGTAGTATGGAACTACACTCCTGGAAATGGAAAAAAGAACACATTGACACCGGTGTGTCAGACCCACCATACTTGCTCCGGACACTGCGAGAGGGCTGTACAAGCAATGATCACACGCACGGCACAGCGGACACACCAGGAACCGCGGTGTTGGCCGTCGAATGGCGCTAGCTGCGCAGCATTTGTGCACCGCCGCCGTCAGTGTCAGCCAGTTTGCCGTGGCATACGGAGCTCCATCGCAGTCTTTAACACTGGTAGCATGCCGCGACAGCGTGGACGTGAACCGTATGTGCAGTTGACGGACTTTGAGCGAGGGCGTATAGTGGGCATGCGGGAGGCCGGATGGACGTACCGCCGAATTGCTCAACACGTGGGGCGTGAGGTCTCCACAGTACATCGATGTTGTCGCCAGTGGTCGGCGGAAGGTGCACGTGCCCGTCGACCTGGGACCGGACCGCAGCGACGCACGGATGCACGCCAAGACCGTAGGATCCTATGCAGTGCCGTAGGGGACCGCACCGCCACTTCCCAGCAAATTAGGGACACTGTTGCTCCTGGGGTATCGGCGAGGACCATTCGCAACCGTCTCCATGAAGCTGGGCTACGGTCCCGCACACCGTTAGGCCGTCTTCCGCTCACGCCCCAACATCGTGCAGCCCGCCTCCAGTGGTGTCGCGACAGGCGTGAATGGAGGGACGAATGGAGACGTGTCGTCTTTAGCGATGAGAGTCGCTTCTGCCTTGGTGCCAATGATGGTCGTATGCGTGTTTGGCGCCGTGCAGGTGAGCGCCACAATCAGGACTGCATACGACCGAGGCACAGAGGGCCAACACCCGGCATCATGGTGTGGGGAGCGATCTCCTACACTGCCCGTACACCACTGGTGATCGTCGAGGGGACACTGAATAGTGCACGGTACATCCAAACCGTCATCGAACCCATCGTTCTACCATTCCTAGACCGGCAAGGGAACTTGCTGTTCCAACAGGACAATGCACGTCCGCATGTATCCCGTGCCACCCAACGTCCTCTAGAAGGTGTAAGTCAACTACCCTGGCCAGCAAGATCTCGGGATCTGTCCCCCATTGAGCATGTTTGGGACTGGATGAAGTGTCGTCTCACGCGGTCTGCACGTCCAGCACGAACGCTGGTCCAACTGAGGCGCCAGGTGGAAATGGCATGGCAAGCCGTTCCACAGGACTACATCCAGCATCTCTACGATCGCCTCCATGGGAGAATAGCAGCCTGCATTGCTGCGAAAGGTGGATATACACTGTACTAGTGCCGACATTGTGCATGCTCTGTTGCCTGTGTCTATGTGCCTGTGGTTCTGTCAGTGTGATCATGTGATGTATCTGACCCCAGGAATGTGTCAATAAAGTTTCCCCTTCCTGGGACAATGAATTCATGGTGTTCTTATTTCAATTTCCAGGAGTGTAGGTAAAAACACAGCAGTGCCAGACGAGGGAATACTTCAAAACTGTTTGAGCAGACAATATTTCCTGATATGAGCGAAAATCAACATACTTTTGTAATTCCTTAGACTTTCCCGGCGATTTTGTGACATTTGTTGACCCGGGTGTACTGCTGGTGGTCTGCGTTTATCTAACACAATATTTCGACGTCGTACCCCGGCGTCTTCAGCTGGTGCTTCCTGTGACTGAACGACAGGTTGACTGTGTCACATATTTATGTCTGGACGGTGTCTGGCGTTCCCTACGCCATCTGCTCCCGCTGCGACCGTGTCGGTTGATCGTCAGATGTTCCCACTTCCGTCTGCGCCCGCTTCCGCTGTTTTCCCCGGTGGCGGTCGTTTCATGGCATACCCTACTTGGTCCGCGCCCGCCAGGTGCGTTCCTCGCACTGTCGACAGGCTGCGTTGGATGTTGGTAAACCGTTCCGACCTTCTCCAGCACCCCTGTCATTCTTCTTGTTCTTGTATTTTCTTCCACTGTTTTTGTAATAGGTCCAGAGCCGTGTTCCACGCCGCACACATGGCCACTGCTGCAGGCATCGTCGCTAAACGCGGTTTGCTGAGCTCGAAGGGAAGAAGGATGAGACAGCAGACGAGCAGCAGAGAAGCAAGGGGCCCCCGCCACCACCCACCATGGTGAAATGGCCAGGCTCCTTCAAAGAAGTAGAACAGGTCATCCTCGTGGTCGTCAAGAACAACTTTAGTACGAAGACAGCAAGTCACGATATGTACAGAATCGTGACGCGAACCGCGGAAGACTACGAAAGCTTTACTGACCACATTGACAGCCGTGGTCTAAACTGGTTCACGTACTCGTCGGAACCTACAAAGACGCTCAAGGTAATCTTCGGCCGCCTGCCTTTCAGTATGGACACCCAGTACCTCAAGGAGCTCTTTGAGGCCAAGGGGTACACCATAAGGACACTATCCCGGATGAAGGCGCCGAAAGACAACGCAGACACACCGCCCTTCCAGGTCATACTAGATGAGACACCGGAATTGAAGCTGGTCTCTTCTCTGGGAAGGATGTGGGAAATTATTAAGTAGTAGTTGTTTTTAAGTTTCTCAATTGTTAGTGTTTTACTTAGTTATTAAGACATGTAGTTCAACACTGACTGACCTTCTTCCAGATCTGTAGCTGAATTTCGTATTGCAGTCTGGTGTCGACAGTGCGATTTTACATGTACTTTTCCTGCAGTCCTTCCAACTTGAGTATCAGTCGAAAGTGCATTTTCGCAAGACCAGAACCAAGCATCGTCTTCTGCTGTCTGTTCACCATTTCTTGTCATTTTCCCCGGGCAAGGCTGCTACCTCTGTCAGGTACAGGGATTGCCTAAGTTGAAAGTCGCCGTCTTTCTTGTGCACTTGCCAACGCCTCCGAATTGTAGAAACTCGTTGATTGTGTACATTCACGAACTTTACTTTCATCCATCACATCGTCGTTGGCAGTGAAAAATTGTTTGTTGCGGGAGGGATGAGTACAAAAATTCTTTTCTTATAATCTACCTTATGCCTAATGCCTAATTTAAAGCTCTTCAGAAATTCTTTGCATGGTTCGACATCCCACCTCTGCGTTACAGTTCGAGTTTCTCTGTAAGGTTCCCACTTGTTCCTGATACCTTAAGCTAATGAGATTCCTTATGTTCATTACATTGGTGTCGTGGTGTGGCGTGCTAGTGTGTCATGCTAGTAGATCATGATTTATCCGTTTCACCTTTGCAAACTTTAAATAACATGTTAATTGTTACATACAACGTCTGTCAAGAAACGAGAGTGGGAATTGTCAGCGGGGTCACAGTTGAAAACCTGAGGAGGCGGAGAGGCCCGCTTCAGCTGCCAGGGAACTGACCACTTGGAAAAATAATGTAAAATTTCCCCAAGCTGCGTAAAGTGTGCTGGGGAGCACCTGAGTCGGGAATGTCCGTTCCCGGTCAAGAAGTCACCCATGTGCTGCAAATGCAATGAAGAACACGTTGCCAGGTTCCGCGGCTGCAAAGCCTTCATAAAAACAGCTGAAAAAGGACGGTAGGCACCAGCGAGGAGAGTTCAGCCGGGAAGAATCTACGCTACTGCAGCATGAGAGGCGACCGCGACAGTGGGCGCATGGGAAACGCCTGCAAGACCGCCACAGCAATTTGCCCAGCAGGCGCGGCAGGCGCAGCGGCCAGGTCGCGCACTGGAAGGCGTTTCCCTACCGCAATGAGAGGAGCACGAGACGCCGGGCAGGGCCGGCCGGATATGTGGCCGCGGGGGTGGGAGGCCGCCACAGCGCGAGGCCCCACACACCCACCACCTACGCCAGCCCCACCACCTCCGAGCAGAACTACGAGAGATGCTGCGGGAGCTCAAACAGCTGTTACTCCAACTACCGCAGATGATCGTGTCTACACTGATTGTGGCCAACCAGGCCAACACCACAAGAGAAGCCAACAACACCCATGATGCCTAATCACATCATAGGTCTCAGTCTGCGACTAGTGGAGAAGGCGATGGGGGCGCTGGAGAGGAGGGAGTACCTTGGGGCAGTACTTCTACACATCTCCCGCGCCTTCGACAGCGTGTGGCACGACGGTCTAGTCTACAAGTTACTAGTACAGGGAGTTCCGGTGTCACACGCCCGCCTCATCCACTCCTACCTGGCATACATACCTTCCGCGTGTTGACAGGAAACGGGACCTCAACAGCACGGGAAATAGCCGCCGGAGTCCCACAGGGCTCAGTATTGGGGCCCCCTTGAACACTCTAATCACGGCGGACATGCCGCGAACGCAACGGGTGCAGACAGGGCTGTATGCCGATGATACAGCCCTGTACACCAAGAGCATCAACCCACATCTGATGCGAGAAAGGATACAAATAGCCTGTAACGAGCTAGGAGCTTGGGCCACGAAGTGGCGGTTCAAGTTCACTGCAGCGAAGAGCCACACTGTAATCTTTACGAGGAAACTTATACGTGAAGCTCTGCCACCAGTCCTCATCATGGAAGGCCCCATCCCATGGTCGAAAACCGGCCGCTACTTGGGCGTCACACTGGATCGGCGCCTTACGTGGAAGACGCACATTACCGAAATACGGGATAAGGCGGTTGGCAGAATGCACCTCCTCTGACCCTTCCTCAGTCCCACGACCACACTGTCTCCACATTGCGGAAAGACATCTGGCCAGTGCTGGAATACGTCGCCGTGGTGTTGGGGAATGCCGCCGAGATTGATATCAGCAGTCTCCAGAAGATCCAGAACAGATGCTTGAGATTGGCACGACATCTTCCGCGTGATTTCAGAACGGCCGAACTACATCGGCTAACGCTCGTGCCGATGCTGAAGGACCGCTTCAAGCAGTCGGCGAGACTCTTCTATGCCGTCACGAGAAAATCTACCAATCCTCTCATCATGAATCTGGGAAACCAGATTCACTGTCGAGAGATGACGAGATGGCCGGACTTGCTACGAGAGTAGCAACGCTGCTCAGGCAGCAAGAGGAAGGAATAGGAAGAGTGTCAAACTAGAAGAAATAAACCAAGACGCGATGAACTGAAAATCAACCAGAGGAAGAACGAAAAGCAGCTAGACTTGCTACACCTTCAACCTAACGAAGCTGCAGCTTGAGGTGACACACAGCAAGCAAGCAAGCTTCAACAAGATGTAACATTCTATTGCTGTGAATTGTGTCTATGTCTACAAATCAAGACAACTGTAAACAGGTTTCAATACTGGCCAGTTATATGTTATATGAATGAAACGAAACGCGTTTGGCATTAAAAACAAACACGATCTTGTAACTGCACAGAGTAATTGAAAATAATTTCAATAATCGTTCGTCATTACTTTTATCTCAGTTCCGGTAGAGGAAAAACTATCTAAGTTCGAACCAATTTATTTTCTGTTGGTGGCGATTGTACCAACTGAACATTTTGTATGATACCGCCTACTAAAAAATGGCCAGTGTTAGGAACGTTCATATATTACATCATACGCATACTTATTCCTCAGAGTATTGTTTTAATTATTTCGGTTTTATGACAGTGCTGTGACCTTTATCCAGTCACTTTTCCATCTCCTGGAAGATCTTTATCATTGCTCTACACAAAAGACCTTTTAGTGTTTTGACAAATAATGTGGTGCAGAAAAAGGACCCTGGCATCAGACGTTGGAAGCAATTAACATGAAGCAACGAAGATCCATTAGAACAGCTTCCACTAGTAGACTTAGATGAGTACTTATGTTTGAACGAAGACAGAAAGGACGGCACTGGCATGTTTTACCGAGAAATGTTCTCCAACTGTTTCATTGGGCATGAACGGGTAAGCAACTCGAAACAATATTTTACACGAAGCCACTTCTGGAAGTAATAGATATTCATTTATTCTGTTTGTGTCAATACATGACTTCACTTAACGATTCTATGATTGATTCGGTGGATAAATTTGCTGCATACGCTTATGGAAGAATATGACGAAAATTAATGCGGATGAATATTAGTCAGCTGTAGCTTTTCATTAAATCGATTCCTTGTGTCCTACCTCTAATCCCAGATTTTGTCCAAATAACTGGTTGCTTTAAAATTTTCCTTTTTGTTTACAATAATTCTCGGGCACATCTCTGTAAGGATCCATAACTCTCCTTCAAATTACATAACATTCGAATTTCTGAATTTTGCAGTTCGTATTTACGCCGAACTTGTATCTTGTACAACTATTGTCTTTAATTTCAGCTAGTGAGTGATGTCAGCAACAATGATATTTGAAATTGGTTTTCGACAATTCCCATACAAAAGTTTTGGAAAAAGAATGTACAGAGAGAGAGAGAGGGTGTTAACAGGGAACTTACCAGAGAAAACTAAAGTGGGGGCAGCTAACTGTGATATATACCGTTGAAAGAGTACGTTGTTATAACATGAAAACCGTACTGGGCTCTGACAGACTTATAATCCAGTATTTTCATGTTTGTGGTATACGTTGATTAAAATTCCGTCCTCATGTGAGCTTATTTCGAATAGAGAAGAGAAATCAATCTGAAAGAAGAAGATACGTTTGGTTACATGAACGCCATTGGCTGTGTGTAACTTCACTGGAACTTTGAAAGGAGAGGTAGCAGCACAGGATGCATATGCAGCTTATCGTCGTCTCTCGGTGTCATTCACAAGAGGGGCATTAGATCATAATGTCGACACTCCACACAGACATTTGTCTGAGGTATAATGACCGTGGAGCGAGCAGGGGCGGAGTCATAAGAGCAGTGTGAGAAGAATAGGCACTGTTTCATCCACAAGGGCTACATACTATGTGAAGAGCATGTGATTGGTCGAGTATCTCTGATGAATGGAAGGACGACATCGAAGAGGAAGTTATAGGCAGAAAGTCACCATGAGCTTTCTGGAAACTATTACTGTGCCTTTGATTAGGATGTAGTGTTTCTATGCGTTGTTTACAGCTAAAGCGACCCCACAGTCAACAGAGGTTTGCATGGTGTGAAGCCAGATTCAGCTGGAATACTGAGTGGCGTTCGATCGTGCTCCAGGACGAGTCTCGCTTTTCCACGTAGGGTTCACATTGATGCCAAAGTGTCCGTAGCCGACCTGGTGAAAGGTCACAGGAAACAGCGATTCTGGAGGCCCAAACCTTTGTTGCAAACATTGGGTATGGAGCTTGTGGTTGTGACTAAAGGAGTGATTTGGTAATTTCTGAAAGGAGGCTCAATCATTGCCAGTATCTAGCAGTAACTCTAAACCCTGTTGCTGTACCCTTCAACACCAGGACAACAACTGCAAATTACAGCAGGATAATTAAAGACCATACACTGTAGTTCACTGTCTCCTGGATGAATGTGTAGATCGCTGACTGACATCACTAGTTCGCATCATTTGGATCCATAGGACATTTGTGTTAATGCACCTGTAGTCTAGGGGTAATGTCTTTGATTGGCAATCAGAACATCTTCGGTCCCAGGTTCGATACACGCCACAGCACAAATTTTGATTAATAATCAGCAATGAGAGCGAAAATTCCGGCATAGAAGTTACCCCCCATTCTGTCAACGGCCTTGTCAAAGAGGGCAGAGAAGCGGACAGAGGTTCACGGCACTCTCTTGTCCGTGGGATGACAACCTGCCCCTATAGACGGAAGAATAAGCAATGGTCAACGGCATGATCATGCAGAAGGAAATGGAAACTACTAAATTAAACAATAATTCTTGAACAGTCTTAATCGCATTTATTATTGTTATAATACCGCCAACCGGTTTCAACCCGACGTAGACAGGAGTGACACCACCAGCAGTCGACAATGGTATAAACGCCCAGAAAATGACCCCTACGTCGGGTTGAAACCGGTTGGCGGAATTATAACAATAATAAATGCGATTAAGACTGTTCTTGAATTAATGATTAATCATACTAATCGCTGCTTCTCTCCACAACTTTGTTGTCCAAAAATCTACTAAATTAAAGACACGTAACGTGTATTCACAGGACACGTAGCCTGTAATTGAAGAAGTATCATGATCATCTCTCCACTGTGAAAGATTCAGGAATAGTCCCCAATTCCAATCTCCACTAGGGGATTGCCAAGGAGGGCAGAAGCTTGAACATGACTGGGAGGCTAGAAAATAAGGAAAGGGAAACGCAAAGGCTCAATCTACGTATAGTAGGGGTCAGTGAAGTGAAATGGAAGGAAGACAAGGATTTCTAGTCAGTTGAATATACCGTTATATTAAAAAAAATAACTCCATCCGAGGAGGCCAAGAAAACCCTTTGGTACCAGTACCCACCGGCCGCCATGTCATCCTCAGCCCGCAGGCGCCACTAGATACGGATATGGAGGGGCATGTGGCCAGCACTCCGCTCTCCTGGCCATATAACAGTTTGAGACAGGAGCCGTTACTTCTCAGTCAAGTACCTTCTCAGTTGCCTCACAATGGCTCATTGCTCTCCGCGCTCGACACGGCGGATCCTTACTCATCCAAGTGCTAGCCCAGCCCGAAAACGCTTAACTTCGATGATCTGACGGGAACCGGTGTTGCCACTACGGCAAGGTCATTGGCAGAAAATGGTGTAACGGGCATTCGGTAAGAATCGGAAGGTAGAGCAAAGAGTGTGTTATTGTGAACATTTCAAGAATAGGGTTGTTATCATCAGAATAAACAGCAAACCAATACTGACAACGATAGTTCAGTTATACATACCGACGTCGCAAGCTGAAGATGAAGAGATAAGGTATATGAGAATACTGAAAGGGTAATAAAGTGTATAAAGGGAGATGAAAATCTGATAGTCATGGAGGACTCGAATGCAGTTGTAGGGGAAGGAGTAGAAGAAAAGGTTACCGGAAAACATGGGCTTGGAACAAGGAATGAGGTAGGAGAAAGACTGACTGAGTTCGATAATAACAGCGAATACTTCATTCAATAATCACAAGAGGAGAAGGTACACTTGAAATATGACGGATGATTGGAGAAGATTTGAGCTAGATTACATCATAGCTAGACAGAGATTCCGAAATGAGATACTCGATTGTATTTGTAAGCCGTACCCAGAGACAGACATAGACTTAGATCGCAATGTAGTACGGATGAACAGTAAGCTGAAGTTTAAAAGATTAATCAGAAGAATCGATGCACAAAGAAGTGGGATAGATAAGTACTAAGGAATGACGAGATCCACTTGAAGTTCTCTAAGGCTATAGATACAGCAGTAAGGAGCAGCTCAGTAGGCAGTACAGTTGCAAAGGAATGGACATCTCTAAAACGGGAAATAAAAAAAACATAGGTGTAAGAAGGTAACCGTGAAGAAACCAAGCGTGACAAACGAAGTATTTCAGTTGATCGACGAAAGACGTCAGTCCAAAAATATTCCTGGGTACTCAAAAATACAGAAATACAAGTCAGTGAGGAATGAAATAAATAGGAAGTACAGGGAAACTAAGACGAAATGGCTGCAAGAAAAATGTGAAGAAATCGAAAAAGAAATTATGTTGGAAGGACTGACAAAGTATATCGGAAAGTCAAAACAACCTTCGGTGAAATAAAAACAACGGTGATTACATTAAGAGAGCAATGGGAATTCCACTGTTGAATGTAGAGGAGAAAGCGGCTAAGTTGAAAGAGTACATGGAAAGTTTCTCCGAGGAGGAAGATCTGTCCGACGTGATAGAAGAAAAAACGAGAATCGAATGAGAAGATATAGGGGATAGAATATCAGAATCAGAATTTTAGAGATTCTTGGAGGATGTAAGATCAAATAAGGCAGAGTGGACAGATAACATACCATCAGAATTTCTAAAATCATTGCGGGAGGTGGCAACAAACTGACTGTTCACGTTATTGTGTAGAATGTATTAGTCTTTCTACAAACCGCCTTAATTTAGGAAAAATAGCATCCACCCAATTCCGAAGACTGTAAGAGCTGTCAAGTGAGAGAATTATCGCACAATCAGCTTAACAGCTCATGCTTTCAAGCTGCTTACAAAGAATGATATACAGAAGAATGGAAAAGAAAACTGAGGTTATGTTATATGACGATCAGCTTGGGCTAAGTAAAGGTACGCAATTCTGACGTTGCGGGTGATAATGGAAGCAAAATTTTCATATGATTCGTCGACCTGGAGAAAGCGTTCGACAAAGTAATATGGTGGACGATGTTGAAAATGCTGAAAAAGTAGAGATAAGCTACAGGGGAAGGAAGGTAATATACAATATGTATAAGAGCCAAAAGGGATATTAATAGAGGACGATCAAGAACATCCTGCTCAGATGAAAAACGATGTAACCCAGGAATGTAGTCTTTCGCCCTTACTGTTCAATCTGTACGTCGAAGAAGCAGTCATAGAAATAAAAGAATGGTTCAGGAGTGGGATTAAAATTCAAGGTGGAAGGATATCAATGATGCAATTCGCTGATGACATTGCTATCTTGAGTGAAAGTAAGGAAGAATTACACGATATGCTGAATGGAATGAACAGTATAATGAGAACAAAATATGGACTCAGAGTAAATTGAAGAAATACGAAAGTAATGAGAAGTAACAGAAATGTGAACAGCGAAGAAACATCAGGATTGATGGTCACGAAGTAGATGAAGTAATTCCTCTACCGAGGCTCCAAATTACCAATGATGGACGGAGCAAGGAGGACATGAAAAGCAGAATAGCACTGTCAAAAAAGGTATTCCTGGCCAAGAGAAGTCCACCAATTGCAAACATAGGCTTTAATTTCTGAGGATTTACGTTTGCAGTAACCCTTTGTAAGGTAGGATACAAACGTGTTCTGTGGGAAAATCAGAAAAAGAGAGAATCGAAGCATTTGAGATGTGGAGTTACAGTCGAATGTCGAAAATTTAAAGGAGTCGGAGGGGAAAGGTGTGTGTGGAAAACACTGATAAGGAGAAGGGACAAGATGATTGGACATCTGTTAAGACATCAGGAAATGACATCTATGGTGCTACACAGGGCTGTAGAGGGCAAAAAATGTATAGAAAGACGGAGATTGGATACATTCAGGAAATAGTTCAGGACATAGTTTGCAAGTGCTACTCTGGGATGAAGAATTGGGCACAGGAGAGGAATTCCTGGCGGGTTGCATCAAACCAGTCAGACGTTTGATGGAAAAAAAAGGTCATTTCTGTTATGCAGTGGAAAGATGTATAGCTTCATATCAACTGCTAGCCAGCAATCTTCCTGAACTAACACAAAATGTGTTTTAAGCATGGGAAGAAATCCCGGAAAAAGAGGTTCCCATTTTGTCGGCTTCCATGACACGACAAGTGTATTCGACCGTGCATGTCGGACAGAACAGGGACCGCTGAAGATCCACAGCTGTAGGGAATCGAAATTAATCCCCTGACTCAAAATCCCTTAGCAACTGCTGTATTAAGTTCAGATCTGCTGTTCAATAACGATGTACGACAATTGGTGCCAGACCAGGATTCGAACCCAGTTTTACCATTTATTGCGAGCGGTTTCCTGAACGATGGCGGCTATCATGCACACATCTTGAAGTTACCAAATTTTTCGTGTCCTTATTTCGTAGTCCACGAAACTGCGACCATTAGGAGATAGTAGGTATTAAAATTAATGCACTACGATATAAGGATGTAGACAGTGAGGCATAACATGGAAGTTTGTGTCGGCCAGGGCAGCGTGCAATGGAAGCAGAAACCGTTGAGGTTACCACTCACGATAAATGAGAAATCTGGTATCGAATCCCAGTCTGATCCAAATTTTCATATGTCACTGTTAGGTAGTAGATCTACACTGATCAGCCATAACAGTATGATCACCTCTGGCACGGATAACGACGGCGACTCGGCAAGGAGTCCGTGAGGCCCTGATAGGTCACTGGAGGGGATAGACGCCACCTATGCATACACAGATCACGCAATTACCTCAAATTCCGGGAGAAGGCGATGAGCTCTGACTCCACGTTGAATCACATCCCTGTTGTGTTCGATTGGGTTCACACGTAACGAGTTCGAGGGCCAGCACATTTATTGGAACACGTCACTGTGCTCCTCGAGCCACTCCATCACACTCCTGGCCTTGTGACATGGGGCATTAACTTTCTGAAAAATACTACTACCGTCAGGAAACATAATCGTCACGAATAGGTGTCTGCAACTATTGTGCTACATTTCTTGGCCGACATGGTAGGCTTGCATGAGCCCCACTAGATCCCTTTTAAGCCCACGTGAATGTTTCACACAACATAATAGAGCCGCTGCCGGCTTGTCTCCGTCCCGCAGTACAGGTGTCAAGGAGGTGTTCTTCCAGAAGGTGACGGATTCGACTCCCCCATCGGTATGATGAGGAAGTATTGGCATCCTTCGTACCGTCGAACGCTCTGCCACTGCACGAACGTCCAGAGCCGGTGCACACGTGCCCATTTAAGTGCCGATGTCGTAGTGTTAACATTCTTACATGCGTGTGGTGTCAGCTACAGAGGCCCAACGTTAAGAGTGTTCGGTGCACTGCATGTTCAGACACACATGTACTCTCTTCAGCATTAAAGTATGATAGATTCGCCAATGTTCAGCGCTTGTCCTGTTTTACTAGTCTGCCCAGCCTACGACGTCCGACATCAGTAACGAGAGCTGGACGCCCAAACCCACGAGGTCTGGACGTGGATTCACCTTGGTTTCCTCACGTATTGACGACACTCAACGCAGCACTCCTCGAGAAGTGGTGCAGTTCCCGTAATGCTTGTGCCGAGGCTCTGCGTCATCACAATCTGCCCTTGGTCAAACTCAGTGAACACACAGACAGCATGCTCAATGGTACTACATGCGCTGTGCGTGTGTCTGACCAGGAGTCATTCCTCGCCAGAAGACACTACTATCGCATGGACGGTTTAATATCAATTGTAGATTGGTGGTCATAATGCTCCGTCTGATCAATGTGTATCTAGTGCATATGATGTCAGTAAATTCGCAGCCGGAGCATTAATTTCGGAGTATGCTTACCAGTAGGCATCGCGCCGCAAGGCGGCAACCCGCAACGACCCGCTCTCCAAAGCGAGCCAAAGCTTAGCGCGCAACCATGCGCTAAGGCGTACATCACTCAGTGAGCTTTTGTTTTCTTTTTTAAGGAGAGATTTATTTTTTTTTTGTCATCAGTCTACTGACTGGTTTGATGCGGCCCGCCACGAATTCCTTTCCTGTGCTAACCTCTTCATCTCAGAGTAGCACTTGCAACCTACTTCCTCAATTATTTGCTTGACGTATTCCAATCTCAGTCCACCTAATTTTCAACATTCGTCTATAGCACCACATCTCAAATGCTTCGATTCTCTTCTGTTCCGGTTTTCCCACAGTCCATATTTCACTACCATACAATGCTGTACTCCAGACGTACATCCTTAGAAATTTCTTCCTCAAATTAAGGCCGGTATTTGATATTAGTAGACTTCTCTTGGCCAGAAATGCCTTTTTTGCCATAGCGAGTCTGCTTTTGATGTCCTCCTTGCTCCGTCCGTCATTGGTTATTTTACTGCCTAGTTAGCAGAATTCCTTAACTTCATTGACTTCGTGACCATCAATCCTGATGTTAAGTTTCTCGCTGTTCTCATTTCTACTACTTCTCATCACCTTCGACTTTCTCCGATTTACTCTCAAACCATACTGTGTACTCATTAGACTGCTCATTCCGTTCAGCAGATCATTTAATTCTTCTTCACTTTCACTCAGGATAGCAATGTCATCAGCGAATCGTATCATTGATATCCTTTCACCTTGTATTTTAATTCCACTCCTGAACCTTTCTTTTATTTCCGTCATTGCTTCCTCGATGTACAGATTGAAGAGTAGGGGCTAAAGGCTATAGCCTTGTCTTACACCCTTCTTAATAGGAGCACTTCGTTCTTGATCGTCCACTCTTATTATTCCCTCTTGGTTGTTGTACATATTGTGTATGACCCGCCTCTCCCTATAGCTTACCCCTACTTTTTTCAGAATCTCGAACAGCTTGCACCATTTTATATTGTCGAACGCTTTTTCCAGGTCGACAAATCCGATGAAAGTGTCTTGATTTTTCTTTAGCCTTGCTTCCATTATTTGCCGTAACGTCAGAATTGCCTCTCTCGTCCCTTTACTTTTTCTAAAGCCAGACTGATCGTCACCTAGCGCATTCTCAATTTTCTCTTCCATTCTTCTGTATATTATTCTTGTAAACAGCTTCGATGCAAGAGCTGATAAGCTGATTGTGCGATAATTATCGCACTTGTCAGCTCTTGCCGTCTTCGGAATTGTGTGGATGATGCTTTTCCGAAAGTCAGATGGTATATCGCCAGACTCATATATTCTACACACCAACGTGAATAGTCGTTTTGTTGCCACTTCCCCCAATGATTGTAGAAATTCTGATGGAATGTTATCTATCCCTTCTGCCTTATTTGACCGTAAGTCCTCCAAAGCTCTCTTAAATTCCGATTCTAATACTGGATCCCCTATCTCTTGTAAATCGACTCCTGTTTCTTCTTCTATCACATCAGACAAATCTTCACCCTCATAGAGGCTTTCAATGTATTCTTTGCATCTATCTGTTCTCCTCTGCATTTAACAGTGGAATTCCCGTTGCACTCTTAATGTTACCACCGTTGCTTTTAATGTCACCAAAGGTTGTTTTGACTTTCCTGTATGCTGAGTCTGTCCTTCCGACAATCATATCTTTTTCGATGTCTTCACATTTTTCCTGCAGCCATTTCGTCTTAGCTTCCCTGCACTTCCTATTTATTTCATTCCTCAGCGACTTGTATTTCTGTATTCCTGATTTTCCCGGAACATGTTTGTACTTCCTCCTTTCATCAATCAACTGAAGTATTTCTTCTGTTACCCATGGTTTCTTCGCCGCTACCTTCTCTGTACCTATGTTTTCTTCCCCACTTCTGTGATGGCCCTTTTTAGAGATGTCCATTCCTCTTCAACTGCACTGCATACTGCGCTATTCCTTATTGCTGTATCTATAGCGTTAGAGAACTTCAAACGTATCTCGTCATTCCTTAGTACTTCCGCATCCCACTTCTTTGCGTATTGATTCTTCCTGACTAATGTCTTGAACTTCAGCCTACTCTTCATCACTACTATATTGTGAGCTGGGTCTATATCTGCTCCTGGGTACGCCCTACAATCCAGTATCTGATTTCGGAATCTCTGCCTGACCATGATGTAATCTAATTTAAATCTTCCCGTGTCTCCCGGCCTTTTCCAAGTATACCTCCTGCTCTGGTGATTCTTGAACAGGGTATTCGCTATTACTAGCTGAAACTTGTTACAGAACTCAATTAGTCTTTCTCCTCTGTCATTCCTTGTCCCAAGCCCATATTCTCCTGTAACCTTTTCTTCTACTCCTTCCCCTACAACTGCATTCCTGCCGCCCATGACTATTAGATTTTCGTCCCCCTTTACATACTGCATTACCCTTTCAATATCCTCATACACTTTCTCTATCTGCCGGTGTTGGTCTGCTGTCGATTCTGATTAGAACAACCCGGTCACTGAACTGTTCACAGTAACACACCCTCTGGCCTACTTCCTATTCATAACGAATCCTACACCTGTTATACCATCCTTTCGTAGATTATTCAATCTTTTTGTCATGGTAACCTCCCCCTTGGCAGTTCCCTCCAGGAGATCCGAATGGGGGACTATTCCGGAATCTTTTGCCAGTGGAGACACTTCTTCAATTACAGGCCACATGTCCTGTGGATACACGTTACGTGTCTTTGATGCAGTGGTTTCCATTTCCTTGCGCATCCTCATGTCGTTGATCATTGCTTACTCTTCCGCCTTTAGGGGCAATTTCCCACCCCTAGGTGAAGAGAGTGCCCTGAACCTCTATCCGCTCCTCCGCCCTCTTTGACAAGGCAGAATGAGGCTGACTTCTTATGCCGGAAGTCTTCGGCCGCCAATGCTGATTATTTATCCAAAGTTAGGCAGTGGCGGGGATCGAACCCGGGACCGAAGACGTTTTGATTATGAATCAAAGACGCTACCCCTAGACCACGGGTACCTTCCAGGGCGAAATAAGAAACTAGGAAAGAGATATGGAGCAAGCATGGGATATAGTGAATATAAATTTATTGTCTATAATACAACATACAGTCACCAACTATGTTTATTTTACAATTGTCGTTCCCTACCTTCGCCCAAATAAAAATATATTGATCAGAGTTTAACTTCTTTTTTCTTCTTGTTGACAGAGCAAAGAACTTATCTGGAACCAAAGAACCATATGGGACCTCAGCTAGTAATCCTGTACTCTCTGCTATACTCCATGTCTTCCATGTGATAGTGGTGCTGATGCTGGTTATCAGTTACAATTATCATGGAAGTTTAAATATTTAATTTCCGTTATGTGACGAACATCCTAACGTGGCTTTTTAAATATCAGTATTGTTCCTCATGTATACCACTAATTTCCACTGCAGTCTATTGTGTCAAATTTCTGTGGGTTACGGTGGTGAGTTTCGCTTCTGTTTGTGGTGGTATCCGTGAGGAATGGACGGTCGACAAGGACTGACAGCCGGGGGTAGCTTACAGGCGGAATGTCACCACGAACCGTCGGGATCCGGTTACTGGCAGCTGAAATGAGATGTCGACTTGCCATGCGCCACCTGTGCAGTGGCTCATCACGTGTTTCCGTGTTAGTTGGCGGTTCAACCATGGCGCTGCCGAGTTCTTCACGCGTCGGCTACACTTGAATATGGTTCCAACTATTTGCCCCCTTCTACTCTAGTTTATCGTGGGCTGAGATAGCAATTCTACAATTGAGTAAGCCGTGCGGGGTAGCCGTACGATCTGAGGCGCCTTGCTACGGTTCGCGCGACTCCCCTCGTCGGAGGTTCGAGTTCTCCCTCGGGCATGGATTGAGTGTTGTCCTCAGCGTAAGTTAGTTTAAGGGACTTTTGACCTCAGCAGTTTGGTCTCATAGGAACTTAACACAAATTTCCATAACAATTGAGTAAAATTCTAGGAAGCGAGAGAAAAGTTTTTATCGAGTATACACTAGCACTATGTTTAAATTGACTTCATCCGATGATGTAACTAACGTTACCAAACTGGGTGTGCTTCTTAAATAAAGTAATTGGGCAGCAGCTTCAGCGGTGTTTTTGCTCAACATGAAGCTATTGAGCTGTGGATGTCAGTTAAAGAAACTTTGATGTTACAGATTAATTTGCTGTCGCAGGGAGAGAAGAACGAGAAAAAAAAATAGGGTAGGTAATTTGTGGGCCCTTTACTCACATTTAAACTAAATATTCACGTTTACACTGCGTCTCATCGCCATCCTGAAGTTTCAAAACATTCCAGTATTTACTTGCCACGTGCATTATGTATCGAACCGACGTGACTTCCGATCGCGGTCGGGCTCCTGCCGCTGCCGGCCACGTGGTGCGCAACTGGCGACCGTAATTCTGCGCCCCGTTAATGAGGCGCACCTCATATCCGGCCGAGCCTGATGGAACTCCGCCGGCCCTTCCCTTTGGCACGTGCGCTGCCCTGTGGCGGCTCCTCTGCTCTTCCGCTCTTTTCTCTTTTTTTATTAAATCACGGCGAAAGAAACTTGGAAGGGAGGAAGAAAGTTTCCTCCTGGCAGCGAGATTGACTTTGTTCCTGGCGGTCTGAAACATAGAATTTCGGGCATCAAATTACTTCTGCGAAGTATCACTTTAATAATTAAGTTAACGGTGCAAAGAGCCATCGGAACAGGGTAGCAGCTGAGGAACGTTGGCAAATTTTCTCGTAGGAAAAACAATTTTCTTTTCGTCCTCCCTTTGACGACGAGAAAAAAACAGAGGCAAAAAATGTATATCACATTTAACTGATTAATGGCTGCAAGAAACACGATCTGCGCTGAAGGGTTGATAGTAGAGACAGTTATAGGGGACAGGCAAAATAATGTGAACACCTATATTTACTTGGGAATCGTTCATTAATAAGGGGTTGGACACACATTTACCCGTGATACAGCTGCGATTCTTCTTGGAATGCGGGAATGTAATGATTGTATAGTCTCCAGTGGAATGCTTTGCCACTCTTCGATCAGTACCTCTTCTAACTTCTGTAGTGACGAGGGAGGCGGAAATCAGCTCCAATACCGCCCACAAGAGTTCGATATGTTCAAGTTCGAGGATGTGCTGGCCAGGGAAGACGCCGCAGCTCAGTTGTACGCCCCTCATACCACAAGTATACTGTCCTGCCTGTCTGAATGGGTGCATTATCGTTTCGAAATATGGCATCATTGTTGGGGAATAACATTTAATTCATGGAGTACATCTGATCACATAAAATGTTCACATAATTGTTGGCTGTAACACGGCCTTTGAGAGTAATGATAGGACCTGTAGAATACCATTATATGGCTACCCACACCAGCACACTTCCACCTCCATGCCTAACCGTTGGAGTCAAGCAAGCAGGATTATAGACTTCTTTTGGCTTTCTCCACACGTAAACCCGGCCCGATGTTGGAAACAACGAAAACGTTGTCTCGTCAGGCCATATGGCGTGTTTCCACTAATCAGCCATCCAGTATTTATCCTCTTGACACCATGTTTTACGCTTCTTTGCATTCTTTGTTGTCACTGATGGTCTCGCTACAGCTGCTCGTCCATGAATATTCGCTTTAAGGATTTCTCAGCAGACAGTGTGATTTGGGGTAACGAAAATGGCTATTGAGCTCTGCAGCCACTATAGCCGCCATATTTTTGCGTTCTTTTGATAGAATTCGTGGTCGCGTACAAAGATTCCTGTCATTTAGTTTTGATTTGCGCCCACTATTACGTTTACATGATGACGTCTTGCCATGTTTTATGCAGGCTGTCATGATTGTTGAAACAGTCGCCCCTGAAACCTTCACTAAGTTGGATGTTTTGGTGTTTGATGCTCCAACTAATTGAGCCCCGAGATTCTGACCTCTTTGGAACTCTGTTAGGTCTTTCATCGCACGTCGACCTCAGAGTCTGAATGCAAATACGAAGTGTGCACTACTCGTAAACAACCTGCACTGATTCCTAGTCCGTATTGAACAGGCATAGTCCAGCGCGACACCTGTCTTACCTGCGTCGTTGACCGTTAAACACCACCATCCCATTCCTACCACTGTTCACATTATTTTGCCTATCACCTGTACTTCTGCCATTGCGAGTCTCTAATCCTTGATTTATAGGTTACTTGTATACCTTTTCTTGAAGAATAAGTTCGAGTGTAACAGTTTTAAAAGTTAGTCTATATCAGACACCGAGAGTTAATTATGAGGAAGGTCGTACTAAATGATCCACTCGCTGTAAAATGTTAGTAGCATCTAAATAAGGACAACACAGAGGGTTTTACAATTTTACATGTGTACAAAATTTCACGCAGAGATTTTCCTAAGGTTAAAATTATACTAGTTAAGTGTAACTCGAACATGGTTTCTAAAAGTGTATTATTAGTAATATATACTAAAGATAATAATTTGAGAACTTTATACGTTTATTGTGTGGTTAGCATTACAAAGAAACTTAACAAAATAAATTTCTATAGATATCAATTACGTGATGAAATCTTAGGATTGTTAGGGTTCGATTCGTTGGGCTTCTTTTCATCGACGTTAGTAACGATCCTTTCAGTAAATCACCTCTTCCAGGCGAAGCACTGTCCATGCAGGTGGTGAGGCTTGCGTATCTGCGTGAAGCTGAGAGCTATGGCGAAGGTAGAGCATCTCCACTGGAAAGGCCTTTGCTGATGGATCAGATTAAGAGTGTCCCACAATGCGCTGTCTTCCTTATCCACTCCTAGTCCCTACCCAACTCCCGTCCCCAACCCAAGGTGTGATGCGATCCGTGCCGACGGGTGCATGGCACATGGGAAGATGTGTCGCAAACGGAGTCTCAGGGATACTAGGCGACCACCCTGAATGGGTAGCCTTATACCGTGCGGGGTATCCTTGGTGGGGACTGTGTAGATCCTCAAATCTCGTGGGACCAAGATGAACACGACTGAAGAAAATGATTTAAAGCAAACTGAGGGACAAACTGAGACCTGAGACGCACAAACGTCGGAGTCAGGACGGATGGAATACACTCCCGCTACTGAATCAAGGTCTAGACCTGAGAAATAAGTGGAAAATATAACTGAGAAGTTGGACAAGATCAACATTAAAGCCTTGTCTGGGGCCTAGATGGGGAAACTTTTCAGGAAACAGAAACAAAAGGAAGGAAAAGAATGGCTTCCCAAACAAAAGTGGAGGGATTTAAAAGGTCTTGAGCCCAAGACACCAAGAAAGAACTGTCTCAGGTTGAAGGAGATACGCAGACCCTCACAACTCAACGACAGGTAAGACGAGGATAAGGTAGGAATCTAACACTCTCTCCTCTCAGGATAAGCGAGCCCAGAGAAAGCGGAGGCAAGAAACAAGTAAACAGATCTATACTACTCAGTCTCGGTTTCTAGGATGGCAATTATCCAAGAAGGCTCTCCACTGGTAGACATCATTCCACAGTAGGAGGAGTTAATACAGATTGGGGGTGGGGGGACGCTGGTCCAGGACCTAATTTCAGGAGGGTCTATCTAGATGGCGGTGCACTCCTTTCTGTCTGCGAGAGGGTGCATATGATGGAATGTCTCAAGGACGAGGTGCCCATTACATCCACGCAGTAAGATGCGAAGATGCTGGTCAAGACAAAAGCTGAGCTTCTTAAAACCGCAAAGGTATCAATATGGGTACCAAAGATCCTTAAGGATGTCTCTCCAAAGATTCTGTTCGAGGAAGCAGGGTCCAGAACCGAAACGACTCGACAGAGGATTGGCGAGTAATCAACCAGATGGCTGTACCGGAAAGACAAACCCTGGTGGTGGAGGTCAGAGAGCAGTTCCTGAAGGTGATGTGAGAGCAAGATCTGAAATTTTCTTCAGGGTTCTCGCAGGTCGGCGTCAGTGTAATCAAAGACCTCAGAGGCAGTGTTGGCAGCAAGACAGAGATTTGATGTGCAGCAGATTAATCTGCAGCACAGTAAAGGGGCCACTGCTGCTCTGAGCCGCCGTCTGGGGAGACAGGAAGTGGACGTGGCCTTGATACAATAACCCTACTTATATAAAGATGGTGTATTGGGCCTTGATGGCACTGGAGGTAAGCTGATTTATCTAAGAAACTTCAGAACGTGCATTTATGTGAGGTATGGAATTTCTTTCATGCCAATGATGGACATCTGTTCCAGGGACCCGGTGACCATCAGGATGCAGCAATGTGAGAAAGGTATCACGAGGGAATTTGTTTTGGCCTCAGCATACCTTCCATACAAAGACAGCTCTCCTCCTCCTTCAGATTTCATGAGACTGACAGAAGCTTTCCAAGCCAACTGACTGTTGGTTGGATATGATGGCAATACCCACAACACAGTGTGTAGCAGTAAGGACACCAACAGAAGAGGTGAGTACTTTCTTGAATTTCCCTTGTCTAACAACTTAGAGGTCCTGAATAGGGGTGATATACCTACATTCAGGAATAGCAAGAGATAATAAGTAATTGACATAACCTTTAGTTCCAAGATGGGCAGCTATGTCAAACAATGGTATGTGGCGTTGGACATCGTCATCAGACCACACGTATATTAAATTCAAGATTGAAATGGGAATCAGACAGAATAAAGCCTATAGGTATCCCACGAAAACAGTCTGGGAGACATAAAGGAGGGACTTGACTTAAGCTTGCCGGAAATTAAAACCTCGATAAGGAATCCAGTAGAGTTTGAGGAAGTAGCAGAGGCTGTAACCTCAGCCATAGTGACCTCATAACAGGACACCTGCTCAATCACCAAGGAGTGCATAAATAGGAGTGTGCGCTGGTGGATCAATAACTTGAAAACGCAATGAAGACAGGTATGAAGACTGCTTAACCTTGCAAGGCATAAAGGACAATGGGCAAAATATCGTGAGGCCCTTGTCAACTACAACCTGGCAATTAGACCAGCAAAGGAAGCAGCCTGGAAAGCATTCTGTGAGGAAGTGGACGGCATGGCTGCTCAAGCCAGACTTCACAAAATCCTCACTAGCATACCAACTAATCCAGTAGGTATGTGGAGGAAGGAGAATGGGAAATATATACAGAAAGTATTTGAGACGGTGGAATTACTCCTTAAAACTCACTTCCATCAATATTATTTGGCAGATAACATCGACGAGAATGCGAACTCTGAGAGACAATGGTTCTCAGGCACTTCAGTAAAATCCAATGGCGGTGGGAACATCCCAACTGCTCAAGTCACCTGGGCCAGATAGAATCTTTCCAGCCGTCCTGCAAGAAGCAGGAGAGAATGTTATGACAGTCCTATGCAGATTATTCAGGGTTAGCCTAGCAGCAGGGATCGTTCCCAATGCCTGGATGGCAGTGAAGGTTATCTTTATTCTAAAGCCAGGGACAATTGATCATACCAAGACCAAGGACATGAGACCAGTCTTCCTGTCCTCCTTCACTCTTAAAACATTGGAAAAACTGGTTAATGTACATGTTGGGGAGAGGAGGCTAACTAGGGCTCCTTTACGTTCAAAAAAACAGGAATCTCAACCTGGTAAATCAAGTGAGACAGCTCTCGAACAGCTCGCTGGGATGTCGGAGAAATCACTTCACTTTCAGGAAATATCCCTCTGCATCTTCCTAGACATTGAGGGGTCTTTTATTGACGCAACCTTCGATTCCATGGTTAGGGCAGCAGAGGTGCATAGCGTGGGGACCACTATATATAGGTGGACTAGAGCCATGATGAATGAAAAGGTGGTAATTAACACCATTACAATTGTCCAGGAGGAGTTTGGTCCCTTTTATTGTGGAATCTAGTGGTGAACGAACTCATTCAGGGACTAAATTCCAGACAATGCTTTTGCCAAGGACACGCAGATGACCTTGTCATAGCAATGATAGGCAAATTGTCTGATACAGTCAGGAGTATGGCACAAGGTGCGCTGGACATTATGGAAGATTTCTTGATTAAAAATACTTTACCAACGGCGTTATGTTTTGGTTTATTTTATTTTATATCTCAAATGCTACCAGTTTTGGCAACTCAATATTGCCATCTTCAGCCCCTGCATAATGAAGGAGTATACATGTAGTGATATAAGGGTTTCCAGTTCAAGTTTACAATTGACAGGTATTCCTAATGGCGCTTGAACTTAAAAATAATTGAATTGTTATCGTTATATCGAGTCTATGTGTACATCCAGCACAAATATGCTAAAAGATACGTAATATTTGTAAATAGCATTAAACCAAACCTTGAAACGTCCCCTTTTTAAACAATTTTACATACGACTGTGCTTAACCTGACGCACAATATTTTTTTTAGCGCAACGCAATCTGACTTTCAAAATTCCCTACAAAAGAATGGCCCTGACTAACATTAAACTATACCTTTCACAAATCACTTACCTCACAAAAATCTTCGCTGCTCAAGCTACTGCAATACAGCGAGCGCCACTACTGCCAGCTAAATAAAAGATTCAAACTATGGAAGGCACTAACTACTGATAGGGATAGTTAGCAAATGAAAGATATTAATAGAGAACAAAGAATGTATTTACCTTGATATCATCATATATATATATATATATATATATATATATATATATATAGCAGTTCATGACAAATTACAAAACTCCGCCATCTCTCTCCCCACATCCACCACTGCTGGCGGCTCACCTCCAACTGCGCAACGCTACGCACTGTTCACAGCCAGCTGCTTAACACTACAATGGCGAGTATTACAACAATGCAAAGCAGCCACAGACTGCACACAGCACAGCCAGTGATTTTCATACAGAGGTGGCGTTACCAATAAAAAAACCTAAACAGCCTACTTACATAGCCCCCATGCTCCCCACAAAAAATTTTACAAATTTTGTAGGGCACTGGCCAATACATATTTGTTAAAAATTTTTTTTCACAATTACAATAGCAAAGAAATCAAATGCACACACTTATTGATACAATGTTGGTCAAAAGCTAAAATTTTCTCACAGTCCATAAAGACAGTCCTGATTCATCACAGTAAAATTACAGTGTTTTTCCTTTTTTTTAAAGTCTGAACAGTGAAAGAGAATGCACACAGAAGTAGTGGATTTCCATGCAGTCTTGAAGAAGTAGTGTCCTTCCAACGGAAAGACAGTGCTGACTCTTGACATGCTGACAGGTAATGGGCCACAACAGAGCAAACCCACAGCGGAGTCAATCGAAGTTTTGAAGAATATCGTTTGGTAGGTCATCACAGAGCAGACCCACTGCAGTCCTGGTAGAGATTACGGTATTGGTGGGCCACCAGAGGTGCAGACCCACTGCAGTCCTTGTAGAACTAATGGTACTGGTGAGTCAGCAAAGACGCAGACCCACTGTAGTCCCTGTAGAGATGATGGTACTGGTGGGCCACCAGAGGTGCAGACCCACTGTAGTCCTTGTAGAGATTACGGTACTGGTGGGCCATCAAAGATGCAGACCCACTGCAGTCCTTGTAGAGATGGCCAGCAGCCATCTGTTGTGACTGTGCAGGTGCACAATCACCATCAAAGAGTCTTGCGGATAATATAGCAAGTCCATAACCACCACTTGTGCACTCACAAAGTTTTTGGAATTGTCCTTAGAACCAGCAATGCTGTTATCCTGTCCCTTGCTGAATTATTAACACACATACAAACACTAACAGTCCCTACTTCTCACATATTGTCCATATACTATGACCAACAGAAACGTGTGCAGTGAAATGTAACTTACAAGTTAATAATATGATGAACTGGTGTCAATTACAATTTTATAACATAAGAATACAATTACAAAGGTACAAAATACATCATTAAAGAACATAACAATACAGATAACATTTGTAGTACAGGCTTTACAAAAGAATCAAAATAACATATACAACAGTGTTACAGGAATTATGACATAAGTAGATACATAAAAGATCAGAATAAATTTTGAAACATTCACTTCACACATGAGCATTAAAACAAAATAGAATAAATAAAGTCTAAGCATATTTACAAGTTAAATAACATATTATTAATACCAATTATATTTGAGGATAACAGTATTCCTCATCATAGTGAATAGTATTAGAAAAGAAAAAATTCTATGAAACTACACAGAGACAGGAAGAAAACAAATACACAAGGGTACACAAACACATAGGGGGATAACACAATGGAAAGGACAGGGTTCGTTTTCAGTGTAACTTTTGGTACTGCAGTCCAACCCAAAACTTCATTCCATAGATCTTTCGTCTTATTTCCACATTTGTTTCCACCAAAAAAATCCTATTCAAGCATGCTTTCTGTATATATATGTTCACATATTTCTTACCTCATTATTTATTTTCCATTATCTTACTTCATCATTTATTTCCAAGAAAATCCTACCTAAACCTGTTGTCCCTAAACCCTACTTTGTTTGGTTCATATCCTCTTTCAAAATACTGTTTTGGCCAAACCATTTTCTTATAGATTTTCAATGTATTTCTTCCAATTCATCACAACGTGTTCTCTTATATAGTCTACCCCCTCTTAAGCTAACTTAAATCTACTGAGCTCAGATATATATACCAAGGGACGAGGCAATGCAGCATCACATAAAACAATTAATATAAACAGCAATGAAAAAAAACGCAGATTTGTGAAGCAAGCAGCATTAAGAAATTAGTAAAGCAATTGTAATATTACAGCTAATCTAAGGCAATGTGCAGCAAACAATAAAAATAAATCATTAGTAAAACTGGCTTAACAGAATAATACAAAGTCAAATTCAATAACACTATTCCTGGCAAACAGCAGCAACTTATACCTAAACATGACATAGCTCCAGCAGAAAAAATATTACAGTAAAAATGGCCATGTATGTCACATCTTAACACTAGAGTGATGCATCACGAGAACTTACACTAGCAGATAAGTTACCAAATCGTAAAGAAATTATTTATGCAATTCCAGTGAAGGGAAATGTCTATTTATGTGCCCTCGTTTTCTTGGAAGTAGATCACAAAACTATTATTTACTCGATCTGTAGACAGAAAATATTTATATTAGTGCATCTATAAAATTTTATTTTTACCAATGCTGCAGTGCACCTAGAAACTAGATATTAAACAAAATGGGCAAAGCAAGGCGTGAAACGTCATTCACTAGCCATATGGCATTCCTCTCAATTAGCACGACAATAGCCGTGAAATGTTTCTCAATGTTTTCAAGTTCGACCGTGTCGTTTTTGCGATGCTTTCTACAAAGGAACGTCAATAGCGAGGATAATGGCCTCCCCTTTTTTTTTCTACCTGTGCCGCTGGAAGGCTAATGGCTTTTTTTTCGGGCGGCTGTCGCCCTGGTGGGTGCCCGCGACGCATTACATGCAGGTGGTCACTTAACTTTCGTACGGAAATATTTACGACAGCAGTTTGCGCTACAGTGGCAGTCTCATATAAAAATATTTCACAGGTCAAGAATTAGCGTTGCAAATCTGTAGAAACAAAATCCTATAAATGTAAGTGCCCAAAAAAATATTCGTCAGCATTGTGATACATTCACGCATATACACACATTTCATTTCATAACTCTTAAAGTACGATTCCTGGTTTCCAACATACGTCTTCACAAGGCAGAGTTCCTAACCGCTACTCATTACTCCTTACCTTATTACACATATATATATTCGTCGACGCTTCTTTAATATTTCATCATATGAAACACGTAGCATAATCAAATTCCTCATATAGCATCAGCTTCTTGACCATAAACATACCTCAGCAGCATAATACATATTGTCGTCGTAAAAATAACATCATAACACTTCAGTCAACTCTTAAAATCGTCGTAGCTTCCTCCAATAGTTTCAAAACCTAAAAAAAATTCTCTGCTCATGTCAAAAGTGTCATCCGCCTCAAACGCACTTCAAAAATCATGATCCCATACCAAATACATCATTCAAAGCTCTCATAGTATCACAATGGTTCCGAAAAAAATATGAACATTTCACGAAGTACAGACAAAATACAATTTCGTAAGTGTGAAGTTATCCACCTGTGTAATTACGTAAACATGTGTCACTGATGCAGTAAAAAAAATGTTTATCTCTCAGTTAAATGATCAGATAGCTGTGTAATTTGTGTTAGAGAAATATGGTACCGATGTTTAAAGTTGTATAAGCAAATACCATATTAGCTAGGGTTCCTTGTGGTTTCCACACACATGGTACACAAAGTAAGCGTGTACCCCCCTGAGGATTAATGTAATTATACCCTCAGGTGTTACAGATTATTGCAATGGAATGAAATGTATCACGGAATACCTTTGTATCATTGTACTTCAAATATCTTTAAAAAAATGTTTTAAGTACAAAATTAATCACTCAAATGCGTATCCTGTAGCGCTAAATGCGCGTCTTGCTGTAAGATAATTCTGTGGAACTGTCATAGTTATCGTCCTCTGTAAGCAAAGTTCTGCTAAAGTCAACGTACTTACCTCATGATACACAAAAGTAAAATGCTTTGCGTATAGATATCTTAGTTATTACGCTTATTGCCGTGATGAGGAAAGTACTGTACTGTAACGTATTGTTGTGCTACGAAAAAGGCTGTCTCATTGTTGCTATACCACAAAAGTTACTACTAAAACATGTTTTAATTTCTTGAAGAATTCAGAAAGCTGTGCAGATATAAAACAGATACACCGCAAAAGCAACATTGTAAATTGTCACTCATTAGTAGCGTCGTGATAAAATCGTGTAGCTGTCACATAAACTAACCACTGTGTCATCTGGTATCTCACAGAAAGTACTTCAAAAAGGATGTATTTTCAAGCAAACCAAAATGTTGCATTAAAATCTCATTAGCAGTACTGGTAAATGCTCTAAGTATGTGAGCCTTATAGTCGTTACGTAATCGTGCAACTAACAAGCAAGAATGTACAAATACAACAACACTGTGTCGTCTATTCACAATAACAATGCATTCGTAATTTTTGTTGAAATAAGTTCTCTTGGTTCTTGACTGGATATTTAACTTCAAACATTGTTGCATATTAACAGATTCTAAATCTGACAATGCATACTAGTAATGTACAGTGAAAAATTTTATGGCGAAGACTAAGTTAAAAAGCAGATTATCTTTCAATAAAAGGTTTTACATGTGAAGTGTGGTGCAATCCTTTACTCTTCATAGTACTCAGAGTTTGAACTTGAATGCAATTATCATGCGGTATACGTCGGTAAAGAATGCTAAAATTTTTCTCAAGGCTAGCGTCTTATGTTATTTTTCTCGGAGCCAGCGGGCGCACGCGGCTGCCTGCTTGTGCGAGTCATTGTCTGTCTCTTTGTTGGCGCACGCCGTTATTGGGATTAGGAGACCTAACTTCTACAAATTCACTTTGACGAGAAGGCCCTGCCCTGTTTAAATCCCGCCAGTTCTGATGCAATTCAGGTCTGTCGTTACGAATATATCGTCTGTCGTCATGTCGGTAGGTTCCGTAGTTTCTTCCTTGTCCGTCACGTGGTGGAGAATTTCTCCCTGAATCGTAACTGCGCGCTGGACCGTTGCGTCTAAAGCTATTCTGTCTCCCGTGATAATAATAGTTCTGGTTGCCAAATTGTTTGTTCCTCTGATTGTCTCTGTGATAGTCATTACCGCGGAGAGGTGATCTTTCCCTGTAGTTATTACTACTCTGCCAACGGTTGTCATACGGGTGGTGTCTGTTTCGGTCACGATTTATGTTGTGAGAATAGCCTTGTCGCGTCCAGTTATTATTTCTTTCATCACGGAATTGCGACGGATGTGATCTGTAATTGTTGTGCTCGTGCGTTCCGCGATTGTCAGTGTCAATTTCCAGTTCTTGTAAGAGTCCTTGAAATGCTTCAATGTCGTCTTTGCAACATCCTGCCAAAATAATATGTCGTAAATGCTCAGGCAGTTTGATTAAGCAAATGCGGATGAGTTCTGAGGGGCTGTATGGGTTTGACAGGTACTGATTCTTGTGCAACATATCTTCAAAATATTTCACAAGACTGGAGAATTCAGATTGTTCGAAATGTTTCATCATTATGATGCCATGTTTTACTCGGTCAGAGTATCTAATGTGTCCTTTAAGTTTTCCTGAGTTTTTGCAAGTTGCGTAACCGAATCGGTAGATGCAACTGAGTCAAATTTAGCTTGCAAGGTCTCATGATTTTCGTGAACAGTAGTTTGCAGTTCTTTTATGGCTGCTTCGTGATTCTGTAGTGCATTTTCATGCCGCGAAAAAATAGGTTGGAAATGCTCACAAATTTGTGTTTTTACGTCATTACAGACTTTTTGACATTTCGATTCAATGTGATGTAACTCAGTAGTTAAATCCTCACGTGTTTGTTCAAGAGTTTGCTCCAATGAGTCTAACTTTTGAAGCTGTTGCTGTGTTTGTCTCTGATTTAGTTCCATTGTGTCTAATTTTTGAAGCTTTTGCTGTGTTTGTCTCTGATTTTGTTCCATTGTGTCTAACTTTTTAAGATTTTGTTCCACTGTGTCTAGCTGTTGCTGTGTTTGTCTCTGATTTTGTTTCATTTGTTGCATTAATTGCAATAATAATGAATGAGTGTCTGGAATCTGTTCCTCTATGCTTTTCGGCAGTGCATTTGCACCGGCAACATTCACATTTTGACTAGCAGAAATTGTGTCTTGACTTATTTGAGAAAACGGTGAGGACGCAAAACCTGAATCTACAGTATTTGCAAAATTGTGTCCCGTCATTTCGGATTCCTGAGGCGAGCTATTGCCGACCGATCGATCGATAATGCTTCCCTGCTCACTAATTGTTTCACTGTCCACGCCATTGTTTGCCGCCCGCTCCATTTCCCTATGCACAATTACCAAATTATTACTTTGAACATCAGTTAATTCATTACTCGGTGGCGCTAACACACTGCTTTCGTTTTCACTGTCATTTCGCAGTTTACTTTGGAGCCTAGTATTACGTTTTTCACACGCCATTATTGTCACAGTATTTCACACAACAACACAGAAAAACACAATTTGAAGAGCAAAAATAAGAGAACACATTAACATAACACTGAAAATAATATCTAATTAATTGCAGCTGCGAAATACTTGGTGCAAATCTACATGCATGCCACAACTGTTTTACTGTACAACAATGAAAAACTACAACTACAAAGGAAATTCTCTCTATAATCACGCGCTGGCAATAAACAAAAGCTACACTAATTACACAAACTACAAGGAAAAAAAATCAGAAGATTCCAGTGAGGTATCCTAGGCTAAGGGTCGACATATGAAACGTCCCCTTTTTAAACAATTTTACATACGACTGTGCTTAACCTGACGCACAATATTTTTTTTTAGCGCAACGCAGTCTGACTTTCAAAATTCCCTACAAAAGAATGGCCCTGACTAACATTAAACTATACCTTTCACAAATCACTTACCTCACAAAAATCTTCGCTGCTCAAGCTACTGCAATACAGCGAGCGCCACTACTGCCAGCTAAATAAAAGATTCAAACTATGGAAGGCACTAACTACTGATAGGGATAGTTAGCAAATGAAAGATATTAATAGAGAACAAAGAATGTATTTACCTTGATATCATCATATATATATATAGCAGTTCATGACAAATTACAAAACTCCGCCATCTCTCTCCCCACATCCACCACTGCTGGCGGCTCACCTCCAACTGCGCAACGCTACGCGCTGTTCACAGCCAGCTGCTTAACACTACAATGGCGAGTATTACAACAATGCAAAGCAGCCACAGACTGCACACAGCACAGCCAGTGATTTTCATACAGAGGTGGCGTTACCAATAAAAAAAACCTAAACAGCCTACTTACAACCTCTCTGTATATCTAGCACAGTAGATTAAAACTTGTGAACACATTTGTTATTCATAAAACTATTTTACATGACAGATTTGCGAGGGAGGATTTATAAGGGAGCATGTAAAATCATTAAAAAGATCAGCACTAGACAGCTTCGTACAAGCAAAGTGTCATTTTTTAAATAATGAAATCCTATAAAATTCTTTCAGATGAGGGATCGCCTAGTGTATATGAGTTCCAATCGTTTATTTAAAGTAAAATATCACATAATAAGATATGAATTACAATTGTTTGCATATTTACAGCCTGGGCAGTTTCACAGATGGTAAGACAAGCAGTTGTCACAGTTTAGAAAATAACTTGACACAAAACCCAATGGCAATCGACATATTAAGACAGAGTACCATGCATAGCGAACACTACGAAAATTAATAACCAACTGGTGGCCTAAGTTATATAGTAACATTTTACTTGAAATGAACGATTGAGACTCATATACACTACGCCATCCCTCATCTATAAGTATTTTATGGGATTTCATTACGAAAAAAAGACACTCTTTGTTTGTACGGAGCTGTTAACTATATGCTGTCTAGTGCTGATCTTTTTAATGATTTTACATGCTCCCTAGTAAACCTGTCGTGTAAAATAGTTTTATGAATAACAAATGTGTACACAGGTTTTAGTGTATTGTGCTAAATATACAGAGAGGTTTGGTTTAATACTAATAACAAATATATACATATGTTGTAGCATATTTGTGCTGGATGTACACACAGACTTGATTTAACGATTACATCTCCTTTATTTTTAAGTTTAAGAGCCATTATGAAAACCCGTCAATTGAAAACTTGAACTGAGTACCCTTATATCTCTACATGTATACTCCTATTTATGAGGAGCCTAAAGGTGGCAATATTGAGATGCCTAAACTGGTAGAATTTGAGATATAAAATAAAATAAAGCAAAACATATGGTCGTTGGTGAAGTTTTTGGATCAAGAAATACGTACCAGTAGATGTCCCCCAGACAATAACGGAGCGACAGAGATTGTGCGAGATTCGTGCATTAAACAGGATCTAACGGTTAATCCTAAGAAGTATATCAAACACTCAAGTTGGAAGCTAAAGCTCTTCGATGAAGCTCTACCTGTGGAGGGGACAGTGAAGTATCTAGGGGTAACCTTAGATGAGAAACTAACATGGCCCCCTCACATTAAGAGTATTTTCTCCAAGGCGAAAGGTATTACAGTGAGTAGCAGAAGAGCTCTTGGCAAAAACTGTGGCCTAAGCCCCACAGGTATGAATTGGATATACACGACGGTGGGTAAACCTAGGATCTCATACAGGGTCGTAATGTGGTCTAAGAAGGTAGAACAGTAGATTGCAGCTAAGGATCTTGCTAAGATGCAGAGACTTGCCTTCTTAGTCAATGGCGGAATTAGGAACACACCAACCGCTGGGATAGAAGCCATGCTGGACATGCCTCAAATACAACTTTTTGTCAAGATGAAGGCAGCAGCTGGTGCATACAGACTCAAAACTGGTACAAACTGGATCTCATTGGGATATCCAGAATCACACACTAAAATAGCGAGTGAGCTAAATATAAGAATGGTTGGGGAAATGCCGACCGACTATGTAATAACTCCCAAGGGCTTCAAGAGGTATTACAATATAATAATTGGAAGCAGGGAGCAGCGGGAAAAAACAATTCCACACCGTATGGGGGACATTGTCTTGTTCACTGATGGGGTCGAAATCAGACCAAGGTGCTGGGGCCGGGGTCTACAGGGTTAGCAAAGACTGGATGGCACCATCTCTTTAGGAAAACTGGCCTCGATATTCCAAGCCGAAAATACTGCAATCAGGGCGTGTGTGGAGGAGAATGTG
Organism: Schistocerca nitens; assembly: GCF_023898315.1. Taxonomy (NCBI): domain Eukaryota; kingdom Metazoa; phylum Arthropoda; class Insecta; order Orthoptera; family Acrididae; genus Schistocerca; species Schistocerca nitens. The sequence goes on from NC_064614.1 coordinate 1,030,978,163, forward strand.
CATAGATGCTACAGGGACCGTTGCGTCTACATCTATTCAGACAGCCAGGCAGCCCTGAAATCATTCCCAGCTCCTGCAACAAGATCGAAGATTGTTACAGAATGACACAGGGTTCTTGTGGAGCTAGGCTGGAAGCAATAGGGTAAACCTTGTGTGTGTCCCTGGCCACTCACTGATCGGTGGCAATGAATAAACCAACAGATTGGTCGGAATGGAGACAAAGACTCCTTTCATTGGACTGGAACCTGTCCTGACAATCACCAAGGCTACGATAAAACTAGAACTATGCAAATGGCTCAGAAGACAGCACGTAGAATACTGGACCAATGTCTATAAACAAAAACATGGTAAGGTAGTGATGCCAAAGCCATGTTTTAAAAGTAGCTCTGCAATCTTCGGCTTGAACAGGAAAGAGATTAAACTCATGGGAATTTCAAAAAACACCTACACACTATGTATATAACAGAAGAAGACTCTAAATGTAGAATCTATGATGAGAGTGAAGAAACTGCATCACACCTAATCTTCGAATGCACGGACTGGAGAGCCAGAGAGACAGAATTTTCGGGACAACTACACCCAAAGAAATTGTGTGTAACGAAGAACTGGTGAATAGACTCCTAGCACTATATAAGGGCATTCGTTAGCTATACTAGGTATACACGGGCCGATACCGCACAATAAACTCGGTTTCGGTACTAGCAGTGACGGGTTAGACCAAAGCTGTTTTAGCTTCCCTGCCAAAATCAAATCAAATAAAATCAAAAAGTCAGAACAACACTAATAGCCAGGTGGTGAAATACATTACAATGAAAGAGACAAGACGGCTGCTGTGGCCGAGCGGTTCTAGGCGCTTCAGTCCGGAACCGCGATGCTGCTGCGGCCGCAGGTTCGAATCCTGCCTCGGGCATGGGTGTGTGTGATGTCCTAAGGATAGTTAGGTTTATGCAGTTCTAAGTCTATGGGATTGATGACCTCAGAAGTTAAGTCCCATATTCTTTGGAGCCATTTGAACCATTTGAATTTTTGAAACAGGCAATAACAAAGTTAAAAGGTTTCAGGCTTCTCAGGTATACGATGTTGACTGACCAGTAACATCAAGAAGAGGTACTTGACAAACACTCAGATACATGATGAAACAGTAACTATGTTGCTGCATGTGTCTATGCGGAAACAAACACACACACGCACACGCAACGCGTACTCGATGGACAAATTAATCATCGTATGTTCTCACTGTTTCATAAAATTGTAGCTTAACAGTATACATCAAAATTTTTCTTAATCGGTAGGTTATAAGAAACTTAATTTCCTATATGCATATCTGGTTATCCGATAATACAGAAAACAAAAAAGGCAAAAGAGATTACCATAAATGAATTGACGTATGTTTCGAATCTTGAATAAATGTAAGCACGTAATTTAATAAAATTGTCTATATCGCACTACAATTAAGACGCATACTCTTCATGTTGTTGTTTACGTAAGTTGAATTCAACTTTAACTGTCACAGCAGAACCTAAATACTTTTCCTAATAATGAGTAGCACCATCCACGAGATCTGATTCATAGGTGCAGGAACTTAGCCATACCGTGTGTGCGTTTGTAAGTGATAGTATTGTTTGAAACAAAGAATTTAAAATGATAACGTTTAGCCGGTCGTTGTGGCTGAGCGGTTCTAGGCGCTTAAGTCTGGAACCACGCGCGACCGCTACGGTCGCAGATTCGAATCCTGCCTCCGGAATGGATGTGTGTGATGTCCTTAGGTTAGTTAGGCTTAAGTAGTTCTACGTTCTAGGGGACTGATGACCTTAGATGTTAAGTTCCATAGTGCTCAGACCCGTTTGAACCATATTTTGAAAACGTTTAGCTTTGTTGCCAGATATAAACCATTAGTGTAACACATCGCTGAAACGACAGTATCACCTGTCTTGAAACAGTTCTCCTGTGTTTGAAGATTCCCTCCTCCCCCCCCCCCTCTTACAATTAAACAGTATTTCTACTCGGTTAATGTCGCACACGCCTAATCTGTTTGCAAATAGTTTAGTTAGTATGGGACTATTTAATTGAGGTGTTACAATAATAGTATATCTCTGCACCGCATACTGCTCAGTTTCGGGCATCATTATTCCATTACTCTTCATGTGTGTTTATTTATTTCTCAACATAAGCACCCTTACGACGAACACATTTCCTCAACTACTCAACTAGACCAGTTTGTTGCAAACTGCCTGACTTTGTTGACGGAGTGATAGCCTCATCTACCCTTGCGCCGCTTCATCGTTATGACGTTTATTCAATACTTTTGATTGTGAAGTTCGCATATGTCGGTAAAGTATATGTGCTCAGTTTTGTTGGTTTGGAAACGCACATTTACTTCAGTTTGATTTGCAAACAGATGAAAATCGGATGGGACCGAGCTGAGGCTCTATGAAGAATGATCGATGACAGTGAACCCAAGACGTCGGATTGTTGCAGATGCCGGAGAGCTCGTACGTGGTCTGGTATTGTCATGCTGAATGAGAGGCCACTGCATGTGTGGATAAAACCTCCGAATCTGAAACTCGATTCCAACACGCAGTTTCTCACGCACCGACATTCGAGTAGTTACATTACACACCACCGTGTTACACACCGCAGTCCCTAGTTTCCTAGTAGCAGAGGGTTGCAGCTTGCCTCGGTGATGCGAGAGAGTCGACCGTACAACAAGCCCGATATGTAATATTTCAACCGATAATTAGAGCGGAATACAAAATTTGGGGACACTTCTTTTCAGCACGTCCTCGTATATCAGTTCTGCAGACAATATCTTCAATGTAGAAATGTGATACACCAGCATCGAACGTCGTCGTCACGACGTTAAATAGGAACCCTGCAACGAGATGACTTCAGCAAAAGTGGAAATTTTTGAAAAAGACTACTAAATGCGACCTCTTCTAAACTGTAAAAGTAGTATACTATCCGTTCTCTCTATAAAAGTAAAATGTTGTTTCAGCCATTATATTGTAATCTGGCGGTCTACAACACTGTCGATGCAACAGTAACAACATTTTAATATAGTGTTTACTCCATATAACTCTCTGTAATTTTTCTAATCGTTTGATACACATGGTCTCCTTTGATTCAGCGCACTAACTATGTTTTGCTAATTCTGATTTCTCATGCAGTAATTAAATATTTTTGTGATGTGAACAGATTTACAAGCTGCCGTTATATGGAGTGGAACATAGCCTGCCATAAACATGCTCTGTTGTCACTGGTCGAGATCCGCAGGTCCGATTTTTGAAATTAACAGCTGACGTACGCGGGTTTGGGGCTGCGTTGTTTATATTACCAAGCTGCGTGGGTTTTACAATAGAGCGATATTGGGACTATACACTTGTGGAACTATATTCAACTGCAGAGAATGACATCTATTCAGTATTTTTGATTACGAATTTCGCATATGTCGGTAAAGTATATGTGCTCAGTTCTGATGTTTTTGAAACGCACATTTACTTGAATTTGATTTTTTCACTTTGGAATCCCACATGAGAAATTATCCTCTGTTGACTAAAACAGTTTAGTTCATTCAATATAACATAACGAGATTACGTCACCAGTTCATTACACGGCCATTTACACTATTTAATAGATGGAGAATTCCCAATAAGTTGTATGGGACATACTGTTCGCTCACGAACTGCGCCACCGCATATGCTGTTTCACCGCCGCTTAATGTACTATTGATCCTTTTCTGATTCATCACTTCTTCCATTGCTGGTACTGGTGCAGCCCAGGAAACACAACACTTTCGCAGTTAACACTCCTGCTGGCACAAGTTATACTCGTATTACGAGGGTGAGTCAAATGCAAACCTTAAATTTGTAATAACAAATCGAAATTTCGCGCCGTTATCCTGTAAGTTGGTAAGCGTGCTACAAACAGTTTTCAGAATGGCCTGTAGGGGGCAGCATAGTGCAAATGCACACATACCGTCGCAATATCAGTATAAAGATGGCCGCCCACTTGAGACTTGCACCAGGGAAGAACAGCGTTCTGTTATTCAGTTTTAGCGTAGTGAAGGTGTGAAACCTATTGAAATTCATCGACGAATGATGGTTCAGTACGTTGAAGCATGTTTGTCACAGCAGCAAGTCTACGAATGGAATAGGAAGTTTGCAAATGGTGTGACTTCAGTGGAAGATGTTCCTGTGGCTGCATCTGCAGCAGCAAAGTGAGACACTACGAACAGTAACAAATCTATTACTTCGAGGGCAGATCCGAGCAAAAAACCCTACATTTCACTGTCATCGCCATTTGCGACTTTATTGGTGTTAAGCAAGAGCTATCTGGAGCACAGGGTGTGTGTTTTCTGATATAAGCTGGTTTTACCTCTGTGCCAGTGATAGCCGTGTGTTGGTTAGGAGAAGATCAGATGAGAGCCTGCAACCAACGTGTCTTCGTGCTAGACACACTGTACCCACACTGCATTTATGGTATGAAGTGTGGTATCGTATGAGCAGGAGCACTGTCGTGGTTATACCATGCTTCCTGATTGCAAATGTGTACATCACTGTGGTGATTCGTAATGTGCTGTCATTCATGAACTGCATTCCAGCGAGTGTTTCCCAACAGGATAACGCTCGCCCACGTACGGCTGGAGTAATACAACTTCCTCAACAGACGATCGTCATGTTGCCTTGGTCTGCTCGGTCACCAAATCCGTCTCCAATCGAGCACATGTGAAATACCATCGAACGCCAACTCTAGCTTCATCCACAACCAGCACTAACAGCCCCCGTATTAACCGACCAAGTGCCAAAGGCATTTAACTCCATCTCTGAAACTGACATCCGGCATCTGCACAACACAATCTATGCACGTTTGCATGCTTGTATTGAACGTTCTAGTCGCTTCACCTGTTATTAATGTACCACAATTTCACCTTTGCAATGGCTTATCTTGCTCTGACATTACCTTCTTGTCTTTAAATGTTAATCACTTAAATACATTACCTGGACAAATATATTCTTGAAATTTCATTACTTATTTTTAGCTGTTGCAATTTTCTGCTCTAAGTGTATGTTAAATGATAAAAACTTTTTAGCTATGAAAATTGGCTACATATACAAGAAGGCCTCTATGCCTGATTACTCAGGGTTGAAAATGTTGGGAACCTCTGACGGTACTGCATTTTGCCTGGTTTAGGGAGTTCTTTATTTCTGAATATTTACATTATATTCTCATCCTGTGAAATTTCATTATTTATATTAATTAGGCTGATTGTTCATCATCTTAAAATGTCTGTAAAATTGAAATTCAGAAGTATGACACTACATAAGGAAACTAGTGCTGAAAATTTGTCCTGGAGGCCTGCTCAACATACTCTCACTGTTACTACATTACAATTTCTGCAAAACTGAATTTAAGAAGTTTGGAATTGTGTAAGGAACATGGTGGTGAAATTTAACAAGGAGGCCTATTTAACACTTTAATTGTTGTATGAGCTGCCTATTAATTTCTGAATTTGTAAAACTGAATTTAACAAACATTTAATTACGTATAGAACTTCTTCATGTCGAAAATTTAACACGAACATCTCCATGGATTTCTTGGTTTTATATTAACTGGGTTTGTTGTATGTTATTATGTTGTAAACTCTTAAGATTGTCTTATATATATATATATATATATATATATATATATATATATATATATAGAGAGAGAGAGAGAGAGAGAGAGAGAGAGACAGAGACAGAGAAACTGGAAAGAGATTGTTGTATATAAAGCTGAATTTAGGGCCCAATCCTTCCAGCTTCGTTTTCCTTAAATTTCGATTTGCCAGATCTTTCTTCCTTAATGTCTAAATGATCATTGGATTCTTGTACCTTGTTTTTCCTAAATATGTTGTTGGCTCTATTTCGTCAGTTCCTTTGTTGTACTGAGAATAAAAACCATTCAGTTCGTCATTATAGCTACAGGACTGGTAACCGTTGGAACAATGTTTCTTTTATTTCTACTTTAGTTGCAGTTGATTTGTTTACAATTTCTGCCTTAATTCTGTTGACTGCTGTACAGTGGTCTGTTCAATTGATTCCAAAGTAGTGTTCCTGTCTGTGATAGCCGCTACACCTATCTCCTAGTAAATATTAATGTAAAAATCCGCAACTGATATTGCAATACGTTACCACCAATAAATTATATGTTTTATTTTATTTTTTTATCTTTTGGGAATGTATTAAATTCCCTGAACAAGTTCTGTTTCTGTAAGACATATTGTTTCACAATACTAAATGACTAATGAGTAATGAAATAAATGGCTCGCTTTGTCAGCCGACAAAATCCATCGAAATATTGAAATTTATGGGAACAGAGTCAATCGGATTTTAATCAAGTGGACCCCATTTGCGTGTTGTATGCGAAGCACTGACTGTGTCTACTGTCTGGTGTCGTAACACACCCCTGGCTACTGTTGGTTGCATGGTATCATGCTTCATGGATGCTGTGTGATCTGTACACTGCATTGCCTGGCAGCGTCATGAGGATCTTGCTCACATTAGGAGGAAGACTGCCAATTATCTTCATTCAGTTTCACTTTACGTTTAATGAACTTGTAATGCATTCGAAGACTCCGTATTTGCTTTTCACATGCAATTTTCGATTAAATTCTTCCTGAGAACGGTATGAAATTGTTCCATTGTATTTAAAATCTTCTTCATAATTGCTGTTTTATAGAAAAAGGCATTTATTATGTCTAATGCCTCTTTGATCTACTTGACCTCAGCTTGTTGCTTAATATTGTGAAGAAGAATTCATTTCCGCTACTTCTTTGTAGATGATAAGAAATATTGGAACACACTATCATCAGAAGAAAACGCTGGACGAAATCAATGTAAACAACTAAAGCTTAACAAGGACAAACGCCATGGAATCTCATACAGGACAAAAACAGGAACTTGGTATTTACGATAACTGAGACAAAAATATCATTAATATGACAGCAAACAGTTAAATAAACTAAAAGGCAGAAAGCACGTGGATGATTATGTAATAGTTTACAGTCGAATTAATCGAACAACTAGAGCGAAGCGTGACGTAGCAAATTAAGTGAAACAATTGGAAGAAGAAGATTCACAGCTCTACGTTCTTAAAAGAAAGAATAGCATCAATAAGGTTAAAAACAAGGAGAGGCTAGCTCAAAAACATAGGTGCATATTCTCCTGATTCCAAGTCTGCCATGAACGCCTTCAAAAGCAACTAGGCCAAAATGAGAAAGCTTAACTGAGTAAATATAGAGAATTCAAAGCATATAAAGGAAATTTGCTGATAACTCGAACACCAGGAAAAGTTGGAGACCACGCAGTAACTAACATTGGAGATGAATTACGTCACTTTGCAACGTATAACGAAATGAAATTAACAACAATCTCTTTAGAAAGAAGGATATTCATAAATTCACAAATTATTGACTATGTTATGGTGACCAGAAAACTCGGAGGACTAGTACATGTAACAGTACATAGAGGTAGCGACATAGTCAGATGGTTTCTTGGTGATTGCCCAGGTAAACCTCATTACTAGATGGAAGAAACAGACTATTACGAGCAATTAACGTAAATACGAAGTCTTCAGTCTACCTTCTGCAACAGAATAGTGTAAGAAGCCTATTTCACCAACAACTCACCCATTATTCCGAAAATATATTACCAGTACCTAGTATACACTGAGGACCCAAGAAACTGGTATACCTGCCTAATATCGTGTAGGGTCTATGCGAGCACTCAGAAGTGTCGCAACACGACGTGCCATGGACTCGACTATTGTCTGAAGTAGTGCTGGAGGAAATTGACAGAATGAATCCCGCAGGGCTGTCAACAAATCCGTAAGATTACGAAGGGGTGGAGGAGGTCTCTCCTGAAGAGCACGTTGCAAGGCATTTCAGATATGCTCAATAATGTTAATGTTAAAGAGTTTGGTGGCCAGCGGATGTGTTTAAACTCAGAATTGTGTTCCTGTACCACTCTGTAGCGGTTCTGGACGAGTCGGTGTCGCATTGTATCGCTGGAATTGCCCAAGTCCATCGGAAAGCACATTGGATATAAATGAATAAAGGTGATCAGACAGGATGCTTGCGTACATATCACCTGTCAGAGTCGTATCTTGACGTATCGGAGGTCACATACCACTCCAGATGCACACGTCCGACACAATTACAGGGCATTCACCGGCTTAAACAGTCCCTTGCTGACACGCAGGTTCCATGGATTTATGAGGCTGTCTCCGTACCCGTACACGTCCATCCGCTCGATACAGTTTGAAACGAGACTCGTCCGACCAGTCAACATGTTTCTAGTTATCATCAACAGTCCAATGTCGGCGTTGACGGGCCCAGGCGAGGTGTAAAGCTTTGTACAGTGCAGTCGTCGAGGGTACACGAGTGGGTCTTCGGCTGCGAAAGCCCATGTCGACTCATGCTTTTTGGATGGTTCAGACGCAGACACTTGTTGATGAAGCAGCATTGAAATGTGCAGAAATTTGCAAAGGGTTGCACTGCTGTCACGTTGAAAGATTCTCTTCAGTCGTCGTTGGTCCCGTCCATGCAGAATCTTTTTCCGGCCGTAGCGATTTCGCAGATTCGATGTTTTACCGGATTCGTGATGTTCAAAGTACATTCGTGTAATGATCGAATGGGAAAGTCCCAATTTCATCCCTACCTCGGAGATTCTGTAACCCATCGCTCGTGCCCGTCTAACATCACGTTCAAACTCACTTATATCTTGATAACCTGGCGTCGTAGTAGCAGTAACCGATCGAAGAACTGCGCCAGACACTTGTTGTCTTATGTAGATATGGCCGAATATAGGGCCGCATTCTGCCTTTTTACAAATCTCTGTATTTGAATATGCATACCTATATCTTTGGCGCTTTCGTGTAAGTACATGATAGATTCGTCTGGATAGCCATGAGTGTTACAGCGCAGCCTTCGACACGGTGAGGTACACCTGTCCTGAACCAAATCCGCCCAGCGGGTTAACGACGAGGGTTTGTGTGCCGACTTTTGGAAAAGTACCATTATATATTGACAATATAACGGTAATAAAGTAATTAACTGAAAGGTGACGAGAATATAATCTGGAGTCACATACAGTAATTCATTTTCAGATCACGAAAAATCCTTCGAAATAATAAATACGCGTTATGGAACATAATGGAAAGCTGAGGCTACCCTGAACATTTAATACAAGTGGTAAAAAGTCATATTCAGATGACGGTTTTGATTGGAGATTACTGCTGCACGACACTAAATTTATGCCAAATATGCAAATATGCATGTTCATAGGCAAGCAATATGTAGCAGCAGTTGTCGAGTTTAGCGCCCTCTTCTAATATTGCTTCATTTATGGCGTCGAGGTGCATGCGTAAAGGTGATACTATATGCATGACCTCCATTGGAATGCGGTCTCAAGAAGTTAAAATTCAAGTGTGAAATTAATAAAAATAAACAGTCGATAGGCGTACCATTACACATAATATGTTTACTATCTGAGGATATTAAAGAAATCGTCTGGTCACACGTCTTATCCAGTTGAATGGCGGCATCAAGATTATTGAGCTCATATGCAAATCGTACTTCCACAGATTCCTTAGTAACTCAGTCCAAGAAGGATCTCGTTGGGGCCAAGATCTGTGTAGTAGAATAATCCATAGAATGTCTTGTGGAGGTACGACAGCTATGCTGATATCTGGACAGTTGAAGGCGAGTGCGGCGACCATGTTCAATGCAACTTTCACATACTGTGAGTGTGGTGTGGACAATATAGACACTGTCACTCAGGTATTCTGCAGCTTCCCGCATTCCGCTATATAAGATTTCGGGTTGCCATACCGAGAATCCGTCTTCACTGGTTGCCAGCAGATTACTTTAACATAATGTATCCTTATGCTTGCGCCTGATTTCATCTAAGTATAGCCTATATATGAAAGAAAGGCCAGCATTCTTTTCTATTGGTGTTTTTGAGTGACCCATTGGTTGTCACCCACAGAAAGTGAAATGAGATGCCAAGATGACATCAGATTTATTTTGTATCTCTATTCCAGCACTCGGCTGTAGTACGTCAGGAAGAGTTTGTTAGAGGCGCCCAGTTGCCTCTCATGCGAAAAAATACAAGCCGGCCATTTCCGACAGCGCAAAGAGTGCGGCCAAGTGTGGGGCCACTCGAATGCTACTGTACGCGACGTCTCCGTCTACAACCACGATGACAGTGTGGTGGAGCAGCCGACGATGGACATGAACTTCCTCCAGCGAGTGGGCAGCTTCCTTGTGACTCAGGGCAGGCTGCACTGTCTCGTGGTCGAGAAGCGGACCGTGTACTGCATTCTGGGATGTCGCTCCAGGTGTCTCAGGCTCGTGGAATAGGCTGTGATACTAAGATAAGAATGATTTACCAGACGAATGGCTGAGTACTTATACACGCCTTTAGGTCTTAAGGCACATATTCTAAACACTTCAACACTTCTGTGGTGGCAAGTGAGGAAAAGCTTCCGTCTTGCTGCTAGTTCACTGCAGTGTTGGCTGTTGCTATACCACGTCCGGCTGGCTCTGGTTCGCAACAGAAGTCTGATGTGTTTTGCTTTCAAACGCAAAACACTCTAGCCTACCAGCAGCTGGCTCTGTACAAATCATTTCTTCTCTGGTGTACATTTGACTGATTACGCTCGATACACTACATTATCCTCTTCATTAAGACCCGGTCCCGTGGGTAAACCAAACTAAATTATCCTTTACCCTAGATTCCCTGACGATCTGCCTTTCTGGCCCTGTTTCACCTCTTAGGAATTATTCTAAGAATTGGTTCCCTTAACTCTATCACTTGATCTTGTACATTTCCACTGGACCCCTTACCCCCATTCTTAACTCAAACACCATGGAACTTATTTTATTATTAGGCTTCTTGCACACTTACTCTCTCAGTTCCTAACTTACAAGCTAAAATGAATAAGTTATTCTTAATACTATCCAACTGGGCTTTCAGCTTCCTTCTGATGCTTGTATGCTCATGGTATGAAGTCCACTGGAATACAAATGATGGCTGGGTCTGAGCTCAGTCTTCGTCTGCTTCAGAGCTAAGGAAGGACTACGCTAAACAGAACAACTGCCATTGCGGTAACTGGTATGACAATAAACAATGTTGTCACTTTCCAGTACTGAATTTCCCGGTACGAATTTATATTCTGTATAAGGTTTCCAAGGAAACTTGACCCTCGTGGCGGTTCAGAAGCGTGTATATAGACTGCATTAATTATGGTCCTAGGGGCCCAAGGGGTCCTCTGGCCAATGTAAACGAGGCTGGTAAATATTCTGATGTGTTCTCCTCGAAATCGTGTCGATCAGATGGATCGTATTGACTGTATTTGGACAGAATGCGATTTCCCTCTGTCAGCATTGTTGTAACTCTTAGTCCTCCATTTCTATTAACATCCCTTGTCTTTTGCAATTAATAGCAGTCGCTGCGTTTTTACTCTTACAAATTTCTTCAATATCCCTCACTAGACCGAATATGCATGACTTACGAAGCACTTGTAATGGTGACAACAAGTTTACCCTAGCTGACCCCATACAGTGTCCTGCATCGACTCCTGTAGTTCTGTTACTTTCTCTCGTGCGTCCTATCCTAATTCATAGGTACATCCATTAATTTTCCTTATCCTATCTGCAAACAGTTCCACAGTTTCTGTATTTTTCTTAGTTACGACCCCTGTAGTGTCTGGCACTATTTTGTTTCGTATATCTCTGAGTTAACGCTACTTTAAATTCTTCGTATGTTGTAGCTCCCGAAACAGCTTCTGTATACCTTAGATAAGTTTTCGATTCCCCTGTTAGTCTGTTTTACAACACTCAATAACTCCTTATCAGATCAGCCTTCCGTCTAACATTTGGAGACCGCCAATTGTGAAATTCAGATTCGATTCATACTGCGCATAATAAAAGCTCATGGCCAGAGGTGTAATGTGGCAAAGCACCAAGATGCACTTCTCAGCCGTTGTCGAGAAAATTTACAGTTAAAAGAAACCGTTGCGATGAAATACTCTCTACGATTAATAATTTTCTACAGCGTCGTGGCGCAACGGTAAGAGCTCGGGTTCGTAGTCCGAAGGTCACCCGATCGAATCTCGCGCCATGCAACCCTTTTTTTTAGTATTTGTTTTCTGTAATTCAAATATAAATATATATATATATATATATATATATATATATATATATATATATATATAAACTTCCCGGCAATAAGTTGCAGCAATTATGCATATAATAAGTTGTTGAAAGTCGTTTGTCGTGGAAAAACTGGTGACTTCGAACATCATTATGTTTTCCGCAAACAAAGTTGTATTTCACAAATGTTATTAATTGTCTTCATAATGTTAACCATGTATAGTTAACGGAAGACGTAGAAACGATATTCCGAAACGTATACGTATAGCGTAAGTCAAACGTTCGAATTAGAATAGAGACCCCACGAACACAAATTTGCTGTGGCAGGTATGAAATATAAACTCCGTTACTCGCTCGTTACACTTGAAGGACAGATGTTGAATGGGCCGAAACGAGCCGCCGCATAACAGCGTAGTTGCCTGCTAACTTCGAAAGAAGGTAGATGCGGTCCCTAGCGCAACTTATAACATCGTCGAAAATCAGTGCGGACGTGAGAGCTTTGGTACACCCTGTTAAACCAACGGAAAAATGGAGGTGGTACAATTGGAGAGCGATCCGCCTTCACCAACATGCATAAGCAATTCATTAATATATATATATATATATATATATATATATATATATATATATATATATATATATATATATATAATTTGAATTACAAAAAACTAATAATAAAAAAATTGTATGGCGAGAGATTCGATCCGGCGACCTTTGGATTACAAACCCGAGCGCTTACCGCTGCGCCACGACGCTGTAGATAACTGTTAATCGTAGAGAGTATTTCACCGCAACGGTTTCTTTTAACTGTCGACTTTCTCGACAACGATTTAGAAGTGCATCTTGGTGCTTTGCCACATTACACCTCTGGCCATGAGCTTTTATTATGCGCAGTATGAATCGAATCTGAATTTCATAATTGGCGGCCTCCCCTTGTAAGCCAGATTTCCAAGGCCTCACGCAAAGGCCTGCTCACCCTCGGTTGCCTTACCAGAAAAAGGAGCAATCAGACTTGCGAGTGACAAATCTGCCCCCATTCTGACGGTCGCAATTCTACCAATACCCCGCAGTTCTGTATTATCCCCTGCTAACAGTGCTACCTTTCTAACAACACGCACGCTGCTTCCGGTTTTGGCACAACTTGTATCTGTGGTTCTGTCGAAGTTCTGTCCTTGACAACACTCTTTTGACTGCTAAAATTCACAGGACAGGAAAACAAAATACATTTACTTAATGCTTACGTCTAATAATGAGCCATCTCGCAGCCCTGCATCGCCTACCCATACACCTCCAACAGTTGCATTTTACCCGAACTGATTTCGTACATGGAGCTGAATGAACCTAAAAGTTGTACTGTGCACATGAAACAGGTACTAAGCAATCGTGACTTCCATTACCTCTAAGACTGTACAAATTGACTGATCCTCTACTTGAAATGACCTAGTTACAAAATGCACGACCATGAAACTTCTTCTTCGCGACGAAAATATAATAAGTTGTTTTACTCACTGACCGTAGGCAGTAAATTCAGATGTTGCTCAAAGAAAGCACTGTCAATGCTCTGACAGCAGAGCTTCTTGTTCTGTTTAGTGTAGTACTTCCTTAGCTCTGAAGACGACATCCGCTTTTGGATTGCTATCCGTGGAGAGGGAAATGAGACATCAAGACGACGGTAGATTTCATCATTTGATTTCCTTTTTCTGGCCCTTAGCAGTAGCACATCAGGAGCAGCTTGGTGAAGGCACCCAGCTGCCTCTCATACGAGACAACAGACGAATGACAGCTCATAGTGTGGGGCCAAGTGTGGCGTCACTTGAATGCCGCTGTCATCGACGTCTCCAACTGATACCGTGACGACAGTGCGGCGGCGCATCTGATAATGGCTGCGAACTTTGTCCAGCGAGTGGACAGTTCCCTCGTGACTCAGGGCTGGCTGCCCTGTCTCGTGGTCGAACTGCTTCCAGGATGATGCTCTGTGTGACACAGGCTCCTGGTGCAAGTTGTGATACTGAGACGAGAATAATTTAGTACACTAATGGATGAGTTCTATTATGTTGATGACTACGTACATTTAATGATTAAGGCATGTACTCTAAACACTTCCGTGGCGCTCCTCTCGCGTATTGGAGCGTCGGCTGCTGCTATGCTGCAACCGATTGACTCCGCTCTGCGACGCCAGTCAGCTGTGTTTTGCTGTGCATTACATAACACTCTCAGCCACCTGTGGCTGGCTCTGTTGCTACTCACTTCCGCTCTGGCGTAGTGTTTGACCAAGCACGATTGTCACGCTACAATGTTCTGTGTAGAAGGAGAAGCAGCATTTCATTTTCAGGGTGTCTCACCTGTCTGCAATATTTCACTGAAATTAGGCTTAATCCTAAGGAATCCTTGCGTTAAAGCAATCTTCTGTCAACCTACAAAGACGTGCCCTTCTCGATTTAGTAAAGGACAACCTGGGATTGTGGTTGGAATCCGCAGGACACATTGCACGTGTGGCAAAGCCTACTTTGGTCAGACCACATGCACTGCAGGTGAAAGATGCACTGCACATATTCACTGTACACTCCTTACACATCTCAGTAAATCAGCCATAGATGAACATTGTATCAGCACAGGACATCTAAGGATTTGTGTACTTCCAACGTGAAGTCAGGGCAGGAAAAGCAACATTGATAACAAATTCCTTACCGTAAGTAAGCGACAAGTTTTGAATTACTAAGTTTATTTTCAAGCCAGGCCTGCTAATGCTGCACCAATAGTGCTTGGTTAGGTGACAATCAGTTTACACATAGCTAATACGCACATGATGCATTCAGGAAGTGCAGTTGCACTAGACTCTAGAGACACAAAATAAGGAAGATGATTTACAATTTGCTTCACATCGCTTGTCACAGTATACTGATGTATTACGAATGCAGACCATGTGTGTTGTGAGTTTTTAATATCTCATAATCCTATACGAATAATTTTGTATGTTTCCGCTTAAGACTAATACATTTTCTTTACTGTGTGCCTTATATTTATATGCATATACCTTACAGTCGTTGCCAAAAAATAAAACAAATGGTTCTGAATGCCTGTATGTGTTTGTTTTTCTGCATCTAAAAAAATCACGTGTAGCAGTCTGAAAAGAACTTAGGTGCCCCAAAGGAAAGAAGGTGAATGGGGACGGAGTACATCCAGATACACAGAAAATAGGAGCAGTACTCCTCAGGACAGTCATGATGTGAGAAATTTTCTCGGAATCTACCCACATTACCGGCTATTGAGATAGATCTTCTGGACCAAGCCAAGTCCTTTGCGAGAACTACCGCAAGAAGACGCCTGATTTTTCTGCAACGAGTCGCCATTCTTTGTCCTTAAGGAGGCGCTGGGAATATTATAGCTTATGCTTCCAGAATTCTCTGAAAGTCCGAGATGAACTACTCTACAATCTGTAGAAATTTCCTCGCAATGTTGGTGCCATAAATAAGTTCCAGCCTTAATTATTTGTCAAAGCAGTCACCCTTGTGGCAAGGAACCATTCTCTCTGCTGGCTGACTCGCCTAAAGGACCCGTCAGGTCTACTGACACGACGGGCACTGAGGCATCATAGTCAACAGGAAGGAAGGAAGCAGAATTACAGTTTTGTTTCCTTTCAACAACGAGACAGAACACAAGCTGAAATTGTGTTCAGGATAGTGAAGAAGTCAATCATGTCTTGTCAGGGATTTGCCATTAGCGATTAAGGGAATCACGGAAAACCTAAATTGTGATCGTTGAACGCCGATTTGAACCGTCGTCCTCCGCTATGCGAGTCTACATCTACTACATCTACATTTATACTCCGCAAGTCACCCAACGATGTGTGGCGGAGGGCACTTTACGTGCCACTGTCATTACCTCCCTTTCCTGTTCCAGTCGCGTATGGTTCGCGGGAAGAACGACTATCTGAAAGCCTCCGTGCGCGCTCTAATCTCTCTAATTTTACATTCGTGGTCTCCTCGGGAGGTATAAGTAGGGGGAAGCAATATATTCGATACCTCATCCAGAAACGCACCCTCTCGAAACCTGGCGAGCAAGCTACACCGCGATGCAGAGCGCCTCTCTTGCAGAGTCTGCCACTTGAGTTTATTAAACATCTCCGTAACGCTATCACGGTTACCAAATAACCCTGTGACGAAACGCGCCGCTCTTCTTTGGATCTTCTCTATCTCCTCCGTCAACCCGATCTGGTACGGATCCCACACTGATGAGCAATACTCAAGTATAGGTCGAACGAGTGTTTTGTAAGCCACCTCCTTTGTTGATGGACTACATTTTCTAAGCACTCTCCCAATGAATCTCAACCTGGTACCCGCCTTACCAACAATTAATCTTATATGATCATTCCACTTCAAATCGTTCCGCACGCATACTCCCAGATATTTTACAGAAGTAACTGCTACCAGTGTTTGTTCCGCTATCATATAATCATACAATAAAGGATCCTTCTTTCTATGTATTCGCAATACATTACATTTGTCTATGTTAAGGGACAGTTGCCACTCCCTGCACCAAGTGCCTATCCGCTGCAGATCTTCCTGCATTTCGCTACAATTTTCTAATGCTGCAACTTCTCTGTATACTACAGCATCATGCGCGAAAAGCCGCATGGAACTTCCGACACTATCTACAAGGTCATTTATATATATTGTGAAAAGCAATGGTCCCATAACACTCCCCTGTGGCACGCCAGAGGTTACTTTAACGTCTGTAGACGTCTCTCCATTGATAACAACATGCTGTGTTCTGTTTGCTAAAAACTCTTCAGTCCAGCCACACAGCTGGTCTGATATTGCGTAGGCTCTTACTTTGATATTTTGTTGATAAACAAAGACGCTGCCACAGTGACCGTCTTTCATGGAATGCTCGGCAGGACATAACAAAGTAGATTAAGTCCGTACCATTGCTGCATTATACGATATTTCTAGTGAACACAGGGATGATACACCATTGCTGAAAAGCGTAGAAACTGCGAATGAGGAGGAATCGACCAAACGGTAATTTTCGTTAGTTAACAGAGCATTGCATAAGCGGAACCATGATAGCAGTGGGATAGAAATATTTGCTCGCCATCACAGCTACAACCAGCTATCCTGAAGTTTTTCTGCGATGTCCCAAAATCTGTTCACCTAGGGTTCATGAAAATTCTAGACGGAATCGGAAGCAGGTACCACCAGCCACGTTTCTACCGACCCTTCAGACACTATATGAGCCACTGTAAGGAGCTCCGAAGACGGAAGCACGTGGCGCATTTACCTCCTGCGTACGTGGTATGAATCCTGCCTGCCGAATTGGGATCGACCTCGTGGAAGGTTCCCGGTGTCGACAAACGGGAATCAAGTGATAACAGTTTTCACTGACTCTTACACTTTCACCTACATCTGCATGAATACCCTGGAATTCACACTTAAGTGTCTTGCACAGCATTCTTGGAACCACCTTCAGGCTGTATCTCGGCCGTTCCACTGGGACACCGCGTAGAAAAAATAAGCACTTAAACCTTTCTGTATTTAAGCCCTTTCTTTACGAGCTCTGATTTATCTTATTACGATGATCACTTCTTCCTATGTAAGGTACCGCAAATAAAATATTTTAACATTCAGAGAAGAAAGTTGGTGACTGAAATTTCGTGAAAAGAGTTCGCTGCAACGAAAAGCGTCTTTGTTTTAATGATTGACATCCCAACTCACTTCTCACTCTCTCGTATTTCGCGACAGTAAAAAGCAAGTTGCCCATCTTTGAAATTTTTCGATGTCGTCCGTCAATCCCACCTGATAAGGATCCCATGTATCTCAGCAGTACTCTTGCAGAGGACGAGCAAGTATAGTGAAGGCAGTCTCTTTAGTAGGCCTGTTGCATCTTCTAAGTGTTCAGCCGCTAACACGACGTCTTGGCGTTATCTATGCTACTGTTCCAATTTAGATGTTTGCGACAGTAGTTCCTAGGTACTTAGTCGAACTGATAGTCTTTACATTTGTGTGATTTCGCGTGTAATCAAAATGTAACGGAGTTCTTTTTGTACTCATGTGGATGACTTCACGCTTTCCCAGACTGAGAGAAAATGTAATCATCTGACGGCTGTAAATGACAGTATCACCTGCAAAAAATCTAAGAGACTTTGCTCAGCTTATCTCCTAAATCACTTGTTTAAATTAGGAGCAACAGAGAACCTGCACCACTTCTTCGGGGAAAGAGAGCCTGATATCACTTCTACTCCACTCGACGTTTTTACGTCTATTCCTAAGTACTGTGATCTTTTTGAAAGGAAATCATGGATGCAGTGGCACAACTAAAGCTTCTCCCAGTACTCACGTAATTTGGAAATCTAGAAATATGGAATCGATTTGAGATGCCCTCATGCACTAATTACTTCATGCAATTAATAGCTAGATTTATTTAACATGAACGATATTTTCTTATCCGTGTTGACTGCATGTCAACAGACCGTTACCTTCGAGGTAATTCATAATGTTGGAGTAGAAACTAGTGACAAGGGTATGTAATTCAGCGGAGTGCTCCTATTTCCTTTCCTGAATATTAGTCTGACCCTTCAAACTTTCCAGTATTTTGGTATGGATCTTCCGTCGATTGAGTATTTTTCATAGTCTGAAGGAATCTTATTGACATGTTGTCTGGACCGGAAGCCTTGCCTTTGATAAGTGTTTTCAGCTGCTTCGCTGCACTGAAGATATCTACTTCTAAGATACATATATTGCCAGTTGTTCTCGCACAGTCATATAGATTTTCTGTGCTTTTAAATTTTGTGATCTTTTGTTTTGTGTACCTTGAGAATGAGCATGATCTTTCATTAATTTACTTGGTGTAAATATTTCAATTGACACAGATAGCATTTCCTTGAATTTCAGCCGAACATTCAGTCTACACATACATAATTAATTTGGAAAAAATTGAGTCGGTCACTTAGGGATGCATCAAGCGAACCTTTATCTGCCTTTTCAAACTGATATTTTTGTGTTTATTTTTGGTGGATTTGGATGACGAGGTGGCCAGTCTCGCTACAGCGACCTTGTGGTCGTTAATCCCTGTATCTTTCATGACGCTCCCACTTTGCTCAGGATTATTTGTCGAGTATGTTTTCGCAACCATTTACACTTCGAAGGGTCTCCTAAACTAATGGCTCAAAATAATTATTTAAGATAGCATTTAGTACTGTTTCTGTTTGTTTTATACCTACCAGAAAAAAGAGGATTGAAGTAACTAACAACTACAGTAGTATGAATGGGGTGTATGTATGCCTTTCAAGCTTTATTTGGTCCTTTGTAAACATATGCGGTTGGTGCTCTGGTTCTTCCGCTACACATCTATGACAGTTTATAGGAAATTATTGATTCTTCCTACCGCTACCTTTTTCCTTAGTTCATTGTGCAAGCTTTCAAACTTCAGCCCTCTCTGCACTTACCCGAGTCGCTCTAACCGAAGAAACCGTCCGGTTCATTCCACACAACACCCGGTGCCCGTGTAGCCGCCTCTTGTGTGCAGTGGACATAGGAACTATTACGTGGAATCCGAAACCCCACCACCCTGTGGCGCAAGTCGAGAATCTGCACCCTGCACTGTTGCAGAACAGTCTGTGCCACTGATTCACATACTCCACTAGGTTCGCAGTCGGTCCTGCTGACGATGCTGCAAACGGTGCTCTTTGCCTTCATCTGGCAAACAAGACTAGCAGTCTCTATAGCTCCAGCTAGCCGCCCGAAACTAAAGAGAATTTCTTCTGATCCCTAACAATACATTTCGTTAGTACCGAAATAATCCACCTGCCTGCACCCTGTACTCTTCATTGCATCCAGAAGCATTCGATCCACATCTTGAATGACTCCTCCAGGTATTCACACACAGTACAAGGTAGATTACTTTCCATCAATCGCTGTGTTCTCTGTGAAGCTGTGACGACTGCCGAAACTCCAGAAACTGTTCCTTGTAGAAGACATTGTCGAAAGGACTGACTCACCATACAGATACGTAAAATCTATCTTTGCTGAAATTAAAAGGAAGGGTCACAACCTTAAGGGGCAATGGGAATGCAAGTGTTAAATGCAGAGCAGAGGGTAGGTGGAAAGAGTATAGTGACAGCCTCAAAGAGTGAGAGAGGGGTGGAGGCACTTGTCTGATGACATGGAAGGAGTAAAAGGAATCGGCAGAGATGTGTCGTAATTTTCCTTCTGGTTTTCTTCCATTATCAACTGCAACGGCAGAACTCCTTCTACGGTGCCGTTACATTTCCTAAAGCAAATTGATCGTCGTCTAACAGACCCTCGATTTTCTTTTCCATTCTTTTGTACATTATTCTTGATAGCAATTTGGATCCATAAGCTGTTAAGCTGATCGAGTGATAATTCTCACACTTGTCGACACTTACTGTCTTCCGAATTTTGAGGATGACTGTTTTCCGAAACTCTCATGGTTCATAGACTGTATCGTACGCCCTACACACTAATGTGAATAGTCGTTTTGTGCCACTTTCCGCATTCACTTTAGAAATTAGATTAAATGTTATCTATTCCTTCTGCCTTATTTGTTCTTACGTCATGTAAAGCTTTTGGAAATTCTGATTTTGATACTGGATCCCTAGTCTCTTCTCTGTCGACTTCTATTTCTTCTTCCATCACGTCATCAGACAAGTCCTCCCCTTCATGGAGGCCTCCAATGTACTCTTCGCAACTATCCTTTCTCTTCTCTGCATTTAATAATGGAATTCCCATTTGCACTCTTAATTTAACCGCTCTTGCTTTTAATTTCACTTTTCTGTATGCTGAGTATGATTCCGAAATCATTTCATTTTCGATTTGTTCTAATGTTTCATGCAGCCGTTTCGCCTTAGCTTCGGCGCAGTTCTTGTGTATTTTGTTCCTAAGTGACTTGTATCTCTGTGTTCCTGAATTTCCCTGCAGATTTATGTATTCTTTCGTCGGTCAATTAAAGTTTTTTTCTGTTATGCATGGTTTTGTTGTAGTTATCTTCCTTGTACCTATGTTTTTCTTTCTAACACACGTGATTACCCCTTTTAAAGACGTCCATTCTCTTCAGTTAGACTGCTTACTGACCTATTCATTATCGCAGTATCTATAGCTTCGGAGAACTGAGTACTCCCGTATCGCACCACTTTGCACATTGATCCTTCCTGACGGATCTCTTAAGCTTCAGCGTACTCTTCATCATAACTAGATTGTGAGCTGAGTCTACGTCTGCTCCTGGGTACGCATTACAATCCAATGTCTGATTTCGAAATGGTTGCCTGCCCATGGTGTAATCGGAGTGGAATCTTCCCTCATCTCCAAGACTTTTCCAAGTTTACCACCAAATCTTGTTGTTGTTGAACATAGTATTCGCTATTACCAACTGATGTTTGTGACTCAACTGTCATTCTCCTTTCTCGTTCTTATTACCAAGGGCAACTGAATTCCAATCCCTCATGACTATGCTTTCTAAGCAGCAAAATAACGCATGATGGACGATGGACGAAGCAAGGAAGCCATAGAAAGCAGAATATCTCTGGTAAAAGGGGAACTCCTAGCTAAGTCTCCTGACATCTCAGTCCTTCATTTCGAGACTAAACTTCTGAGAAAATGCATTTGACACTCATGATTTTATGGTACTGGAATATGGACTTTGAGAGAACAGGAACAGAAGAGAACTCTGTCATTTGAGATGTGGTGCTACAGACGAATGTTGGAAGTTAGGTTGACTGATGAGGTAAGCAATGGGTGTTTCTCCATCGAAACGGCGAGGAAAGGAACATGTGGAAAACACTGACAAGAAGGAGTGACAGAATGATATGAGGTCTGTTAAGAAATCAGAAGATAGCTTCTGTTGTACTACAGGGATCTGTAGAGGGTAAGAACTATAGGGAAGACAGAGATTTAACTCTGACCGAACGCCAGCCTTGTAGGTCTTCACACTGTCGCCATTCGTCTACACCAAGGGGAGCTTCTGACGTGGCAGCAGTAGACGAGTAAACGCCTGCGAGAATACTGTAGACGCTCACATCGCTGGTACTGCTCATTGAGGGCAATATAATGCTAACTCAGGCACGTATTGCCGAGTGAGGTAAACAGTCTCAACAAAGGAGGGAGCGGACACCAGAAGTCCATCCCACCACCGCAACTTTTAGACTTCAGTGGCACCACAGACAATGCGCCTACATAGGGTATATTCAGAGATGTCGCAGCACTTCAGTATCGTACATCAGAGTCAAATGAAATACGTTAAATTTTGCAGCCGAGTTTTCGCAGCCACCTTTGCCCACAACCACCGCCACCACAACACGCCACTCGATCTCCTTTACACGCTTATCCTCGGCCACTATAGAGTCATGTCACTGGACCATATCTGACAGCTGGCGCCAGCACAGTCCACCTCCACGCAATACTTCACAACCATATCGCACAGTTCCTCAAACAGTGGGGTGAGTCAGCAGACAATTAATTTTTGTAGTTGTTTTCCTTGTTTCATGTGTAGAGGGCATTAAGTCTAAGCGAGTGATTTACAGGGATTTGAGTGCTACGTCCTTACAGCCAGGGCAGCCGGCTGAATTTTCGCAGATCGCTGGTAATACAAAGGAGCATTAATTGTCCACACAAATTATCAGAAAATTGCAATTTGCAACGAAAATTTAGTGGCTATTTAACTCAACAGGCTTAATGTGGTCTATAATAAATGTGTTGGAGTAGGAAAGGCTATTTTGGTTCAAATGACTCTGAGGACTATGGGACTTAACTTCTGAGGTCATTAGACTACTTAAACCTAACTAACCCAAGGACATCACACACATCCATGCCCGAGGCAGGAAACGAACCTGCGTCCGCAGCGGTCGCGCGGTTCCAGACTGTAGCGCCTAGAACCGCTCGGCCACTCTGGCCGGCGGCTATTTTGGATATTTCCAGCAAGCTTCTTGTAGATTTTCATTATTGCTACATGCCGAATAAATGTAAACCACCATATGTTAAAATGTGTACCACAGACATTGATGGCCTGATATTATTACGTCACCAACTCAGGTATTTATGAAGATACTGAATGCGTCTTGCCCAGGTGGTTTGAAACTTTAGCTTACCCTGATATATTGTATAGCATTTCAGGTGTCAATAAAAAGAAAGTTTCTTTAATGAAACACGAATTCAGTGGTGAACGTGATTTTGTTGGTCTTCCAGCAAGGAGGTGTGCTATCGAGACCCACTATTGGCCCATAATGTGTAGAGAAAAAGTTTAAAATAATCTCATGTTAATAGGTTCATCTCTGACTATTACGGCAATTGTGTGTATGAACGACTTTATAGTACGTAATCAACGAAGCATTAGTTTCTGCTATCAAACGTCATAAACTTGGTTTATCTGCATAATACACGAAATATTTGATGTTTCATAATAAGGCGAGAAACAGTGGCTAACGGTCACTGCTGACTGACAAAGGATGATGACAACTGACTTTATTGTAAGAAATGTTAACAATATAATAACGGTAACATGTTGCTGTTGTTGTTGTGGTCTTCAGTCCAGAGACTGATTTCATGCAGCTCTCCATGCTGCTATATCCTGTGCAAGCTTCTTCATCTCCCAGTACCTACTGGAACCTACAAACTTCTGAATCTCTTGGTCTCCCTCTACGATTTTTACCCTCCACGCTACCCTCCAATACTAAGTCGGTGATCCCTTGATGCCTCAGAATATGTCCTACCAATCGATCCCTCCTATTAGTCAAGTTGTGCCACAAATTTCACTTCTCCCCAATTCTGTTCAATACCTCCTCATTAGTTATGTGATCTATCCATCTAATCTTCAGCATTCTTCTGTAGCACCACATTTCTAAAGCTTCTATTTTCTTCTTGTCTAAACTATTTATCGTCCACGTTTCACTTCCATACGTGGCTACACTCCATACAAATACTTTCAGAAACGACTTCCTGACACTTAAATCTATACTCGATGTTAACAAATTTCTCTTCTTCAGAAACGCTTTCCTTGCCATTGCCAGTCTACATTTTATATCCTCTCTACTTCGACCATCATCAGTTATTTTGCTCCCCAAATAGCAAAACTCATTTACTACTTTGAGCGTCTCAATTCCTAATCTAATTCCCGCAGCATCACCCGACTTAATTCGACTACATTCCATTATCCTCCTTTTGCTTTGGTTGATATTCATCTTATATTCTCCTTTCAAGACACTGTCCGTTCAGCTGTTCTTCCAGGTCCTTTGCTGTCTCTGATAGACTTACAATGTCACCGGCGAACCTCAAAGTTTTTATTTCTTCTCCATGGATTTTAATATCTACTCCAAATTTTTCTTTTGTTTCCTTCACTGCATGCTCAATATACAGATTGAATAACATCGGGGAGAGGCTACAACCCTGTCTCACTCCCTTCCCAACCACTGCTTCCCTTTTCATGTCCCTCGACTATTATAACTGCCATCTGGCTCCTGTACAAATTGTAAATAGCCTTTCGCTCCCTGTATTTCACCCCTGCCACGTTCAGAATATGAAAGAGAGTATTCCAATCAACATTGTCAAACGCTTTCTTTAAGTCTACAAATGATAGAAACGTAGGCTAGCCTTTCCTTAATCTATTCTCTAAGATAAGTTGCAGGGTCAGTATTGTCTCGCGTGTTCCAACATTTCTTCGGAATCCAAACTGATCTTCCCCGAGGTCGGCTTCTACCAGTTTCTCCATTCGTCTTTAAAGAATTCGTGTCAGTATTTTGGAGCCGTGGCTTATTAAACTGAAAGTTCGGTAATTTTCATATCTGTTAGCACCTGCTTTCTTTGGGATTGGAATTATTATATTCTTCTTGAAGTCTGAGGGTATTTCGCCTCTCATACATATTGCTCACCAGATGGTAGAGTTTTGTTATGGCTGGCTCTTCCTAGGCTATGAGTAGTTCTAATGGAATGTTGTCTACTCCCGGGGCCTTGTTTCGACTCAGGTCTTTCAGTGCTCTGTCAAACTCTTCACGCAGTATCATATCTCCCGTTTCATCTTCTTCTACCTCCTCTTCCATTTCCATAATATTGTCCTCAAGAACATCGCCCTTGTATAGACCCTCTATATACTCCTTCCACCTTTCTGCTTTCCCTTCTTTGCTTAGACCTGGGTTTCCATCTGAGCTCTTGATATTCATGCAAGTGGTTCTTTTTTCTCCAAAGGTCTGTTTAATTTTCCTGTAGGCAGTATCTAACTTACCCCTAGTGATACATGCTTCTACATCCTTACATTTGTACTCTAGCCAACCCTGCTTAGCCATTTTGCACTTCCTGTTGATCTCATTTTTGAGACTTTTGTATTCATTTTTGCCATCTTCTTTTACTGCATTTTTGAATTTTCTCCTTTCATCAATTTAATTCAATATCTCTTCTGTTACACAAAGATTTCTACTAGCCCTCGTCTTTTTACCTACTTGATCCTCTACTGCTTTCACTATTACATCTCTCAAAGCTACCCATTCTTCTTCTACAGTATTTCTTTCCCCCATTGTTGTCAATCGTTCCCTAATGCTCTCTCTGAAACCCTCTACAACCGCTGGTTCTTTGAATTTATTCAGGTCCCATCTCCTTTAATTCCCACCTTTTTGCGGTTTCTTCAGTTTTAATCTACAGTTCATAACCAATAGATTGTGGTCAGAGTCCACATCTGCCCCTGAAATGTCTTACAATTTAAAACCTTGTTCCGAAATCCCTGTCTTACCATTATATAATCTATCTGACACCTTCCAGAATCTCCAGGCTCATTCCATGTATACGGTAACTTAAAAAACGTAAAAGATTAAAATGTCCAGAAATGTGCCAATGATACAAATACGTAAAAGGAAATGTAAATTATAAGTGATGTGAGCCGGCCGAAGTGGCCGTGCGGTTAAAGGCGCTGCAGTCTGGAACCGCAAGACCGCTACGGTCGCAGGTTCGAATCCTGCCTCGGGCATGAATGTTTGTGATGTCCTTAGGTTAGTTAGGTTTAACTAGTTCTAAGTTCTAGGGGACTAATGACCTTTGCAGTTGAGTCCCATAGTGCTCAGAGCCATTTGAACCATTTAAGTGATGTGAACTCATATACTCTGTTTTGTTAACTTGATTTATACTATTGGATGAAAATTTACTGACCCATCGTAATTACTCAAACAGTGAAATACATTGTATGTAAATATACTGCACGAAAAAGTATCGCATGTAAAAACTTGTGAAAAAATTACAGGTAACTTTACGTTTAAAGTATTTATCGGTTATCTTGTATTTGGGTTCCATCCGTAATATAGTTCGTGTTTAATACAGTGTTATATTAGGAAGTTGACACGTATCGTCTCTCTCTCTCTCTCTCTCTCTCGCTCTCTCTCTCTCTGTGTGTATCTGTCTGTCTGTCTTCAAGCACACCTGGCTGGGATATGAGGTAATAGGACAGTTGAGATACGAGGAGACAATCCTGTACTGGCCTCTGTTTCTCTCTTACAGCACGTGAGTGTACTGACACTGTTACTAATGATTAACGTGGAGTATTTGCACATTTTTGAACATGGTTCACACAATTCAGATCGATATCTTTTCTGTGAACATAACACAAAATTACCGTGGTTCTAGCTCTCTCTCTCTCTCTCTCTCTCTCTCTCTCTCTGTGCCTGCGTGCAGTGGATATCAGCTATGAGGGATATTTTTTAAACGGTGTGTGGCCAAACATGATACACAACGTTTACTGATGAGTCGTGTGTGGAAAGATGTCATGCTTAATGTGGTGTATAAATCACAGAAATGCCGAAATATTGCGCTACACACACACACACACACACACACACACACACACACACAGACGTTAGATGATATTTAATGATGAGGCAGAGGTGGAAAGTGAGATAGGAGATATCACGAGAGATGAAATGTGTTTTACGAGACACTACAGTATTTACAATGGTATGCGCTGAATTTCTGGGTCATTTTACCCAACCTGTAGCATGGAGATTAATGGTGGTCACCCTTTAAACTGACCATCATTGTTCAGTTACTATTACTGTGTGACAGTTTATCATTTCATATAACGTAACAATGTTTGGAGCAAATTGTAATACATTTGTTTGATGGTTCTTTGGCACTGAATGTAAACTGAAAGGAAATTTTTTACAATTATTGTCTAAGATGGAGGGAAATTTATTACAGTTTTGAGGCTATTTGTTACAGTTTTGCTGCAACATGAGAAAACGTTGTTAATGTTGGTGTGCGTGGGGCGTGAGGAGGGGGGAGGGCACGTAGATACTGTTCTAAGGCTAGTTGATACGTTTTTGCTGTAGCGTCTGCGATTTGTTACGGTTCGGGTGCAACACGGAAGACCGTTTCGGTGACCCACTCATTTTCAATAAATCGTGGCCTGTACCATTTTCTTGTCACACAGTGCCCTGTTCTGTTTTTCTAAACAGTGATCAATTCAATTCTTTAAATGGTGATCAATTCCATTTCTTTGAGAGATGCCCCATTCTGTTTCTTTAATGGTAAATCGTTCTAAGAAGCAAATATCTTTGAACTTGACACTATTTCTACGCAGCATTAAAAAGCTACGCTGATTAAATAGGGATGTTTGCATGTATATGCACATATTCTTACGTTCTCCGTAAATAATGAATAGATTTGACTATGATGCATTTTTAGGTGTAGGTTACGCAATTTTCTACTACTTGTCTTCGCTCAAGCTGCAAGTTTTACGCAGTTTTAATGCTATACTTTCGTTTGATGGAGAGGAGTATGAGATAAAAAGTACAACTGAGCCAGTTCCGCCATCTTGAATTCTTTTCTTCAAATATACCGCTAGAAAGATTCGGCTAAATCCACCACCTTCGAATTTTATCGTCACGATGGAAGAGGAGATTGGGAGTGGGTCAAGGGAGCTTGACTTGATTTCATTGATAATGATGATGGCTCCTTCATGTTGGTAATCCTCACCAATACTGGCACTTTGCAAAGTCAGAGTGGTTGCCATCTTGGACGGTGACGTCAGTGCTGTTGCCCACTTCAGTGTCCGGGCGAGGTGGCGCATTGGTTAGCACACTGGACTCGCATTCGGGAGGACGAAGGTTCAAATCCGCGTCCAGCCATCCTGATTTAGGTTTTCCGTGATTTCCCTAGATCGCTCCAGGTAAATGATGGGATGGTTCCTTTGAAAGGGCACGGCCAACTTCCTTCCCAATCTTTCCCTAATCCGATGAGACCGATGATCTCGCTGTTTGGTCTCTTCCTCCAAACAACCCATACTTCAGTGCCGCATTTAAGTGTTTATAATTAGGATTAGATCAGGCAAATTTGGTGTCCAAGGTACATCATGGTTCACTTCATACCTGTAAATCAATGCTAATACGATTTTGCCCATTTTACGGAAACCGACACAGGGAAAGACTTCAATCATGAAGCAGTGTCTATGGTCAGCAGTAATGTTGACATACTCCACAGCTATCATGGAACCTTCGATTACTGCCTTAGGTCTCCTGGAAGGCAAGTGTATGAGCCCCGATAAAGGAATACAGTACCCACCAACCTGTGTCCGTGGTGTGGAGCACGTTTCCAATAGTCGTTCGCCTGAATGATAAATTACCTACCCACGACTTTCGACATGGTGTAACGAGAAACTGATTCGTCCCACCAGGTACAATATTCAATTTCGGTAAGTCCGTGCTGTCTGCAATCGTAGATGATAATGGGAACACGTTGGGACCATATGCTCCAGTGCCTTATGTTCCACAATGTGCTTCGAACGGGCGCTCTAAAACACTTGTGCCCTCACAAGCATTGTACACTGTGGTCGTATTTGCTACAGATCACCCTCTCTCTAACCCTTTTCAGAGATCGGGCAATACCTTGCTACTTGTTGCTGGTTTCTGCGTCCACGAACTTTCCATAGATGCTGAAGACATTAGCACACGAATAGCCGATCAGTTTGACCTTTTATGAGATGCTCGTTCCAGGGGCCGAGCCATTAAAATCCGCCATTTGTGAAAACTGTTTATGTGATTGTGTTTCTCAATTTATCTCTTGTCCATCTATATACTTTCCTCGCAAAACCACCGAGCTGAATTTAATAATTCCATCTCACCGTCAGCTGTGGGCGCAAAGTTTCTGTTCATCATTTAATCGTTGTATTCGTCACCTACTTGCTAGGAGGTGTTTATACGGCACTAATCATTTGTGGCAGCCTTGTCATACAAATCTGTCACTATCGCTTAACTAACTTTTTTTTTGACGTAGAGAAAAAATGTTCCGTTAATTTGGAACGAAAATGTTTGATTAAAGAAAACCTCTTTTACGCATTCCACGGTAGCATATTTCTATTTAGTAGGTCTACGTCCAAACAGCTGACAGTAGACGTACTTGGTTTAATCAGGGTACTAACAGATTTTAAGTTTCTCTGCGTCCAAACAGGTGACGACAGGTTTATTTGATCTACTTTTTATTATTATAGAGTGACTGAATTCATCTGCGCTTAATGGATGACACACGAAAGCAAGACATATTTTCAAAAGTCCTTACCTTCTTTCTTATTGTCGACTTTATTCTTTTTATTCATGTGGTGAGTTCCAGGTCTTTAGTTTTCTTTTTACATCGAAATTAATAATCCTCGTACAGATGAACATGAAACAGATTACATATACAAGCATTAATTTCCTTATCTTAAAATATTTTCTATATATATGCATAAATTTCTGGAACAGCGGGCCCAACGTTGGGCACCAGTTATCGCGTAACTTACTTTTTCTAGAAAGAGAAAAAGAAAGTGTGTCAAATCGAATGGGACTTAACTGCTAAGGTCATCAGTCCCTAAGCTTACACACTACTTAACTTAAATTATCCTAAGGACAAACACACCCACACCCATGCCCGAGGGAGGACTCGAACCCCCGCAGGGACCAACCGCACAGTCCATCACTGCAGCGCCTTAGACCGCTCGGTTAGAAAGAGAGAAAAAATGTTCCGTTAATTTGGAATGAAAATGTTTGATTAAAGAAAATCACTTTTACATTCATTTAAACCCACGGCTGAATTTTCTCAGGGCGCTACGGCCAGAAATATCATGCGTATTCCAACGTGAAGACATCCGTCTTACAATGCATAAAAAATTATCTTTCTTTAATGTTACCCAATAAGCAAATTTAATATAATATTCAAACAATTATTATTCTTTGTGAGGCTGGTTGCTCCAGTATAGCTGCCTACTTGCAATGGCAGCGCACACAATTAAAATAATTCCTTTCAATAAAACTGTACCTCTGGCCTAAAATGAAATGGAAATTATTATGAGACGCCGTTTTACATTTACTGGGATTAAATCCTTTCAATACTGTGAAGAAATTTTTATCAATTTAACAACAATGGCGTCACTTCAACAATGCAGTTACAAATGGCCAGGGAAACATTTGTTCCGCAATTAATTAAATAAAGGAAGGTAATTTCTTGCTACTAACAGAAACATATACTGCATTAAATGCTGACATATATAATCAGCATACATTCTAAATACACTACATATGGTAGAAATAATTCTTTACAGACCGTAATCTAAATGCGAAATCAGGACCAACCAGGCCCGGAAGACGAAGAAGAAGAAGAAGAAAAGAGAAGACAATGGAATTTTTTCTGACATACTACGATACAGAGATAATAGTAATTACAGTTCTCTGAGCACGTATAGCGGCTCCACTGGAGGGACATATCGATAAAGTAATTTACATCACTTTTTTTCAAGAATGGATGACATATCACACTTCTCGGATATTTTTGCAAAATATTTCAACGTCCACATTAAGAAATGTTCATAATTACAGTCTAATTTTCAAAAGATTTCTAATGCCATTGAAATAAGTATATGATTACGTTAAAAATTGTTGCTAAAGCATCTCTTTCGATTCAGGTGTTAAGTAGGTTAAACACGCAACACAGTCACGCACTTATCTGTGAACTATCACTAACCGAAAACAATGTTTCAGTGTCTTGAAACATTCACGAAATAGAAGGGATTGATACGACGTACGCACATACTCTGTGTGTATGTGTATTCCTTATTTCAGTGATTAGAGTGGCCTATTGAAGGGCTTCGTTTCCAGTCAAATTCGAAATGACCTGATAGCGGAACAGAGCAGAGCAGTGGGAGTCCCTATTGAGAATAAGTGGCTAAAGGTTACTACATGCGGCATTTGCCATGAAAACAAGGAAAACTTTGGTCGTAACCACGAAACAGGAACTATTCTCCGTGTTTTCTCTTCAATATCTTTACAATATCTGAACGTCGATATGTTGATATGTGCCATTTGCGCAACATAAATAGTAAAATGCTAAAACATGAATCCAGGAGCTTCCAAATCAGCGAAACCAGGAAAATATCGATATCAGAATTCGATCCCAGGGCTTTCTTCATGGTTAGAAATCTAATCACCATTTGTACTTAAGGTAAGAGACACCTTTACCAGGAGAGTTTGACAGGGCAGGAAGTCATGTTACACATACTAAATATTGTCTCATACTAGATCTATACCTACTTTCACTTGTGACGTCAGCGATAATAAGGTCGATCTGAAACAACAGCTACTATCGGTCACTTCGTTTTGGCGGAAATCACCGTAGCGTTTGCCGACCTGATTTGCGTAATCCATGGAAAACCTTTATTCTGTGGCTGATACATACTCAGTTCACCAGAATGCGAGACTTGTGTTTTGTCCACTGGATCACCTCGTATGGTATTATTATGAAAAGTAACATTTTATCACTTCCTGCCCATGCATAGCCAAAAATGCGTAAGAGATTCGAAAGACAATAAACTTTTGTTTATATATTTATCCAACCCGACCTGATAGTGGCCAGCAGGCCATCTCTCATCTTGAACCAGAGTTTCAAAAGTACAGTACCTTCCTTTCGTCATAGTAGCGTTACAAATAACTATTTTAATATGACAAAGAGTACTGAAAAACTTGAGGGTCTACCGTGACAATGTAAGAAAATAACACTGACTAAATTAATAAAGTCAGTTCTGGCAGTAGTTCTACTACTGATAGAGGCAGATATAAATATAATTCATAGATGTACAGAATAGTTTCTTTGTGATTTTTCTTTTTCTTTTTTTTTTAAAAAAAAGTGCGTTCTGGGAAAGCAAATTTAAAGACACTGCACCAGTTTAGAATACAGGGAAATAAGGAAGATCTGGTTGGAAAGAAAGATGTACAACGATAACTAGTACTTACAGGGACAATGGTAATTATTATTGTTTGTTTAATAGATATCTCATTAAATATCTTCTGATACTGGATATGTTATTCAGTTCTCTAATGTAATGCGGGAGGTTATTCCACAGTCCGGTTCTGCTACTGAGAACGACTTCGAGAAAGCGGCCGAACGGACTACCGTACAGAAATGATGTCAATCTGATGATAAAGGGTGTTTCTGTCACGTTGTCGAGACGAGATTGTTAGGGTCGAGGGAGGATGTGGGGCACTGTGTACCTTGAAGAGACAGAAGAGAAAAAAGAGAATCAGGAAATATCTGCACTTGTCCGCATGCAGCCACGACAGCAGTAAATATGATGATGAAATTTGATGAAAGAGTCAAATATCACAGATATTACGAGCACGGGCGTTCTCAACCATTTCCAAGTGTTATGACGGTAACTCAGGAAGGCCTTACAGGATAACATCACCGTAAACAATATTACGTGGTTCGCAACCTGATGCAAGTGGTTCGATTTGACACCTCTTGGACAACTTGCATCTTCTTCGCGCACCTCACATCGTACTTTTGATTTTACCTCATGAGTTTAAGCAGGACGCCATCCACCACACTTACTTTGGAGGTGATCACTGGGGGTTCGAATCTGTGACCTCTGCATTAGTACCCAGCAACGCCAACAAATAGACAACAAAGGCAATCTGCAAAATATAATTTAAGCAAGTAACAACTTTAGAATGTGTAGCAGCTTAGTACAATTGCAACGAAATTACATTAATGTTATGGAAATTAATTACATCTCCTCTGCAACCAAATTTTTAAATTACGGTCTCATTTAAAAGTTTCCTTCCGTGATTAAGACTTCCAGTAATTGCAGATTGGCTCCTGACACATCGAAATTAAATGAGTTGCGTATTTTTGTGCTGCTCCCCTAAATGTGAAAAACAATTTCCGCATCGAGGCCCGGAGTAATAAAGCGAGGGGTGTGAGACAGACAGCCCATTTGCTTTGCCGACTACCAACTCGACAGCCGTGCTTTGTACATTGAATGCGAGATTCTGAAGGTGAAATCACGTTTCTCTAAAAACTCCAGTTCATCTAAAATCGGTTCCACAAAGGTCAAACATTCGCATCATTAACGGTTTTTATCCTAACCGGAACTTATTTTTCTATAGAAACACGTGTAACGTGTGAATTACTCGTACTGAAAGTCGAGCATGTCGGGCATGGATGTGTGTGATGTCCTTAGGTTAGTTAGGTTTAAGTAGTTCTATTCGTAGTACTTCGTGATAACCGCCCCCCCCCCCCCCCCCCACACGATTGTATAACGATCATACACAGTGTTAACCCAACTTTTGGAAACGGGGTTGTGGTACAAAGGCTTCCTAACGACACCGTTCCGCCCTCTTCATCATAAAAAAGTCCCTTTGATAGTGTGAATTGTCAATTGAAGACAAGAACTTCCGAAAATGAGTCCGTGATCATATTTTTGGCACTTTAGTTTACAGGTCCGTATTGATCACAAAAAATTTCCAAGTGGATAGGCCTTCAAAATCTGAACACAGATCAAGCATGAAGGTAGGAAGAAGGCGTATTGAACGGTGAAAAAAAATCAAAGTAGAAATACTGAACGGTCCAAGAACAGGAAGTGCAATAAAGACCAACCAGAAACAGCATCAGCGTCGTGGGTAAGTGGTCATGGTGTCGAACTAACAACTGGATGACCCGTGTTAAAAATTAAAATTCTCTCGTGGCATTTTTAATTGCACAACATTATGAACTGTCCGTCCAGTCAGTGAAATGTTGGTTTTCTTTCTGCAGTCTTGGCAGTTATCATATTATACATTGGTTATACACCGAAGCGATAAAGAAACTGGTATAGTCTTGTGTAAGCAAATACAGAGATATGTAAACAGACAGAATACGGCGCTGCGGTCGGCAACGCCTATATTAGACAAAAAAGAGTCTGGCGCAGTTATCAGATCGGCTACTGCTGCTGCAATGGAAGTTTATCAAAATTGAAGTGAGTCTGGACGTCTCAGCGCACAAACCATGGGACACAGCATGTCCGAGATGGGAATTTTCCCGTTTGACTATTTCACGGCTCTACAGCGAATATCAGGAATCCGGTATAACACCAAATCCCTGACATCACAGCATCCGGAAAAAGATGCAGCAAGAAAGGAACAAAAGATGACTGAAGAGAATCATTCAACGAGACAGAAGTGCAACCCTTCCGCAAATTGCTGCAGATTTCAATGCTGGGCCATAAACAAGTGTCAGCGTGCGAACCATTCCACGAAACATCATCGATATGGGCTTTCGGAGCCGAAGGCCCCTTCACATATCCTTGATGACAGCACGACACAAAGCTTTACACCTCGCCTGGACCCGTCAACATCGACATTGGACTTTTGATAAAATGTTGCCTGGTCGGACGAGTCTTGTTTCAAATCGTTTCGAGCGGATGGATGTGTACGGGTATGGAGACAACCTCATGAACCCATGGACCCTTCATGTCAGCAGGAGACTGTTCAAACTCATGGAGTCTCTGTAAGGGTGCGGGGTGTGTGCAGTTGGAGTTATATGGGACCCATGGTACGTACATATACGAGTCTGACAAGTGACACGTACGTATGTATCCTGACTAATCAGCTGCATCCATTCATGTCCATTGTGCATTCCGACGGATTATGGTAATACTAGCAAGTCAGTGCGACACCTTACATGTCCAGAAATGCTACAACCTCCAGGAACATTTTTCTGAGTTTAAACTCTTCCGCTGGCCAACAGACTCCCCAGACATGAACATTATTAAGCATATCTGGGATTCCTTGCAACATGCTGTTCAGAAGAGATCTCCATCCCCTCGTACTGTTAGGGATTTATGGATAGCCCTGCAGGATTCATGGTGTCAGTTCCCTCCAGGACTACTTCAGACATTAGCCGAGTCCATGCCATGTCGTGTTGCGGAACTTCTTCATCCTCTCGGGGGCCCTAAATGATGTTAGGTAAATGTACCAGTTCCTTTGGCTCTTCGGTGTATGACATGAGTCATCTGGTAAAAATACGTTACAATCGTAAGTAAATGTGATGAATAGTGGGAGCAGGCGAGATACTACATACACGTGTCACAGAAATGAAAGCAACGAATAAATGCGTGTGAACTATCTTAAAAGAAACGAGTCAATACTTTCAAAACGGAGGGCAACTTTAAAAACGTATACCCTGACAGAGCACAGAGAAACTGCATGATTGTGAAACTGTTGCGTTCATTTTTCACAGTTTATGTGAGAAACTATCGTGTTTCCATCATTTCTCTGTGAGTGAACACATTCACATTCATGTTGTTGTTGTGGTCTTCAGTCCCGAGACTGGTTTGATGCAGCTCTCCATGCTACTCTATCCTGTGCAAGCTTCTTCATCTCCCAGTACCTACTGCAACCTACATCCTTCATTCACATCCAACATTCACATTCATACGAACTCCTATATCGAGTAAGGAGTCACATCTCACTCATGTACCAGTCGTACAAAGAGATTCCTATCATATCACACACGCACTGTCGCTAATGCCTTGTATGACTCACCAGACATGTTTTCCGGTGGAGGATTCTATTGTCTTGTAGCCTTGTCATCTAACGTGTGCGGTCCCTGTTCGAAAGTCACTTCCTTTCGGCTGCTAATAGAGTAGCTGTGCAGAATTAAATGTCATTTTAGGTCGCTACCTTACTCCTCGCTGTTGCAGATGGACGTTACCTCATGACACAGGCACAAATTTCAATAAAATGAACAGAATGAAAAAAAAAGGGTTTGAACACACCTCCCCCCATTGGTACTCCAACACCGTAAACATTTAATCACAACGCCACTTCCCTTATCGAGTAGCTCAATAACACACATGTTGTTCTTGGCCCTGTTTCTAATTTGCTTTTTTCACAGTCCAGTACTCCTTCTTCCTGTTTTCGTGCTACATCTGTGTTCAGTATTTGACGGGCTCTCCACTCGGTCGTCTTACCACTAAATCTCGAGAAGTGCGATGGGAAGTTTCCTTTGTGAGTACATCTAAAGCGCATACAAAAATGGTTCAAATGGATCTGAGCACATTGGGACTTAACTTCGGAGGTTATCAGTCCCCTAGAACTTAGAACTACTTAAACCTAACTAACCTAAGGACATCACACACATCCATGCCCGAGGCAGGATTCGAACCTTCGACCATAGCGGTCGCGCGGTTCCAGATTGTAGCGCCTAAAGCGCATACATCAGCATTGTATTAAATTGTAATTCTTTTTAATTCCTTCAAACTTATGGCTCTTCTTTTTCTCATAACGTGACAATTCTGCGTGCGTCTTAGCCTCTTCAATAAGTTTCCTCCATTGTCTCTAGCGCAGTCTCCGCCGTTCCGTAACTCTGAGAGGTGTTACGTCTCCTTCCACATCGTCTGTCCACTGCCTTCGTGTGTCTTTCCTCCAGTTGGCGTCCATTCAAAAACCTTTCCAGTATGCAACTATAATGACATGTCCAAGCCAGGCTATTGTCCTACTTTTTATTGTTTTTACAATGTCATAGCTGCTGGTAAACTTATCTGGATGTGCGGTCGTGATCCAAGAAACTCTTCCGTTCCTGAAGTTTCCTCCAGGACTGCGCTAGACATCCTCAGAGGCGCTCCTCCGCTGAATCCTGCAGATAATGTCAGTTCCTTGAATGAGGCGATGCAGCTCAGTGCTCGTTCTAAATCTACAGAAACCATTGTTATTCTTTACTGCTCCACAGATCTTGCGCATAACCCTGCGTTCATATAATCTGAGATGCCCCTCATCAGTATCCGTCACTGCCTATGTTTACATCCACAGTTCACAAATGGCCTCATCGTGACCTTATAAATTTGAACTTTCAGTCGTCTGTTTAATAATTAAATGCCAAAAATTTTTTTAAACGTGTGGAAGCACCTCTTGCTACGTAGGAAGAGCTATTTTATTTCAGTTGATACGGAATTTGTCCTATTGACATAAGATCCCAGAAAGTCAAATTCCTGCACTCGTTAAATATTGAAACCTGCTGCTGACAGTGTAGCCAAGTTATTATTTTCCTTTCTGGTGAAATTCATACGCCGGCCGAAGTGGCCATGCGGTTAAAGGCGCTGCAGTCTGGAACCGCAAGACCGCTACGGTCGCAGGTTCGAATCCTGCCTCGGGCATGGATGTTTGTGATGTCCTTAGGTTAGTTAGATTTAACTAGTTCTAAGTTCTAGGGGACTAATGACCTCAGCAGTTGAGTCCCATAGTGCTCAGAGCCATTTGAACCATTTTTTTGAAATTCATACGTTTAACCTTTGTTTCATTAACAGAAAGTCCGCCAGATAGCGAGGGTTCTTCCAACTCACCTATTGCTCTCTATCAAATCATCAGCATTTGTTCGTATATCGGTTGGTTTTTTGCCTGTATGAGCAGAAATTCGAAACTTTGAATGGCTGTTTCAAGAGTAACGTTAAAAAGAGCTGTAGAGGAGAGCATCCCCTTGTCCGATTCATTTAAAAATGATAAACATTTACAGAGTTCTCCATCTACGCGCAATGCAGCCTTCGAAACAGCCAATTTTCTTTGGGTAAGTGAAACATACACTGATTGTACACCTAGCAGTAATAAATCATTTAGAATTTATGCCCTATCAAGACCATCGAAGGGCTGCTTGAAGTCTTTCGCAGCACAGAAGGTGCTTTCGACAAGGTGGTATCATTTGGGGAAGCATCACATCTATGTCGTCATCAGTTACTTACAAATTTTACTTCGAAATGAGTGCAACAGTCCAATCAACGGGCCATCGGGCAGCACTTGAATGCACACTCACGACAGGTAGTTTTTGTTCACTCACTTCACAGCACAAATGTTTCTGCATGCCGGCCCACAACATTCCTCTAGGTCACTGGTCATATCTGACGCCATTTATAGTGGGGGTCAGGATAGTCCTTGCTAATTCACCTTATATCAGGTAACGCAGACGTTGCTGGTTAGTAGAGAGGGCAGCACATAACAAGAAGTAGATCCTTAGCAGTTTTGGAATCATAAATTCAGTGATAACATTATTTATTTGGCAGAATTCATAGTGCCGCAACAGTCAGCGCCCAAGTGCGGACAACAGTCAAGACACTGCACGGCTGGGACGCTCAGTGTTTATGGTCACTCCAGCCCGCTCAGTTGCTGAAGGGTGTCGTCATTTTTGCTCATGTAGGCAACAGATGCGTCACAGAGCCAGGTCCCGCCAGGGTGTAATCTAGGTCGCCAATACAGCAGCTGCTTACGTGCCATATCGACAATGTTCCAGTGTTCGCAGCAGGTGGCATATCTCCTTGTGTGGTAACCGAGCTCGCTTCTTTAATGTATCTTTCAGTTGTGACCAACTTACACTGATTAGCAGAACGTTATGAACACCTATACAATAGCCGGTATTTCCACATTTGGCAAGGATAACCGTGGTGACAAGTCACGGCATGGAAGCAATGAGGCCTTAGTAGGTCGTCCACAGGCGGATCTAGTGGCTAGCTTTGTTGTGGATCACTGGGTCCCGAGGTCGGTTCTCGGCCGGGTTGGGGATTTTCTCTGCCCGCGAACTGGGTGTTTGTATTCTCTGGTGTAAAAATTGGACTGTGTAAAAATTGGGACTATGTACGGGCGTTGATGATCGCGCAGTTGAGCGCCCCACAAACCGATCGTCATCATCATCCTTAATTGGTCGCTGGAGAGAGCTCGCACTACATCTGCACACAAAAGTCACCTAATTCCCATGAATTCCGAGGAGGGGGCGATGAGCTCTGAAATCACGTTCAGTCACATCCTAGATGTATTCGATAGGGTTCAACTCTGGTGAACTGGGGTGCCAGCACATCAGTTGGAACTCTCCACAACATAGCACACCTAGCCTTGTGACATGGCACATTACCTTGTTAAAAGTGCCATGCTTTACACGAGCTACACTGTGTCCGTGGATACCCACGTGAATGTTCACCAGAGATAATACGGCCGCCGCCAACTTGTCTCCGTAGCGCAGCACAAATGTCAACGTGCTGTCCCTCTGGAAGACGACAGATTCACGCCCCCTTCAACTGCCAACATAAAAGATATCCGGATTCTTCAGGCCATACAACGCTCTACCACTGCGCCAACGTCCAGTGTTGATGGTCACGTGGCCACTTCAGTCGTAGCTGCAATGCCGAAATCGTGGTGTTAACATTGGCACATATAAACGTAGTCGGCCGCGGAGGCCCATCGTTAGAAGTATTTGGTGCACTGTGTGTTCAGACACACTTGCACTCTGCCCAGCATTTAAGTCTGATGCTAATTCCATCATAGTTCGCCACCTGTAATTTTTACCATTGTGCCCAGCCTACGACGTCCAACATCTGTAATTAAGGGTGGCCGCCCGATCCCACAACGTTTGGACGTGGTTTTACCTTGGTGTCACCAGCTGTTGAAGACACTCACCACAGCACTCCTCGAACACCTGACAAAACGTGCAGTTTCCCAAATGCTCGTGCATAGTCTTTAAGTCATCACAATATACCCTCGGTCAAACTCATATAGACTTCACGGCTTCCCCATTCTAAACACGGACAGCACGCACACTGACACTACATGGACCGTGTGTGTGTCTGACTAGCAGTGATGCTGCTATTGCCTGAAGGAGTTTTTATCGACAGAAGGTCGGTGTGCATGATATTCTGGCTGGTCAGTATAAAGTTTCTGTAGAATGATACATAAGTACTCTCTTTCTTTGTTCTTCGACTCTAGCAGTACGATAATCAACGGAGATTTGTCTTCTAGTTTGTTTACTAGTTTATTCTAAAGCTTGTTCATCATTCGTACGGTGCATGTTTTTCCCGATGTCTGTTCGCTCAAATTGGTTTACTTCTGAGC
The DNA here is from genome assembly GCF_023898315.1 of Schistocerca nitens. Taxonomy (NCBI): domain Eukaryota; kingdom Metazoa; phylum Arthropoda; class Insecta; order Orthoptera; family Acrididae; genus Schistocerca; species Schistocerca nitens. The sequence continues at coordinate 1,031,018,485 of NC_064614.1, forward strand.
ACGCCACTTGCCGAAAATCCATACCGTCATCTTGGTTGCTCTAGATTCCTGTGAGCGTAGACCTATCCTGGAACAGCAGAAACTGAATTAATCTCTTCTTCTTATTGATAGAAATGTTTACAGAACTGAAAATAAGAAAGAAAACAACGTAAATGACTCATCTCTTGCCAGGAAATTTTCCTCTAAGAAAGTTTCAACAAGGAAGTAAAGTGCTTCTGCTCTGTGTATTTCATGGAAAATATGTTTCTCTTCCAGGCACCATAAAAAAAATACCTTTCCTATGTGGTCTATGTATTGTTGTTGATTCGGCTATAGTGCTGCTTTCATCGTCTCTGCAGGGAAAATTTTTGCACTGTGTGGTTTGAAAATGGCCACCAACTCGAAGTAATAAATATGATCTTTAATGCAACGTATGACGGAGCAACAACCCTTTATTTCAATGAAAAATGTGACATCTTAGAGATAATAAATCATAGGCTAACGGTTTGGTACATGAGTTTGTATACAAAATATTCGCGGACTTTCACATAGTAATATGCTTTAAATGGCAATGTTTTTCTTACAGCCTTTTGTCTTCGTTAGGTTAAGATACTGAAGAAGTACGTATAGTCGGAAATATTTTTTACTTTTCTTTTCCTTCGGTCACGAGGTAACGTAATGTATGGCCTTTCAGACAGTTTACGGGAAGCCTTATCGTATGTGAGTAGGGCACACTGCTGAGATTCCAAAGAATCTCTGTTTTGTTGGGTGCTGTTCGGGTTATCCTGGTTAACATTTGCTAACGAGTTTCCAGATGTCCTACACCTGAGTGCACACAAACCTATGTCCTTCGGTATGCATTAAGCCGCAGTTCTCATATATTGAGGAATCCACCAGATTAATGATGTGATGTTTCGATTTGGCAGCAACTCTCTTGTTTACTGCATTGTACTATGGAATTTTCGCTTTTGTTGGTGCGTTACTGTAATTTCACCTCATAATAAGGTAATTTTTCGTCACTCACATTTTTCTTTTTTATCTTCCATTAGTTTCCCATATATTTCCTCAACTGCAGCTGAGCTAACCTAGCAGGACTCACGATCCGTCCTTACACCTTCACGTCCGCCAGTATCTCATCTCTTACTCCCCATATTTGTTCGAAGTATTAACTGGTTTTTTACAAATGATCTAAATTTAAATTTTAAGACGGTAAAGCACAGCTCGTGTAGATTTAATTATTCAAAATGACAGTCACAATGGCATTATTTATTTTGCCGCCAACCGATTTTGACCTTCTAGAGTCGTCACCCTGCCTGTGCACGGTTGGCTTGATAGTTACCAACCGTGCACAGGCAGGGTGACGACTCCAGCGAGCGACCAAATGGTGTAAATTGCCCTGAAGATGACCCCATCGCGGGTTGAAACCGGTTGGCGGCAAAATAAATAATGCGATTGTGACTGTCATTTTGAATAATTGATTATAAGTAAATTAATGGCTGTTTATCTCCATACAACTACGTTGTCTAAAAATTCTTGTAGATTTGTACTATAAAAAACAAGAAAAGGAATGCCTATTAGGGTCACCTGCTTAATATCTTAATTGTCCGTCCTTGGAACGAAAATTCATCACTTATTCTGCATATCTTGGATGCTGCAGTTTGTTGGTAGGTTTGTGGAGGTATGTGCCATTAGATGTCTACGAAAAGGTCGTGTGACTTTCCTGAGTAACGAGCTGCTGATTTGCGTACTTGATAATGACGCCCTACAGCGACACACATGGGTTTCATAGGATTTATCGGGTGAATTTGGTCGCCTACACATGAACGTGAGTTCACGGTAATGCTCCTCAATTCACTGTAGCTTGGTTCTGGCTCCGAGACACGGATAAATCTACTGCTGTTAAATGACATCGAGATAGGGAAAGAATGCAGCTATTTCACAGCTGTCAGCGTGTCTTCGATTAATACCACAGGTCCCATGCAAGCGCAGGAGAAGGCCACCCACAGCATAATACTGCACCCACTATCCTGTGTCATTGGTGGGCTGCACGTTTCGACCCGCCGTTCACCTCAATGACGGCATTTGTTGAGCCACCATCAACTTAGAGTAGCAAACATGTGATTCGACCAATGAGCAGACACGTTTCCATTGATCGACGGTCGAATCCTAATGGTCCCGTGTCCACTAAAGACGTAATGCCGTTTGGTCAACTTGTAAAAACATGGGGATGATCTGCTGCAGAGCTCCATATTCAACAACGTACGATTAACAGTATGCTCCGAAACACTTGTGCGTGCGCTAGCGTTGCACTCCTCCGGCAGAAATGCGACAGATCAGCATCTGTCATACCTTACAGAGCACACAAGCGTGCAAAACCCACGTTTTATGAAGAGTCGTTGCCGTCTAACCATTTAGAATCTAATGGTAGTTTCACTATCCTCCATCTTTCCGTAAATTCTCACGAGCAGGTGAACATTCGAGCAGCCTCATCGTTTTAGAGATACTCGTTCACAGGCTCTCCGTATAATAATAATCTACCCCATGTCAAAGTCGTTTATCTCAATAGATTTACTGATTTGGAACTCATTTCTTCACTGGGGAAATCCCCCGTCTGCGTCTGCTTCGCTTATATATATACTACTGTTAACACCTGACGTGGCCGCAACGCCACTACACGATATTCAGCGTCGTAATGGGAAGTGGTCAAATGTTTTGGGGTACCAGTGTATGTAGAGTTTACACACAAGAAATTAATAAAAAGGAGGGAACGCCAGAAGCTATAAGTGGACTTCATGAAATCTGGTGTCAACAATACAATGCAGTTTCATCAGCGCAATACTAGAAGGCAAAATTAATTGTACTTCTTCTAATGGACTTAATTGGCACAGGAAGGAGTACAATACTGAATTACAAAAATCTTTAATAATCTTCGATTATCTGAAATAATTTGTTTGATCTACGAAGGAGTGTCGCAGATTCCTTGAAAAATATAAATTTATCCAACGAAAGCCTTCTCACACAATTAAAAGAACCAGTATGAGGTAAACACTACAGACGTAGTCTTGAGCTCCGTACGTACCATTTCCGTAGTGACTGTAAGGGCTAGTTTAGAGTCACTGCAGTACCCACAAAGGAGTACTTGATAGCATTCGTCCTCCCATCCTCTGTAAGCGATTATAATGTGGAGAAAGGCTATTATGTCACTAGAAGTATTCTTCGCCATGTACATCGCAGTGCTTTGCAGAGAATGTCTGTAAATGTAGTTGCAAGTGTCCTCTGCAATAATCTGACTGACATACTAGAGATTCGTTTTCAAATATGGATGGAAGCCTCCTCACCTTAACAATAACAAAGCGTGAAATTAATAAAAGCGACAAATTGCAGGGACGGATTTATGACTGGAAATGGAGAAAATAAGTTCCTACGAACATGTGTCTGGAATCGCATCGTTGCCACGACAGATGGCACTGACGCATGAGAGGTCCTCTGACCACGTGTCGTCTGTTCCTTGGGTGCTGCAGGCTATGTGATTGATGCAGTGAGCAGCAGAATGGTCCGGTGTTCATTTCGGGAACAAGCGAAGATGGTGTTTGTGTACGGCCAAGTATATAGAAACAGTTACACCAAAACATATTCCCGGGTTCGATTCCCGGCGGGGTCAGGGATTTTCTCTGCCTCGTGATGGCTGGGTGTTGTGTGATGTCCTTAGGTTAGTTAGGTTTAAGTAGTTCTAAGTTCTAGGGGACTGATGACCATAGATGTTAAGTCCCATAGTGCTCAGAGCCAACTAAAACATATACCCCCATGAACACCCTCCACGTCACGCAAAATTTCAAGCTCTTTTTGACAGACGAACATGCAGGGTGACGTCGGACTGTAGGACTGTACGTACACGAGATTTGGAGGACCAGATTCTACAGGATATTGAGACGAACCCTTGTAGAAACGCCAGGTTACTAGCCGGCCAAAATGGTGTAAACCAAAGTACGATTATGACTATCCTGCGTGACAACCGAGGCAACTTTGAACATCTGTTGTTACTTAGATGCGATGCACCTCTGTATTGATTTACAGAACGATCTGCTGTCGTTGCACGCAAACTGTCCATTTCCGGACACATGTTCATAGGGCCTCTTTTCCTCCATTTTCTATCACGAATCAGTCCCTGCAGTTTGTCGGTTTTATAAATATTAATCCTGTATGGTTCTCGTAAACTGACATACGGCCGGGAGAGCGGTGTGCTGACCAGATGCTCTCCACATCGACATCCAGTGAGGTCTGTGGTCTGAGGATAATACGGCGGACGGTCGGTACCACTGGGCCTTCGTGGTCTCTTCGGGTTGAGTTTAGTTTAACCTGATATAGTGCAAGCTCTCGTCAACTTATATGGCCCACATCAATACGTTAATCGTGAATTTGATCTACAGAAAGATGAATTAATCAAGATATTAACCAACAGAATCGCGCCTGAGTAAGAGCATTTTGCGCCGGAAATAAACTTAGTTGTATTTGTGTTATATTTCATCAATTTGTTTATATGCCATCCCTGCTGTAAGGGTAAGAAGCGACAATCCTGTCGCTGTTGTAATGTAACAGAAACGTGGCGTTCTATGATTCAGAATGGCGAAATTAAAAAATCCGTTGAAAGGGTTACCTACCTCAACTTTTCATTATGTTTTTAAACAGGGAATATCGTGTGCTGCATATGATGACGAAAGTCGTTTCGAAACTTGTTTGGTTGTACTTTACTTCACAGAAAACAGTACCTGAGAGAAACTTTATTTTTAGGGCCTACAGTTACGGATTAGTAGCTTAGTACCTTGCAATGCCCAGGCATGTGCGAGTATTTATTTGAGTCTTCTGCTAGCCAGTCTCCTCCTTCCTTCTCTCTCTGACCTTCTCCTCCTTCTCCCCCTCTCTATCCATCTCCTCCCCCTTCTCTGCGTCCAACTTCCACCCCCCCCCCCCCGGCCACAATCTTTCCATCTTCTCCTCCTCCCCTTCTGTCTCACTATATGCTCCTTCATCTCATCCTGTCTATTTCCTTCTCTCCACTTTCTCAGTCCTTTTCCTCCTCCCACTCTGTCTATTGGTTCAAATGGCTCTGAGCACTATGCGACTCAACTTCTGAGGTCATTAGTCGCCTAGAACTTAGAACTAATTAAACCTAACTAACCTAAGGACATCACACACATCCATGCCCGAGGCTGGATTCGAACCTGCGACCGTAGCGGTCGCTCGGTTCCAGAGTGTAGCGCCCAGAACCGCACGGCCACTCCGGCCGGCTCTGTCTATTCATCTCCTCGTCATCCTCTCTCTGCTTCTCTCTTCCTCCCGTTTTCTCTGTCCATCTCCTCCTCTTTCATTTCTGACTTTGTCAATTTCTCCTCTTCCGTCACTCTCTCCCTCTCCCCCTCATTCTGTCCATCTCCTCTAGCTGTGTCCATTTCCTAAAGTCCCTCTCTTTCTGTCCGTCTCCGCCTCCCCCAATCTCTCTCCATACTGTTAAGCTCAACCCAAAGTGAGGGTTGTGGTTGTTACTCAAACAGCATTTCCTTGCAGATCGTAACCAAAATATGAACCAAATTTGGTTGAAATCATTCGGAAGATTTAAGACGAGTTTCTTACTCATTGCTTTTCCAGCTTATGCGCGTGTCTAACATGTATTACATGTAATTAACGTATGTCAAACGTATTTATACACATATTTCATCCGTATCTCAAGCAAATTTCGCTCCGGGATTTAATTTTATTGCAGCTCCTTGTTTATCTCCTGAACTATGTAATGTTCAGTTACATAATTCAGCAGTTACATCCAACGTTCAATATGGCTCCCATCTGTGGGTGTTGCAAATAGAGTTAATAATAAAGAAATAATGAATTTGAATGAAATGCATGATGCGGTGGCTATTCACACGTATCTCTATTTTACGTCACATCGCCTGAACTATATGTCGTGCACTGATATATTTATGCAGACAAAATCAACAGATTTTGGATACTGTCTGCGAAAAATGTTGCAAATACTATTATAGCAAAAACTTTAAACGTGTTGCATGATGTGACAGTTTTTCAGTCAGCTCAATGTTTATGACGTCACATCTTCTGAACTGTGTGTCGTACTTTGGCATATCTTTGGTGCTAAATTTAGTAGCATACACTGAGGTGACAAAAGTTATGGGATACCTAATAATAGCGTGTTGGATCTTCTTTTCCCCGGTGTAGTGCAATAACTAGACGTGGCATGGATTCAAAAAGTTGGATGTCCCTTGCAGAAATGTTGAGCTCTTGCTGACCGGTGTGGCCGAGAGGTTCTAGGCGCTACCGTCTGGAACCGCGCGAGCGCTACCGTCGCAAGTTCGAATCCTGCCTCGGGCATGGTTGTGTGTGATGTCCTTAGGATAGTTAGGTTTAAGTAGTTCTAAGTTCTAGGGGACTGATGACCTCAGAAGTTAAGTCCCATAGTGCTCAGAGCCATTTGAACCAATTTGAAATTTTGAGCCAAGCTCCCTCTAATAGCCGCCCAATAAAGCGAAATTGTTGCTAGTGCAGGATGCTGTGCACCAGGTCACCTCTCCATTATGTCCCACAAATGCTCAACGGGATTCACATCAGGCGATATGGGTGGCCAAATCAATCACAAACTATTCTGGGCTGTGACATGACATGATTCGATTGTTTCATTGCTATAGCCTGTTGTTCTGTTCTTTCTAATATTAGAGTTAGTAAATAATTCTCGTCCACTGTGAACGTATCAGAACACTGCAAATGTTGAAACTAAAGGTAATTTATAATGAAGTAGCTCCTGCCAGTTGCTTTCATAGGCGTTTATTTCTCCATGATCACATTTCATGATGATTCGCACCCCATCTTCAGGTGTTAACATTTGTTTCGTATCATCAACACACTGTTTCTTTACTATCAGTGTTGCCGAATTTTGCAATGGAACATTTCAAGGCAGCTATTGTAAAACGTCGTAAGTTAAGACACAATGTTCACGACGCGTAAATAAATCGGGTGAATGTGATTTCACTAATGTGTTTTTTGAGGCACAATTTGTTGGCGTGGCTTGTCGGGAAAGGAATGCCATTACTCTCGGTGCGTTACCCCATAAAGATTAACGTCACGGACGCTGTAGTTTTGACTTCATGAGCTAGGAGCGTTGCTGTCGTGTCACTTGACTATCCGGCCCTCGTGATTAAGCAAGTATGTCAATCGAGGCTCGCAGATCACCAAAGGTTGCCCATGCCTGCCATAAATGAATGATCTGGCTACACACAGTCTGGGTGGTGACTTCAACGTAAGACCAAAAGCTAATGATTTCCGTTTTAAACTAATTACTGCTCATTTAAACAATTTTCTAAGTACGAGGGCAGTTCAATAAGTAATGCAACACATTTTTTTTCTGAAACAGGGGTTGTTTTATTCAGCATTGAAATACACCAGGTTATTCCCCAATCTTTTAGCTACACAACACTATTTTTCAACGTAATCTCCATTCAATGCTACGGCCTTACGCCACCTTGAAATGAGGGCCTGTATGCCTGCACGGTACCATTCCACTGGTCGATGTCGGAGCCAACGTCGTACTGCATCAATAACTTCTTCATCATCCGCGTAGTGCGTCCCACGGATTGCGTCTTTCATTGGGCCAACATATGGAAATCCGACGGTGCGAGATCGGGGCTGTAGGGTGCATGAGGAAGAACAGTCCACTGAAGTTTTGTGAGCTCCTCTCGGGTGCGAAGACTTGTGTGAGGTCTTGAGTTGTCATGAAGAAGGAGAAGTTCGTTCTGATTTTTGTGCCTACGAACACGCTGAAGTCGTTTCTTCAATTTCTGAAGAGTAGCACAATACACTTCAGAGTTGATCGTTTGACCATGGGGAAGGACATCGAACAGAATAACCCCTTCAGCGTCCCAGAAGACTGTAACCATGACTTTACCGGCTGAGGGTATGGCTTTAAACTTTTTCTTGGTAGGGGAGTGGGTGTGGCGCCACTCCATTGATTGCCGTTTTGTTTCAGGTTCGAAGTGATGAACCCATGTTTCATCGCCTGTAACAATCTTTGACAAGAAATTATCACCCTCAGCCACATGACGAGCAAGCAATTCCGCACAGATGGTTCTCCTTTGCTCTTTATGGTGTTCGGTTAGACAACGAGGGACCCAGCGGGAACAAACCTTTGAATATCCCAACTGGTGAACAATTGTGACAGCACTACCAACAGAGATGTCAAGTTGAGCACTGAGTTGTTTGATGGTGATCCGTCGATCATCTCGAACGAGTGTGTTCGCACGCTCCGCCATTGCAGGAGTCACAGCTGTGCACGGCCGGCCCGCACGCGGGAGATCAGACAGTCTTGCTTGACCTTGCGGCGATGATGATACACGCTTTGCCCAACGACTCACCGTGCTTTTGTCCACTTCCAGATCACCGTAGACATTCTGCAAGCGCCTATGAATATCTGAGATGCCCTGGTTTTCCGCCAAAAGAAACTCGATCACTGCCCGTTGTTTGCAACGCACATCCATTACAGACGCCATTTTAACAGCTCCGTACAGGGCTGCCGTCTGTCGGAAGTCAATGAAACTATACGAGACGAAGCGGGAATGTTTGAAAATATTCCACAAGAAATTTCCGGTTTTTTCAACCATAATTGGCCGAGAAAAAAAATGTGTTGCATTACTTATTGAACTGCCCTCGTATTAAGCAAGGAAAAGAATGCTTTTTTCGCCTTCTATACTCATTTTTAGTTGTATGAACTAAACGGACATGAAACTCTTTCAAAGGAAACACCAAAAAGCTAGCAGTATTTGACTACAACACCTCGTGAAACAGCTGGTCTGTTTGAAGCTACTGGAGGTAAATATTTCATGACCATGAATGGCTGCAACTGGTCTCCAAGAAGTCGGACATAACCCTTTCCTGTCATTGATCGGTTTGGTTTGACCAAAGGACCCTATCAACCCCATGTAAACACATCCCACACCATTATGGGGTCACTACTAGCTTGCACAGTGACTTGTTGACAACTTGGGTCTGTAAGATCGTGGGATCTGCGCTACACTTGAGCTCTGCCGTCTCCTCTTAACATCTGAAATCGGGACTGATCTGACCAGGACATCGTTATCCAGTGACCTAAGATCGAACGGACATGGCCACGACCCCAGGAGAGGCCGTGTGAGCGATGTCGTGCTGTCAGCAAAGGCACTCGCGTCCGCCGTGTGCTGCCTTAGCCCATTAACGACACATTTCGCCGGAAATCCTATAGGGATACCTTCATCGTACGTCGCACAATGATTTCTGCTGTTGATTAATGCAGAGTTGCTTGTCTGTTAGTACTGACAACTCTACGCAAACGCCGCTCACTTGGTCGTTGAATGAAGACCGTCGTCTACTGCCACGGTGAGGGTAGTACCTGAAATTTGGTATTCTCGGCATACTCTTGAAATTGTGGATCTCAGGAGATTAAATTTCCTGACGATTTACGAAATGGAATGTCCCATGTATAAAGCTTCAATTACCATAACCACGTTGAAAATCTTATACCGTGAATCACTTGTGTACAAATCGCAGCTCCGCCGATGCATTGGCCTTTTATACAATATGTACGCGATTCTACCCCCATGTGGATATGTGCAAATCGCTATCCCACGACTGTTGTCACTTCATTGTATGTAAACAATACTGTCTGCAAAATGTGTCACGAATACGATTAGTGGTTAGGAAAGGATAAATTAAAACATTGTGCTTCATGCGGCAGATTCACTAAATGATCAGCGAAAGTATAGTACACAATAGATATTTTTTCTTTTATCTTTTTATAGGGGCTGTCAGAGAGAAAGGTTTCAAACTGCATGCAAACATTGTTGCTAGTATGTAACAAATACTGGATGACTTAAGTATTGTTGTTTGCGCCACTGCTGTTTTACCCACCAATTTGAAACGTGGTAACTGGTTCTTAACCCCACAGCGATGATTTACAAGTAATATGCGATATGTGTGTCAAGTTTGGTTGAAATAGGTCCAATGGTTTTGGAGAAGATGTGCAACATATGTATGTAAGTACATTTACGTTATAATTTGCATGGATGTATTAGTTCCTTGATATCCCGTTCTGTGGGTCTGGTTAACGAGATGAATGTCTGACATTACGAGGCAATCGTATTATCTTCCTTATTATGTAGTCTGTAATTTGCAAGATTGTCGCAGATTCTGTAGCCAGCAAGACATCTGTTCCCAGGTATGACAGGATTTAAAGGTGGTTTTTCTCTCTTTTTCTGTAGCAGCTCCACTTAGAGCTATTCTCTTTTCAGTCTGATTTTGCGGCTTTCTTCCGACGCATTGTTCTTACAGAAGAGTTGGAACTCATTTCTCATTATTTAAAGAGGACGTTTCAAAACAACTCCTTTCTCAACCGTCTTATGCTCGCATTTGGCTCTCAGAACTAACAGCGTTCTGCCAGCAAAATTGTTTTCAGTTTTTAACTTCAATAATTAATATATTTCGATTGTTTTACATAGATGTTGTTATGAATTTTATACCGTAATATGGCAGTGGAATTAATTTTATTATTAGAAGCGGGTACAGTACACCCCATTTCTGGGCATGTAGAGCTGGGTATTACTGTGGCATATATGCAGATCACATTCATGGAAACATACAGAAAAATTAGTCACGATAAACCTAACTCTCTAGGAATGCAGTTGCCGGCCGAAGTGGCCGTGCGGTTAAAGGCGCTGCAGCCTGGAACCGCAAGACCGCTACGGTCGCAGGTTCGAATCCTGCCTCGGGCATGGCTGTTTGTGATGTCCTTAGGTTAGTTAGGTTTAACTAGTTCTAAGTTCTAGGGGACTAATGACCTCAGCAGTTGAGTCCCATAGTGCTCAGAGCCATTTTCTAGGAATGCAGTTAATTTGTTCGTACTAAATTTAAAAACCAGATTCAGCTTTATTACACTAATGTCTCTTTATAAGTAAGTACAGACGTCTCATTCGTTAATTTAAATAATACACGAAATTTTCTTAAAATTTGTCTTTTTACTTGGTGGTATTAAACGAACACTGGAATCAGATATATTAATTTATGTAGGATTATTTGTGCTATCAGAACTCAGTTGGTAATCTGATATGTTGATGACGATATTTTGGTATTAATAAACATTCATAAAATGTAAATATAGCAAGGAGATAAACTTAAGTAATTGTTATAGGATTGTCTTTGATTGCTATTCCATCAGTCACAGAATGTCATAAATGTGAATGAATACATAAATATTGATTCCAGTTCTAGTCATTAGTGATGTCAGATTAATTAGGTAGCTATTATCTATCTGACGTATCTTAGTTATGTTGCGCACATTATAAATTTACGACAAAGAACTGTGAACTAATTATTTAATTATAATGTCAAGTGATTTTTTTAATGGGCACCTAAAGTGCTGCAGTGGTTCTCACTAATATATTCCAACAGGCAACTGTACTCACAAATTACTTTTATGTAGCTGACTACATTCTGCTCTTTGTAAATGTACTAGGAAATTTGGTTTTGAATAATGATGTAGTTCCATTATAAATGTCGTGTCTGGCCAGTTCTTGAACTTCTCTTAAACTTTTACAGTCTGGTATTTATAAGAGCGGTAAATTTTTGCAGTAGTGTAAACGGCCTGTGTTAATAGACACAAGATTCCAATGATAGTCGCCAGATTCAAATGTGGGTTCTCTGTTGGGCGTGAGGAAGAGGATGGGGAAGGTGTGTCCACGGATGGCTCCTGATGAGAGAATAGCAACATTTATTAATCGACTGCAATACATTGGTTTGGGCCCTCTAGGCGAGTTCTGCGTCCACTCATAATATTCTTAGCGGCGACAGAGGTGACCGGCAGACGTTCACACGTGCGCCCACTGCTGCGTCTGAATCTGCCCTGGCGTAACTCTAATCTGCTGCCTCGAGAGCGGCGCTCTGGCCTTGCACCGACAGTATTGCGGCAGCTGTAACCACGCGACACGAGCGTCTGTTGTGCTGGCGGCTGGAGGGCGTGGCAGCGGGACAGGTCAGTGCCCTGTGTCAGTGGACATCCCCGGCGGTGGCTATCTGGCGTCGGTGGTCCAGCGTCCCCGTCTCCTACTCCGGTTACTGCGTTTGTGGCGGCGTCCCAGGAAGATGGCGACACTGCGTTACCACAACGCACCCCAAGCGGTGACTCCCTTCACAGCGGCTGTCTATTTACGGCGTCCGAGGATAGTTACGGCGGCGGCGTCACTATGGGGCCTCCTAGTCAAAGACCTGCATTACGGTGGTGACTATTACGATAACAGCGATGACTGTGGCGACTCCAAGCTGGTGGCGGCGCTAAATGACACAGGCTCTGCGCCACTGCGACATCTCACAACGGCCGATGTTTACGAGCTGCCTGCCGGTGCTTAAATATCGCTTTGTACCACTAATGTCTGCTGTTCCTCTTCCCCATCATGTCGTTGGAATGTTGTGGTGTTGCTCAGCTGGCGTACCTGACCAGATTATCGCCCTCGATGTTGACATCCTGGCGTGCGGCGAGTTGGCCGTCGATACAGCGTTCTCCATCGTGTTGCTGAACTCGCCGCTTCACCGACCCTATTACGCCACGGTGCCGTAGCACAGAAGTGTGCAACAAAATGTAACAACCATACGACTTCTCGCTCCCAGTACTCCTTCGCGTTTTAACTTTCTCGCTGCATAACTCCTACCTTTAACTGCCGTGTGTATTGTGTATGAAACCGAGGACCTAGAAACGACGGAGAGGTTCGTCCCGCCGTAGCCCTCAGTGGTTCACAAAAATGGTTCAAATGGCTCTGAGCACTATGGGACTCAACTTCTGAGGTCATTAGTCCCATAGAACTTAGAACTAGTTAAACCTAACTAACCTAAGGACATCACAAACAGCCATGCCCGAGGCAGGATTCGAACCTGCGACCGTAGCGGTCTTGCGGTTCCAGACTGCAGCGCCTTTAACCGCACGGCCACTTCGGCTCAGTGGTTCACAACCCCACAGCTGGAGCCAGCAGTCCACCGCCACCTCACACCAGCGCCAGGGATATTGTGCGGTTTGGCAGCCAGTGGACCCCCACGGCAACGTCTCATACCAGACGAGTGTATACCCCAAATAATTGCGGGGTAGAGTAATGATCGTGTACGCGTACGTGGAGACAGTGTTTGCTCAGCAATCGGTGATACAATGCAACTGAGGCGGAATAAGGGGAACCAGCCACCATTCGCCGAGGCAGATGGAAAACCGCCTTGAAAACCATCCACAGACTGGCCGGCACACCGGACCGCGACACTAACCCGCCGGGAGGATTCGTGCCGGGGACCGGCACGCATTCCCACTTGGAAATCAGCGCGTTAGACCGCGCGGCTAGCCCGACGGGCTACCTTAACTAATCACTCTCATCTTTCAACCCTCTGCGACAGGAATTTCACAAAACTTTACGGCGGTAAACTGTTTATCGAAAATTCAGGTGTTGTTGAGCAAACAATTACGAACTGACAGGGATTTCTATAAACATGTTATCAGTCTGGATTCTATGTGCTCAACCACATATTTCCAAAAACCATTGCCAGAACTTTTTACGCGGCCGAAGTATCACCTGTCGCGTTTTTGTGTGGGAGGACAAACGTGTGTCTGCCACAGGTATCAGCACAGGTTCATGTAATACAATAAGCTCCACATACCCTAACGCTGACCTGTAAATAATTATAAAGCCGGAACAAGGGAAAGATGGTAGCGTGGTGGTGCAGTGGCTAAGGGATTTGGCATTCCTGTGGGAGATGAAGGAGCATTATGGTTCCTATGTCTGCTCACCCATCCAATATTTGGTTTTCCATTATTTTCTTAAATTAATGAAAAGAAGTCTGATGTCGTGATCCACTTGAAATGAACTTGGAGTCTTCTTTTCATAGCTTAAGTTAATATTAAAAATTTCCGTTTATTGTGAGAAATTCATTGTAGTTATTGAGTATTGCGAAATATCATATACCTGCGCTGCAACATATCTGGAGACATTGCGACTTCATTGTTACGTCGTAATTTCTACTACCAAAGCAGCCAACTGTCAGCCGTCAGTAATCCGGCATAATTTTTTAAACGGTGAAGTACAGCTTCCTGAAGTTCCCTATGTGGAAAATGCTGTACTGTGTTGGAACAACCACTGATTGACTCAGGCGCCTACTACTCCATCATTACAGGGCTATTGTCCACCGGTTCTAAGCGCTACAGTCTACAACCGCGCGATTGCTACGGTCGCAGTTTCGATTCATGTCTCGGGCATGGATGCGTGTGATGTCCTTAGGTTAGTTAGGTTTAAGTAGTTCTAAGTTCTAGGGGACTGATGACCTCAGAAGTTAAGTCCATAGTGCTCAGAGCCATTTTATTGTCCACGATAAATAAAGGGCGGAAGGAAGCTGGCCTCCCATTTCCAACTACTTTCTTAATATTTGAGTATAGTTCAAAAGTCATTTACTTTGTCAAGTCCACACGACAACTCCTTTTCCATTTATCAAAGTTAACATCCAAGTGCGACAAAATGTAAGCGCATTTAGTCTCAACAGTCGAATATCCAGACAGTATTAAATAAAGATAAGTCTCGTATGTTTGCTGGAATAAAATGAGAATCTCAAGCTCCGACATGGCCACGAATTGAACAGTGATCCGAATATAGAATAAATTTCCTTTAGTTCACGTCTATGGTCTCAAACTTTTTGTCATGAGACTACCGGCTTCGGGCTATAACGACTACCTTCAGATTTTTTTATAAAAACATGTCCTGTTTTTATAAACCAGATCCGAAGACGGTTATTATAGACCGAAAGTGCTAGTCTGATGACAAAATAAATTATGGCCATGGACGAGAACTAAAGGAAAATTTATATTATGATAATGACGTCTAATGTTTTACAAATATTTGAATTCCGTGAAACTCATGACCCTTTGGCTGTACGAAACTGTCAAAGTAGTGACAACCCGAGTATTTCTGGGTTTCAAAAAGTATCTGCTGTGGATATAAAATCTAAATCCCACGAGGAAACCAATGAGAATTTTTTTAATTTCGTGGAAATTGTGCTGTTGAACCTCTGACCAGAACTATGCAGATCCTGCATATAATGATTCATAAAAATGACTAGACCGCAGCTACTGGTAAGACAAATCATTGCTACGTGCAGATCTCACACTGTCCATTCAGTATTTCTCGTTGAATGTTATTATGCTTATTTTATGAACTTGTATGGTAGATAAACGTCGACGTCCTCGTCAACGCTAACTCGTGCTTTGGAGTTCCACTGACGTACACTCACGTTACAAGTTGATAACTCCATTGAAGATTAAAGTAACCTATCTGCTGACGGCAGTTCATTCACCATCTTCGTGGAATATGACTGAAGTGAATGTTAATCTCTCGCGGACGAGGTTCGTGAGGGAGCTCATGTGAAGATCTTAACAGTGATTAGAAAAGTGGAAAATAACTTCGTAAGAATCATAAATTATTTGAAAACTGGATAAGCACTTGCATAATATGTAAAAAAGAATACAAAACATCACGTACTCCATTCAAGCACCCTTCAGTGGACTAGGAGGCTCTACATCGTCATACATTTAGAAAAGTCTGAACAACAATGCTATATTTCTATCAGTGTTCATAACACTGGGTTGAGCCGTGACTTCCTGCTACGTTCTTGGCAGGATAGTGTCTCTGTCGAAGTTACGCTCTTTGTAGCGTCCTAGTTGGCTAGTGTCCTCTGTAAGGCTGTCGCTCGCGGGAGGTGACTCGAACGGGGGCAGTGAGGAGACTGTCGGGACAGTGATGGAGCCTCCGTTGGCGGCAGTGGGACAGGGAAAGCAGCCACGGAGCATCGCGAGTAGTCAGTAGGCGATTGGTGTACTGCGAGAACAGACGGTGTTGAAATTCCGGCACCTGGGTCAGGTGTCGAGCGGAAATGGAGTGGGGAAGCAATCACCGGTGAACACAGCCTCTGTTTAAGAGTCGTGTCTATAATCCTGAAGAGAGCGCGGGAGTTTACCCTGGCGAGTAGGTTAACAGCGAGCTCCTGGACTGACTTTAAATAGTGAGTCATTTTGTGGTAAAACTTCTGGATGTGACTGTTCCGCATAGTTCGTTAGTCTTTCCTTAAACCACTTGGAAGTGGGTCCGGGTTACTTGTGTGGTGTCACCGCCAGACACCACACTTGCTAGGTGGTAGCCTTTAAATCGGCCGCGGTCCGTTAGTATACGTCGGATCCGCGTGTCGCCACTATCAGTGATTGCAGACCGAGCGTCGCCACACGGCAGGTCTAGTATAGAGAGACTCCCTAGCACTCGCCCCAGTTGTACAGCCGACTTTGCTAGCGATGGTTCACTGTCGACATACGCTCTCATTTGCAGAGACGACAGTTTAGCATAGCCTTCAGCTACGTCTTTTGCTACGACCTAGCAAGGCACCATATTCAGTTATTATAATTACTATCTTCAAGAATGTATTCTGAACAGATAATATTGTGAATCATATGTTAACCAAAGTGTGGGAAGAATTGGGTTGTCCGGGAAGTGTGTGCCATGTAACTAAAGGTGCGGATATTGAACATTTGAAAGCAAAACTAACAAGAGCAGTTACCATTAAAGGAATAGAGTATTACACAGTCTCCAATGACGTGAAAGTTGAAGTCGCTGTGCACGTCATGTAAATGGGCGTGGTATTACAGTTCTGCCTTCTCACCAGCATCCTCAACCAGTGAATTGCTAATTTTTGCATGATTGTTTAGGAAAGAGAAATGTACTTTTAACGGTAGCAGGAACTAAACTGACTATATTAGCAAATCATAACGTAGCTTTGGAACGCAGATACGATGTCTTATGAAGCCCCAAACATTTAAATCGTATGGCGAGAGTTAAGGTGCAAGTGTAAGCCAGCGAAGGACAGCTCTGTCGTACTGACTTAGCCTGGGATACCGGTGTTCAATCACTGTCGTGGGGTGGGCCTTCATCTTGTTGCCAAATAAATTTTTCAGGCTCGCCTCCTAACTGAGGAAGGGACTATTCTTGTAACATATCCAGATAAGCCTTGCCTGTTACGTTAACATCATCGAAAAGAAATGGTCCGTACACTTGACATAGGTACAAACCACAGATATTCCGTCACACAAATGCCAATATTACGGGTATTTACCTTCCCAGTTGGATGAAAATTTGCCTCATCACTGAACATCACACAATCCAGAATGTTATCTTCTCGCTGCTACATTTCACTTCCAAAGGTGAAACTGCACCACAGTCATCTGGCTTTACGGCTTGTAACGAGTGTAAGCGGTACAGATGCATGTGTAAACGTTTTCTCAAAACCTACCACACTATAGCTTTGGTAACTGAAGTTCAAGTCTTGCTTCCCGAAAATACTTCTTAAGACTACGGAGTTAAGATGCTCTGACACGGTCAACATTCAATTCAGACACTTTCGGTCGTTCCGTGCTTTTCCCTTTACACATACATCCGGTCGTTTCGAGCTGAGTATGTTTTTGCCACATAGGGATCAAAATTAAACTTTATACGAAATACACGTTGAATTGAAATCACATATTCATTCCCAGCAAAATGCAGAACACAAAACGCTTTACGCTCAGGAGTCACCATTTTGCATATGTGGCTCTGGAAGCGTGAAAACAACAAAGCAGTACTGGCTCATGCGTTTATCTAAAACTGTTGGAGTTACTCTGTAATAGAATTGTAGTTTCATGTGATGCATGCATTCCACTGCCTCAATGAACCAAATCAGCCAAAAACCTGCCGTAGTTCACTTTTATAACTTGAATACGAGGGGGAAGAGGATGTTTTTGATAAGTTACGCCATTGCAAAATCCGTCCAAAGGAAGACAAATTGCTAGCCTACGATAAATTCTATGGCGTTTTGGATGCAGCGGCAGTAAATGCCTGTGTAATGTACAAGGTACATACGTCACAAGAATAGAAATGCAACACTTGTAGGACCGTGTTTTTGAAGAAACTTTGCACTGGTTACACCGCACATGAAGAACAGGATGACAAATATCCACACTAGTAAACCATTGAATAAACATACCATCAGTAGGTCTTCCGACATCGGAAAGGCCACGAAAATGTTCCTTCCGTGGAGGGAGAAAGAATTGAAAAGTGAATCACCTATGCACTAAGTGTAAGATAACAGCTTGTGAGGAACACAAGAAAAATGTCTGTCCGTATTGCACGTGATTAAATAAAAATTAAGTAAAATTATTCGTTCTTAAGTAATAAAGGTTATTCCTTTGTTCCAGATTAACGAAATTGTAATTTTGTAAAGGAAATCAGTAGTTCGTATCTAATGAAACAAAACTTTGAACCTTTTCCTTACATAAATGTTTTCTTTAATAAATATTTGCAGTTTGAACCCAATTAACCTGATTTATAACGGGAGAAACAGTTTTTTGGGTACGTGTCGTATACGGTACGGCCTTGTGACACGTGGCCTCATATTCCATCTTGTGGCAGGATGGTTAAGCGATTCTTCTCTCTGGTACACTCCCCATCCCTGGCACTACTTCACTCACAACACACCATGTGCAACGGGCCAGTTTACTGGCAGGAAGAGATCCCGAGCAAATAGGTGGAGAGCAACGAGGAAGTTCGGGCTAAAATAAAGGTTCACAACTGGCTCTGAGCACTATGCGACTTAACTTCTGATGTCATCAGTCGCCTAGAACTTAGAACTAATTAAGCCTAACTAACGTAAGGACATCACACACATCCATGCCCGAGGCAGGATTCGAACCTGCGACCGTAGCGGTCACCCGGTTCCAGATTGTAGCGCATAGATCCGCACGGCCACTCCGGCCGGCAATAAAGGTTCCATGAATAGGACACAAATGTGTACGCCACTAGCCCAAAAACAAATGTTCCTTTCGGAATAGAGCATATGCCCATGTGGGTTTCTTAGCTTCAAATGAGCGTTCCTGTCATTGACCATTCCTCCAGGGACATCCTGTTGATGCGTGTATGAATATGTAGAAAAGAAGACGTCTGTAGCAGACGGCTGGCATGTCATACGCCATTTTGTGCCAATACTAGCACCAACTGTTCTTTCAAGCAAAACTAACTAATTTCAAAGAGAGAAACATTGTTTAAGGTGCTGTTTCTAGGTGACTAAAATACGCTGTATTTCAGAAATGTCATGATAATAAACAACATTGGCATTAACAAAAGAGAGTGGTAGAAACAAACGCAAAAAAATACCACACGAGATAATATGCATGTAGGAGGAGTTCCACCGGATTATGCCTCACGTCGATAGAATTTCGTTCTGATCCATGTTTAGCAAATAATTTTAAATAATGTATTATTCAATCTAAAGCTATCTGTCCATTATCTTATTATAACTTCATAAAATAAGTGTATCATATGATGTGGAACTTCGGTATTTAAGAAGATTTGCAGTGTAAACCTGTAAAGTGTCCTCTATAGGAAGGTTTGATTGAATACAATAGAAAGTTACTAGGTAACGTTGCATTGGAGGTTGCATGCTTCTGCCTTCTTCTGCTCTTGGATTTTTCACATTCCGCGTGTCCCAAGAGGAATGGTCAATATTCAGGGATACGACAGGAACGACGATTCGAAGCAAAAGAAATCTGGAAACATGTGATCTACTTTGCATGCTTAAGAACTTGTTCAGTAGAAGGGATTTGATTCGCAGTATCCAAGATGAAGAAGACAAAGCTCTTAAGATATCAATTCATAACCAACGTTTACTAAACCTTTCTGCTTCGAACGAGCGTTCTTGTCGTATTTCTGACTACAGACCGTTCCTCATGGGAAACAGTGTATAAAACTCGCTTCCACAGTGGAAAGAGGCGATAAGTGGTAGAAAAAAGTTCAGGGAACGACTGGTCTGCGTACACTGAACCTCTGTAGCATTCGATAAAGTGTTGAAGTTTTGTAGTAAATGAATGAGGCCAGTATACTGATGACGGTCGATATGTACTTGTACTACAAGTGCACTCTAAGATAACTCTCTGCGAAGTTTTTGACTGCAGCAGCTGAATGCATAAACATCGACGAGTATGTACTGGCATCTGGCGTCAATCTTAATTAAAAACTACCACTGTTTGCTGTACCTACATTTACAAAAGCAGAATTGATATGAGTTAACCTGACTGAAATTTATTTAACTAAGTTTGGAGTCACCTCGTTTACCGACGTATTGGACGCATGAAAAACCATTTTATTGGCCAGTTTGAAGGCTCTGTAAAGCAGTACCCACTACTTCACTTAGTTCGATTGTTATCGATTCATGTGCGAATATTCCCAACACGCATGTTGCCCAGTATCTTCTTAGGGATTGTTCTTAAAATGCATATGTAATTTTGAATGGACCACCTGGCTTGCTAAGTACAGTTTTCAGTTCCCCAGTTGGAGATCAGGGTTGCATGATGTATCTTTCTACCTCTTGGTGGTCGCTGTTGTGTAGTGGTGTGTCCCACTGGTATTTATTATAATGTCCAGATTCATCTATATCTACGTACACAATCTGGAAGCCACCGTGCTATACGTTATGATGGACACATCGTACCAGTATTATCGATTTCTGTGGTGAGAAAGAAATTAATTCTCTATACGTTCTGAAGGCACTCTCATCTTTTTCTCATGGTACCTACGAGAGCTGTACTATGTACATTGGTGGCAGCACAATTGTCGCAAAGTCTTCTTGGAATACAGGTTTTCTAAATATGCCTAACAGTGTCTCCTCAGCGCCTCATTGGCTTTCCTGCAACAACTCCCGTTTATGTTTCTCAATAATTTCTGTTATGTGTTAGTTGTACAGAGCTCTTACGAACAGCGTGTTTCCGAATCCTTTCGCTGCCTGTTGTCACGCCTGCTTGCTAAAGACTTCAAACACTGCACAGAATACTTTTAACTGGTAGCACTAGTGTCACTTACCTTTCATTTGAACTGCATTTTGCCACAATCTTTCCAAAAAACTGAAGTCGACCATTCGCCGTCCATAAAATTGATTTTACATGTTTGTTCTATTTCAGGTCATATCTTAGGATTACACCCTTGTAGACGATTCGGCGTGCTGGAGATGATCTTTTAATCAGATAAAAGAGAGGTAACTTTGTTACAGGCAGTATATTGCATTTATCCGTATCGAAAGAGAGATACCATTCATTAGAACAAATGGAAATTTTGTGAAATTCTTTCTTCATTTTTTTGCAGTCCTCCAACGATGATACTTTCCCGTAAACGAAAACATGGTCGGCGTACAACTTATAGTTTGGCCGATCCTAACTCAGAAACCGTTCCTACGTATTGAGAATTTTACAAGCCCTTTTACCTGCACTGAGGCCGATGTTTCTTTTGTTGCTGTAGATCATTCACCGTCCAATATAACTTACTAGGTTCAGTTAGTCAAATATACACCGAAGCGCCGAAGAAACTGGTGTAGGCATGCGTAATCATACACAGATACATATACAGGCAGAATACGGCGCTGCATTTGGCAACGCCTATGTAAGACAAAAAGTGTCTGTCGCAATTGTTAGATCGATTACTGCTGCGACGATGACAGGTTATCAAGATTTACGTGAGTTTGAACGCGGTGTTATAGCCGGCGCACGAGTGATGGGATACAGCATCTCCGAGGTAGCGATGAGGTGGTGATTTTCCCGTAGGACCATTTCGCGAGTGTACCGTGAATATCAGGAATCCGGCAAAACATCAATATCCGACATCACTGGACCGTAGAAAGATCCTGCAAGAATGGGACCAACGATGACTGAAGAAAATCATTCAACGTGACAAAAGTGAATTTGCTACAGATTTAAATGCTGGGCCATCAACAACTTTCAGTATGCGAACCATTCAACGTAACGTCATCGATATGGGCTTTCGTAGCCCAAGGCCTACTCGTGTATCCTTGATGAATGTGCGACACGAAGCTTTACGCCACGCCTGGGCCCATCAATACCGACGTTGGACTGTTGATGTCAGGAAATATGATGCGTATTCGGACGAGTCTCGTTTCAAATTGTATCGAGCGGATGGACGTTTACGGGTAAGGAGACAACCACATGAATCCATGGAGCCTGCAAGCCAGCAGTGGACTGTTTAAACTGGTGGAGGTTCTGTAATGGTGTGAGGCGTGTGCAGTTTGAGTGACACGGAACCCCTGATACGTCTAGATGCCACTTTGACAGGTGACATGTACAAAAGCATCCTGTTTGTTCACCTGCATCAATTCATGTCCATTCGGCATTCCAACGGACTTGGGCAATTCTAACAGGACGTACGTCAACCCAAAGGTCAATTTTTGCTACAGAGTGGCTCCAGAAACATTCTTCGAGTGTAAACACTTACGATGACCACCATATTTCCCAGATATGAACATTATTGAGCATATCTGCGATGCCTTGTATTGTGCTGTTCAGAAGAGATCTTGACCCTCTCGTACTTTTAGGGATTCATGGAGAGCCCTGCAGGATTCACGGTGTCAGTTCCTTCCAGCACAACTTCAGACATTAGTCGAGTCCATGCCACATAGTGTTGCTGCACTTCTCGTGTTCGAGGGGCCCCTACACGATATTAGCTGGGTGTACCTGTTTCTTTGACTCTTTAGTGTATAACCATAGAGTGAGATACCTGCGCACGTTCTTCCTGGTACTAGTGGCTTCTCTTGCAGACTTAAGTATTTGTCTTTTTGTGTTTCTGGTGTTTGTTGCTGGCGGCTCCTTCTACAGTGCACCGCGACTGTCTTTACTAGATTAAACCCTCCCTCTTTCTTTAGGTCCCCTTTCTGGACGGTATGCCGTGGTCAGCCTCATAAATTTTCACATCTACATCTGCATCTACACCACTGCTGTATCATTTACGCTCAGTGTGGTGGAGTGTTCATGGAACCACTTCCTGATTATTCCTCGTCCAGTCTACTCTCAAACTGCACCAAGGGGAAAATGAACACCTAAACGTTTCTGTGCGCGCTCTAATTCCTGTTATTTTATTACGATGGTCATTTCTCCGTGTACAGGTGAGGCTAAGCAAAATATTTTTGCCTTCGTTGGAAATAATTAGTGATTTAAACGTGGTGAAAGACCTCGCCACAACGAGTAACGCATTTGTTTTCATTGCAGCTGTCGGAAATTGGTTACCATACGTATCTATGACACTCTACCCTCTGTTTCACATAGTGCAAAACAAGCTGCGTTCTTTGATGTTCTCTGTCACTTCATCTGATGGTATACCACGAACCAACACTCTGGGAAGGGCTGTTGTAGGCGGTCTCTTCAGTACATTTGTTTATTTTTCTTAGTGTCCTGTCAATAGAACGCAGTCTTTGGTTCGCCATCTACACAACATTTACTGCGTACTCTTTCAGTTTAATTTTCATGTAAATGTAATCCCTAGATATTTAGCTGTCCGTTACATATAAGGTATTCATCGTGTAACGCAAATTTAAAGAGTTTCATAGTACTCCTGTCGAGGACCTCACACTTTTTATTGTTTGGGGTCAACTGCTACTTTTAGCAGCATGAAGATATGTGATGTAAATTGTTTTGCAATTCCCTTTGATTTTATAAAGAGTTTACTGGCTCAAAAACAACAGTAACTGTCTTGTCAGTACAATTCAGTCTTTAATTCCCCTTCTACACAACATTTACTGCGTACTGTTTCAGTTTTAATTTTCAAGTAATTGTAATCCCTAGATACACTCCTGGAAATTGAAATAAGAACACCGTGAATTCATTGTCCCAGGAAGGGGAAACTTTATTGACACATTCCTGGGGTCAGATACATCACATGATCACACTGACAGAACCACAGGCACATAGACACAGGCAACAGAGCACGCACAATGTCGGCACTAGTACAGTGTATATCCACCTTTCGCAGCAATGCAGGCTGCTATTCTCCCATGGAGACGATCGTAGAGATGCTGGATGTAGTCCTGTGGAACGGCTTGCCATGCCATTTCCACCTGGCGCCTCAGTTGGACCAGCGTTCGTGCTGGACGTGCAGACCGCGTGAGACGACGCTTCATCCAGTCCCAAACATGCTCAATGGGGGACAGATCCGGAGATCTTGCTGGCCAGGGTAGTTGACTTACACCTTCTAGAGCACGTTGGGTGGCACGGGATACATGCGGACGTGCATTGTCCTGTTGGAACAGCAAGTTCCCTTGCCGGTCTAGGAATGGTAGAACGATGGGTTCGATGACGGTTTGGATGTACCGTGCACTATTCAGTGTCTCCTCGACGATCACCAGTGGTGTACGGCCAGTGTAGGAGATCGCTCCCCACACCATGATGCCGGGTGTTGGCCCTGTGTGCCTCGGTCGTATGTAGTCCTGATTGTGGCGCTCACCTGCACGGCGCCAAACACGCATACGACCATCATTGGCACCAAGGCAGAAGCGACTCTCATCGCTGAAGACGACACGTCTCCATTCGTCCTTCCATTCACGCCTGTCGCGACGCCACTGGAGGCGGGCTGCACGATGTTGGGGCGTGAGCGGAAGACGGCCTAACGGTGTGCGGGACCGTAGCCCAGCTTCATGTAGACGGTTGCGAATGGTCCTCGCCGATACCCCAGGAGCAACAGTGTCCCTAATTTGCTGGGAAGTGGCGGTGCGGTCCCCTACGGCACTGCGTAGGATCCTACGGTCTTGGCGTGCATCCGTGCGTCGCTGCGGTCCGGTCCCAGGTCGACGGGCACGTGCACCTTCCGCCGACCACTGGCGACAACATCGATGTACTGTGGAGACCTCACGCCCCACGTGTTGAGCAATTCGGCGGTACGTCCACCCGGCCTCCCGCATGCCCACTATACGCCCTCGCTCAAAGTCCGTCAACTGCACATACGGTTCACGTCCACGCTGTCGCGGCATGCTACCAGTGTTAAAGACTGCGATGGAGCTCCGTATGCCACGGCAAACTGGCTGACACTGACGGCGGCGGTGCACAAATGCTGCGCAGCTAGCGCCATTCGACGGCCAACACCGCGGTTCCTGGTGTGTCCGCTGTGCCGTGCGTGTGATCATTGTTTGTACAGCCCTCTCGCAGTGTCCGGAGCAAGTATGGTGGGTCTGACACACCGGTGTCAATGTGTTCTTTTTTCCATTTCCAGGAGTGTATTTAGCTGTCCATTACATTTAAGTTATTTATCGTGTAAGGCAAATCTGAAAGACTTTTTTAGTACTCCTCTCGAGGACCTCACAGTTTTTATTGTTTACGGTCAACTGCCACTTATAGCAGCATGAAGATATGTGACATAAATTGTTTTGCAATTCCCTCTGATTTTCTAAAGAGTTTACTGGCTCAGAAACAACAGTGACATCAACAAAAATCTATAAGGTGGTTGCTCATATTGTCTCCTAAATCGATTATGTAGATTAAGAAGAAAAGAGTTTCTGCAGGGCGATTCCGTGATGATGTTACAAACTTCCAGTAATAGTAGTCAGGTGTAAACGTATCAATTTGGGGCAAGACATTCTGGACCGGAAACTATCAATTCTAAAGTTATGAGCGAAGATCGTTCTGTTACCTCTGCCAGTGGACATAGTCTACTGCAAGTTCTTTGCTCTCAATATTTTGGGAGGTGGTAGTATGGAGCAAAACAAGAAAAAAATTGTTTGGTAAGCATGGACTCTAAAATGCATACCTTAAGAGCTATGAGCATTAGTTCTGTAGAGGAAATGTGTTTCAGAGTAGTAAATATGAACAAGTGCTCAGAGATCTTAAGCTACGCAACTTACCGTCCATCTTTATTAGACTTACTGCTGCGAATGAGTCTAAAGGTAGTGACTGTGTGTTACCGCTGACGTACTTTACATACGGCCAGAGTCATTCTGAATTTTACGCCAGATTTCGAGACAGAGTTTCATAAAGAATGTGGCACTAGAAACTGGTGACCGATTCATGCTTATTCGCTGTTACGGCGAGGAAATCAACGAGTCAGTGGTTTGTTCGTATTACGTAACGCAGCGAAAACTGTGCAGCCTTCGCCAGTTTTTGCATGAAGCGCGACCCTGAGCAGGTATTGGGCGTCTCCAGAAAGTGGAAGCCGTTGTAAGGCCCCGGTAATCGACCCACCGGCGAGGTGTTGTCTGTGGTCGGGTCCTTGTTTTCCCAGGCGCTCCCCTCGCACCGGCCGGGAAGTCTGTTGGATAGACACAACCAGCCTGGCTCAGCGGCGCCCCATGCTCACCTAAGTCATTACAGCAGAGGAGTGCGCAAGCAAAATTATTTCTCGTAGCATTCTCTCACCAGGTTAGCTTTTCCCATTGTTCTGAGCTTAAGTCTGTATACGACGTGCGTTCAAAAAATAACAGGAACTTTTTAATTTTACGTGACACATTGATCTCAGACGCATTTTTTCGTTGTTCCGATGGGGACCAAGAAAGAATCTGTAGAGTATTTACCGTATTAAAAAGGTTACACGAATAGTTTTGTATAAAAGTGGATCAGAGAGTTTGTAATCAACGTCGATGTGAGTACGGAATGAAGTGCATTCATATTTAGAAATATTAAATATTTGTTTTCGTTTAATTTGAGTAAGTAAAACAAGGGTCTGCGAGTAGTAGAAGCGTTTCTGAGACTGTAGTGAGGATATTGGAGAATTCGTCGCCGTTCTAAACAGACAGTTTATAAAACCATCGAGAACATCGATTTCGCCACAACATCTGGAGACGAAAAGAACCGAATACCAGTAAAGAGTGTTACTGCTACTGCACTTGTCGACGGCCCTTGTGTTTTCTGTTGTTGTGAACTTAATTTTAGTATTGACATTAATGATAGTTTTGATCATGGTAATGGCTGGCTCACTGTAGCCGTTGTACGTGGAGGTGCTTGAGTTCCTAACGTACCTGGACTTGGAAGTTTCGTTCATAGAGACATTATTGCCTATAATGTCAATACTAAAATTAAGTCTACAACCGCAGAAAACACAAGGGCCGTCGACAGGTGCAGTAGCAGCAACACTCTTTACTGGTATGCGGTTCTTCTTGTCTCCAGATGTTGTGGCGAACTCGATGTTCTCGATGGTTTTATAAACTGTCTGGTTAGAACGGCGACGAATTCTCCTGTAATCATGAGGGGTGAGGTACACGTACACACGTGGTTTCCGTTTTCAATTACGGAGTGGACTAGAGTGTGTCCCGACACGTCAGGCCAATAGATGTTCAATGTGATGGCCATCATTTGCTGCACACAATTGCAATCTCTGGCGTAATGAATGTCGTACACGTCGCAGTACATCCGTTGTAATGTCGCCGCAAGCTGCCACAATACGTTGTTTCATATCCTCTGGGGTTGTAGACACATCACGGTACACATTCTCCTTTAACGTACCCCACAGAAAGAAGTCCAGAGGTGTAAGATCAGGAGAACGGGCTGGTCAATTTATGCGTCCTCCACGTCCTATGAAACGCCCGTCGAACATCCTGTCAAGGGTCAGCCTAGTGTTAATTGCGGAATGTGCAGATGCACCATCATGCTGATACCACATACGTCGACGAGTTTCCAGTGGGACATTTTCGAGCAACGTTGGCAGATCATTCTGTAGAAACGCGATGTATGTTGCAGCTGTTTGGGCCCCTGCAATGAAGTGAGGACCAATGAGGAGGTCGCCAATGATTCCGCACCATACATTTACAGTCCAAGGTCGCTGTCGCTCTACCTGTCTGAGCCAGCGAGGATTGTCCACGGACCAGTAATGCATGTTCCGTAGATTCGCTGCCCCGTGGTTTGTGAAACCAGCTTCATCGGTAAACAGGTAGAACTGCAACGCATTCTCTGTTAATGCCCATTGACAGAATTGCACTCGATGATTAAAGTCATCACCATGTAATTGCTGATGTAGCGACACATGAAACGGCTGAAAGCGGTGACGATGCAGTTTGCTGCTCGCCGACCGTGGCCCGTGTTTGTTACAACACGCAACTGAACGTCGGAGGTTTCAAGCGTCAACTTTAGGTTACAATATCTCCGGATGCAATTAACATTTTACAATGCAACAAACGGCACTGATTACGTATTTGTTTATATGTTCAGATGTGTTAACAAAACTAACGTGGTTCCATTTTAAAAAAACGAAGGTTTGTGTTAAAAAACATATTTCCTTGCATTTTTGTATGGTTTGTATTAAACAATTACACTAGCCCCTCTCCTCACGTTCGGTCTGTGGAATCGGTTCGTCAGTATTTGGTGTAGTTTACGAAATATATCCAGCGGTAACGTTAGGTGACTCACCCTGTATACAGTTCCTAATATAAGTGAAATAATACATTTCCAAAGTCGGTGTTGTAGAGCTCGTAGAATGGCTAGTCTTCAACTGGCCGCGCCCAGGCGGGGAGGCGCATATGTTCTCTTCGTGTAGACTGCACTACCAGTGCGTTGCCGTCCTGGAGAGGGGTAGGTCAGCGTGCAGTTGTCTGACGCCATCTCACAGCCCTCTCTGCTCTACTGTTCCCGCCTCGCATGCCGACGCTTGACATTACGCAGGAACAATTTCAGTGACTATACGTACAACAAATGAGGAAAACAACTAACATAAACGACACTGAGGAGGGGCAGACTACTATGGCTCGGGAACGAGTATCTCGCAAACGGCGGATCTGTTCGTTTGCTACTGTCGTGAACATCTATGGAATTAGGTTGGAGAATGCAGAAACCACGAATAAGCAACTTGGTAACAGGATAGGCTGCAATCTGTAGCAAATCTGACGATTGAGAGCAGTGCTGGAGCTGGACCAAGTGTTTCGGTGCATAATATTTAGCACACACTGTTGAATGTGTGTTTTGCGCCAGCCGACCCCTATATGTTCCCGTTTTGACATCGTCAGTCACGATTATAGTGGACACGGCAATATCGAGATTCGACTGTGTATCAATGCAAACCTGTCATTAGTTCGGAATAATTACGCTCCTTGTTACAAAGGCGCGTGGTCGTGTACGAGTATGCGTCTTTCAGACGAATGGCATGCCAAAGCATGCACCACACCACAGGGGCAGCCCTCTGAAGCCTCCATTAAGATACTACCTATACCCAGCCAAGCATTGGTGTGTCTCAGTCTCGTTATGAGAAGGAAACGAAAAAGGAAGCACGTCGTAATGTCCTTCTCCGATCTGTTTCTGTCCATCTCCTCCTCCCCCTGCGTTTGTCCATCCCCTCTTCATCTCCCTCTCTCTCTTTCCATACATTACCTTCTCCCCCTCTCTCTCCTCCTACCGCTCTCTATGTCAGTTTCCTCCTACTTTCTCTTCCCCTTCTCTCTGAGCCTTGCTTATTGTTATTGCAAATTCGGGTACTGTGGACAATATTAAATAATTATTTAAATTCTAAGAACCTTTCCTGATTTCCGGTAACTGTGATCCCCCTTATGTATTATATATATTAAATTACGTAGCGCCGCGCGGGATTAGCCGAGCACTCTCAGGCGCTGTAGTCATGGACTGTGCGGTTGGTCCCGGCGGAGGTTCGAGCCCTCCCTCGGGCATGGGTATATGTGTTGGTTCTTATGATAATTTAGGTTAAGTAGTGTGTAAGCTTAGGGACTGATGACCATAACAGTTAAGTCCCATAAGATTTCACACACATTTGAATTTTTTGAAATTACGTAGCCTACGTCCTTCCAAATATCCATTAGAATATCATATAAGAACTTTTCGAGATTTTTTGTTACAATTTTCCTGTTATACACATTATTACGTATTGATTTATTTATTATAGAATTCCGGAAAAATGTTACCACACCCTGAATGACAACGTCGATTTTTTCCCATAACGGTGTACGAGATTTGTTGTTGCAAGAATACTTATTGTAAAAATGATTATATTTACACATTAATAGCAGAAGCGGTTCCGAGGTACGATGTATCGAGTAATACCGAAACACTCACATCATTAAGTTGTGTAGCCTCCATGGGCACATGAGTAGCCTAACATCGGATTCCACACTGGGTCGACTGGAGAGACGTCAGCAGATAGTGCGGCCCGGGGAAGTCGCTGCTCGTCATGCACAGCACGTTGAGATTAGCGGGCACGGCTTGGCGAGCATTATTTTGTTGGTACGGTAGTGGACTGTTAAGGCAACCAGTCCACAGTGAAGTAGCCGAAAGGGCACGCGTCAACTCACGCCGTCTGGCGTTAAGTCTGGAACAGGATACGTGATGAATGTGATAAAGAAAAGAACGTAGCTACTAGAACACTTAACTTTTATATCGTCCTTTGGTATACAGCATTCTTGATGATACAAGTGAGACTCTTTAGATTCATGAAGTAACTAATGGCGCCTTGCTAGGTCGTAGCCATGGACTTAGCTGAAGGCTATTCTAACTGTCTCTCGGCAAATGAGAGAAAGGCTTCGTCAGTGTAGTCGCTAGCAACGTCGTCGTACAACTGGGGCGAGTGCTAGTCAGTCTCTCGAGACCTGCCTTGTGGTGGCGCTCGGTCTGCGATCCTGACAGTGGCGACACGCGGGTCCGACATGTACTAATGGACCGCGGCCGATTTAAGCTACCACCTAGCAAGTGTGGTGTCTGACGGTGACACCACAGGTACAGTATCACTTTCGTGTTGCAAAAACGACAGAACAATGGATCCAACAACTTACTGCACTTACCAAGCGTTGGTTAGCGTCCCCTCCAGGAACACTTAAGGCGAACGAGAGTTGTTGCTTGTCCCTTCCCACACCATAGCGCCCGGAGTGGGACCATAGTGTCTTGGACGAATGCATTTTACGAGGCAGCGCTCGCTGGTCTACGTTGCACACACAAGCGCCCATAACTTGCTTGCAGACAGAATCTTCTTTCTTCGTTGAAGACCACAGCGCGCCATTCCATCTTCCAAGTGGTCCTCTGACGGCACCAGTCGAGTAGTGCACATCAATGCTGTGGCGTGAGTGGAAGACGGGCTAGAGGTGTGCGTGCCCAACGCGACACTGCTAGCACCCGGTTCTCAATTGCACGGGTTCACAGGTTTGGATTCACAAGGGCTCTTAACTGTGCTGCAGTAGCTGTACGATTTGTCACTGCTTCCATTACAATACGATGACCCTGGAAGGCGTTATGCTGTGTGGACTTCCAGAACCTCGTCTATGGGTATGTCACCACTGAAACCATCGTCGTTGCACAACTGTGTGGTCGTGGCACAACTTGAGTGGTAATTGGAAGGCCACAATTTGATCCAACTCTCTCAACTGGCTGTAGGAAGTACGAGCGCGTCTCCGTGACATGGATGGCTGCTTGCTTCACACGTATGCACCACTCTGAGGCTTCTAGCTGTGAGCATTCAATATTAAGGCGCAGACAGAGAGGCCGATCTGATAGCACGTATTTGTGTACATCTACTATCCCCCAGGGGACATTGAAACGTCCCCTTAGAACAATTATACAAGACTGTGCTTAAACTGACACACAATATTTTTAGCGCAACGCAATCTGACTTTCAAAAATCCTTACAAAAGAATGGCCCTGACTAACATTAACCTATATCTTTCGCAAATCACTTACCTCACAAAAATCTTCGTTACTCCAACTACTGCAATACAGCGCAAGCCACTACTGCCGGCTAAATAAAAGATTCAAACTACAGAAGGCACTAACTACTCACAGGCATAGTTAGCAAATGAAAGATTTTAATAGAGAACAAACAATGTATTTACCTTAATAGTCATAATATATACATAGCAGTTCATGACATCCAGTCTTACAAATTTCAAAACTCCGCCATCTCTCTCCCCACATCCACCACTGCTGGCAGCTCACCTCCAACTGCGCAACGCTACACGCTGTTAACAGCCAACTGCCCAACACTACAATGGCAGACAACAATGCAAACCAGTCACAGACTGCACACAGCACAGCCAGTGATTTTCATACAGAGCGCTACGTGGCGCTACCAATAAGAAAACCTAAACAGCCTACTTACATAGCCCCTATGCTCACCACAAAAAAATTTTACGAATTGTTTTGGGCACTGGCCAATACAGATTTGAAAAAAATTTTCATAATCATAATTACAATTACAAAGAAATCAAATGTACACACTTATTGATACAATGTTGGTCCAAATCTAAAATTTTCTCACAGTCCATAAAGACAGTCCTGATCATTCATCACAGTAAGATTGCAGTGTTTTTTTTCTCAAAGTCTGAGCAGTAAAAGAGAATGCACACGGAAGTAGTGGATTTCCATGCAGTCTTGAAGAAGTAGTGTTGTCCTTCCAACGGAAAGACAGGTAATGGGCCACAACAGAGCAAACCCACAGCAGAGTCAGTCGAAGTTTTGAAGAATATTGGTAGGTAGGTCATCACAGAGCAGACCCACTGTAGTCCTGGTAGAGAGTATGGTATTGGTGGGCCACCAGAGGTGCAGACCCACTGCAGTCCTTGTTGAAATAATGGTATTGGTGGGTCATCAAAGGTGGAGACCCACTGCAGTCCTTGTAGAAATAATGGTATTGGTGGGTCATTAAAGGTGCATACCCACTGTAGTCCTCGTAGAGACGGCC
Source organism: Schistocerca nitens (assembly GCF_023898315.1). Taxonomy (NCBI): domain Eukaryota; kingdom Metazoa; phylum Arthropoda; class Insecta; order Orthoptera; family Acrididae; genus Schistocerca; species Schistocerca nitens. The sequence goes on from NC_064614.1 coordinate 1,031,051,001, forward strand.
AGCAGCCATCTGTTGCGACTGTGCAAGTGCACAATCACCATCGAAGAGTCTTGAGGAGAATATAGCAAGTCCATAAACCACCACTTGTCCTCCCACAAAAAATTTGTTTGAAATGTCCTTAGAACCAGCAATGCTGTTATCCAGTCCCTTGCTGAATTATTAACACACGTGCAAACACTATCAGTCCCTACTTCTCACATATTGTCCATATACTATGACCAACAGAAACGTGTGCAGTGAAATGTAACTTACAAGTTACTTAATTTGATGAACTGGTGTCAATTACAATTTTATAACATAAGAATACAATAACAAAGGTACAAAATACACCATTAAAGAACATAACAATACAGATAAATTTGTAGTAGTACAGGCTTTACAAAAGAATAGAAATAAACAGATACATCAGTGTTACAGGAATTATGACATAAGTACATACATAAAAGATCAGAATAAGTTTTGAAACATCAACTTCACACATGAGCCTTAAAACAAAACAGAATAAATAATGTCTAATCATCTTTACAAAGAAATAAAAATTTTATTAGAAAAATTCCACAACATAACTCATATCAGCTAAACACATAAAGACAGGAAAAACACAAATATACAAGAGTACTCAAACACATAGCAGAATAACATAAGAGGAAAGTGCAGGGTTTGTTTTCAGTGTAACATTTGGTACTGCAGTCCAACCTAAAACTTCATTCCATAGATCTTTCGTCTTATTTCAACATTTGTTTCCACCAAAAAAATCCTATCCAAGCATGCTTTCTGTATTTATCTGTTCACATATTTCTTACCTCATTATTTATTTTCCATTATCTTACCTCATCATTTATTTCCAAGAAAATCCTACCTAAACCTGTTGTCCCTAAACCCTAATTTTTGTTCATATCCTCTTTCAAAATACCTTTTTGACCAAACCATTTTCTTCTGGCTTCTCAATGCATTTCTTCCAATTCATCACAACTCGTTCTCATCTATCCTACCCCCTCCTAAGCTAACTTAAATCTACTGAGCTCAGATGCTAAACTAAGGGACGAGGTAATGCAGCAGCGCAAAACAATTAACACAAACAGCAATGACAAAAAAATAGAAATTGGCAAAGCAATTGCAATATTACAACTAATATAAGGCACTGTGCAGCAAACAAGAAAAATAAATCCGTAGTAAAACTGGCTTAACAGAGTAATACAAAGTCAAATTCAGTAACACTATGCCTGGCAAACAGCAGCAGCAAATGCAATAACTTATATCTAAACATGACAAAGCTCAAGCAGAAAAAATATTACAGTAAAAATGGCCATGTTTAATACCTATGTCACATCTTAACACTAGGGTGATGCATCACCTTAACTTACACTACTAAATAAGTTACCCAGTCATTGATAAAAATTATGTATGTAACTCCTGTGAAGGAAAATGTCTTTTTGTGCTCCCTCGTATTTTTTGAAGTAGATTATAAAATGGTTATTTATTGGATCTGTAGGCATAAAATATCTATATTAGTACATCTATTAAATTTTATTTTAACCAATGCTGCAGTGCAGCTAGAAACTAGATATTAAACAAAATAGGCAAAGCAAGGCGTGAGACGTCATTCACTAGCCATATGGCGTTTCATAATGTTGTAAACAATCTTTCAACTAGCAAGGCAATAGATGTGAAATGTTTCTCATCATTTCATCAAGCATTTTAGTAAACATCATAAATTACGAGCTCCACAGTGTAATCATATGTTTTCAAGTTTGAGCGTGTCGTATTTGCGATGCTTTCTACAAAGAAATGTCAATAGTGAGGATAATGGCCTCCTTTTTTCTCCACCTGTGCCTCTGAAAGGCACACACTAATGGATTTTTTTCCAGGCATCTGTCGCGCAGCTGGGTGCCCACGACGCATTACAAAGTTAATAGACAGACTACTTTCCGAGGTTCGGGAGCACGAACAGATGCAGGCTGAATCATTATATAGAAAGAAGAAGGTACGGGGCATTCGCCGGTGTTACATGGGACCCATGATAGTAAACAATGGCATCATGACAGCTGAAGACTATGGGAACATTATTCCGGACCACAGTCATACCTTCACGTTTGACGTATTCCCCAAAGGCGATGTCAAAATGCAGCAGGCTAACTGCCCACTACTGGAGTGATATTGTTTAAGGAAAATTATAGTGAATTCATTTTGATGTCTTGGTCTCCAAGTTCGCCTGATCTGATCCCGATGGGACACATCTGGAATTCTGGTGGGCGTCATCTCTGGGCTCAAGAACTCCGGCTCTTAATTTAAAGAAAGAGCATGATCCGTACGAAGGTGTTTGGTTGCACATACATCCGTAAGCCTACGAGGGATCTGTCGAATTCCTGCCGCGTAGAATTGTTGCCGTATTGCGTTCACAAGAGTGTATTTTTTAGCGCCTCGCAAATCTCAGCTGTGCTTATCTGTAATTGTAATTTTCTACTGTGCTTTTGGTGAATTATTCTTCTTTGTCATCAGTACAAAGTGTTTCACAGTTCCAGTTGGGTGCTTGTAGGGGTTATATATGCAGCTTAGTAGATTCAATTTTGATAACGATCCTATGTACTGAAATGTACCACTTGGATGTAAAATACGGTTGTAATTTGGATCACTCTCGTACTGAGAAAAGGGCGCCTAACTAGACTGACGCCTGAAAAGGGTACTGGAGGCGTCAGCGAAAGACTTGCCTTTTCCACTTCGTCAGCCAATGTGGTTCTAACATGATGGCAAAACTGCGCTTGTGTGCGTGGTGATCGTGTATAACTCTACCTAAGATACGGTGAAAAATATCGAGGTGCACCAACTCCTTGGTCACCACAACTATCAAATACTGTATAAGTCCTCTTGATATTTTGTTGTCGGACTATATGAAGAATGTTCTGTAAGATACTCTTGTATTTTCGGAAGAAGATCTCCTTGCATGTGCAGCAGAAATTATTCAGCATTCATCACGGTTTCTGTGCAGGGTATAGATAACAGCTTCTGCAAGAAACAATACTGTCCGCTACCTACGTATTGTGCAGCGCGAGATTTGAAAGAGATATTATCTTATTTTACACCCAAACTGTATAGTTCCAAACATGAGTTCCTGATCTAAACTTTATCTGCTATCCGTTCTACAAAGCTCAGAAGCATGTACTAGGAACTGTAAGGCACCTGGCGTGTGTGTGCTGTCGTTCTTATGATTGTTTAATCCCGAGGGTAGTAACAAAGTTTTTAATTGTGAAGAAAACATAAAATTACGTAATTATATAAATTTTTGTTAGCAGGTACAGGTCTCTAGTCCTTTTATATGTTAAATTTCCCACACCTCAGTTTTTCTGTTCGCCTCTAGACAACGCAAATTAAAATCGTGTGGTCCATTAATAGAGGGTAGTATTGTGTGGTAACTCCGCGGAAGCCAGTCGGGGTGACCGAGCGGTTCTAGGCGCTTCAGTCCGGAACCGCGCTGTTGCTACGGTCGCAGGTTCGAATCCTGCCTCGGGCATGGATGTTTGTGATGTCCTTAGGTTAGTTAGGTTTAAGCAGTTCTAAGTTCTCGGGGACTGATGACCTTAGATGTAAGTCTCAATGCGCTCAGAGCTATTTGAACCATTTGAACTCCGCTGAAGTTGTCCTGCGGATTAGAGTAGCACCGCTGCAAAATTTTCGCTGTTTCCAAAAACTAAACACTGCTCGATCCTCCGCCTTATCACTGGGCTACGCCATCATGTTTTGTTTCCTCTTGCGACTGCTTCGGTACTGTGACGCTAGGATCCAAAATGTACCGCTGCTGCAGTAGTGTACCTGCTTCACACAAAAAAAATTAAGTCAGTTTAATTTTTCGAGGTTCTAATTAAAACTGCGAGGGCCATTCGGAAAATAAGGACCGATCGTTCGTGAAATGGAAAACACTGTGAAAATTAAAAAAGTTATATTTGCAGCAGTTAGCTTCACGTTCGAGCTACTGCTTTGCGTAATCTCTGCTCCGACTTAGGCATTTACAATACCCTAGCCATAGAAGACAGCCGCCTGTGCCGCCAACTCTCTAAGTTGGTCTGCGCGAAAACGTTGATTCATAGTCAGCGGTTCATGTGAGCAGAAAGGAAACTATGGGGGAGCCAGTTACTGGCTGTATTGAGAGAGATCAAACTTATCGAAAAGACTGTAGGTGTAGCTCCATTTCCTCTGTAGAGCGTCGCCGAGAATTGTCATGCAGATGGGAATACATGACAATTACATTACGTGGGTTGCATGAAATCAGGCGACACCCTTCCCAGGACTTAGCACTTGGCGGGAGACATTCTTTTCAATAAATCTTTACGTACTCACTGTGATCCTAGAATGAAAAGAGTGGCTTAAAGCAATCGATCGACGTAATAGAGACACTGCCCAACACATCTATGCAAAGCTTCAGCGGATTTTCATTGTGGTTTCCATTTCGCGACCGGTCGGACATTACCTTCCAGAAAGCCCTCGTATATGATTATCCGTTGTATTTATTTTATGTTATCCAAACTATATTAAATTTATCGGTACTGGTTAACGAGAGACTCACACTATTAAAAATTACGAAACTGAAACTTCCTGCCAGCAGCTGTGGCCCGTCGGTTCTAGGCCCTTTAGTCCGGAACCGCACTGCTGCTATGGTCGCAGGTTCGAATCCTGCCTCGGGCATGGATGTGTGTGATGTCAAATCTGAGGTGATCAGCCCCTAGAATTAGAAACTACTTAAACCTAACTAACCTAAGGACATCACACACATCCATATCCGAGGCAGGATTGGAACCTGCGACCGTAACAACAGCGCGGTTCCGACTGAAGCGCCTAGAACCGCTCGGCCACAACGGGCGGCGTCTGATGTCCTTAGGTTAGTTATTTTTACGTAGTTGTAAGTTTAGGGGACTGATGACCTCAGCTGTTAATGCCCATAGTGCTTAGAGCCATTTCAACCATTTGAAACTTTCTGGCACATTAAAATTGTGTGCCTGACACAGATTCGAACTCGAGACTTTTGCCTCTGGTCGTGCGTGGGTAGCTAAGTCGATAGAGTGCTTGCCCGTGAAAGACAAATATCCCGAGTTAGAGTCTCGGTACCGCATACAGTTTTAATCTGCAAGGAAGTTTCAAATCAGTTCACACTCCGCCGCTGAGTGAAAATATCATTCTCGAATTCCAAATAGTTAAAAAAATACACATTTTCAAAATAAAAAAGCCGTAATTAGAGGTGTATCTTCTTCACAGGTTTCGTTTTCCATCAGTAGCCGGAAGGGATTCGTGTTACGTAGTATTTCTTCTGAACACCTATTTGTTTGCATCTTCTCTCACTGCTTGTATCAGGCATAAAATTTTCTATAGTTTATCAACGAAATTGAACATTTTTGTAATCCGTGTTTCTTCCATACTTTTTAAACATGAATACAGTTTTAACTGTCTCTTCCTCATTTTACACTATTTTTTTCTGTATTTTTATGTAAATCTTCATTTCTCCCCTTAATCCACATATTTACATTGTGTTTCTCAAGACATAGAATTTTTCTTAGTATTTTCGTCTCTCTTATTTGTTGTTCTCTTAGTTCGCCTTTCTTATTCAGTGTTAGGCACTCGGATTCGTATGTTCCTCGTGTCCTACTAATTTCATCATAATGTCTATTCTTCTCTTGAGTGGATATTGATTTCTTACTGTAGTAGTTTATTGTTAATTTGTACAGAAATTCTAACGTGTTTACTCTTTCTTTCTTTCTTGTGTTATCCAGTCCGTTGGCTTGTATCCATTTCCCGAGGTATTTAAATTTATTAACTATTTTAATTTTTCCATTCTTCGTTTTATTCAATTTTTCTCTATTTTGTTAGTGTTCAATATACTTGGTGTTTCCATAAGATATTCTTAGCTCAGTCTTTTCAGCACTCTTGTGTAATAGATCAAGCATAAAAGTTGCGTCTGTTCGGTTTTCAGTTATGAATGTTATATCTTCCACAAAGGCTAAACATTTTCTTCAAATTTGTAAGTTCCTTGTCTCATGTTTACACCTTTTATACCTCTGTTTTCTGGTGTGTTTTCTCATGTTTTCGCCGGCCGGCGTGGCCGAGCGGTTCTAGGCGCTACAGTCTGGAACCGCGCGACCGCTACGGTCGCAGGTTCGAATCCTGCCTCGGCATGGATGTGTGTGATGTCCTTAGGTTAGCTAGGTTTAAGTAGTTCTAAGTTCTAGGGGACTGATGACCTCATCAGATCAGTCCCATAGTGCTCAGAGCCATTTGAACCAATTTTTCTCATGTTTTTATTGTTTTATCTAGTACCAGGTTAAACAGAAACGGGGACAGTCCGTCTCGTTGTAGATCTCCTGTTTTGATTTTCAACGTTTCAGAAATTTCGCTTTGAAACTTAATCCTTGATGTTGCATCCGTGAGCGTTTGTTCAATACGTTTTCTCGAATTTCCATCTATCTTTGATCCGCAAAGCGGCAAGCTTCCTTAAATTTTACGGAAGTGACTACTATGAATTTATTTGTATACATCTCACTCTCAAAATGGTTTGTAAATTAAGAATCTGTTCTGCAAACCTGCTTATTACTCTCCTACATTAGATCCTACTTGTTCTTCTATTCTATTTAGAAGAGCATTTGACAATATTTAGTTGGAGAGGATGGATCAATGCTTGCTTCCAGTCACTGGGTATGCTTCCTTTTAAAGCCCCCCTAGTCCCACTTTTCTGCTGCTCTCCCACCCTCTCCTGGTGCCTTGTTATTCTTCAGTGACATGGTAGTATTTCTGTTTCGTCTATTGTAGGTGACTTCAATGGTGGATTTTCGTGTTGTGGTTTCTGAAATTTTAATCTGTTAATATGCTCTCAGAATTTAATAGATGTTCAAAGTATTCGGCTAAAAAGTGGCAGTCCTTTTTACAGCTTAAAACAATTTTTCCATATTTATCTTTAAAATGTAAGCTTGATGACTGCAGTCTTACTAAAACTTATTTGATGGTGTCACAGAAGTCCTTATTGTTGTTCCTTTGAAAGTCTGAATCCATTTCTTATAGTCTGTCTTTGTCCTGTGTTCTTTTCACTGACCTGATGATTTTTGCCGTTTTTTCTTTTCTTCTTCAAACTCTTCCCAGTATTCATATTTTTATTACTGCTCCATTTTTTCCATTCCCTTAGATTATTATCAATTACTTCATCACATAACTCATCCCACCATCCATATTTTGGTATTCTTTGTAGTTGTCCCATTCCTTAACTCACTGTATTGTTACTTCTTTAATTTGTTCCCAATCTCCAATTTCTAGTATTTTTAATATGCCACAGAATTTATTCAAATTTTGAATCAGAATTTTTATTACTGCCCCATTTTTTCCATTCCCTTAGATTATTATCAATTACTTCATCACATAACTCATCCCACCATCCATATTTTGGTATTCTTTGTAGTTGTCCCATTTCCTTAACTCACTGTATTGTTACTTCTTTAATTTGTTCCCAATCTCCAATTTCTAGTATTTTTAATATGCCACAGAATTTATTCAAATTTTGAATCAGAATTTTAGTGTTTACTCTTCATAATCTTTTTGGTTCAGCTTTAGGTTTTTTCGGTCAAATTTGGTCTATATTTCTCTTAGATAATGGTCTGAGTCTATTTTTAGGCCCTTCCTCACTCTGATTTCTGTGTGATTATGAGTAGTTATTGCCACATGGTCTATCTGGTATTCACTTTTATTCGGATTAGGTGCTACTCACGTGTCTTTCTTTCTTGCAAGTTTCTTGAAATATGTTGCGCCGTGCGTGGCTCATGTTCCCGCCATCTTGTATTTTACACCCTGTTTTTAACGTACTTCCACCTCATTACGTTAATTTAAATTAATGGTGTCACTGAGTTGCTGCTTTGCCTGACCGTGAGCAGAGCTAGCAGCGCGCGACAATATATCCCATCTCGTACTATCTTTGCTCGACTGCTATTACTTCCCGGTCGTTGTCTGTCGTGAGTGAGTTCGTGTCGCGAGTTTGGGCAGCCAGTCAGTTGGAACTCGTCTGGAGCGCAGTCTGGACCTGCCAGTTGGGGAGTTACAATACGGCACTAGTGCAGTTGGGTTGGAGCTGTGAGTTCTGTGTCGACATGGCTCACCCGACCATTGCCAGCTGGCATCACTTGAGCTGGGTCACGGTCTTGGTGGATCGTCGGTCGGTCGTCCTACCGGACGACGCGTTTTGGCTCGACGATCGTTCATGAGTCGACTGAGTGTGTGTGCATAGACTCCCGATTAGTTACTGTTGGGTATTTTTCAGGTTTCGTGCAAGTGTTTGTCAAGTTGTGTGTGTAGTTGGGGTTATTTCCACTGACGGCAATTTTAGATGTTGTCGGCATTCTGAGGGCAGTCGGTCGCTTGGTGCGGACCGGGGAGGAAACTCTCCGTGCTTTGCAGTCCGCTGGGTCCGCTGGCGGTCCCTGCGCACTGTCGGAGCGTGTGTGGAGCTGTCAGATCGCTACGAGCTTCGTGGCTCACCGACCCAGGACGTCAAAGTTGAGTGTTGTGTTAAGTACCCAAGCTACGTCTGTTCATGTTGTGTCGTTCATTTCGGTGATTCGCTGTTGGGGAGCTTTTCCTGTGAGCAACACCGAGTGTTTGTAGTGGTGAAATCGAGCCGTCGTGAGGTGGAATTAACTATATTGGTTCACTATAATTCAAGTGCACCAGCGGAATTTTCTGCCTTGAGGCCGTTAGTGTTCCGATTACCTGCCTTGGCCATAACGTAATTTCAGGCAGCATACTTTCCTCACCTTTAGTCGCTGTCCAACGTGGTGTGTAGCTTAATATATATTTCATTTTGGATAATCACGCCCGTAGCAGTTTGGTCTTTGAGTTTTTATGTACCGATTGATGGCTAGCAAGTCGTTTGGTTGGTCGTTCCGCGACTGTCTCTGGGTTGTGTTACTGACGGATCAAGTGTAGTTGGGCCCACCGCCTGTGTCACCTAAGTGAACGTTAATGTTTCGAGGACAGGCCCACCCTCCCCTGGAGGCGTCAGGGTGCCGTTGTCTACACCGTCATTGTGGGCCTTCAGCCACTTAAAATCTTATTCTTAAATTTAGTTATTGTCGTTGCGTTCCTTTTTCTTTAAGTGTGCGTTCGGCCATTGAAAACTTAAAGGTTAAGGTACTTTTGAATTTTTGGAAAATCAACTGTGAGCCTTCAGCCGCTTAAAGCCATATTCTCAAAATTTACCATTAAGCGAAAACATTGCGGCCTTCCGCCTAAAAAGATTATGGTAATATATTTTAAAATTTTGAAATTTAATTGTGGCCTTCAGCCGTTTGTATTGCACCTTGTATATGTTTCTTCTATCCACTTTAGCACTGTGGCTTTCATCCTTATTTGCAATTTTAACTGCATGTCTTCAGTGACTTGAAATTTATCTTGTTACTTTTTAAGATTTATTGTTTTTAAGCCTTCAGCCGTGAAAGAATTGGATTTTGAAACTCGTAAATTTTCGGCTATGTGTCGTTTTGGTTTAAAGGTGTCATTAAATTACAATAAATTACAATTTTTAAGTGAAACTGACTGACACCTTATTTGGCCCCTTCCACAATCCTAATCACCTTTTCTGCCCTGTGGGCTTAGCGGGCGTCTCATATGTTATCATCAATTTTAGGTTAACAAAAGTCTATGAGCCTGTCCCCATTTCTGTTTGTTCTTTTATATGCTGTATAGTCTCCTACATCTGATTTCAATTTTCTTTGTTTATTATCTTGAGCATTAAAGTCTCTCACTAAAATTTTGATATGTTCTTATGACAGCTTGGATGTTTCGTATGCTAGCATTTCCCAAAAATCTTTCACTTTTTCAATGTTCGTTCTACTATGTTGGCTGATAGTTGCATGTGCATTTACAATTCTGTAACGTTTATTGAGTGATTTAAAAGTGGGAAATGAAATTAGTTTTGATGGGGAGCTTAAATAGGTTATTTATTCAGTGAGTTGCTCTTCGACCGTAAATTCTGTACCTAACATAATAGTATTACTGCAATTTCTAATGGCTGGTTTTCCTTTGTAAATTCTATGTCCATCTCATTCAATTACATTTTTCTAGCTTATTGAAGTGCTAATGTAAGTATGTTGCGTTTATCGAATGTGTCAATTTTCCAACATTCATAAGTGTGTTGATGTTCAGAATGTCCAATAGGTACTCCTTCTTTGGTCTTATCTTTGATGAAGTTCCAGGAAGCTCCGACTCTTCCTTACATGATGTTCTAAGTTCTCCAGACTCCAAAGGCGTACTCGTACCAACATGACCCCGATGGAAATTAATTACTTCCTGGAATAAATTTTCTTTTGAAATTTATTATTATGGGTTGGATTAAAGTTTAGTGTGCGGAAAGAGAGTTGAACCTTTCCATGACTAAAATTCAAACATTTAGCTTAGAATTATAAATGAGGTGACCACTAACCTATGAAACAGACACCTTTAGTAGCCAAACACTGTGGGAACAAACGCTACAGTCTCGTGCTTTTATATGAAAGCCTGTCTCTTCCGCTAGTTCTGGCGTTGTGATGAACTTCATCTCTGCTTTCAATGCCGTTGAGATCTTCACCACCATCCTGGGAAGGAAACCTTACAAGAGACTATCATCTGCGTCAGGTTCTTTAACGAGGTGCTTCTCTTCCTCCTCCTCCTTCAGCCGGGCTTGGGATCGGCTTTCGCTGAGTCAAATACTATAAAACATCAACGGTTCAGAACAATGTAAAATAACTGACCCATATGTTCCATCACGGATTCGTTTATCTGGAATAACAGCATTACATAAATGCTGTATATACTGTCGCACGAAAGTAAATTAAAATGGTAGTTTGTATGTAGGAAAACCTTACTCTCAATATTGGGAGTGCATAAGAGCGAATACAGATCATGGAACATAAATCGAACTTAGACCTTGCTTAATGGCCATGAGGACAAGACTAAAGAAATTCTAGAGTGTACAGAAGTGTGCCTTCAACCATTCTTCACATTCGGTATTCGTGAATGACACAGGAATCAGAGGGAATGCTTCTGCTCCATCATATGAGCTTCACAACTAACACCAGGTTGTTTCTCTGCTGTTTCATGTATGGTTGGTGATAGTTTTAGGGAATATTTTGTACTCTGTCGAGAGGAAGTTGGTGATAATGTTATTGAATATCTTCCACTTCACGGAGAGGAGTTTCATAGGTCTAGAATATTTATGGTTTTCTATCTTCTTTTCTCTTAAGATGAATAGTTAAATTATTTTTCTTGTTTGGTCAGTGTGATTACCTATATTGGCCGCCTAGAAGCAATTTGAAACGTAACATTTATATTATTTTGCGTCGAATTTCATAATTACTATTGAAACACCATCAACTCTAGACGCCTTCGATCCATCTTATCTCCAACAGCTGTATACACATCATCTAATGTTACTTTCTGAATATTATTATTTTCATTATGGACCACACATATTTCTGATTCTTCTCTTGATCTGTAAAATCAGTTACAGAATTTTATACCTTACTTCTAATATTTTATCTCGGGGGAAATGACTGCGACAACTGATATAATCGAATACATCTTTGAGAGAGAATGAGAAATTACAACGTAGATTAGGCAAAAGAAACTGCTAGGGTTTGGCTGAGTTCCTTATAGTTTCAGGATAGCGAAACGTGTTTAGAGGTGAATGCCAGTTGGTACTCAGTGCGCTAATGAACTAACAATAGCAAAATAATCATTTACTCATACAAGAAAAAGTAACACTGCAGCTGTATCTCGAGAATGTCTTCATTCTCTCACACGCCTAATTTCGGCGGCACATTACCGCAATCTTCAGGCCCCATCAATGCCAAACGAGATTTTGATTTCCTTAGCGCATTTACTCTGGGACCCTTGTTACTACCACACGTGGGCTAGCTTTCATCAGGAGTTTATAATCGACACAGTGTAGTCTCCAATGCCAAATAGACTCCTTATGAAAGCTAGTAACAAGGATCCCACAGCAAATGCGCCACGAAAATCAAAAGCTCGTTTGGCATTGATGGGGCCTGAAGATGACGGTAATGTGCCATCGAGATTAGTAGTGTGATAGGATAAAGACATTGTCAAGATACAGCTGCGGTAGTACTTTTACTCATATATATCATCCGCTGAAGCCCCTCGTACATACGATAAGGTGGACATCCATAAATGATACATTTATTCGTTTTAACTCTTTCAATTTAATAGCATTCTCCACAGGTCAGGTGAGAGCAATTTAAGCAGCACACAGCCTTGGACGAACTGACTCGTCCAACTCAGAAAATTTTCAAAGCGGTTGTCTCCGTAACATGTCGCAAAATCGCTGCGCGGTGCAGGGTACTGTGTCGCAAGCGTAACCAGTGCAGTGGCGTCGACCACCAGATCGTCGATTAGCGCACTGTTGTGAACATCGAAGGGGTGTGGTCGAGTAAACGCCAGGAGCTCAGCTGCAGACGTATATGGTAGTACGGAACTACAGTATGGCCTCAGCACCGAAGGTTATCTGTGAACGCTGGTGTCTGCTCACAGACGCAAGTCGGGAGAAGCAGCGTTTGGCACATCTCCCGGATACGACAGCTTGGGGTGTACCAAACACCGTCACTTCAGCTCTCAGCAAGCCAAATATGTGAGTCACCAAGACTGGACATCAGCAGATGAGATGTTGGCAGCTCGTAGCGACCATGTTCGGCAGACCCTACAGGCGGCAGTCTCGGAGGTAGAAGTCATGTGGCGAATGGTAAGCAGCAAGTCACAGGGACGGCACCATACGTAGCTCACGGTAACTGAATCACATTGTGGCGCTTGTGTGTGTGTGTGTGTGTGTGTGTGTGTGTGTGTGTATGTGTGTGTCGGCTCGATGGGGATGGTGGTTCAGGTCTGGTGGACACAGGTCGGCGTCCGTCGATCGGGACAACTACGATCTGTAGCTGTTGAAACAAACTCCTTGCTTTGTTTTGTTAGTTTGAGATACTGTCTCCTTTGAACAGATATCCGCGTATCGATGGAGCAGCACGCCGGAATGTATAAGCGGCCCTCGCTTATAATTGAAACAATGGTGTTCGAAGAATGTCTGTCTTCTTCACTGCCACACACAGCGACTGAACCACTCGGTACCGCAACAACTCCCTTTATGTGAAACAATAAACCAAGTATCCTTCCCATGTTCGCGACAGGCTTATAAGCTTATGCAAAATTTGATAACAGTAGTTCCTTAGGCCCTGTTTGCAAATGAATGTTCAAATGTAGATAATATTATATCTCGAATTATAAGTTCCACCATTCAAACCGATGCCACATTATAGTCTTGACAGGATGTTGATTTCTGAAGTATTATAGCGTCCTTAAGGCGTCGGTAGGGTACTAATTCAACTCCTGCGTCCTAAATCCAGAGACAAGGTATTATCTAAACAACGTACAGAAGGCGTCGTATTTCAATGTAAACTTACTGTTCCCTGTTAATAATGTCACTAAATCACCTTTAACTTCGGCGTTCTCTCAAGAAATAATTATTTCACAGTTATACAGTAATGTTCCATTAAATGAAGTAGCCGACACGAAGCATTAAAGTTATATCTGAGTTTATTGAACTTCTGAATTATTTAACGGCTGCACTGGAAAGCACACCGATGCATCATTCAGGGAATAGAAACTATTTGCATTAGCACATCTGACATTGACTACAGCTTCCGACAACACGGCGTACCTGTGAATTCTTCATGATCGCGTGTAAATGTTTCCTACTCAAGGCTATTTGTAGAGATTATCTCGTCGGTTGGTATGTTGCTATATACTTCAATGTTCGTGACTATCACAGATCACGACGATTAAGTCCCAGAACTGATTAAGTATCACACGACTTACTTTTCCTTCACGTCTAATAATTGTTCCGTTGTCTGGCTAAAACGGTAACTGTTATCTTACAACTGTTCAGAATTCTGACTAGTACGTCAAGACGATACTGGAAAAGCTTCAAAGCTACAGATCGGTCTCAAACAATCTAGTAGCGGTCAATAGGCGTAATGTTATCGCAACGTCTACAAGAGAGCGAATTAACATCTCCATTGAAGTTCTACATTGTAGTCGCAGCGAACTTACAGCTCGATGCGGCTACAACTTTCTTCTTGGATAAATGTTATCTCTGACCACTTTATCTTGTATAGTTGTTAATCTTCGTAAGGCATCTATTTTGAATAATTTATTTAGTGTCTCATGCTTCGTATCATCTGATATTCTTTCATCTAGTTCTTTCCTTGTAATATTGTTAGTTACATAGTATTTATGTTAGTCATACTTTTAATAGTGTTTATACTTTGTTGCCAGTAGCTCCCGTCCAGGACAGAATAATTGATTTTTTTATATCTTTCGCTACAAAAGAGATGTGATTAGGGGCTCTAAATACTTGGGGTGTCATAACATGCAGCCTTGGAAGCGTGAGTGATAGTTATTGCTGTGCTTCTCAGGCAATGACGTTGTATCCTGCCGAATATTACTTCAAGAGTCCATGTTTTCCGGACTCATCTGAGTTCTTCGCCTCACTCTGGTGTCACAAGACTGGCTTTCAGTGCTTCAGCTTAGTGCTTGTCCTCTATGTCAGTGGGATGATAGACTTTTTTAGGATGACAGATGTTTTTGTAAATCATTTACTCGTTCTCGAGAAGCTGTGCTGCGCAGATTGTCGTAATGATCCCTCCTCAGTGTGGGATCGTAACGACTTCTTCTAGTTCGAACGAGATGAAGCAGTAGCCTCTGGGGTGTGCCATATTATTAGTAGCATCGGCTGCCTGTTTGCCATTCTGATTGCTACATGGCACGTTGGCCCAGTTAGCTGCACAGAAGTTTAAGAAAATTTTGAGTTTCCACGTGATATCTTTATCTGGCACAACAAAACTGTCGAAAGTAAGAAAGGACGTCAGGTACAAAAAGGAAAACTTATGCATGGCAGACACAGCATTCATTCTGTTGAAGATGGCAAATGACACAGTAACGCAACAGAGATTGTCTGTATATATTACCATAAGACTTCTAACGAAACTTGCTGTGGAACACTACTGTACACCTCCTTCACTTGTTGCACTGGGAAGCCTAGTGGTAGTCATTTTATGCGTATTTGCATGTGTATGTATGTCTCTCTCTCTCTCTCTCTCTATCTCTCTGTGTGTATGTGTGTGTGTGTGTGTGTGTGTTTCATAGCAGAGTAGACAGCGCATCCTATTCAGTATTCTAAGAAAATTTGCGGGTAGTGTGGCAGTGTTGCCTACAACCTACTTTCTAAACCACTGAAATTAGCATTCAGTTTCGTGAAACACAATTGAACTGATTGTTAACGATAGTGGATAAAATTCATCCCATTCTCCACCTAGTTCTATCTACTTTCGCATCGTAGTAGTATTACAGACCGTGTAATTTGGGACAGTACTCTCTATAACATTTCCTATACTGATGACCGTACAATAATCAACAATTTAATATGTATTGTTAAGTTACTTTAATGACAGAGGATCCAGTACTTATAACATTCGCAACAAATGAAGAAAATCTATATTGTATCATCTAGTTTTAAAAAACATTTCTGGACATATTCCAACTTCCTTAATTCTTTAAGTGTAGGCAATGATTTTACCCGTATTGACCGTATTACGTGCAGCTTTACGTAAAATTAGTGTGGTTAATGGTGGTAAATCGTAAAGGGAGGAACCCAAGACTCAATTTCTCTGGGACAGTAGGAACTTAATAGTGAATAAAAGCGCATTTTCGTAGTTACTTTAATTTTAATGTTTAAGTACCCCGCTGTAATGTCGTTTTCATCTGTTCAAACATAGAATCAGATCATATATGAGGTAGCTACAATTCAGTATACCGAAAGACGGGTACGTATTGCGCAAGTAACATTCAGAAACCTCTTATGAATGATCCTGCCATGAGTGCAATATTTTTATGTGACTGTTATACGAGCCAGTTATTGACCTTAGACCATTCTCTAGTACAAAAACTTATTTGTACTTTAGAATAGCTTAAGAAAGAAATCAGGATCGTATAACAACAACAACAACAAAATTATTACAGACAAAACTACCCAAAAAATTTGCCATTACTGTGGCTCCTTCCAAAAAAGATAATATTGGTTTATAAATGTAATTGACGTCACTGATAGGAATTAAAATTCTGCAGTGTATACATACAGTGCGTGCAAACTATAATTTTAGCGATTTTTTCGACCTTTTGAGGTCACAGACAAGTGGATGTCTACTTTCTATGCCTCCTGCTCCCCCATACTCGAGTTTCTCTGATTACTGTATCAAATAACTTATAGCTCCCATCCACTGCAGTATTCTCCCTGATAAAAGATTCTTTGACTAATAAATCCATCTAAAGCGGTAGTGTAGCGTGAAAAAGAAAATCAGAGAGAAGAAGACGGAGATGTGAAGTTAAGTCATGACAAATTAAATACTTGACTAATAAATCCATCTAAAGCGGTAGTGTAGCGTGATAAAAAATTCAGAGAGAAGACGGAGATGTGAAGTTAAGTCATTACAAGTTAAACACTTGATTAATAAATCCATCTAAAGCGGTAGTGTAGCATCATAAAAAAATTCAGAGAGAAGAAGACGGAGATGTGAAGTTAAGTCATGACAAGTTAAACACTTGATTAATAAATAAAGGCGCTGCAGTCTGGAACCGCAAGACCGCTACGGTCGCAGGTTCGAATCCTGTCTCGGGCATGGATGTTTGTGATGTCCTTAGGTTAGTTAGGTTTAACTAGTTCTAAGTTCTAGGGGACTTATGACCTCAGCAGTTGAGTCCCATAGTGCTCAGAGCCATTTGAACCATTTGATTAATAAATCCATCTAAAGCGGTAGTGTAGTGTGGAAAAAAAATCAGAGAGAAGAAGACGGAGATGTGAAGTTAAGTCATGACGAATTAAATACTTGACTAATAAATCCGTCTAAAGCGGTAGTGTAGCGCGAAAAAAAAAATCAGAGAGAAGAAGACGGAGATGTGAAGTTAAGTCATGACAAATTAAATACTTGACTAATAAATCCATCTAAAGCGGTAGTGTAGCGTGGAAAAAAAATTAGAGAGAAGAAGACGGAGATGTGAAGTTAAGTCATGACAAGTTAAATACTTTGGGGTTCTGAAGTGGCTTGAAAGATGTTGTTTATAAGTGAATAGTACTAGCGGAGGACTATATTATACTACGTTAAAAATGGGCATCTAAGACTTCATGTCTTCACGCAACACTTCACAAACTCTAATGTCTAATGTCTACATGCAGAGTGAACATGGCGTCAGAATGAAGTGTAGGCTCCCGCGTGACATCCTGCTCACGTGGTCTGTTGTCACAGTATCGCCTACGTCAGAAGGTTGCTATTGATGAGTAAGTCCCCAGCGTATACAGCAAAACGAAATTTCCATAGCAAGGATTTGACGGATTTGTACAAGTCCAACGACAACTTCCGGTGAATGATCACTGCATTACAACTAGAGCCAGGGGCATGACTCGCCAATGCAAGGACAGCGTTGCATCGAGGGAGCGAGGGAGAAACAGAAGTTGAAAAGGGTTTGTCATCATCATAGCCTTTGGCCTGTTCCGCCTGAGAACTGCTCAGGCCATTTTGCCCTGCGTGAAATTTTCTTTGGAGTTGTAGCAATAAAAGAATGTTTGTGAATTATGGAAACGACCTAAACGCATTTTTTTGAATGGAGTTGAATAATTTCCCATCGGCTGTGGAATAAGACTTCAGAAAACAATACGTGCAAACTCGACAATCGCCAGCATCGGTCTTTTGTGTTAAGTGCCGCAAGACTTTACGCTGAGGTGACAAAGAGTCATGGGATAGTGATATCCACATATAAAGATAGAGGTAGTATCACGTACACAATATCTAAAAGGTCAGTGCATTCGTGGAGCTGTCATATATAACAACGTGATTCATGTGAAAGAGTTTCGTATGCAATTATGTCCGAACGACGGAAATTCACATACTTTGTACGCGGAATGGTAGTTGTAGCTAGACACGTGGGATATTCTGTTAGGGAAATCGCTAGGGAATTAAAAATTCTGAACACCCCTTGTGTCGAGAGAGTGCTGAGAATACCATATTTTAGGTATTACCTCTCATCACGGAAAATGCAGTGGCCGACGGCTTTCAGTTAAACAGAAAAAAAAATGATTGAAATGGCTCTGAGCGCTATGGGACTTAACATCTGAGGTCATCAGTCCCCTATAACTTAGGTTTAAGTAGTTCTAACTAACCTAAGGACATCACACACATCCATGCCCGAGGCAGGATTCGAACCTGCGACCGTAGCGGTCGCACGGTTCTAGAATGAAGCGCCTAGAACCGCTGGGCCTCAAGGGCTGCCTCAATTGAACATGGAGCAGCGGTGTTTGCGCAGAGTTGTCAGTGCTAACAGAAAAGCAACACTCCACGAAGGTATGGGTCAAAGTTATCGACAAGGCACTATGCAAAATGACAAGTTGGTGGTGGCTTCATTATGGTGTTGGTTGTGTTTACATGGAATGGAGTGTGTGGTCTGGTCCAACTGAACCGATCGTTGACGGGAAGTGGCTATGGTGGGCTACTTGGAGGCCATCTGAAGCCATTCATGGGCTTCATGTTCCCAAACAACGACGAATTTTTATAGATGACAGTGTGACATGTGACTGGGCCACAACTGTTTGCGAGTGGTTTGAAGAACATCACGGATAGTACGAGCGAAAGATTTGACCACACAGATCGTCAGACATGAATCCCCTCGAACATTTAGATGACATAATCGAGAGGTAAGGTAGTGCACATTATCCTGCACTGGCAACACTTGAGCCATTATGGGTTTCAATGGGGGCAGCACGGCACAGTATTTCTGCAGCGTCTTCCAAGGACTTTTTGAGTCCACGCCACGTCGAGATGGTGCACTACTCCGGGAAAATGGAGGGGCAACATGAAATCAAAATAACCATGACTTTTGTCAGATCAGTGTATATCACATCAAAATGTATTGGGCCAATAACAGTTGTCGTAATTCATTTATACGTTTACGAGTATATTCATGTACGTTATCATA
This sequence comes from Schistocerca nitens, assembly GCF_023898315.1. Taxonomy (NCBI): domain Eukaryota; kingdom Metazoa; phylum Arthropoda; class Insecta; order Orthoptera; family Acrididae; genus Schistocerca; species Schistocerca nitens. Next base: position 1,031,070,084 of record NC_064614.1, read on the forward strand.
ACATTCTTGTAGTAGTTTGGTGCTACATATTGTGAGACAGCGGTTAAGGATGCTGGCAAATAAGACCAGCGGCTTGCGTGGGAGCCGACGGAGGTGTTGATTTAACGGCAGCGGCCAGGAGGCGCTGCGCTTATATTCTCTTCGCCTAGATGCCGCTGCTGTCTCGATGTCGTCGTAGAAAGGGGCTGGTCAGCTTACTATTGGCTGAAGTCGTCTTACAGCCCTCTCTGCTGTAACGTTCCTGACCGCCGTTCCAGCGCTTGACTTTACTCCAGAACAACACTTCTGTTCATACGCTCCATGTGGTTTATCGATGTGTTATCGCCAGGGCCTGTGTAGCACTGTTTATTTGGGCAAGGAACCAGACACTAACTCAAGAAGTTCCTCATAGCGCAGAGAGAAATGACACTAATATTTAATAAATAAATAGAATAATGTATTCAGCACCGTTAATCCTACATCGTCCACAGTTTTACTCTGTCAGCAACTTTAATCACATTAATTACCCATTAATCTTTGATGATAACAACTAGATGCATTGTAGACGTTACCGTAATGAGGAAATGTTTGTTTTGGATCTCAGTGTAGCAGAAATCGATTATGAACTCTCACAAACCAAAATTCATATACCTTTTTCCAGGGTTTATCCTGTCGTATGTGGACAGCTGTTTTAATGGTTTCCAAAAGATTACTTTATTTAACCTCCTGGTTGCATGCCCTTTCAAAGCCGGGCGTGTTAAAAATACTTTTGTTCTGCTCCTGGTTGTCGATACATATTCTGAGCCGGAGAGCCTCATGAAAAGTGAAGGGTGTTACATTTCTGAAACATTAGTCTGATCACAAGAAAGTTTTGACCTGCTTACAATATTGTACAAAAGGATTTCGATAATTAGTGTATCTTCGCACCAGCAGGCTACATGCGTATCAAAGAGCTCGCGTAAGAAATTTGGCTATGCCAGTAATTTAAATCTAACACAATTTGGTTTGGTCACTGATTTCATTAGCATTGACTTTATGCGCAATGCAAACATTCAGTACGTCACGACTCAGTAATATTAGATGGTGCATGTTGGAAATTTTACTAAGGAACTAAGTAATAGGTTTTACTCTCCCTTTCTAGCACTCGTTACGTGTAGGTTACAGTTTGTATTGCGTGGAGACGTTTAGTTGCGATGTATCTGGTTCATCAGCATAAGATCTAGTCCAACAGTGACGATGATGAACATTTATTGTCTTTAAGCAGTAACTATGGACGTTAATTTTGACAGTAAAATATTTCTTAAGGCGGCTTCAACCAATGAATTTTGGACAACAAGGAAACGTTTTAATTATACGGTTTACTGAAAACACTGGTATTCCACGTCCTACGTCATGAGGATGGTACAGCACAAGCAGTTTCTTTTATATTCACACTGGATAGCGCGAGTGACGTGGACCAATAACACGGGAATAGTCGATTGAAAATCGCGAATTGTACGATACTACAAATGATAAATGGAAACTACTAGGGACCTACAGATGTTCAGTTACTACCATTAAACAAAGGTGAAAACTGGGTGAGCGGAAGGTTACTACTGGTTTGATGGGAAACCTATGAAAACCACGTTGAACTGTACATATTCAATACGAGGAGAAAATATTTATACATATTTGTACCTCTTTGGTTCATAATTTTATGTACGAGAATATGGAGCATAGTGTCACAGGGTACACATGGCAGTCACTATCAATGACTATTGTGTGAAGCATCAAACCAATGTCTCTTAGCTCGGGTAAAAACATCCCTAGAAATTCGGTCGAGAAACGAATGAATGCAGTCTCTTTCGCCAGAGGTTCATTTAAACATCTCAGTTATGATGGGCTACTGTGGCAGCTAGTGCGGTCGCCAATATAGGATCGAGATTATGGCACGAGCGTACATATTGAAATCACATGTATTTTAATCGAAAAGATTTTGACAGTTTCCCGAAAACACTCATTTAAATTTACAAATCAGTTAAAAAATGAAACACGAATTTCACAGCCCTTTAAGTATAAGTGGTAACATCCCTAACTGACAAGAGGCTATATCGGTGCATTTTGCACACGGAAACTGATTGAGTAGAGCAAAAGTAATTATGGAACTGGAACTATAAAGGGAAATCTGATTGAAAGTTCTACATGTTGAATTCACGACTCGAGTGCTACAACTAAGTGTAGCCTATCCCAAATACCATGTCATACTTACAAGACGACGTCCAGGAAAGTGCCGATGTGTTCGCCTGTTTCAAAGGACCCGTTTTGGCATAGTGGAGGGGATAAGCAGGACCTGTACCTGGCTAACCAACTGCAGGACAACGTGGTACAAAGCTACGGAATATCTATGACGCTTCCTGTCTTCTCCCTTCGCTCGAAGACTACAAAGTTGATACATGGATGGTATAGCCAAAGGAAGAAAGAGTTAAATATATACTCGCAGCGAAAATTTAAACCCGAGTCATCCACCCATTTACTCAGGAAGATTTACAGGGCGTAGAAGACATCAAGAGACATCTCCAGTATATGGATGATAATTACAAGCATTGCCTCATTCAGCCTTCTAGCAGAAGCTCCTCATAACATTGAGTGATATTTACTGTTACTCCAGCATTTATAAAATGGTGGTCCATAGCAAACGACGGATCCTATTAAACGAACTGACGGTAGAATTCCGACATTTTACCGCCTCAGTGGTCATAGACGCAAGTTGTGTGCGCCATGTGTCTGGTAATCGTGTAAGCATTGTCCTGTGTGTTATGACCTTGGGCGCTCGAAACATGAAGACGAGTCGTCATGTCTTCGTTTCATGAGTGCCCAAGGTCATTTACCCACCGGGGCGCCCAAGGTCAGCATGGCGGCGGTCCCTGTCCCGCTGAGATAATTTGTCCTTTTAGGACAATTATCTGAGCAAGCACCCACGCCAGCAAAAGGTTGGCACGTGTAAAAGTTTTCTTTTTGGAGTAACAGGCATATGAGTATTGATAACTGAAGTTGGTTAGCAATCACTCCAGTATATAAGGGACATGGTATTGTCGTCTGTACATTATGTCCTCTGAATCGACTCCGAGAACTTCTATTGTCGCTAACGAGCTGCCAGAAATAGTAAGTACATTTATATTACAATGGAAGCTTTGTACAAACTTGCACGAATTGCTGTTTGTGGAAGACTGCAAAATGCGTTGGATGTTTTTCAATTAGATGTAATACAAACTATACAGGAAGATATTCTGTTGGAATTTCGCGTTTCGAAATTTAATTTCATGTTAAAATCCTATGGGTTGCCAGAATGTTATATATTTAATAAAAGTGAGAATGTTCGAATGATTTGTGAGATAGTAAATGATGCATTAGAAGCTTGTGGAAAAATAAGAGCAGGAATTCCAGTTCCATGGGAATCACTTGGTTCAATCACAATGTCTTCTTTTGACATTTGTACATTCTGGCAAAGTAGATTCAAAATCAAAGTATTTTTTTACGAAGTAACTTACAAGCATTTTGTATATACTGTTTGTGAAAACTGTTTACGTAAATTATCCGATTCATGGCAAAACGTGCTACTGCAACCACTTCTTATTGAAATGAAAATTAATTTGGTAACTAAGACAACACCATTTTCATATGGGGTAACTTGTCCACCACATGTTAAACAATATAGTCTTTGGTGCATGTTTTGTGCAAATACTCTATTGTTCAGAAGTGTACGTTGTGGTGGCTCGTTAAGCAGTGTATCGGATTCAGAGGAAGGCGACGCTGATATAGCCGATTTGTTGTTTGCAGATTTGTAATGGAGAATCTGTTGGAAGCCGTCCAGACGATCTTCACTCTCCTGGAAGCAGAAATTCCAACACCGTCTTTGAAGGCAATGATATACTTAATGACGAGATTGAATTGCAAGCTGGCACAGGGAGATGGACTCTTAGGCGATTACATCTTTACCATTTTGAACTATTTGACTCAATTCGAAAGTTCTTCATCAGTCTCGTCCTTTGGTTTCGAGAGCTTCTCCGAATATCTGAGATCTCTGAAAGATGGTATTACACTGACGTTATTGTCCTCAGAGGAGACGAATTAATATCATTGCACAAACCTACCCTGTCCAGATTATCATGTGGAAACATGGTGGGGACCACATCCACCTCATACACGACTGTATCTACTCATCAAGACGGTGCCGCTGTAGGTTTCGAACTGACAGATTTATTGCCAGTCGAATTAAGAAAACAACAAGACGCACTAGAGCAATCGCAGCCATGTCAGACATCGACTGGCTCAATGTTCTTTTATATCTCTACTTGCAAAAACGGCCAAGTAGGGGACAAGTTCGGCTTAGAGGAACCGATAAGCAATTGCCTGGTGAGCTTGAAATTATACAATGGAACAGTTTCGTCGAGCAATCCCTCACATTATTGGAGGGCCAAGACACTGGAAATGTTAATCAATGTGGAAGCGGACTCGCCAGTGATGCAGCATGTAAATGGCCTCATAGCAAGCGCCAGCCAATCGTTACAGGGAAAGGGTGCAATGCTGAAAAAACAGCGAAAAAGGTACTATCCCTTTTATTAAGTTATAATTGTGTCCCTCCGGAAAATATAGTCAATGTAATACCATCTGCTCAACCATATTTTATTAATTTGATTGACCCTAAATTCAAACGATTTTTTGATATGGGCTTAGAATTGTATAAAAGAACTATAAATGAATTGGATTTACATGGTATAGAAAATTTATTGTGCTCTGGTTCTGAAGATAATTTTTTTTATTCTCATTCGATAAATGTTTGGGAATATTATTATACTCTTCAAGATTCTCTTTCTTGCCTAAATAAAATTTTAATATTTCAATGTGAAGATGATACTGACAGGGCTACGAATTTTTTAACAAATCTTGTATCTTGGATTAATAAGAAAGGATTGTATCAATGGCAAGAATTTGAAGTTAAAAATATATATGTACCAAATAAAAAGTTAAACACACTATATATTAATGGTCCACCAAATAGTGCCAAAAATTCGTTTTTTGATTGTATAATTTCACTTGGTTTAAATGTTGGGCACATTGGGCGTTGTAATAATAGAACGAATCAGTTTGCATTGCAAGATGCTGTTAACAGACGTGTGATTGTTGGAAATGAAATTTCTTTAGAGGAGTGTGCAATTGAGGATTTTAAAAAAGTGTGTGAAGGAATTGCATGTAACATCAGAGTGAAGTACAAAGGAGACGCTATATTAAGACGTACTCCATTATTGTTAATTTCAAATTCACGACCAGTTATTTGTTCTCACCCAGATTTTAAAGATATTCGTGTATGTACAATTAGATGGAGAAACTTTGATGAATTAAAAAATGCTTGTAAAAAGCCGTGTCCTTTGGCTTTCTTTCAATTACTTCAAATGTATAATATTGATTATTGAAATGAAACACTGTTCCAATGTAATAATTAATTTATTTACAATTTTGTACGATACAAATGTTTTTTACAATAAATACATGATATTATATTCAAGCTTTTTTAATTTCATATTGTCCCTTGTACACTGATGATTCCTGATTCCTTTTCACATTTGACATATAAACCATATCAGATACCTGAACTTTTGATACATTTTCTCTGGGATGATGAGTTTCCAAACCATCTGAATAAACAGAACATTCAGTAATAACTTCAAACAACGTTTGAGTATCAGTATATTTAACAATATCATTATTTAAACTGCCAGTGCTTAAAGCATATGTAGGGTTTACGCCTACATGAAGACTAGGTTGGACATTTGTGTCATGGAGTCTAATATTGTACCCAGCAAAAGCAATATCTGCCTTTTCTATTAAGTCATCATATCCAGAGAAATCATCATTCGTTACTGGAGTAATAGCTTGTACTAATTGTTCCTGAATTAGAGCTGGTTCCAAAGGTGTTTTTGAAAAATTGTCACATGCCACAAACGGATTACAGTGCCTATCACCAGTAATTGTATACCGTTGAGGTACTCCTTGTTCAGTAGCTGTAATGGGGAATATATCAGCATTTGCTACTTTTGGTATTTTGACAAAACCTAATGTTGGTCTATACTCATAGTTAACAATAACACTGCCAGTACGAGAATCTGCATCTACCTCAGAAACACACGATTGAACACATTTCCATCCCCAATTATGCAACCCTTTTGCCTTTGTACTAGACACACAGGCATAATAATATTTCAAATTAATGGGTTTTCCGAATTGATGGGCAGGTACTGTAGTTAAAACCGATTCTTCATTATTCTTATACCCATACCACGATTTCCAAATTGGATTAAAATTACGTTTATGATCTATACTACTTGTTTCCATAGGAGTTGAAGAGCCAAATGCAATAGGTGTAACATTAACACCAGGTATTTTTAAATTAATACCCACAGAAGTAATCATATTCTTATTTTGATTTAAAGTTGTAAGTTCAGAGTCACTTGAATTTGTTGGGACAGCAATCCTTGGATTACGTGCAATCACTTGTGCAGAGCAATGAACAATTCTACTACCATGTGGTAATAAATCAAATTCAGAGGGGGTCATGTACAAAAATGGTCGATCAACAGGAATTTCTGCCAAAGGGGTGAGTACTTTACATGCTAGACCATACGTAAAAAAATCTGCGTACTTTTCTATACCTGGTAATGTTACCCATAGCTAATATTGACGGTGCAGGTAATGGCACATCACGTGTGTTGGCGGAATCGCCCATTCCATTAGCTGAGGGAGCTGCTGTGCCAGGAAGTGTTTTTTTAGCCTTCTTTGCAGCCTTTGCTTCTTGGGCCGATGCTGTACGTTTAGCTGTTTCTTCGTTCATAGCACTATTTTCTGTGTCAGAGTCAGAATAAGGAACTAATGGTCGAACTGGGTTTGGATCCTCTCCGTTGTCGTCAGAATCTTCTACGTCCTCTTCCGAGTCGATTTCAGGAACACTTTCTGAGCTCGGTGCTAATGATGTACCGCCAGATGTTGATGGACGTTCGTGATCTATGGGCAAACCACGACGTACACGAGACATTAGCCACTGTTCATATGCATAACATTTCTGGCCTTCATGTATTTCATTCCCATTTGGGCGTTCCCAAGGAGGCCAATCGTACTTCTGCTGAAGGCGAGAAACGTTATTATTAGCATCGACATATAATTTATAATCAATTATTGAATATTCATATGCACGTAAATACACATACCTTCTGGTTTGGCATCTGGTTTTACTGGATATAAAAATTTTCCAATTTTTTCTTCAACAAACGATTTTAATTTCAGTCCGTATTTTCCTGCAAACGAATGCCAATCGCGTGTATGGCTCCAATCTATCGCAAAGTCTATAATAGCTTTAGCATCCAACTTTTGAACTCGTTCTCGGAATTGTTTTTCAGTAAATGCACGTTCTCTAGCTTCTTTTAACAGGCGATCGTACCCGACGTCGTGTTCCTTGGCAATTGCATCTGCTGCACTTCGCGGTGCGTCTATATTTATAGGGTTTCCAGGCCCAACATAATCGCTACCAGGCAACGTCAATGCTTTGTTATTTATTCGATCAACTAATTTTTGGCACCATACGCTACTCCAGCACCGGCCAAAGCAGTAACACCAGCAGCTCCAGCAATTTGCGCTGTTGATAACGTCGCGGCAGTTGCGGTACCAGTCCCAGATAAAACTGTGCTCAGGGTTGCGCCGTCCACTGCTGTTTCAGCCGTTCCAGATAAAAGTGGTGTATTTTCGTCTATATCTATGTCTATTGCAGTGTGACCTTCCTCACCGTACTGATATGGATGACGCTGGCGCAGTCCAGTATTAACTTCTTCTGATGGCATTGGCTCCAACTCAAATTCGACGACTTCTTCGTCTAAATCATCATATGCTGGATTTTCTCCGTACCTAATTTCGTCTGCGGCATCTTGTCGGAACATTGTCCGTATACTATTATCTCAATTAATATTAAAGGTGTTTCCATGTTCCGCCATTTCAATATCGTCCACTGGTCCTGGATATAAAGTTCCTCTGTCGTACTGAATTGAACTATGTGGTCCTGTGCTTAAATACTGATTTAACCACGACATTGTGCTGACTGAATAAAATGTAGAAGATTCTGCATTTATAGAGATATTGAACAAAAAGGAGGCACTGCATGACTCTCGAAAACGAAAACTTTTACACGTGACAACCTTTTGCTGGCGTGGGTGCTTACTCAGATAATTGTGCTAAAAGGACAAATTATCTCAGCGGGACAGGGACCGCCGTCATGCTGACCCCGGGGGCCCCGGTGGGTAAATGACCATGGGCGCTCATGAAACGAAGACATGACGACTCGTCTTCATGTCCTGTGTGTATCGGACAATGTGGTACGAAGATTGGTCGGTGCGGAGAAAAATCGGGAGGGTGGTGGAAGGGGGCTTAAGCCCATCATTTCCTTAAATCAGTGCATATAACCGTCTAGAAGGCACACAGAGGGTGGATGGCGTATACAGAACGACGGCCGTTATCCCCCGTGGGGATTATATCGAATACTTTCTCAAACCAGGTAAATATACTACTGACACTAAGTTATTAAGCATAAATTCTTTTAGACCAATAGTATTTAATCATGTAATCTAAATGCAATAGTAAATGACAAACGGTTTAACTCAAGGGCCATGAAGATATTATCATTAGGGAAAACTAAGTCTGGCAGTTAAAGTGAAAGAAGAAAACTTGGGACGTTGTTTAGATCTATAAAATGTGTTGCGTATGAGCGCCGAAAGATTGCCGAGATTTCAAAGGCTGCTTACGTGGAATGAAATGATGAAAATAAGGGAGAGAAAATTTCGATCAAGTATGAAGACATTCCCCGGTATCTTGGGTGATCGGACTCGGCTGCTGAAGGAAGATAAACGTAAAGCAGGGTACAGGGCAGGCGATGGGGCGGGCCGGCCGAGGACGAGGGCTCCGTGATGGTGGAGCGCTCCCGGGCGGGCCCTCGCAGGTAATTGAATTGGCCAGCTGCTCTTCTGGCCGGCGGTGGCAGCGGCGGCCGCTCTCCCACGTCGTCTGCTGCCCCCAGGTGCCGGCCGGACACTTGTCTCTCCCAGCTGTGCGGGCACTCACTCGACGCTGACTCGTTAAAAAGGTGTTGTACCAATATCACCTGAAAACTCCGCAGATTCGTAGGAATACAAGAATTAGGATAACATACTCAACGAACTGTAATTCTATCTAATGGACGATACATTGTGTGATATACTGGCCATTAAAATTGTTACACCAAGAAGAAATAAGGATGATAAACTGGTATATCATATTAGACAAATATATTATACTACAGCTGACATGTGACTGCATTTTCACGCAATTTGGGTGCATAGATCCCGAGAAATCAGTACCCTGAACAACCACTTCTGGCCGTAATAACGGCCTTGATACGCCTGGGCATTGAGTCAAACAGAGCTTGGATGGCGTGTACAGGTACAGCTGCCCATGCAGCTTCAACACGATACCACAGTTCATAAACAGTAGTTACTGGCGTATTGTGACGAGCCAGTTGCTCGGCCACCATTGACCAGACGTTTTCAGTTGGAGAGAGATCTGGAGAGTGTGCTGGCCAGGACAGCGGTCGAACATTTTCTGTATCCAGAAAGGCCCATACAGGACCTGCAACATGCGGTCGTGCATTATCCTGCTGAAATGTAGGGTTTCGCAGGGACCGAATGAAGGGCAGAGCCACGGGTCGTAACACATCTGAAACGTAACGTCCACTGTTCAAAGTGCCGTCAATGCGAACAAGAGGTGACCGAGACGTGTAACCAATGGCACCCCATAGCATCACGCCGGGTGGTACGCCAGTATGGCGATGACGAATACACGCTTACAATGTGTGTTCGCCGCGATGTCGTCAAACACGGATACGACCATCATGATGCTGTCAACAGAACCTGGATTCATCCGAAAAAATGACGTTTTGCCATTGGTGCACCCAGGTTCGTCGTTGAGTACCTCATCGCAGGCGCTCCTGTGATGCAGCGTTAGGGGTAACCATGGTCTCCGAGCTGATAGTCCATGCTGCTGCAAACGTCATCGAATTGTTCGTGTAGATGGTTGTTGTGTTGCAAACGTCACCATCTGTTAACTCAGGGATCGAGGCGTGGCTGCTCGATCCGTTACAGCCATGCGGATAAGATGCCTGTCATCTCGACTGCTAGTGATACGAGGCCGATGGGATCCAACACGGCGTTCCGTATTACCCTCCTCAACCCACCGATTCCATATTCTGCTAACAGTCATTGGATCTCGACCAACGCGAGCAGCAATGTCGCGATACGATAAACCGCAATCGCGATAGGGTACAATCCGACCTTTATCAAAGTAGGAAACGTGAAGGTACGCATTCCTCCTCCTTACAGAAGGCATCACAACAACTTTTCACCAGGCAACGCCGGCCAACTGCTGTTTGTGTATAAGAAATCGGTTGGAAACTTTCCTTATGTCAGCACGTTGTAGGTGTCGCTACCGGCGCCAACCTTGTGTGAATGCTCTGAAAAGCTAATCATTTGCATATCACAGCATCTGTGGTGTCACCGCCAGACACCACACTTGCTAGGTGGTAGCCTTTAAATCGGCAGCGGTCCATTAGTATACGTCGGACCCGCGTGTCGCCACTGTCAGTGATCGCAGACCGAGCGCCGCCACACGGCAGGTCTAGAGAGACTTACTAGCACTCGCCCCAGTTGTACAGCCGACTTTGCTAGCGAAGCTACACTGACCAATACGCTCTCATTTGCCAAGACGATAGTTAGCATAGCCTTCAGCTACGTCATTTGCTATGACCTAGCAAGGCGCCATTACCAGTTATATTGAGCTTATTATAAAACCTGTATCATCAAGAGCGATGTACACCAATTATGGATTAAAGTTAAGTATTACATCAACTACGTACTTTATTTGATACTATTAATTCCCTTAACTGTTCCAGACCTCGCGCCAGCTTACATGAGCTTAAAAGCGTGCATTTCGGCCTTCTCTAGCAACACGGTGTTGGCTCTTGTGCCAACACTTCATTTGGCGACGAGTCTCAAAAGGGTCTTCTTCTTTATACTTGCTTACATTACTTGTGTCATGGCTTTGCCACAATCTCCAGATGTACTGTCCAAATTTTATCGCTTGCAGAATCAGCAGACGCAGGTGTTATTGGATGCCCTTGGACAGCTCGTCCAGGGTCAACGTGCAATGCAAAACGATGCGGCCGCCGCCGCTCCACCTCTACCGTAGCCACAACATGCAGTTGCACCACCTTTTCGTCCTTTTGATGCGGCACTGGAAAGCTGGACAGAGTGGTCACGGCAATTTGGATTCCATCTCGCCGCCTACAGAATCCAAGGTAACGAGCGGCAGCCTTTTTTGTTAGCATCCGTCGGGGTGCACACGTACTGAGTGATAGTGAAATTATTTCCCCGACGCGACTTAGCAACTCTGTCCTACGACGAAATTTTGTCTGCATTAGATGTATATTTCAAAGAATCTGTCAATGTAGTTGCAAAAAGGTATACGTTCTTTCGTACAAAACGTACGGCCGGTCAGACTCATCGGGACTGGGTTGCCAATTTGCAAGGCCTTACTAGGGATTGTGCTTTTGAGTGTGAATGTGGACTCCCTTATTCAGATACTATGGTGCGTGATGGAATTGCACAGAACGTTTCTGATGTTCGTATAAGGGAACAGATTTTGAAACTAGTCAATCCCTCCCTTCAGCAAGTGATGGACATATTGGATAGGCAGGACACACTTGACTTTGCTCAGGAATCATTTGCAACTTTGCCAGCCGTGTGTCACGTTAACCGGCCCGCTGGCGGCGCTGCACGGAACAGTAAACAGCCCTCGCGCCCGTCCGCGCAGCTGCTGCCAAGCTCTCCGCTACGTTTGCCGCGGCAGCAAGCAAATGCAGTGGAGTCATGCCCGCGGTGTGCTACTAGACATTCGCGTGAGAATTGCCTGTCACGCCAAGCTATTTGCTTTTTCTGTAATAGAAAAGGACATGTTCAAAGTGTTTGCCAGAAAAAGCTCAGAACGGACATTGACAACTATTCCAGGCCCTTTGCTTCACGCCGGAATCGGAATCGAACCAAGAATACTCAGGCTCGTGAACCTTCGCCCATGGACATTCATGTCATTAATTCCACTCCGCCCAGTGCCACTCTCTCTAACAGTGACTGTGTTCGTCCCACAAAAAGTGTGCGTCGACGTCGCCGGAAATCACGTCAATTAGCAAGTGATTCTGTACCAGTGTCTGTTCACGTTGCACGAGACAGTCGCTCTTGTCGTCAGCAGGACAATAAACGTTTTGTAGATTTGGACTTTCATGGCAAGGTCATACCGTTCCAGCTCGATACCGGAGCTGCAGTTTCACTAATTAATAACGACACGTACAAACAGCTGGGCAAACCTCCGTTGCGTGCCGCAAATGTTCAGCTAACTACATATTCAGGACAAGCTATCCCTTTGTTAGGACAGTGCATCCTTCTTGCAACAGACAAGGGACAAACAAAACTTGTGTCATTTTACGTACTTCGTTCTTCTTCTACAGTGAACTTGTTTGGTTTCGATTTATTTCAGTTGTTTAACTTGTCTATCGTCAATCAGGTCCTATCCGTGAACCAGACTGTGCCTTCAGCTAGTGTATCTCGTCTATGTGACGAATTTGCAGACATTTTTGCATTGGGCCTTGGTTGCGCTAAGAACTATGAAGCACATTTGGAACTGAAAGTAAACGCGCAATCGCAGTTTTTCCGAGCGCGCAATGTTCCCCACGCATTGCGTGATGAGGTCGCAAGAACATTACACGAATTGGAATCACAAGGTGTGATTGAACGTGTGCAGGCTTCTCTCTGGGCATCACCCTTAGTAATTTTGCCAACACCTTCCGGAAAATTGGGACTTTGTGTGGACTTCAAGGCAACGGTGAATCCACAACTAGTGATTGCAACTTTTCCTTTACCCCGCCTGGAAGATCTTTTTGACAAACTGTGCCCGGGTAAATATTTTTCGAAGTTGGACCTAGCAGATGCGTACTTGCAGTGGACGCGTCGCTGCAACCGCCGGGCGCCTCACTGGGTCACGCGCCGCCGATCGCTTCCCGTGACCAGCTGTCCTCCGACATGGCACTCTTGCCCGCTCCGGACCAGATGTCGTCTTCGCCCGTTGGGTGCACCGCCCCAATGGAGGTCGACCCTTCGGCCCCTCCTGTCTCTCTAAGGGCGCATACACCGCATGTTGGCGTGCACCTGGGACTAGGTTTTCAGGCGTTTCCTAGCTCCCCTCGCACCGAATGGCCGGCTGCGGGTGGCACAGCCTCGCCTGTTGTTAGGCTCCCCACCTCGTCGCATACGTCAACATGGGGTCCTCCCCACGGAGGGCGGAAGCCTTATAACACAACCGTACGCCGATTTGCGGGGGAGGAATGTGGTGTCACCGCCAGACACCACACTTGCTAGGTGGTAGCCTTTAAATCGGCTGCAGTCCATTAGTATACGTCGGACCCGCGTGTCGCCACTGTCAGTGATCGCAGACCGAGCGCTGCCACACGGCAGGTCTAGAGAGACTTACTAGCACTCGCCCCAGTTGTACAGCCGACTTTGCTAGCGAAGCTACACTGACCAATACGCTCTCATTTGCCGAGACGATAGTTAGCATAGCCTTCAGCTACGTCATTTGCTACGACCTAGCAAGGCGCCATTACCAGTTATATTGAGCTTATTATAAAACCTGTACCGTCAAGAGCGATGTACACCAATTATGGATTAAAGTTAAGTATTACATCAACTACGTACTTTATTTGATACTATTAATTCCCTTAACTGTTCCAGACCTCGCGCCAGCCTGCGTGAGCTTAAAAGCGTGCATTTTGGTCTCCTCTAGCAACACGGTGTTAGCTCTTATGCCAACACTTCAGCATCTTCTTCCTGTCGGTTAAATTTCGCCTTTGTAGCACATCATCTTCGTGGTGTAGCAATTTTAATGGCCAGTAGTGTATTTATTCAGGCCTAAGCACATCTATAGACGATGACATACAGAGATTAATGAAGAACGAATATAGCTATTACAAACGGCTGTAACTAGACTTGTAATACTACAGTAGGCTACTTAACTACCATAAGTGAACCTAGGATACGTAGTTTTCCTAGTAGCCTCTGTTAGTTAAGATAGTGCCTGCATTACCTGTGAGTTAGGTGTGATGTATAGCTTTCAGGTTTTTGCAGATGCGATCAGTGTCTTACTAGCTTAGTGTCTTACTAGCTTATTAGATTCGCCTAGAAACCAGAATCGATGGGTAATATAGAAACTGAATGAGCATATACAAAGGGCCACGTAACCTACTGAAAATTTTTGTTGTATGTAGTTACCTTCCTGTCTGTTACTTAAAAAATAGTATTTATAGCAAAAATCAAACTGTCATTGTTTAGTTCAGTTTTATTAGAAACGTGTTGATATGTTTCTTGAAACAGAGGTAGGCTTTAGTAGAAGTAAATGGAAACGTACAGACTTATCATATAGCGCCAGAAAATGCCATTTTCTCAGAAAAGGGGAAATTTGATAAAAAGCATTGGACATCAAAAACTTATCAAACATCGCTTTAGTACTTCCTAGAATTTCTGTGACATATGTTCCTGGTATTTATAAAAAAATTATCAATAATAACAAGGCGCTCTTGCCTCCGATCGTGATGAAGGCCTTTCTATTGAGTTCAAAACAACAACGATAATTATAGAGACGTTTTATTTTTGTTTGTATGTAAACTCTACTTGCACCAGAAGCAGTTGCTTTAGCTACATAAAAGACAATATGTTACGTGATCAACAATTTTTTTTATGAAATGCAACATATATTTTTATAAGGATGTATAATGCACAATTGACTGACACTGAATGATGTTGCGGTTCTAACAATGTGAAAAAACAGTTATAAAGCCCAACACTAGTTATTGCTGTATAAGGTGTAACTCTCTTTGCAGAAGTTCATAACTTGTGAGGAACAAGAATGTTAACCTTAGCATAACACCTCAAGTTCGGAAACGTAGCGTTTTACCGCTAAACGGAAAATATTACAGCACACTTTCAAATCTCCAGCATTTTCGGTGTCACGGATTATGGAATTGTATACGTCAGTCAACAATCGCCTGATATTCCATTCCCACTACTAGTGTGTTTACACACCATTCAGTTGGGTTTGTAATGTGGCGAGGGAGTTTTCAACCTGCTGTTGTGCTTGTAGTATTTGTTCACACTGTAATACTGTGCAGTATTAATCATTCACTACAGTACAAAATTTAAGGTGCACGAACATTTCATGTTTAGTGTTCTGCTGTTGACCATGGTGAACTACACGTTCGTGGAGTACGTCAGTATGATATTATTCTACAGTGTATTTCAATACGCCGAGAGGGCAGATTGTCAGTTGTACGCGGAATTTCCTGCACTCCGTCAGACACCTTCGCTCTCCCTCTTTGCTGCGACGTATAACCTGAAAATTAGGTGACTGATAACGTAAGGAATGAGGAGGTATTGCGCTGAAACGTAAAGGAAACGAATGTGTGCAAAACGCTGGCAAAGAGAAGGAAGAAGATGATAGGACATCTGTTAAGACATCAGTGGTTAACTTCCGTGGTACTAGAGGGAGCTGTAGAGGGCAGAAGCTGTAGAACACGTAGATTGCAAGTGCTACTCTGAGATGAACAGGTTGGCACAGGAGACGAATTCGTGGTGGGCCGCATCAAACCAGTCAGAACACTGATGATAAAAAAAAGAAAAGGAAAAAGAAGTATGCTTCGTTTAGACTAACCCCCAGCTGGGTGCACCCCACGGGACGCCGCACATTCTAGTTCGAAGCGCTTACATTCCATTGAGCGAGAGAGGACACGTACCAGATACATGTCAGGCAGACTAAACGTGGGTGACCAAACTATCTGGCGTGCTCTACATTAGCGGCAGCTACACCGGTACCACCCCCATCTGGGGATAGTACATACAATGCAGCCAAAGTTTTATACGCCACGAGCTCACTTCTGCAGGAATATGATTTAAACGATCCTGAGACTGCAACAACCTGCTGAACATTCCTTGCTATCTAATACAGCGTTAATTACATCATTTGGTGTAAATGACGTTTGATATACGATTAACACACAGGTGAATACCATGTCTGCCATTGTTCCCGTGAAATAGTCATGCTCCACTTGACATTCCTTCGCCCCACATAATCAAACACAACCAATAGGAAATGGAAATCAAGCATCAGTAGAAACACGTGCAACAAGTGTTTCTTTTCTGAAATATTGTATAAACCCCAAAACAATACAGGCAACGTGTACCCATCCGTCCAGCTATATCCGTATTCACTGCTCCAGCTTACAAACTGGGAAGTAACATTGATATTTAAATTAAAAATAAGAAACGTTCAAACCAAAGCGTGGTATTTCAATCACAATGCACCTTGCAGGGATGAAAAGAGATCAATTCACCTCACAAAGTTCTAAATTAGTGGCCTTTACGTCCGTAGTTTGTTTTCCCACGTACCAGCTGGGGAATGGGTTAATATTCGGACAGAGTTGGTGTACAGATCTAATGGCAAATCATTGGAAGTGAGTAACTCGCGACTGGCCACTTGGACATGCCTAATACAAAACTATTACCAAATCCAAGGGATTCTGTATCAATTAGATCGCTTAACTGTGGGGTTCCCTCTTAGTCCATTTTAGGCTGAACAACAATTTTTAGTGAAAAACCGTTGAGCACTATATTAAATATTGGTAAAAATGTGTACATGATGTATTGTGTATGTGGACAGGCACTAAAAGACATTCCGCATAAGAACATTCGGTTCAGAATGGACCTCGGCAACAAATCCATAGACTCCTACATCTAACCGTTGACACAAAACCCAGCGTTTCAAAATATATAGATACAACAATACCTTCTTGCTCGCAACAGTCTGTTACACATAGTCATGCACTTCCCACTTGGTGGCGTGCGGTCTTATACACTCCTGGAAATGGAAAAAAGAACACATTGACACCGGTGTGTCAGACCCACCATACTTGCTCCGGACACTGCGAGAGGGCTGTACAAGCAATGATCACACGCACGGCACAGCGGACACACCAGGAACCGCGGTGTTGGCTGTCGAATGGCGCTAGCTGCGCAGCATTTGTGCACTGCCGCCGTCAGTGTCAGCCAGTTTGCCGTGGCATACGGAGCTCCATCGCAGTCTTTAACACTGGTAGCATGCCGCGACAGCGTGGACGTGAACCGTATGTGCAGTTGACGGACTTTGAGCGAGGGCGTATAGTGGGCATGCGGGAGGCCGGGTGGACGTACCGCCGAATTGCTCAACACGTGGGGCGTGAGGTCTCCACAGTACATCGATGTTGTCGCCAGTGGTCGGCGGAATGTGCACGTGCCCGTCGACCTGGGACCGGACCGCAGCGACGCACGGATGCACGCCAAGACCGTAGGATCCTACGCAGTGCCGTAGGGGACCGCACCGCCACTCCCAAGCAAATTAGGGACACTGTTGCTCCTGGGGTATCGGCGAGGACCATTCGCAACCGTCTCCATGAAGCTGGGCTACGGTCCCGCACACCGTTAGGCCGTCTTCCGCTCACGCCCCAACATCGTGCAGCCCGCCTCCAGTGGTGTCGCGACAGGCGTGAATGGAGGGACGAATGGAGACGTGTCGTCTTCAGCGATGAGAGTCGCTTCTGCCTTGGTGCCAATGATGGTCGTATGCGTGTTTGGCGCCGTGCAGGTGAGCGCCACAATCAGGACTGCATACGACCGAGGCACACAGGGCCAACACCCAGCATCATGGTGTGGGGAGCGATCTCCTACACTGGCCGTACACCACTGGTGATCGTCGAGGGGACACTGAATAGTGCACGGTACATCCAAACCGTCATCGAACCCATCGTTCTACCATTCCTAGACCGGCAAGGGAACTTGCTGTTCCAACAGGACAATGCACGTCCGCATGTATCCCGTGCCACCCAACGTGCTCTAGAAGGTGTAAGTCAACTACCCTGGCCAGCAAGATCTCCGGATCTGTCCCCCATTGAGCATGTTTGGGACTGGATGAAGCGTCGTCTCACGCGGTCTGCACGTCCAGCACGAACGCTGGTCCAACTGAGGCGCCAGGTGGAAATGGCATGGCAAGCCGTTCCACAGGACTACATCCAGCATCTCTACGATCGTCTCCATGGGAGAATAGCAGCCTGCATTGCTGCGAAAGGTGGATATACACTGTACTAGTGCCGACATTGTGCATGCTCTGTTGCCTGTGTCTATGTGCCTGTGGTTCTGTCAGTGTGATCATGTGATGTATCTGACCCCAGGAATGTGTCAATAAAGTTTCCCCTTCCTGGGACAATGAATTCACGGTGTTCTTATTTCAATTTCCAGGAGTGTATCTGTTCCCATATCCAAAGACGATTTCAAAGCAGAATTAGACGTAATAAGTTATTGGCTCAAGAAGTGAGTGTAACCCTGCACTGACTGACCGTCTTGCAATGGAAACAGCTGGAGTCGTCTGCAGCGCCAAGGTGCAGGCCTCCACACTTGTCTCTCCATGATGTCCGTACATTTATTTACTCCATACTGCCTCGGTTGACAGATATTTTGTCCATGATTACTTGAAACCTCCACAGCTTACTAGAAGTATAAAATTTAGGAAAAAAGAACGCTCAAGTAACTGTAATTTCTTCTAATGAACGTATACTTATTTCATATACACTGACAAAAGAAAAGAACTGCAACACAAATAATATTAACATAGAGTGAAACGCTCTGCTAAACCCGCAGTACAGGACAGGTACTTGGAATTGTGGAAAGGGGCCTAAATGAGCGGCTGTCAGTTACACTCCAACACATGCAACTTTTCTATTTAACCAAACATTACAGCACAGATTTTTGAAGTTAGTTATCGGCTGAAAGGTCACACTATCTTATGCCTTAAGGGCACAACCACTTAAATTTAAAAACGGTTGAAAGCCATTAACTTAAGATTCAGACCCAAAACAGAATAGTTAACAGGCAGAGGGCCTCACGTAAATAAGTTGTATGACTTGGCTGATGGCCCAACAAATCTAACACTTGAAAAGCAAAGAAGTTTAATTTAAATACGGCTGAAGGGCCACGATTTGAGACTCAAGGTAAAATCAGATAAAAGAAAACGCAGATAAGCCTTATTTTCAATTAGGCTGAAGACCCCAAACAGTCTAACGCTTGAAAGACAAGAACTTTAATTTAAAAACGGCTGAAGGTCCCATGTCTTAAAACTCAAACTAAAATAAATTTAAGCAACGAAGCCTTACCGAGCGAGGTGGTGCAGTGGCTAGCAAAATGGCTCTGAGCACTATGGGACTTAACTTCTATGGTCATCAGTCCCCTAGAACTACTTAAATCTAACTAACCTAAGGACATCACACACATCCATGCCCGAGGCAGGATTCGAACCTGCGACCGCAGCGGTCGCGCGGTTCCAGACTGTAGCGCCTTTAACCGCTTGGCCACCCCGGCCGGCAGTGGCTAGCACACTGGACCCGCATTCGGGAGGATGACGGTTAAATCCCGCCTCCGGCCATCCTGATTTAGGTTTTCCGTGATTTCTCTAAATCACTCCAGGCAAATTCCGGGATGGTTCATTTGAAAGGGCACGGCCGACTTCCTTCCCCGTCCTTCCCTAATCTGATGAGGCCGATGACCTCGCTGTCTGGTCTCCTTCCCCAAAAACCACCCAAGCCAACAACAAAGCCTTATCTTAAATTAGGCTGAAGGCCACAGACAATCTAACGCTTGAGAAGCAAGAAACTTTAATTTCAAAACGGCCCTAACCCCATGACTTACAACACAACTAAAATAGCTTTTAGTAGGCAGAAGGTCTAAGGATTTATCATTAAACAAGATTTTAATCAGGCTGATGGCCCAAAAAATCTAAGACTTGAAAAGGAAGGAAATTCAGTTTTAAAGCGGCTGAAGGCCCATGACTTAAAACACAACTAGAAACAATTCGACTTTAATTTAGACCATCGGCTACATGCGATACAAATAAACACAAAAATAAGAAAGGGGAGCGCAGATAACGGCGCTCAGAAGTTTCGGGGGTCGGCCAGCACTTGAAATACTAACGTTTATTTAGGTGAGACAGGCAGCCGGCCCAATCATCCTGAATCCGATGGCAACCCAACCGACAGACCATCAACAGACCAATGCTCAAGGTGATCTCCGCTCCACACTTGCACCAAGGTTCCGCTCCGCACTCCAACGATGCTGACAGCAGAGACTGTGGAAACAAGGAAGAACGGATCCCACACAGCCCTTAAGGGGTAGACGACACGAAAACATACGTCGTTTAATCAAACGACCGACTAACTGAGAAGCAGTACCCAGACAACAGTTAGATAAACTTGTCTCTGAAAATCACATAACCTACACAGAGGCGCAGGAACGTCTGCACGAGGACTAGACGACGCTCATGGCAATGACTGTGCAAGGACGAACCACGAGTCGGCGCACATAGCCAACCCATAAGCAATCGCCGGACAAGACCCCCGACGGTCAACCAAGGTCGTCCTCACTCAGAACGTGTGTGTCGCAATCGTAAGGCAAGTGACGGGTATCTGCACCTTCCTGACGCTGCATGTCCCACTGGTGCTACGTCGCGACTCCGCCAACCGACCAACTGCTACACGTCAACACCGAAACAGAACTAAAGTAACTGGACAGTCGACATCACAAGCTACACACAATAAGACAAACGGGCGAAGAACGCGACCAATGGTAAAAGCAGTGACTATTCAGAGACGAGGACGATCCACGAGTTGAGACACACACACATCTCCAACCCATAAACGATCGTCGAGCAATCACGTCGTCCTGTAAGACGACCAACCGGCGATCAACCAAGACTGTCCCTATTGAAACCATGTGTGCCGGCAGCGGTCGGGCGAGTCGTGGTTATCGGAACTTTACCGCCGCTACAACCCGACCGACTCCTGTCGCGTCCCAACCGTCCGACTGCCAGGTCCGAACTCGACTACTGGCGCGTTGCAGCTCACTGCCAGATCCGAACTGCCTCTCAACACACGACAACCGGGAAGTCATAGCAGTCCAGCAAAGATAATACGACGGGGCATATCGATAAGCGCTGTTCCTGCCGCTCTCTCGCAGAAAAGGCAGCAACTCAGTAACACCAGTAATTGAATTAACTAAACGAGGTGGCAGTACAGTAAAACAGAATGTAAAAGAGAGACATGGCACGAACACAAGCCTCACACGGCTCATAGAGTTATACATTTTCGGGAATGCGATTGTCCATGTAATATATTCAAGTTGTTGTTGTTGTTGTTGTGGTCTTCAGTCCTGAGATTGGTTTGATGCAGCTCTCCATGCTACTCTATCCTGTGCAAGCTTCTTCATCTCCCAGTACCTACTGGAACCTACATCCTTCTGAATCTGCTTGGTGTATTCATCTCTTGGTCTCCCTTTACGATTTTCACCCTCCACGCTGTCCTCCAATGCTAAATTGGTGATCCCTTGATGCCTCAGAACATGTCCTACCAATCGAACCCTTCTTCTAGTCAAGTTGTGCCACAAACTTCTCTTCTCCCCAGTCCTATTCAATACCTCCTCATTAGTTATGTGATCTACCCATCTAACCTTCAGAATTCTTCTGTAGCACCACATTTCGAAAGCTTCTATTCTCTTCTTGTCTAAACTATTTATCGTCCATGTTTCACTTCCACACATGGCTACACTCCATACAAATACTTTCAGAAACGACTTCCTGACACTTACATCTATACTCGATGTTAACAAATTTCTCTTCTTCAGGAATGCTTTCCTTGCCATTGCCTGTCTACATTTTATATCCTCTCTACTTCGACCATCATCAGTTATTTTGCTCCCCAAATAGCAAAACTCCTTTACTGCTTTAAGTTTCTCAATTCCTAATCTAATACCCTCAGCATCTCCCGACTTAATTCGACTACGTTCCATTATCCTCCAGTGCAAAACGAGGATAATATTCAGGTTATTAAATTGTAAGATCACAAGCTAGTGTAAGTGCGAGATAAGCATTGCAAATGTGAAATGCTGATAGATTAATAACGGGTTTCAACCGCCAGAACTTTGAGTGCAAGCGTGTAAATATGAATGCATTGTGTTGTACAGGTGGAGGATGTCATTTTGTGGAATGGGGTTACATACCTGTGGCACTTGGTCGGTCAATACAGGGACGGTCAACGCTGATTGTGGATGGCGCTTGAGTTGTCATCTGATGATGTGCCTATGTCGTCGATTGGAGACAGATCGGATGATCGAGCAGGAAAAGACGAAACATGTCGGCGCTCTAAAGAGCATGTTAGGTTACAACAGCGGTATGCAGGCGAGCGTTATCCTGTTATGAAACATCCCCTGGATTGCTGTTCATAAATGGCAGCTCAGCAGTTAGTTTCACCAGACTGAGGTACAAATTTGAAGACAGGATACGTTAGATAACCACGAGAATGCTTCTGCTTTCATACAAAATGGCACCCTAGACTATAACTCCAGGTGTAGTTCCAGGCCCTGAACTGGACTTCTTCTAACCAACACATGGGCATCACTGGCACGGAGGGGAACAATCTTTCATGAGAAAACGCAACACCACTGAAGTCGCAAATGACTGTTGTTTGGGTTTAGTGGAGTGGAAACGTGCCAGGTTCTGAGCTGTCCTCGAAGTGACCGATTTAAAACAGTTCATTATGTCGCTGTGGTGACAACTGCTAGCCAAACTGCTGCTGCAGATGCAGTACGAAACGCCACTGCCATACGTCGCACACGATTGTTTCCTCTCGGTTGTGCCATGTGGCCGTCCAGAGCACGGTCTTCTTTCAACTATACATTCTCGTGACAGCCGCTGCCAGCAATCATGGTTACATTCCTTCCAGGTCTTTCTTAAATATCGCAGAAGGAACATATAGCTCCTAGTAGCCTTATTACACGACCTCGTTCAAACACAGTGAGGCGCTGATAATGGCCCCTTTGTCGCCTTAAAGGCATTCACTAACATTAACTCACCACGTAAATATCAAAGGTAACTAACACTCACGACCGTTCCAGCGGGTATTTCAAGCAAAGCTAACTTTCTTCCTCATAGTGGCGCTACCGTCATCACACTTACGCAAGTGGCGTGAAATTTGAATTGAGCCGGCCGGTGTGGCCGAGCAGTTCTAGGCGCTACAGTCTGGAACCGCGCAACAGCTACGGTCGCAGGTTCGAATCCTGCCTCGGGCATGGATGTGCGTGATGTCCTTAGGTTAGTTAGGTTTAAGTAGTTCTAAGTGCTAGGGGACTGATGACCTCAGAAGTTAAGTCCCATAGTGCTCAGAGCCATTTGAACCATTTTTGAATTTGAATTGACGTCCCATTTCAGATGTAGAAACACGCCTACAATCTTTCGTTTATATAGCACAACTACTTCATGGTGCTGGTACATTTTTCAGTCGGTGTACAGTTTTATACAACGATAAGCTAGAGCGTATGTCCAACTACCAAATAGCCCGCAACTCGTGGTCTATTGGCTAGCGTTGCAGCCTCTAGATCACGGGGTTCCCGTTTCCATTCCCCACCGGGTTGGGGATTTTCTCCGCCCGGGGACTGGATGTTTGTGTTATCCTCATCACTGCATCATCATTCGTGAAAGTGGCGAGATTAGACTGCGTAAATATTGGGAATCTGTACGGGCTTGAATAACCTCGCAGTTGAGCGCCCCACAGACAAAACATCATCATCACCTACCAAATAGCCTGTATGTCAACATTTGGCACGGATGCCAGACGCGACGCGTCGTGGAATGGAAGGAATGAGGCCTTGGTAGGTCGCTGGAAGGAGATGGCACCACATCTGCACACACATGTCAACTACTTCCCGTAAAACCCGAAAGGGGGCGATGAGCTCTTACGCCAGATGCGTTCGATCTCATTCAGATCTGGCGCGTTAGGGTGCCATCACATTAACTGGAACTCGCCACTGTGTTCCTCGAAGCACTTCATCACACACCTGGCCTCGCGACATGGAGCATTATCTTGCTGAAAAATCTCACTGCCGGCGGGAAACAAGACCGTCATGAAGGGGTGTACGTAGTTCAAAATGGTTCAAATGGCTCTGAGCACTATGGGACTCAACTGCTGAGGTCATTAGTCCCCTAGAACTTAGAACTAGTTAAACCTAACTAACCTAAGGACATCACAAACATCCATGCCCGAGGCAGGATTCGAACCTGCGACCGTAGCGGTATTGCGGTTTCAGACTGCAGCGCCTTTAACCACACGGCCACTTCGGCCGGCGGTGTACGTAGTGTGCAACCAGTGTACCAGTGTCCGCTGGACCCATAGACGCCCATTTGAATGTTCCACAAAGCATAATTAGCCGCCAGTTAGTTTCCGTCCCACAGTACAGGTGTCAATCAGCTATTCCCCTGGAAGGCGACAGACTCATTTCCTCACATCGGCATGATGAAGAAGGTATCGGGATTCATCAGATCATGAAACGCTCTGCCACTGCGTCGATGGTCACGTGCCCATTTCAGCGGTAGCTGCCGATGTCCAAATGGTTCAAATGGCTCTGAGCACTTTTGGACTTTACTTCTGAGGTCATCAGTCCCCTAGAACTTAGAATTACTTAAACCTAGCTAACCTAAGGACATCACACACGTCCATGCCCGAGGCAGAATTCGAACTTGCGACCATAGCGGTCGCGCGGTTCTGGACTGTAGCGCCCAATACTGCTCGGCTACCTGGCCGGCGTAGTGTTAATCATTGGCATACGCGTGGGTCGTCGGTTCTGGAGGCCTATCGTTGGGACTTTCAGGGTTCTGTGTGTTCACACAGATCTGTTCTCTGCCCAGAATTAAAGTCAGATGTTACTTCCTCCACAGTTTGCCACCTGTTTTAAAAGTCTGTCCAGCCTACGACGTCCGAGATCTGTAACAAGAGGTGGCCGCGCAACCCATGCCGCCTGGATGTGGTTTCACCTTGTTTTAGCCACCTGTAGAAGGCACTCACCACAGCACTCCTAGAATGATTCACGAGTTGTGCAGGTTCCTAAATGCTTTTGCCGAGCCTCCGGGCCATCACAATCTGCCTCCGTCTGACTCTGATAGATAGCGCTTCCCCCCCCCCCCCCCTTCTACTCACAGACAGCACGCCCACTGATACTATATGTACTGTGCGTGTGGTCATAATGTTGTGGTTGTGTATGTGTAACATATTTTTATCATATAGGGAGCGTGAAAATTATGTCTGAAAACTGGGCAGTGAGCACTGAAATTTGAAGAAATGCTGCTGTAGACCACAATTTCGTGCATTTCATTTATAATTTGCTGTTTCACCAACAAGCGACGTAAAAATCAGTTAAAATGATGTATGTACGGATTTTTTAAAGTTTTGACCAATTATGTCTCCTGCGTAATTTTGGGACTTTTTTCCAAGCATTGTAAATAGTACCTTACAGAATTTAAGTGTATAAAAGGTTGGTAAGGGAGACTCTTTAGTTGCACAAGCACCTGATTCCTTTACGCAGGCCGGCCGGTGTCGCCGACCGGTTCGAGGTGCTACAGTCTGGAACCGCGCGACCACTGCGGTCGCAGGTTCGAATCCTGCCTCGGGCATGGATGTGTGTGATGTCCTTAGGTTAGTTAGGTTTAAGTAGTTCTAAGTTCTAGGGGACTGATGACCTCAGAAGTTAAGTGCCATAGTGCTCAGAGCAATTTGAACCATTTGAACCTTTCCGCAGTCCACTGGAGGATTCGTTTTTACTGTGATTTAATATACTTCCTAAACCAAGCTGCAAAGAGAAGCATTTTTGTATTACGGGTACCGAACTGAACACTATGTAGCGACATGGAGGCAGAGCGAAGTTGGAGAGCGTCCGTAGATATGAGGGAACTTTGGCCCGAAGTAGGACCAAGGGCCCGGAGAGCTGTGGAGTGGCCAGAATTAAGTGGACAGATGGGACTGGCGTGCTATTTGGCAAGGGCCTGCTGGTAATTGAATTGGCGGCAGCTCGGCCGCGGCGCTGCTCAGCGGCTGTGGGTCCCAGCCCGTCGCCCGCTGTTTTAAGCCGATTGCTTTTTCACGGCGCGGTGCGGCGCGAGGGAACGTGTGACCAGAGTCGGGCTGTCGGCTGCGGGGTTTGTGGTGGGCCTGCCCCCTGCCGTAAACGTTACGACCGCGCGCTGACGTGCCGAAAAATATCAAACGCATCGCCCGGGGACACGCGCGCCGAGTGGGGGGGGGGGGGGGGGGGGGGAGCGCCATTGCTGATGAAAGAAAAACTTCGCAATCTCCGGAAAACGACGCCACAGCCAATACGAGGAAAGTGGGAGATGTAGCGGCCCTGCTTCAATCAAATATGACGGGTTGCCAGGCGCCCAGGGGGAACCAAACTTTGTACGTAGCATCCCACACTGCATGCCATAGAACTGATGAGTGTACATTTGTTTTACGTTCATCTTTGGCATCGTTTAATCATATCAGCTGAGACGTTGCGTTGTGGAAGAAAGTGGCAGAGCACAAGCAGGCGTTAAGTTTTGAAATGTAAACCGCCGCTGTGTCATTTAATATATGGCCGTCGCATACGATAAGGGAAATAAGAATGTGGATTTTCGTCAAAGGACTAGAGTTGCCCCTTCTCGGTACGAAGAATGATTTTTCGAAGGGAAAAGTCTGACTGTGCCGAACATTGGGTGAAAATCGTAAGGGGGGTGGGAGGAGCCACGGAGAGTTACAACAGAAGAAACAAGGCATGAGGGCCGTGCAGCAACTGGAAGGATATTGTAAATATTCTGGGCAAGCAACATACGGGATTTGACAGCACTTCAGAGGTACGTGGTGATACATCCAGTCCTGGAATAACAAGAGATTCCTCTTTAAGACCAGATTATAAAGGTGCGCACTTAACGGCGTCACCGACCACTGTAAGATAAAACAGTGCATTTAGTTTATGGGGAAATACGCTAAAGACCGTAAGAAACTGGTACACCTGCCTTATATCGAGTAGGGCCCCCGCGAGCACGCAGAAGTGCCGCAACACGAAGAGGCATGGACTAAAGTCTGAAGTAGTGCTGGTGGGAATTGACACTATGAAGCCTGTAGGGTGGTCCATCATTCCTCAAGAGTACGAGGAGTGGAGATCTCTTTTTAACAGTACATTGCAAGGCATCCCAGTTGTTCATCTCTGGAGAGTTTGGTGGATAGCGGAAGCGTTTACACTCAGGAGAGTGTTCCTGAAGTCACTTTGTAGCAATTCAGGAGTGTACGTGTGCATTGTCCTGCTGTAATTGACCAAGCCCGTCGGAATGCACAATTAACATGAATGGATACAGGTGATCAGATAGTATGCTTACGTACGTGTCACGTGTCAGAGTCGTATCTAGACATCTCAGGGAATCCATATCACTCCAACTGCACACACCCCACATCTTTACAGAGCCTCCATCAACTTGAACAGTCCACTGCTAACATGCGGGTTATATGCATTCATGAGGTTGTTCACGTCCATCCCCTTGATGCAATCAGAAACGAGACTAAATTAAAAGGAAGGATAGCGTTGGCCGTATTATTGATGGTTTATTGATACCAAAACTAAACCATCGATATTACGGCCAACGGTGACCTTCCTTTTAGTTTCTCATATGGTCGTTGTGCACACAGCACTCCATGGAGTCGCCAATCAAGAAACGAGACTCATCCGACGAGGCAACATGTTTCCAGTCGTCAACAGTCGAATGTCGGTGTTGATGGGCCCAGTGAAGGCGGAAAGCTTTTTTTTCGTGCAGTCATCAAGGGTAAACAAGTGGGCTTTCGACTCCGAAAGCCCATATCGATGATGTTTCATTAAATGGTTCACACGCTTACACTTGTCGATGGTCCAGCTTTGAAATCAACAGCAATTTGCGGAAGAGTTCCACTTATGCCAAGGTGAACGATTCTCTTCAGAAGTCTTTGGTCCAGTTCTTGCAGGATCGTTTCCTAGCCGCAGCGACGTCGGAGGTTTGATGCTTTACTGGATTCTTGATATTCACGGTACACTCTTGAAATGGTCGTACGGGAAAAGCCCCACTTCGTCGCTACCTCGAAGATACTGTGTCTCACCGCTCGTGCGCTGACTATAATACCGCGTTCAAACTCAGTGAAAACTCGATAATTTGCTATTGTAGCAGCAGTAACCGGTCTGATAACTGCGCCAGACACTTTTTTGTCTGACTTTCGGAAAAGCATCATCCACACAATTGCAAAGACGGCAAGAGCTGACAATGGCGAGAATTATCGCACCATCGGCTTAACAGCTCATGCATCCAAGTTGCTTAGAAGAATAATTGACAGAAGAACGGAAAAGAAGATCGAGGATGCATAAGATGACGATGAGTTTAGCTTTAGGAAAAGTAAAGGCACGAGAGAGGCAATTCTGACGTTGCGGTTAATAATGGAAGCAAGACTAAAGAAAAATCAAGAGAC
Organism: Schistocerca nitens; assembly: GCF_023898315.1. Taxonomy (NCBI): domain Eukaryota; kingdom Metazoa; phylum Arthropoda; class Insecta; order Orthoptera; family Acrididae; genus Schistocerca; species Schistocerca nitens. The sequence continues at coordinate 1,031,098,627 of NC_064614.1, forward strand.
GTTCATAGGATTTGTCGACCTGGAAAAAGAATTCGACAGTGTAAAATGTTGCAACATGTTCGAAATTCTGCGAAAAGTGAGGGTAAACTATAGGGTGAGACGGGTCGTATATAATATGTACAACAGCCAAGAGGGAGTAATAAGAATGGACGACCAAGAACGAAGTGCTCTTATTAAAAAGGGTGAAAGACAAGGATATTGTCTTTTGCCCCTAGTGTTCAATCTGTACATCGAGGAAGCAATGATGGAAATAAAAGAAAGGTTCAGGAGTGAAAATAAATTTCAAGGTGAAAGGATATCAATAATACGATTCGCTGATGACATGGCTATCCGTAGTGAAAGTGAAGAAGAATTACATGATCTGCTGAACAGAATAAACAGTCTAATGAGTACAGAGTATTGACTGAGAGTAAATCGAAGACAGACGAAGGTAATGAGAAGTAGTAGAAATGAGAACAGCGAGAAACTTAACATCACGATTGATGGTCACGAAGTAGATGAAGTTAAGGAATTCTGCTACCTAGGCAGTAAAACTACCAATGATGGACGGAGTAAGGATGACATCAAAAGCAGACTAGCTATGGGAAAAAAAGGTCTTCCTGGCCAAGAGAGGTCCTCTAATATCAAATATCGGCCTTAATTTGAGGAAGTAATTTCTGAGAATGTACGTCTTGAGTACAGCATTGTATGGTAGTGAAACATGGTCTGTGGGAAAACCGGAGCAGGAGAGAATGGAAGCATTTTAGATGTAGAGATACAGACGAATGTTGAAAATTAGGACTGATAAGGTAAGGAATGAGGAGATTCTACGCAGAATCGGAGAGGAAAGGAATTTGTGGAAAACACTGCCTGGAGGAAGAGACAGGGTAATAGATAAGAGATGAGGGAATGACTTCCATTGTACTAGATGGGCTGTAGACGGCAAAAACTGTAGAGGAGGATAGAGACTGGAATACATCCAGCAAATAATTGAAGACGGAGGTTGCAAGTGCTACTCTGGGATGAAGAGGCTGGCACAGGAGAGGAATTCGTGCCGGGCCGCATCAAACCAGTTAGAAAACTGATGACAAAAAGAAAAAGAAAAATAAAAAAATAGCGTTGCCGACCGCAGCGCCGTAATCTGCCGGTTTACATATCTCTGTATTTGAGTACGCATTCCTATACCAGTTTCTTTGGCTCTTCAATATAAGTGAAAAAGGAAACTTTCACAGTGATGCAATGTTTACAAATGTTTTACAAATGTGTGTGAAATCTTATGGGACTTAACTGCTAAGGTCATCAGTCCCTAAGCTTACACACTACTTAATCTAAATTATCCTAAGGGCAAACACACACCCATGCCCGAGGGAGGACTCGAACCTCCGCCGGGACCAGCCGCACAGTCCATGACTGCAGCGCCCTAGAACGCTCGGCTAACCCTGCGCGGCTGATGCAATGTAACACGCTTCATATTGACTGAGTTGCTGCTGTCCTCTAAAGGAATATTTCGAAAAGCAAAGAGAGTACACTTTTCCTTTTCCTTTGCAAACATTTACACGCCACAAACAAGGTTTTGTTTCGGCAGCTCATTAACTGTATTAGTCCAAATCTATTATTCTTCCATAGGGGGGTACTGCCAGTAAAGAATCTACAGAATCTATTGATTATTGGTTGTATTTTCTACAGCGTGTCTCATCTACGTAAAGTCTGATGGCCGGAAGTCCCCACCTGGGGCAGTGCGGATGCCGAACTGCTAGTCTTTTCAGTTGATGCCACATTGGTCGACTTGGGTGTCGATGATGATGAAATGATGACGAGGACAGCACAACGCCCAGTCCGCCAGCGGAGAAAATCTCCGACCCTGACGTGAATGGAACTTTGACCCGCAGCATGACAGTCAGACACGGTGACCATTCAGCCAAGCGGGGGGACGACAACCTGCAACATAAACTAATCAAAAGCTGGAAACGTATTACCATATGGTGAAAATAGAGAACAACAAACGAGATTTGTAGATTTTATATAATGAAATATGTCAGTAAGAAGCTGTTCGAATTAAAATAGCATCTCGTCACAGACGTACCGATGTTGAAATCTGAATATGTAGTTTACTTTATATGAGAATATGGGCCCAAAGTAACAGGTAAGACGAAATAAAAGAAGAAAGAAAAATGATTAGAAACAAAAATGAATCCAGCAACAGTTTTGCACCAACATATCAGGTAACAGTCTAAGATTCTGTAATCGATTTTCTCTTTACAGATGAAGAAAATTCACTTCTAACGGCGGTTCTAAGTTTGTCCCAAAAGGCAGCTGACCATTCGACTCAAAAAGCTCCTAAGCTACGAATCCAGAAACGTATCGAACAAATGTCACATTGACCCATCTAATAAATCTTTAGCCACCGAAATAATGAGAAAATGAATAAGTAAATAAATAGTAAGAAGTTCTTTGGCTTCCAGGGTGTCAACTGACTGAAAATAAACGAGGTTTCGGCGAAGCACTCCTTGGCCATTGTAACTAGTATGACTACCAGTGAGCTGCTGGCATGTGCGCTAGCACTCGGCTGTGACGTCACTGGTACCTGCGGCATCACCATACGTGGATGCACCTTGACTCGAAGTTCAATGCGACCACTTCGACAGTGCGATCCCTGGATCGTATACCATGCTGAGCCGCAGGCCGCCGTCTCTACTAAAGGCTTTTATCGGTGATTATTCTTTTAGTAGCTTCTTTAATTACACAATCCCACAATCTGTTAGTGCCAGCCACGACAGAGGCTTCGTCCAATTATATCCGTCTGCTGAAGCATGCTCCGTCAAAACTGATTTTTAGGGATACGTAGGTGATAAAATCTCTCATACTCCTTCGTGCGTTATTCTGTAATGCGTAGTGTTTATCCGACGTAAAACTGACCACTCTCAGAATGTATCTTGTACGTCCCAGATGTTCTGAGACCTGCTGTGTCCCAGTAACTGCTTCATTTCTGTCGGTGGCCTGAAGGTCGATATGATCTTGCGTATTTTCAGCAGATGGCTTAAGTTGCCTGTCAAGGAGCCACAGAATGGCAAGAAAGCAGGTTTCGTTTCTTGCTCCTCGATGTGGTGGTATTGTGATGTATGCTCGAAATCACTACATTTGTTTGATGAACGTTGTAGCCGTTGCTCCTGAGGGCCTTCACTAGTTGCCTCAACTCATGGAGCAAGTCATCAGCGTCTGATATCATTCTTGTACGATGCACCAATGTTTAGAATACAGTGCGTTTCTGTGCCAGGTTGTGATGGCTGGTGGGGTTCACCAGATCGGCCTGAGTAGGGTTTCCACAGAAAGTGTGACCAAGGCATTCACCATGTTCGTGGCGAAAGAGGAAGATGAAGAAGGGCAAGCGTCGTCTCTGTCATTACGGCGACAGAGATGTAAGTTTCATGCTGTTGAGATGTTGTATGAACTCATCAATCTTCTCACGTCTGTGGGGCCAAATGATGAGCGTGTCGACAATGTATCGAAAGAAACAACTAGGCTTAAATGGTGCCGTGTCTAAGGCAATAAGATCAGAAATCTCCGCGTACTGACCGTAGTACTGGCCGTTGTACAGAAAATGAGAAAACGTAAGATTATGCCTAACTAATTCGACCACTTCATTTGCAAAGAACTGGGATACTTAAGTCCAAAGAGTCTTCTATATGCATATTTGTAAAGAGCGCCACTACACCATAACTGTCCATGTCACCCTCACTAAGACGGTTAATTCGTATGTTAAAATCAGCTAAGTTTTAAATATGATGAGACTGCCAAGCATTTCGCCAGCTTGTATGTTGGTGAACCAGTTTACAATGGGGCTGAGTGGCGACCCATCCTTGTGAATCTTCGTTACAGCATTAGCAGTAGGTGCTCTACGTGCCTGAGGGAGAAGACTCTTGCCCGCACTGTCTTCCACCGAGGGGTGCTTGAGAAGTTCAGACGTCTGTCTTACTATTCGATGCTTGTTTGTGTAGGAGCTCCCAGGAAGTATTTTCGCACAGTAGTGAGCAGAATATCGTATCGTAGTTCGCGTATTCCAGAATTACTGCTGCATTGTACTTGTCAGTAGGAAGGGCAACAACGCTTTAGTCATTGTGTAGTGCGCGAAGACCATGCTCGGTGCTGGAATCACTGATTTCATGAGATTACAGCTCGTTTCATTCCGTATGTCGTCTGCAGTTTCACTTGGGAGGCTGTGGAGTGCCCGTTCGACGCCACTTATTATTTCACAGACAAGAATGTCTCTCAGCGAACGTGCTTTCTTGAGCGCTGACATAACAGCTGTTTTTATATTTCTCGTCGTCAATTTGATGACGATGACTTCTGAGGGTCTGTGTTCCACACAGTGTTGTTACTGCAAAGCCCCCTACAGAGTGGTTACTTATACGATTCCACAAGGCTCTACCTTTGGCCCATTATTGTTTTTCATATGTGTAAACAACCATCCGTCTAATATACAACAATCAAAACCTATTCTTTTTGTGAATGACACACGTATTGTCGTCAGTGCAAACATACATACAACAGGAGAAATGTTAATTATGTCCTCAAAAAATTACTGAGCGGTTTCCCTCGAATGTTCTTACTTTCAGTTTCAAAAAGACACAAATTATTCTGTTCAGCACATCTAGAGGCACTGCACCAATGCTACCAGCAACGTGTGGTAAGAAAACAGTTACCACCGTAGAAACTTCTAATAGTTTTGTTGTTTATACTGAGGAGAATTAAACATAAAATAATTGGAATGGCTAAATCTATGTAATTCAGCCACATCTGCACTTCCGAGTCATTGCAAATCTCAGAGAGAGAAAATCAGCAAGTTGATGTTATTTGCATATGTCGATTACCTTCCGTATTAAGGACAAATTATAGGTTTAACTCATTTTTAACATAATAAGTCTTCATTACCCAAATATTTGCTGTAAAAATAATACCTTGTGCGATTCACAATCAACAGAACAACGACGTACGAAGTTACAACAGCAGCATAAACAATAAATTCATTACGCCACATTAAGGCTGTCTTTCGCACAAAAAGGCTTCCACAACGTTGCAACTAAATCTTTTTAACGACTACCCGTAGTATAGGGATAACGATCTTGATTAGTAATCAGAATGCTATCGGCCCCATTGTCGAATCATGCCACCACATACGTTGTGAATAAAAAACATCAGCATTGGCAGCGAAGACTCCCGATTTACGGTGTCACCCTCATTACGCTAACGGCCTTGCCAAAAAGGGTAGAGGAGCAGACGAGCACTCTCTAGCTTTGGGTTGGAAAGCTGCCGCTAAAGGCGTAAGAATCAGCAATTATCAATGGCATGACGATAAAGACACCAACCGAAACAACTGTTTTAAAGACACGTAATGAGTATCAACAGGATATGTGGCTATAACTGAAGAAATGTCGTGATGATATTTCAATTCGCAAAAGCTTCCGGAACACTCCCCAATTCAGATTACCGGGAGGGACTCCCAAGGAGTCATGACCGTGAGAAAAATACTGAATAACCAGAGAAAGGAAACGTTCTACGAGTCGTGACATTGAATGTCAGAAGTTTAAAAGTGATAGGGAAGCTATAAAATCTGAAAAGAAAATGCAAAAGCTGAATCTAGGGGGTCAGTGAAATCAAATGGAAAGAAGACAAGAATTTCTGGTCAGACGAGTGTAGAGTAAAATCAACAGCAGCAGAAAATGGTATAATGGGAGTAGGATTCGTTATGAGTAGAAAGGTAGGGCTGTTACAGTGAACGGTTCAGTGATAGGGTTAATCTTATCAGAATCGACTGAAAAGCAATACCGAGAATGATAGTTCAGGTATATGTGCCAACATCGTAAGCTAAATATGAAGAGATAGAGACATTATACGAGGATACTGAACGGACAATTCAGTACATGAGTGGAGATGAAATTCTAGTAGTCCTGGGGCCTGGAATATGGCTGTAGGGGAAGTAGTAGAAGAAAGGATTACGGAGAATATGGGCTTCGTACTAGTAATGACATAGGGGAAAGTCTAATTGACTTCTGCAACAAATTTCAGATAATAATTTCGAATACTCTGTTGCAGGCCGGCCTGTGTGGCCGAGCGGTTCTAGGCGCTTTAGTCTGTCCCATAGTGCTCAGAGCCATTTGAGCCATTTTGAACGCTGCTGCAGAATCGCAAGAGGGAGAGGTATGCTTCGAAAATGCATGGAGATAAGGGAAGATGTCAGTTAGAATACATCATGGTCAGACAGAGATTCAGAAATCGGATACTGGATTGTAAGGAGTATCCAGGCGCAAATATACACCAGATGACAGTTTTTTGATGATGAAGAGTAGGCTGAAGTTTAAGAGACTAGTCAGCAAGAAACAGAACCCAAAGAAGAGGAATACGGAAGTATTGAGGAATGATAACATACGGTAGAAGTTTATGAAGCGATAGATACCGCGGTAAGAAATAGCTCAGTAGGCAGTTCAGTTAAGGGGAATGAACTTCTCTGAAAAGGTCAATACAGAAGTTGGAAAGAAAAACAAGGTAACTGCGAAGAGATCGTAGGTAACAGAAAAATATTTCAGCTGATCAATGAAAAAAGAAAGTACAAAAACGTTTAGGGAAAATCAAGAAAACAGAAATACATGTCGCTATGGAATGAAATAAATACGAAGCGCGGGGAAGCATACACGAAATGGCTGCATGAAAAATCTAACGAAATCGAAAAAGAAATGTTCTCAGAAGAACTGACCCAGCTCACAGGAAATTTAAAATAACCTTTGGAGAAATTAAAAGCAAGGGCGGTAGCATTAAGAGTGCAAAGGCAATTCCGCTGTTAAATATAGAGGTGAGAGCGGATAGGTAGGAAGAGTACACTGAAAGCCTCTATGAGGGAAAAGACTTGTCTCATGTGACAGGAAGAGAAACATGAGTGTTTATAGAAGGTATAGGGGACCCAGTATTAGAATCAGAATTTAAGGCAGCTTTGGAAAGATTAAGATCGAATAAGACAGAAGGGACAGATAACATTCCACCAGAATTTTAGAAATCATTGGGGGAACTGGCAACAAAACGATTGTTCACGTTGGTGTGTAGAATGTGTGAATATGACGATATACCATCTGACCCTCGGAAAAATATCTTCCTTATAATTCCGAAGATTGCCAGCGCTGACAAGTATGAGAATTATCGTACAATCAGATTAACAACTCATGCGTCTAACATACGAAGAATGGAATAGGAAATAAGAAAGTGTTAGACGACGACTAGTTTGGCTTTAGAAAAACTAAAGGCACCAGAGAGGCAATTCCGACTTGCAGTTGATAATGAAAGCAAGACTAATGAAAAATGAAGTCACGTTCGTAGGATTTGTGGACCTGGAAAAAGCATTCGACAATGTAAAACGTTGCAAGATGTTAGAAAGTCTGAGGAAACTAAGGGTTAAGGTATAGCGAGATCCAAGAGGGGATATAAGTGATGAAGACCAAGGACGACCTGCTCTAATTAAAAAGTATGTAGACAGGGATGTAGTCATACTGCTCAATCTATTCATGAATAGAAGCATGAAAAGAAGCAATGATGAAAATAAAGGAAAGGTTCAAAAGTGGAACTAAAATTGAAGGTGAAACGATGCACAGAATAATATTCGCTGAAGACATTGCTATCATCAATGAAAGTGAAGGTGAATTGCAGGACATGCTGAATGGAATTTGCAGTGTAATGAGTGCGGAGCATGAAACGAGAGTAAATCGAAGAAACAGTAAAGTAATGAGAAGGAGTAGAAATTAAACCAGGGAGAAACTTAACACTCAAATTAGTGATCACGAAGTAGATGAAGTTAACGAAATCTACAACGTAGACAGCAAAATAACCCATTAAGAAAGAACGACATCAAAAGCGGACTACCACCTCCAAAAAGGGCATCCGAGTGCAAGAGAAATCTATTAGCATCAAATACATGCCTTAATACAAGGAAAAAAATTCTTCGTATGTTAGTGACCATAGATCGTAGGAAAATCGTCAAAAAAGAATCGAAGCCTTTGAGATGTGATGCTTCAGAAGAATGTTGAAAACTAGTTTTGCTGATACGCTAGGGAATGATGAGGTTCTCCGCAGAATCGGAGAGGATAGGAATACATCTTGAGAACATTTATAAGAAGAAGGATCAGGCTGATAGTTCATGTGTTAAGGCGTCACGGAAAAATTCATGGTACGAATGTTGAAAATTAGATAGACTAAGAAGCTATGGAATCAGAAGGTTCTCCGCAGAATCAGAGACGAAATGAATATATGGAGAATACGAGCATGAAGAAGGGACAGCATGGTAGGCCATGTGTTAAGTTATCAGAGAGTAACTTCCATGATAGAAGCAGCTGTAGAAAGTAATAACTATGCAGGGGATCGGAGATTGAAATATATCCGGCAAATATTCGAGAACATAGGTTGTAGGTGATACTGTGGGATGAAGAGGTTGACACAAGAGAGGGATTCGTGTCCGGGTGCTTCAAACCAGTCGAAAGACCGATGACTCAAAAATAAATAAATAAATAAAATATTAGGCAGTAATTATAAATATGAAAACCACCTGAAACAGTTTCTCTTTGGCAACTCCTATTGCATAGAAGAATTATTATTGTTGTAATCTGTATAATGTTGTATGTAGATATTATTAAATCACATATCTATTTTAAAAGACGCGCGGGATTAGCCGAGCGGTCAGGGGCGCTGCAGTCATGGACTGTGCGGCTGGTCCCGGCGGAGGTTCGAGTCCTCCCTCGAGCATGGGTGTGTGTGTTTGTCCTTAGGATAATTTAGGTTAAGTAGTGTGTAGGCTTAAGGACTGATGACCTTAGTAGTTAAGTCCCATAAGATTTCACACACATTTGATCATTTTTTGATATTTTAAAATGATAGCCTGTAAAGGCAGCCACATTTGAAAATGCATTTATAATGATAGCGTAAAATGACTAGTTTCGTATAATCGTAAAAATGATGCATGGTAAATAGTCATTGGAAGTATGAGATGATAACAGCCAAACAGTTGCAGAATAAAGATTTATTGAAATCCTTGACCACGGTTTCGATGTATCTAAATATACCATCACCAGAAGCAAAAATACACTAAAATCACATCCTGCAGTGGAGATACATAAAACAATCGTGCCAAAGGCGTCGTCAGTAGTTAAAATTGGGCACGATTATTTTATGTATCTCCACTGCAGGATGTGATTTTAGTGTACTTTTGCTTCTGATGAAGGTATATTTAGATACACCGAAACGGTGGTCAAGGATTTCAATAAATCTTTATCCTGCAACTGTTTGGTTGTTATCATTTACCGTGAAGATTTTCAACAGTTGCTGCTCCAGCAATCTGTAAAATATTTGTAAATGTGAGAGTTATCTAATGTTTCGAAATTGGGAAGGTTCTTGTTTATTTCACTTGCCGCAACGTCGTTTGTGTATAGTTTTCCTCGTTAGTGTTGTTCTGTCTGCCGAGTGAGTCGAAGCCCTTCCGCTCCGCTTTACAGTCTTTGCTCGTCTACTTACAGGCGCGTCAACCGCTCATCCATGCCTACCATGGTTTCCACGAGTATTCCACGAAAACGTACTGTGTGCTTTACTTTCGATGAAACAACGCGACACGTGCAGCCCGGATCTCTAGAAATACACAACTGGCTTGTCGAAACAATTCATGGGGACCCTCATGAGGTCCACACCGCTTATTTTGATGCAGACGAGTATATGTTTTACGTGAAATTTATGGATCCCCTTCAGGTTGAAAGGTTACTGTCGCGACATGGTTCTCAAGTCCCGTCCAATCATCGCAATAATTCCATTACCATGGTGTCACTCGTGGATGCTGAAATCTAATATATCAATGTTCGGGTGTTCAACCTCCCGTCGGAAGTTGATGATAACTTTATAAAGGACATATTGATTCCTTATGGTAACTTGGAAAACGTCCGTCGTGACGCTTATCTACGCAATACAGTGGAAATGCATGTCAAACACAATATTCCATCACATTTACAAGTGTGTTGCTACCGCGTCCGTGTCATGTATACTGGTCAAGAGGGAACCTGCTCCCTATGTAATGAAAGTGGACACGTTCGGTCTAATTGTCCGCTGAGGGCTTTTGTATTAAAGCCGTCATTAGTGCAGAGTCACAAATTGACGGCTGCTGATATTGTTCCTTCCACTATCGCCGTAGGACATACTTCTGCTTCCGTTTGCAATGAACAAGCAGTAAATTCTGATAATCGTGTCAATGAATTTCCGCCTTTATCTCCGTGACAGGTTCAGAATCCTATTGGCTCCAGGATAGAACCTTTAATGGCGACAAACAACCGATGTCGCACTCAGGATGGTGATGGTGAGGATTTACCTGTGCCTTCTGCGCCAACTTTCTCCGCATTGATTGTGTCCCTGGCTCCCCTCGATGCTACGATATCTCCCGTCTGTGGTACGATGAGTGGCGAAGAAGTTATCTCCAGCATCCATCCTGTTCGCGAAGTGGCTGCTGAGCTACCTGTGTGTGGAGAGGGAGCGGAGTCTCCCCCCCCCCCCACACCCCCGCCTATGTCTTTGCATCCTCCATTACAGTCTGAGACGATGCAATGTCCTCCTGCTCCTCCTCCTTCAGCCGCCGACGGTTTCCTACGAATTTGCCAACTACAGCAACTCCTGAGGAGAATAACATTAGCGACCAAGTACCACCTGTTGCATTGGCAATTCCACAGAATGCTTCTGCCTCAGAGACTGGAACTGTATTACATGACCCTAGTTCTGAGGGGCAGGAAGCTGTGCCTATGACCCCCCCCCCCAATCTTCCGTCTGCAGAGGCCGCCATCCCACGTAGCCGACAGAAACAGCGTATACAACTTGACCGTGCGGTGGCACGTAAGAAATCTACCAAAAAAAGATTGCGATTACACGGGTTCTGGTCCCCCAACATCTGATTCCTCAGTGGATTCCGCAAAGGACATTGACTCTCAGCTGTCTACCTAATTCTACACGGACGTTCAATACATCCCAGTACAGCTGTGATCAATGACCCAAGCCTACACGTTCCTCTCCTTAAACATACGAGGGCGGTTCAGAAAGTAACCTCCGATTGGTCACAGTGCGGGTTGTGGGGGGGAGTAGCGACGCCATCTGTGCGTTCACGCACTCAACAGGTCAGTCGGCATCAAGCCGTGGTCGAGTGAACGTCGTACCTGCGCTAGTTTAGTTTTTGTGGCAGTTTGAAATGTGTGCTGCAATAGAAAACCCCGCCAAATGTGAAGTGCGTGCTGTCATAAGGTTTTTTACAGCCAAAGGATATTCTGCAGCAGCTATTCATCGTGAGCTTTGTGCCGTGTACGGACCAATAGTTATGAGTGAAGGAGTTGTCCGTGAATGGGTACGTTTATTTAAAAGTGGACGAGAAAACGTTCATGATGAAGAGAGGAGTGGTAGACCATCATTGGTGACTGACGAACTCGTTCAGACAGTTGATGCAAAAGTTCGTGAAAATCGACGTTTCTCAATGTCGGAGTTGTCTACTGGTTTTCCACAGATTTCTAAGACTCTCTTGTACGAGATAGTGACAGCAAGATTGGGTTACCGTAAGTTCTGTGCACGATGGGTGCCCAAAATTCTTACCGACCACCACAAAACTCAAAGAATGGCCTCTGCATTAGACTTTCTGTCACGTTATGAGGACGAAGGAGAACCATTGTTAAACAGAATCGTGACCGGTGACGAAACCTGGATTAAGTACGTGAACCCTGAGACAAAAGAACAATCAAAGATGTGGGCACATTCAAATTCGCCTACCAAACCAAGAAAAGCCTCGCAAGAGTTTTCTGCCAGAAAACTGATGGCAACGGTGTTTTGGGATGCCAAAGGGGTGTTGTTGGTTGAATTCATGGAACGTGGTACGACCATTAATCAAGACGTGTACTGTGAAACAATAAAAAAGTTAAGACGGGCTATACGGAACAAACGCCATGGTATGCTGACTTCCGGTATCGTTTTTTTGCACGATAACGTTCGTCCTCACTCTGCTCGCAGAACAACGGCCCTTCTTGAGTCCTTCAAGTGGGACGTTATCAACCATCCACCTTACAGCCCAGACCTGGCGCCAAGTGATTATCACCTCTTCATGCATTTGAAGAAATGGCTCGGGTCACAGCGGTTTGATGACGACGAAGAGCTCAAAGATGCGGTCACAGGCTGGCTCCAGGCACAAGTGGGTGATTTTTATGCAGAACGATAAGTGCCTCAATCGCTATGGAGACTACGTACAAAAATAGTGCAAAGATGTAGTTGTAAGATGTATATATATTTTTATTTAACTTGGTGTATTTTTTTAAATCAACCGGAGGTTACTTTCTGAACGGCCCTCGTAAATCGTGTGGAATCAGAACTGCGATTGGCTTCGCTGCGTCAGTTCATTTATGATTCATGTGCGGACGTAGTCTTCTTACAAGAGGTGCTATTTAGGCATTTCTCCATGCCTGGTTTTCGTGTGATCTTTAGTGTAGCACCCGAGTATTTTACGGGGACCGCCTTATCCTTTCGCGAAGGCATTCCCATTGCTGAGGTGGAAATGTTGGATTCTGGCAAGGGGCATATGTTGTCAACTTTTTAATCTTACCTTGGTTCTTTAATATGCTCCTTCTGGCACGTGTCGCGCAGTGGATCACGTTTATATAAAGAGGATAATGTTTATCTGTTGCGTAAGAGTTCTCCGAGGATTTTGTTGGGTGGTGATTTTAACTGTGTGTTGCGTCCTGCAGATCAATCTTCAAATTTTAATTTCTGTCGCGAGTTACATGAATTATTCCTCTCCTTAGGCCGGCATGACGTCTAGGTTAGCTAAATTTACTCACTTTACTGCAACTTCTAGTAGCCGGTTAGAGAGATGTTTACTTATCAGACTGCCTACGCGATTAAAATGTTGAAATCATAACACTTTCCTTTACGAACCACTGTGCTGTGACTACAACCCTCAATCTAGGACGGCAACCAGTAGAATTGTTTCGCACTCCGTGGATGTTAAACGGTGCTCACATAGCTGACCCCTCTCTCGATGACGTGATGCGAGCCGTGTGGGAGCGTACTCTACGGTCCACTGGGAAGTACTCTTCCATCCTTGACTGGTGGACACAACTGGCAAAACCGAGGTTCAGGCAAACGTTGATACTTTTCGGAGCTGCCAAAGTGCAAGACTTACGGAGAACTTAAGAATATTACTATTCCGTCCTGCGTGAATTTTATGATGCTGAAGGCCGGGGTGGCCGAGCGGTTCTAGGCGCTACAGTCTGGAACGGCGCGACCGCTACGGTCTCAGGTTCGAATCCTGCCTCGGGCATGGATGTGTGTGATGTCCTTAGTTAGGTTTAAGTAGTTCTAAGTTCTAGGGGACTGATGACCTCAGAAGTTAAGTCCCATAGTGCTCAGAGACATTTGAACCATTTTTTATGATGCTGCGGATCACGCCCCTCTGCGAATAGCGGATGTTAGGCGTGTAAAGGCAAAATTGTTGACCTCGAAAATGTAGACAGGCACGACATCGATGAGTCCAGCGCCACGCCTTACGACCCATTAGTCAGTATCTTGGATACGAAAATTACACCTGAACATAATGAAATGCCCTTAGCTGCATTTCAGCCTGAGGAAATTTACAGATTTATTGTGGGATCGCCTTCTCAAAAATCTTCAGGTCTGTATGGAGATTCCAAGGAATTTTATGTGCGCTTTTGGCCGTTGTTGGGTGCTACTTTTAAGTCTCTTTTGAATGAAGTGTTGCAGGGTAGAGTAGTACCGACCTTGTTCACGGTGGGAAAAATTGTTTTAATCCCGAAAAGTCCTGGACTGGCTTCCCCTGATAGCTTGCACCCAATTACTTCGTTAAACTTTGATTACAAGACTGCGGCGAGGGCAGTTAATAGTAGGATGTCGGCTCTGATGGAAATGATTGTTGCCAAACATCAAACCTGCGTGCTTGGTCGTACCATTCTTACTCCTACAGTCGAGTGTCGTGACGTGGTTTTGGTTGCTTCTGTAACGTCCGTCCCTTGTGCCTCCGCTTTCCTAGACTTTGAGATGGCATTTGATCGTGTTAATCACGACTTCTTGCTTCGGATTCTGGAGGCAGTTGGTTTTATTGCTTACACACGGTGAGTGCTCTCAAATCTATTTACAGGTATGTCAGCTTCGATGATTGTTAATGGCCAGATGACGCCCCTAATAAATATCCGTCGGCGAGTGCCTCAAGGAAGCCCACTGTCATTGACTGTGTTGTCTCTGGAGACCCTACTTCGGATGCTAGCATTCCAGCTTAAAGGATAGACGCTTTCCGGAGGGACTGTAGCTGTTCATGCCTACGCAGATGATGTGATGGTTCTACTCCGCAGTTCTGCGGAGATACCTCGACTGAAGTCTGTAATCGATGATTATTGTCGGAGTTCAGGAGCACTACTTAATGGAGGTAAGTGCAGGCATCTTACTTTGTGAGGTTTTGATGACGCGGTTGCGCCGTAGGCTACTGTGGTGGGTCGGCATACGTCTCTCGGTGTCATCATTGATCGTTGTCCGCTCAAAACGGCGACGCTCAACTGGAAGTCTGTTACGGAAAAAATTCAGGGAGCAATGCTAGAACATGAAAGGCGTTCTCTTACTCTGCTCCAGAAAGTCCGAATACTGGATACATATGTTTTAAGCAAACCTTAACATGTGGCCGAAGTTTATCCACTTCCATCGATGATTGCGAAGATACTGGAGGAACTGTCTGGTCGTTTCTTATAGAAAAGACGTACCTTTCACTTACGGTACGAGGTGGCTACAAAGCCTCGTTCCTTTGGGGGGTAGGGCGTGTCAGTCCTGCTAGTCTTGAACCCCCTATTGATGTTGGTCGCATAAATTATATAACACATTCTAGACATCTATCTTGCGATGAGCTATTTTGGGGCTGACATTTTATGGAGACCAATACTCACCATGTTATTCCTACAGAGTCATTGAAAAACAGTCCCTTGCCGTACCTCGTTGAAAGAGGATCGCCGCAAGCAAACTGGGCGACAGTTTGGTGCAATATCAGTCTTCCGATATTGCCGGTGCGCGTAGCGTCCACTTGGTGTACAGTAGTAAATAACTTGATTGCAACGAACGAGCGACATTTCCGTATGAGGCTTAGCGACTCGGATTTATGTAGTCGTTGTATATCTCCAGATACGACATCGGTTTGCTTGTGGAAGTCATACGGTAAATTGGTCTTGGAATAGGACGCAACTGGCCTTCCTTATTCGATCTTCTGAGACTTTATACACTATGGACATCATTTTGCGTCCGGATTCTTCCTTCTTTCCACGGTCGAAAACCGATACCGTTATGTGGTTACTGGGACACTTAGTTCATTATATTGTAGAAGGCGAGGGGGAAGATCACATGAACTTCGTGCAGTACATGATCACAGCCTATCGGACATGTTTGCGAATGCCTCGACATCCAGGCTACCTCACGAACATGTTGAATCTTGTTTTCCGTCGGTAAGGTGATGGTTAATTTCATTTTTCTAATGATAGGTGTTTTCCATGTTATGAATGTTTTCCTCCTGATATCCTTCGGTTTGTTCTCTCCTAGTTTCGTGCTCGATCTGTTTAGTGTTTTGTCTCAGTATCGCTTCAGTTCTATTGTCAAATGCGTATAGATGAAGTATATATATATACATAAGCGTATACTGTTGTTGAAACCATATTAAGATTTTTCTTAGTTTGCTAATTTAGAATATGATCTGATTCGTTGACTTTCTGCTTTTAGATTCTTTATAAATCAGAATAAAAAATATAATTCAGAATAAATAAACATTTAAAGAAACTAAATAAATAGAAAAACATACATAAAAATTGTTTATACATATCATGAGAGTTTGGTGGTGGTTTTTCGGCAATGTACTTCGTTTTTTTCCTTTCTCCTTTTGTTATTGTTTTGTTACCGTAATTAATTTGGTCTACCATTTGCAGCTAATATTACATGATGATCTGACTCTAGTCTACTGAAGTTTCATGATGGTACCAAGTCACTCTGATAATAAAAAATAAAGAAAAAGGGTAGCATGTTTAATTACTAATCAAAGTGTCTTCGGTCCCGGGTTGAAAATCCGCCACCGCTTACATTTTGATTAATAATCGGCATTGGCGGTCAAAGGCTTCCGGCATAAGAAGTCACCCTCATTCTTCCAACAGCCTTGTCAAAGTGGGTGGAGAGGTTCAAGGCATTTTCTTGTCCTTCGGGTGGGACAGACGCTGAAAGCGGAAGAATCAGCAATGACCAACGGCATGATAATACAGAAGGCAAAGGAAACCACTGCATTAAAGTCACATAACGTGTACCTACAGAATATGTGGCCTATAATTGAAAAAGTGTCGTGTTGATATCTCCATTTGCAAAAGATTCCGGAATAGTCCTCCATTCGCCGGCCGAGGTCGCCGAGCGGTTCTAGGCGCTACAGTCTGGAACCACGCGATCGCTACGGTCGCAGGTTCGAATCCTGCCTCGGGCATGGATGTGTGTGATATCCTTAGGTTAGTTAGGTTTAAGTAGTTCTAAGTTCTAGGGGACTGATGACCTTAGAAGTTAAGTCCCATAGTGCTCAGAGCCATTTGAACCACAGTCCTCCATTCGTATCTCCGGGAGGCGACTGCCAAGGAAGAGGTGGCCATGAGAGAAAGACTGAAAGGTTTACTCGAGATTTAATACGGATCAGTGAGGTGAAATTGGGAGAAGACGATCATTTCTGGTCAGATGAGTGTAGGGTAATATCAACAGCAGCAGAAAATGGTGTAACGAGGGTAGGATTTCTTAGAGTGGGACGGTGGAGCAGAGAATGTGTTACAGTGAACACTTTAGTGATAGGGTTGTTCTTATCAAAATCGATAACAAACCAAAATCGACAACGATCGTTCATGTATGCATGCAAGATGAGGAAATAGAGAAAGTATATCAGGGTACTGAAATACAGTATGTGAAGAAAGATGAAAATCTTATAATCATGGAGCACTGAAGGGCACTTGTAGGGGAAGGAGTAGAAGAAAAGCTTGCAGGAGAGTATGGGCTTGGAACAAGGAATGAAAGAGGAGAAAGTATAGCTTAGTTCTGTAATAAATTTCAGTTGGTAATAGCGAATACTCTGTTCAAGAATCACAAGAGGAGGATGTATACCTTGTAAAGGCTGGGTGACATGGGAAGATTTCAGTTAAACTTGTGACGTCGGTGGCATTTGTTACGTCATATACAAAAAAATTACATATTTTATATATTTTTATTTTCAGTTTATAAGCATGATTCTTTTTTTCAGGGATATTATCTTTTCTTATCACATTTACTTACGTGCATAAGAAAATATGACACGGGTTCTTGAAGGGCCTCAGTTATTCATGTACCAACTTTAGATTTTGAACGTGATGACCAAAATATAGTTGCCGTTAAGTGAATTGAATGTAATTTTTTTAATTTCTATGTATTGATTGCAAAGCAAGGCTTCAGAGAATTTCGATTGTTGCCGTGGGGCGGCCAAGATAAAACTTAACGAACTAATGGAATCTGTATAGTTTAAAAACACGAACTTCAACGTAAATTAATTATCTGTTGCTATTTAAAAAGGTTCTTATAACGAAATCTCTCGCATTTACAGTTACTGTTAACACTGAAAAATAAATTAATACATCGGCCCGTAATGGCCGACCAGAGGCTGCATCGGAAGATGAGCTTCTCGCAGCGCAAATTACTGAAAAAATGCTCATTAAAAATAATTAGCCACTGCGAGCATTTGAGGTGACAACTATTACAAAGAAATTCATTTTGTAATAATATTAACAAGTTTCTTTTAGCAATAAATACGAATAACTTACATAAAATATGTGTAGCCGCTCAATGGCTGCCTTCCGTATAGCGAAACAAAACAGTGTGTGTGTACCACAAAATACGTCCTTCCTCGTCGGCCGTACAATCGCGTCTCTTTCGATCCTTTTTTATTTTCACAGACATTAAATAAAGATGCTACTCTTAAATTATCACTGCACATCAGTTGTTTCAAGAACATTAACTATATCTTTTACATTAATTATATTAAAAAAATACTTAATTACGGTTTACAACCGATACAAATGTCAATATTAATGTGACGTACTGTCACAAACTACAATATGGCGAGACAGAGATTCCGAAATCAGATGCTAGATTGTAAGGCATACCTAGGAATAGAGATAGACTCAGATCATAATGTAGTGGTGATGAAGAGCAGGCTGAAGTTTAAAGAATTTGTCGGGAAAAATCAACACTTAAAGAAGTGGGATACGGAAGTAGTAAGGAATTAGGAGATACAATTGAAGCTCTCTAAGGCAACAGGTACAGCAATAAGGAATAGCTCAGTAGGCAGTACAGTTGAAGGGAAATGGACATCGCTACAAAATGGCAATCACAGAAGCTAGAAAGAGAAACATAGGTACAAAGACGGTAACTGCCAAGAGACCCTGGGTAGCACAAGAAATACTTCAATTGTTCGATGAAAGAAGGAAATCCAAAAAATTCTGTGAAATCCAGGAATGCAGAGACACAAGTTGACTGAACCAATGTTCTCAATTTTTCGCGGGAACATTGTGGTATGACACTCTATGCTGGTGCCAAAGTGATATTTGTTCTGCAAAGATTTGGTAGTTCGTTAACGAACATACGTGTGCATCACAACACGCTTACAGTCAAGAACTAAACTTTCCTTGGAAAATAAAATGAACACTAGGTGCCAAATGTTTCTTCCAAAGACCACTGATAGTATAATTAAAATCTCTATGAAAAAGAAAGCATTCTGATCTTGGGAAAGGCTGTCGCGATTTTGGAAGCATTACTAAAAACCATTGCATGACTGAGGCGTCTTTTATTAATTTTATTGTTTAGTTAACCTGATCTGATGTGGCCATCAGGCCCTATCTTACAACGAACAAGGGTACCACGCATGCAGTGTGTACTATTAAATAATGGAATTTGTATAGGATTAAAAGGTTGAATTCCTATTGGAGGTCATAATATTCCTAGTTCAATTGTTGGTGCTAGTCTTCTTCTAAAGAATGCTCAGAAAAATGAAACGAAGAATAATACTTCATCGTAGTTACCTATGAAAATTACATTCTCGATATAATAGCTGATATTAAAATGATTTGAATGACTAAAGTGGCTGTGAGTAAATTACATTGACTACGAACTAACAATGGTAATTCTGGCATTACTTGTACTACTGGAATTGCACCCACTAACAGTAATAATAATAATAATAATAATATAATCATAGTGATAATTGTGACATTAACGACAATATGATTATGGCAGATAAAACAATAATTCATAGGTATATAAAACATATGTGACTGAAATTGATTAATTTAGTTATTCACTTATCCTATGTCAGAAAGTACAATATTAAAGTGTAAAACTACAAAATTAAGGGCAAACG
The DNA here is from genome assembly GCF_023898315.1 of Schistocerca nitens. Taxonomy (NCBI): domain Eukaryota; kingdom Metazoa; phylum Arthropoda; class Insecta; order Orthoptera; family Acrididae; genus Schistocerca; species Schistocerca nitens. The sequence continues at coordinate 1,031,118,092 of NC_064614.1, forward strand.
TAGGATTGAATTAAAAAATGCAACATCCGTCAGCAACAAGTATACAGGAGCACCATGGGGGGGAAGCAATAAAAACCAGGCTTGGTGACCCTTGTTTAAATACTCTGAGGCAGCCTCTAAAAGACGATATCTCAGCGCTAGACGTCTGATCGGGCCTTCTGCAATACAAATTAATTTCATTGATGAACCAGTATTAGTATGGAGGGAAATTAATGAGAAAATTTATGAAACAAGTATTTAACTAATCAGTTTGTGCTGCTGAGGTTTTTTATATGGTATATTTGCATAGGAATCTACTCCCTGCATCCACATATCTCAAAGAAACAAAATCCTAAATTATGTTCAGGGATAACATTTAAAACCGGCCGTTAGACTCTAAAATGTGAACCCTTTTTAACAATCACTCACTGTAACCATTGAACAACGTAAATCCATTGCACTAAGCATTTTTCTTGTCACTAACTGTTTGCGGCGTTAGAAGTGCTCGTCACCCAATGAAATATATGCTTTCCTATTTTGCAAGTTTTCCTACGTGAATATTTGACTCAGCACACGAGTATGTGTGTCCCGGTAAAGGTATGCGTGAAAGCCCTCATATGGCGAATGTGTCAATGGAGGCAAGTGGAACAACTGTCGCCTGGCGGCTGTTAATTTTAGAATCTATGTGTATAACTACACTAAGTTGACAATACCGGGCTATGTGAGTTACAGTTTAGTATGTGTCAACAGTGTAACCAAAGTTATCACCCACCTATCGGACATTTCGCGTAATATTGTCTATCGTTGTTGTTGTTGTTGTTGTCGTCTTCAGTCCTGAAACTGGTTTGATGCAGCTCTCCATGCTACTCTATCCTGTGCAAGCTTCGTCATCTCCCAGTACGTACTGCAGACTACATCCTTCTGAATCTGCTTAATGCATACATCTCTTGGTCTCCCTCTACTATTTTTACCCTCCACGCTGACCTCCAGTACTAAATTTGTGATCCCTTGATGCCTCAGAACATGTCCTACCAACCGATCCCTTCTTCTAGTCAAGTTGTGCCACAAACTCCTCTTCTCCCCAATCTTATTCAGTACCTCCTCGCCCGCATCTCGTGGTCGTGCGGTAGCGTTCTCGCTTCCCACTCCCGGGTTCCCGGGTTCGATTCCCGGCGGGGTCAGGGATTTTCTCTGCCTCGTGATGGCTGGGTGTTGTGTCCTGTCCTTAGGTTAGTTAGGTTTAAGTAGTTCTAAGTTCTAGGGGACTGATGACTATAGATGTTAAGTCCCATAGTGCTCAGAGCCATTTGAACCAGCCAGTACCTCCTCATTAGTTATGTGATCTACCCACCTAATCTTCAGCATTCTTCTGTAGCACCACATTTCGAAAGCTTCTATTCTCTTCTTGTCCAAACTATTTATCGTCCATGTTTCACTTCCATACATCGCTACACTCCATACAAACACTTTCAGAAGCGACCTCCTGACACTTAAATCTATACCAGGTGTTAACAAATTTCTCTTCTTCAGAAATGCTTTCCTTGCCATTGCCAGTCTACATTTTATATCCTCTCTACTTCGACCATCATCAGTTATTTTGCTCCCCAAATAGCAAAACTCCTTTACTACTTTAAGTGTCTCATTTCCTAAACTCATTCCCTCAGCATCACCCGACTTAATTCGACTACATTCCATTTTATTCGTTTTGCTTGTGTTAATGTTCATCTTATATCCTCCTTTCAAGACATTGTCCATTCCGTTCAACTGCTCTTCCAGGTCTTTTGCTGTCTCTGACAGAATTACAATGTCATCGGCGAACCTTAAAGTTTTTATTTCTTCTCCATGGATTTTAATGCCTACTCCGAATTTATCTTTTGTTTCCTTTACTGCTTGCTCAATATACAGATTGAACAACATCGGGGAGAGGTTACAACCCTGTCTCACTCCCTTCCCAACCACTGCTTCCCTTTCATGCCCCTCGACTCTTATAACTGCCATCTGGTTTCTGTACAAATTGTAAATAGCCTTTCGCTCCCTGTATTTTACCCTGCCACCTTCAGAATTTGAAAGAGAGTATTCCAGTCAACATTGTCAAAAGCTTTCTCTAAGTCTACAAATGCTAGAAACGTAGGTTTGCCTTTTCTTAATCTTTCTTCTAAGATAAGTCGTAAGGTTAGTATTGCCTCACGTGTTCCAACATTTCTACGGAATCCAAACTGATCTTCCCCGAGGTCAGCTTCTACTAGTTTTTCCATTCGTCTGTAAAGAATTCGTGTTAGTATTTTGCAGCCGCGACTTATTAAACTGACAGTTCGGTAATTCTCATATCTGTCAACGGCTGCATTCTTTGGGATTGGAATAATTATATTCTTCTTGAAGTTTGAGGGTATTTCACCTGTCTCATACATTTTGCTCACCAAATGGTAGAGTTTTTTCCGGACTGGCTCTCCCAAGGCTGTCAGTAGTTCTAATGGAATGTTGTCTACTCCTGGGGCCTTGTTTCGACTTAGGTCTTTCAGTCCTCTATCAAACTCTTCACGCAGTATCATATCTCCCATTTCATCTTCTTCTACATCCTATTCCATTTCTGTAACAATGCCCTCAAGTACAACGCGCTTGTATAGACCCTCTATATACTCCTTCCACCTTTCTGCTTTCCATTCTTTGCTTAGTACTTCGTTTCCATCTGAGCTCATGATATTCATACAAGTGGTTCTCTTTTCCCCAAAGGTCTCTCTAGTATTTCTGTAGGCAATATCTATCTTACTCCTAGTGAGATAAGCCTCTACATCCTTACATTTGTACTGTAGCCATGCCTGCTTAGCCATTTTACACTTCCTGTCGATCTCATTTTTGAGACGTTTGTGTCGTGCGGTAGCGTTCTCGCTTCCCACGCCCGGGTTCCCGGGTTCGATTCCCGGCGGGGTCAGGGATTTTCTCTGCCTCGTGATGGCTGGGTGTTGTGTGCTGTCCTTAGGTTAGTTAGGTTTAAGTAGTTCTAAGTTCTAGGGGACTTATGACCACAGCAGTTGAGTCCCATAGTGCTCAGAGCCATTTGAACCATTTGAGACGTTTGTATTCCTTTTTGCCTGCTTCATTTACTGCATTTTTATATTTTCTCCTTTCATCAATTAAATTCAATATCTCTTCTGTTACCCAAGGATTTCTACTAGCCCTCGTCTTTTCACCTACTTGATCTTCTGTTGCCTTCACTATTTCCTCCCTCAAAGGTACCCATCCTTCTTCTACTGTATTTCTTTAACCCGTTCTTGTCAATTGTTCCTGTATGCTCTCCCTGCAACTCTGTACAACCTCTGGTTGAGTCAGTTTATCCACGTCCCATCTCCTTAAATTCCCATCTTTTTGCAGTTTCTTCAGTTTTAATCTACCGTCCATTACCAATATATTGTTATCAGAGTCCACATCAGCCCCTGAAAATGTCTTACAACTTAAAACCTGGTTCCTAACTCTCTGTCTTACCATTATATAATCTATCTGAAACCTGTCACTATCTCCAGGATTCTTCCATGTATACAACCTTCTTTTATGATTCTTGAACCAAGTGTTAGTTATGATTAAGTTATGCTCTGTGCAAAATTCCACCAGCCGGCTTCCTCTTTCATTTCTTACCCCCAATTAAAATTCACCTACTACGTTTCCTTCTCTCCCTTTTCCTACTATGGAATTCCAGTAACCCATGACTATTAAATTTTTGTCTCCCTTCACTATCTGAATAATTTCTTTTATCTCATCATACATTTCTTCAATTTCTTCGTCATCTGCAGAGCTAGTTGGCATATAGACTTGTACAACTGTCGTAGGCATTGGCTTTGTGTCTATCTTGGCAACAATGCGTTCGCTGTGCTGTTTGTAGTAGCTTACCCGCATTCCTATTTTCCTATTCATTATTAGACCTACTCCTGCATTACCGCTATTTGATATTGTATTTATAACCCTGTATTCACCTGACCAAAAGTCTTGTTCCTCCTGCCACCGAACTTCACTAATTGCCTCTATATCCAACTTTAACCTATCCATTCCCCTTTTTAAATTTTCTAACCTACCTGCCCGATTAAGGGATCTGACATTCCAAGTTCCAATCCGCAGAACGCCAGTTTTCTTTCTCCTGATAACGACGTCCTCCTGAGTAGTCCCTGCCTGGAGATCCTAATGGGGGACTATTTTACCTGCAGAATATTTTACCCAAGAGGCCGCCATCATCATATATCCATACAGTAAAGCTGCAGGCCATCGGGAAAAATTACGGCTGTAGTTTCCCCTTGCTTTCAGCCGTTCGCAGTACCAGCACAGCAAGGCCGTTTTGGTTAGTGTTACAATGCCAGATCAGTCAATCATTCAGACTGTTGCCCCTGCAACTACTGAAAAGGCTAATGCCCCTCTTCAGGAACCATACGTTTGTCTGGCCTCTCAACAGATACTCCTCCGTTGTGGTTGCACCTACGGTACGGCTATCTGTATCGTTCTGGCACGCAAGCCTCCCCACCAACGGCAAGGTCTATGGTTCATGTCTATCAATACAATGAAAATAACGTCAGAAGCAGTTATTGAGACAGGCCAGAGATGGATGGCGAAATGGTTCGTAATTGTTTTGCTATCGAGAATACTATTTTCTGTCTTACTATTCACCAGCAGTGAATGCACTGGCTGTTAAACGCTTATTTGCACTACAGGACTATGGTCAGGGATGTCAACATGGCTATATATTAACAGCAGAGCCACTGTCAATAGCTGTTGGACAAGACGTGTTATCACCGGAACACAGAGGATAACAGTGATTATTAAATGATTTTCCCGTGTTGTAAGGTATACAGCGAATTTAGTCAAGGGTTTAACCGTAGATTCAATATTTCTTTACTGGTTGCCGTATGTAGTACCGTAGTACGCTATAATTGCTTATGAGCTCCCGTGGTTTCTATCGGAACCACGCGGTGACGTTACAGTAAACATGTACAGTGGCGGCTAAGGAAGACGCATCGTAACTGAAACGCTTTCATCTGCGTCTATACCTAAACGATTACTTTACAATTCACAATTACGTGTCTGGCAGAGGATACATTAATCGACCTTCAAGCTATTTCTCAACCATTCCAATCTCGAACAGCACACGGGAGAGACGAACGCTTAAATCTTTGTGTGCGAGCTCTGAATTCTCTTAATTATGACGAGTATTCCTGCCAATACAGGTGGGCGCTAAAAAATATTTGCACGCGCTGAGAAGAAAGTTAGTGGTTAAAATTCATAACAAGATCCTGCCCCAACGGAAACGCCTTTGTTGATTCACTTCCCAATTCACGAATAATATCCGTGGCGCTCTTTCCTCTATTTAACGACAGTGCAACACGAGCTACCATCCAGTGAACATCTTCGATGTCCTCCGTCGATCCTACCTGATACGGATCCCTCACCACAGACAAATACTCCAGAAGAGGGCGTACAAGCGTAGTGTAGGCAATCTCTTCAGAAGACCTGTTGCATTTTCTCAGTATTCTGCAACAAATCGTATTCTGTGGCTTGCTTTAAAAACAGAATACCTATGTGATCGTTTCAACCTCAGTCTCCCGCAAGTTGTGCACATTCGAGGTCTTCGTAAAAAATAATGCATCCGATGATTTTGTACTGATCTCAGTACCTGTTAGGTATTGACATATTACGCCGTCAACTTCCCCGCATCGCAGACGCAAGTGGCAACTTTTTGCCGCCAGAGGGCTCAGACGTGTAGCATCTTAAAGGACATTGGAGGCGAGATACAGCGTGTAGTAACTCAGAAGACTGAAAGCTCGAATTAGAAGATCACACACGTGCGCTGTGACATCTGCAACAGCCCGACCCGTTGGGTTCACTATCATCGACGATCGTCCAGACACTTGCCCGCGAAAGGCTAAGGTCCCAACTTCGAGTCTCGGTCCGGCACACAGTTTTAATATGACATGAAGTTTCAAAATCAGCGCACACTCCGCTGCAGAGTGAAAATTTCATTCTGAAATCGTCCAGACAGTTCCCGTTCAGCTCCATCCGAATTTCATCGTCAACAACACTCTACAAAGACTGTATCAACAAAATTGTCTCTCGTTGGGAGAAATGTGTCTGTCTCCTGGGCTACTATGTTGCGAAATAAATATGTAGACTTGAACAGTAATGATGTAGAATGTTAATAAGGATTTAAAAAAAATAAAAAAAGTTTTTTCAACACTCCCTTGTGCTATCAAGTGGTTTGTGTGTCCTCGTAATATACTGTCAGTACTGCAGAACGGTTTATCCATAATCACGAATACCCGTGAGAGATGACAGCAGCGGAACGTGTCGCAAAACTGGAAATACACTGACTGAAGGAAAATCGCTACACCAAGTAGGACTGGCGCGACGTAAACGAAAGTTAGCAGGCTTGTATCTACGTCTGATAGATGATACCGACGCAGCTTTCGCACCCGTCGCACACCAATGGCGCTGCCAGCCTCACTATGAGGACGCAATCAGGTTTGCTTTAAATACACGCTGTAACGGTCGTCAGCGTTAGTTACCTGTGACGTTGGACGTAGTGAGTTGATGTTACTCAAGAATGCCTATAAGACGACAAAGACGCCAACACTGCAGTAAAACGTGTCAGGATCGTAACCACTGAAAATGGCTGATGGCATAGGTCAGGGGCGGGCAGGAATCCTGCACGTGTGCGGTGCACTTGCACGCGTGAAATTAACAAGTGTTCTGCGTGCACACAGGGGCAAGCTGGCCACCCGCTTATCTCCCCTCCACACCATACCTTCTGTCCGCTCCTTCCTCAGTAACGCGTTTTTTTTCCTAGTTTGCTTTACTGAATGAAGGAATAAGGTTAGTAGGAGTGCTTGAAAGAAATCATGGTTTGAAAGAGTACCTAATACCTACGATAAGATTTATCTAATTATCACAGGTGGAGTTTACAATTCGTTTAATATCTGAAACAAAATTTCTACATACAGACAAACGCAAACAGTTACGTAAATTTTCATCACTGATGTTTGCTCTTAAACGAGACTTATTAGTTCAGAAAATGGTTTTCTAGCTCTCGCTATATTAAGCGCAATCTTATAACTTACACGTACCGCTGGGTTATTATTTTTGCCATCCTAAAAAACTGAAAACAGTGCTCCATAAAATGTTAAATCAGTTAGATGAGAGACATGAAAGAAAGTCGAAGATGTCTCGTGACAAGAGCAACTACGGCAGATTCATCTAGTATCGTCAGATCGCTCTTCTTAAGCTCAGTCAATTTTCCCATCCGCTCAGAATCCGACAATAAATTGTACTCGTCCTTGTGAAATTTATTATAATGGCCTTCAATACTAAACTTCCGCTGACCAGCGAGAATACTGCCACATATTAAACATTTCGAATTTTCACGTTTTTGCACAAAAAATGATTCCCCCATTACTTTTTAAAAGATAGCAAATCTCCACTTCTCCGTTTCCTTGTTTCACTCTGCATTTTCCGGTTCTTGAAATAAACGTCCACTACGTAATGGTCGCGTCCCATCGACGTCCGCAGCTTAGCCTGGTACTACACTACCGCAACCTGCCGGCTGTCGCCACTGGCCCGGTCGACGATTGCACGCGAGCGGCACACGTGCAGCGCTGTGCGCTCACAAGCCGCGTGCAACGTTTGCCCGCCCCTGGCATAGGTGATCATGGATATCTACGGTCACAAGAAGACGAGACACTGGACGCGTACGAGGCACTACCGACAGAAAAGATCTCGCGTTCGGCATATGGCTCTGGCGCATCGCACTGCATCTGCACCACTAATCTCAGCAGCAGTAGGCTCCACAGTGACATAACGAACTGTTACAAATCGGTTACCTCAAGGACAGCTCCGAACCAGATGCGGTGTGGCGTGAATTTCACTGTTCCCAAACCACCGTCATTTGCAACTTCAGTGGTGTCAAGCGAGAATTCATTGGAATGCAGGGAGGAGGTGTAATCTGATGAAAGCTGGTTGTGCCTCGCTACCAGTGACGGCCGTGTGTTGGTTAGAAGGAGACCAGTAGAGGGCCTGCAACCCACCTGTCTGTGAGCTAGACACGCTGGACCTACGCCTGGAGTCATCGTCTGGCGCGCGGTTTCGTATGACTGTAGGAGCAGGAGCATCCTGACGCTAGTGATTCGACCCGTTGTGCTCCCATTCACGTACCATATTCCAGTGGGTGTTTTCCAACAGGATAACGCTCGCCCCAACACAATCTGGAGAGTGTTGACATGATCCCTTGGATCGATCACGAGATCCGTCGAGCATATATTGAACATCATCGGAAGAAATCTCTAGCGTCATCCACAAACAGCATGAACTGTTCCTATATTGACTGAATAAGAGCAACAGGCATGCAACACCATCCCAAAAACTGACATCCAGCACCTGTACAAGACAATGCATGTACATTTGTATTCTTGCATTTATAATTCTGGTGCTTACACTGGTCGTTAATGAACCAGCATTTGTAATGGAATATTTAGTTCTTTGCAATAATGTGTGACGTTGCAATGTTAATCACTTAAATATGTTCCATAGACAAACGTGTTCTCCAAATTTCAGTAGTTACATTAAAATTGTTTGATACTACGATTTTTCTCCATCACTGTATGCAGATGAAAAACACGTTACATTCAAAGGTGAACGATTTTGTCGAAAAGAAAAGAATCGCCAAAAGATAATCATACCTCGACAGAAAGCAACATTGCGGAAGGAAAAAAAATGATAGGGAAGTCAGAAAGAACACATTTTGAGAGATTTCAATAAAGCATAAGAAACCGGGCAAAAATGAATATTCCTAGGAAACAAAGGTATTCTACATAAGTAGTTTCTCTAGATGACTTCTATAAAACAGTTAGTCCAAGAAATATTCTGGGAGTACGGTATTATGAGTAGAGGAAGGGATTCCAAACGCTGAGAAAGATGCTTGTATTTTCAAAAAGTAAGATAAATTTTCATGGGGAAGTGAAACGTTTCGCACAATTTTGAAATAGATGGTATTTTGTTTCAAAAAATGTTGAGATAAACGTCTTCACAGAACGTTCGGACACAGTTGCAAACCGTGCGCAATACTTTTGACCAAACAGAAATAATGAAATGTGGCTGAATACGCCAATGGAAAGAAAACGTGCGTCCATATACCTTATAGATTACCACAAAAATGTGTTGGCAGCATGAAGGATTTCCGGATGCGGTGAGTAATAAGAGTTCAGCCTAACGATCTATTGTTATCCACTTGGAAGGAACAACAGGATTCGTAGAGGATATGCTTTTATGAGGCTCCCACTTGACCCCTGTGATTTGATTCTTACGAATGTAATGCGGAATACAATGAAACTAATAATGACAAAAGAAAGATTTCTCTCATTAATTTAACCACCATAAAACAAATAACCAAACAGTCTTTATCTAAGATTACCCAGAATGATCGTGTAAGAGATTGTGAATATGTCCAAGGATTTGAAAACGATATTGGGGCAGATATGGGTTAAACGGAGAAGCAGCAGTGAATATTACAATCTACGTGTGTTGGTCTGGAGAGCGAAGATTAACTTGCAGCACATAACGATGGAAACTGGTCAGCGGATGAAATTGGAACGAATTCAAAATTGTGTGAATTCCTAAGGGACCAAACTGCTGAGAGCATCGGTCCCTAGACGTACCCACTACTTTCAACTAACTTAAAGTAACTATTGCTAAGAACAACACACATATCCATGCCCGAGGAAGGCTCGACCACGGCACAATCCGTGGCATAGCGACCCCTAACCACGCTGCCACTCCGCGTGGCTGGAACGAATTCCAGCGAAGTAGAAACAGCATTTGAAGGATTCGGCGCCTACTTCTTATGTGATCATCCTCTGAATAATCATACTTTCCAAGGCTAGTGCAGTTTTCGTTGCATATTTGTCCTTCCTTCCATCCGCAACCCCGATTATGCATTGACTTACAAGTCGACCGAAGCGTCCTTACCCGCAGGTGCAATAGTAATAAAACCTACATTTTGTTTACATTTCATTCTGTTATTACGGGACTTCACTACGGATAAGAACGATGACACTGACCAGCGAACATTTAGAAAAGTGTGCGATGTTTCAGCCTTGTCATGCTTTGTGTCACTTTCTGCTTTTGATGCCTTGTGCAGTGGCTAATTTGGGTACAGTGTTTATTGCACTTACCATGTCGATATGTAGTTTTCAGTCAGTTGCTTACTTTGTGCACATGTATTGTGGTGCTACAGAAGAATGCTGAAGATTAGATGGGTAGGTCCCATAACTAATGAGGAGGTATTGAACAGAACTGGGGAGAAGAGGAGTTTGTGGCACAACTTGACAAGAAGAAGGGGCCGGTTGGTAGGACATGTTCTGAGGCATCAAGCGATCACAAATTTAGCTTTGGAGGGCAGCGTGGAGGGTAAAAATCGTAGAGGGAGACCAAGAAATGAATACACTAAACAGATTCAGAAGGATGTATGTTGCAGGAAGTAGTTGGAGATGAAGAAGCTTGCACAGGATAGAGTAGCATGGAGAGCTGCATCAAACCAGTCTCAGGACTGAAGACTACAACAGCAACAACACTGAATAAATAAGATACACTCAAACACAGTATAAGCAAAGTACTTTGTACTCAGACGAACCATCAATAGAAGACGGTTCAGTTAATACAGGTGTGTATTTGCCTTGTGTTTCCGTTTTTGTACTGACCACTCCAGCACGTGAAGCAGTTAGGTTACCCAGGGTCCGTTTATGTACTGACCACTCCAGCACGTGAAGCAGTTAGGTTACCCAGAGTATCAGCACCGAGTGCTAGTACAGTGAGTCAAAATTAAATTTTGCTTACGTTTTTATTGACGTTTCAGGTGTAAGACTATACACTGTGATATTTTTTTGGACAGGTCTTGAGGGGAAGTGGATTACTGAGTGACAGTGTGACGTTCAGGAAAGATGTACAGAATTTTATGCATTCGTAACGAACAAAGTTAAAAGAAAGTTAATAAGCACCTGGTAAGGAAATGACATTTGCTTGCCTCTGGATAAAATATCATTTCGTCTGGTCAAAGGGGGACGTGCTGTATACAGGATGTTTAAAAGTGAATGGGCGGGTTCTGAGGCTATGTAGCATTTATTACACTCAGCTTACAATTATAAATAATTCATCAACTGAAAGAGCAACTGAAACCGTTTTGTCTGTATACCTGCGCACAAAGGATGGTTACGGAATGACCAAATGTGATTAAAGAAGGCGTCGAGTGAGTGAGTTTTTTACGCGTAACCCCAAGAAATCAGTTCGGAAGCAAGTCGTAGGAATTTTTAATGAGACGCTTCCAACTACGTCCTTATTGCTGGCAAGCGTTACAAGCTCTTCAAAAATGGCTCTGAGCACTATGGGACTTAACATCTATGGTCATCAGTCCCCTAGAACTTAGAACTACTTAAACCTAACTAACCTAAGGACACCACACAACACCCAGTTATCACGAGGCAGAGAAAATCCCTGACCCAGCCGGGAATCGAACCCGGGAACCCGGGCATGGGAAGCGAGAACGCTACCGCACGACCACGAGCTGCGGACGTTACAAGCTCTAAAGCATACAGAATACACTTTGCGTTGCGACTTTACGAAGGAAATGTTGCTGTATTACGATGAAGACCTTGTGGATCGTGTCGTCTTCAATGATGAATCGACGTTTCATCCAAGTGAAAATGTGAACTATGTAATGTGTGCTTATGGGAGTCAGTAAACCCCACAAGATGCTACAGTTGCAACGAGATTCCCCTAAGATGAATCCTTTTTGTGCCGTATCACGGCGGGTCTTTCTTTTCTATCGAAGAAACTGTAACTGATGTTCTTCATCCTGATGCTCTACAGCTACGTGTAGCTGCCCTTTTTCTGTTTTCGCTTTTTCGTCTAATAGGTGAAAGTTTGATTTTATTTTTTACACTTTGACTGTCATTGAAGGGTTTTACGTTTATTTAATATTGTCCCGGCTAAGTATCAGTTTGATTACTTTTAAAACCCAGTGTTAAACGTGGGTCACTACACGTATAGTCTTCCCAACTCTGAGAGAAAAAATCTTTAGTAGCTTTATTACCAATGTTTACAGACGACGGTACTTTAACCTTTCGTTCAGTTGTTTTAGTTACCAATCGCTAGTTTGTTCTTGGCATAGATCACGTAACCTTAACGTTTATTAATCTTAGTTAAATTAATGTTCAAGACTTGTATTATGTTTCAAATTAAGTTCTTCAATTAGATGTCTAAGTAGGATACCACCAGCATCAGAGATGTTAGATAACATTCTATAATATCCTGCCACTTTCGGTAAATAAGTTATTTCTGTTTAATATCCGCAAACTGTCATTAACTATGATCACTAGTCGTGTGAAGTTAAGGTTTCCCACTATCACAATTCAAAGTCCGATTCCGGTTAAAATTCTCAATTCAGTAAAACGTCTAAATATTCACACGAATTGATATTAAAGCCAAAGAGATTACTATTCACCTTCCCGTTTATCTAATCTGATAAATGTCCAAATTAAAGTCTTGAATTGACAATCCTCAAAAACAATCTCGTCACTATCTCTTCTTGATCCCCGTTTAATAAAGTCCCAATTGTTGTTCTCTAAAGCTGTACGTCCTAAATAACTTCCGAACTACACTCCTGGAAATTGAAATAAGAACACCGTGAATTCATTGTCCCAGGAAGGGGAAACTTTATTGACACATTCCTGGGGTCAGATACATCACACGATCACACTGACAGAACCACAGGCACATAGACACAGGCAACAGAGCATGCACAATGTCGGCACTAGTACAGTGTATATCCACCTTTCGCAGCAATGCAGGGTGCTATTCTACCATGGAAACGATCGTAGAGATGCTGGATGTAGTCCTGTGGAACGGCTTGCCATGCCATTTCCACCTGGCGCCTCAGTTGGACCAGCGTTCGTGCTGGACGTGCAGACCGCGTGAGACGACGCTTCATCCAGTCCCAAACATGCTCAATGGGGGACAGATCCGGAGATCTTGCTGGCCAGGGTAGTTGACTTACACCTTCTAGAGCACGTTGGGTGGCACGGGATACATGCGGACGTGCATTGTCCTGTTGGAACAGCAAGTTCCCTTGCCGGTCTAGGAATGGTAGAACGATGGGTTCGATGACGGTTTGGATGTACCGTGCACTATTCAGTGTCCCCTCGACGATCACCAGTGGTGTACGGCCAGTGTAGGAGATCGCTCCCCACACCATGATGCCGGGTGTTGGCCCTGTGTGCCTCGGTCGTATGCAGTCCTGATTGTGGCGCTCACCTGCACGGCGCCAAACACGCATACGACCATCATTGGCACCAAGGCAGAAGCGACTCTCATCGCTGAAGACGACACGTCTCCATTCGTCCCTCCATTCACGCCTGTCGCGACACCACTGGAGGCGGGCTGCACGATGTTGGGGCGTGAGCGGAAGACGGCCTAACGGTGTGCGGGACCGTAGCCCAGCTTCATGGAGGCGGTTGCGAATGGTCCTCGCCGATACCCCAGGAGCAACAGTGTCCCTAATTTGCTGGGAAGTGGCGGTGCGGTCCCCTACGGCACTGCGTAGGATCCTACGGTCTTGGCGTGCATCCGTGCGTCGCTGCGGTCCGGTCCCAGGTCGACGGGCACGTGCACCTTCCGCCGACCACTGGCGACAACATCGATGTACTGTGGAGACCTCACGCCCCACGTGTTGAGCAATTCGGCGGTACGTCCACCCGGCCTCCCGCATGCCCACTATACGCCCTCGCTCAAAGTCCGTCAACTGCACATACGGTTCACGTCCACGCTGTCGCGGCATGCTACCAGTGTTAAAGACTGCAATGGAGCTCCGTATGCCACGGCAAACTGGCTGACACTGACGGCGGCGGTGCACAAATGCTGCGCAGCTAGCGCCATTCGACGGCCAACACCGCGGTTCCTGGTGTGTCCGCTGTGCCGTGCGTGTGATCATTGCTTGTACAGCCCTCTCGCAGTGTCCGGAGCAAGTATGGTGGGTCTGACACACCGGTGTCAATGTGTTCTTTTTTCCATTTCCAGGAGTGTAGAACAGACTAGAGACTGGAGTATTGTTATTACAACGTATGGCTATTTATACTTTAATAAACACTTGTGCCAGACCTACGTTCTATGATTGTAATATTGATTTTCTTACATATTGGAATAACTGATATTTTAATGTTTTCTACTGTTTTTAGCCGGCCGAAGTGGCCGACCCGTTCTAGGCGCTCCAGTCTGGAACCGCGTGACCGCTACGGACGCAGGTTCGAATCCTGCCTCGGGCATGGATGTGTGTGATGTCCTTAGGTTAGTTAGGTTTAACTAGTTCTGAGTTCGAGGGGACGCAGAAGTTAAGTCGCATAGTGCTCAGAGCCACAGAGCCATTTGAACCATTTTTTCTACTGTTTCTCCCCTTCCCATGTTTCTAAAATTTATAATTCAATTTGCCTTTTTTTTTTTTGCTTTCAATACTAGATATTTCCCTCTTTTTGTTTTGTATTTATTTTTCGTAATTACCACTTGTGGAGGGACTTGGGACATTTTGTGAATTGATATTTTAAGGACATGGGAGCTAATTTGGGAGCTATTTTTGTTTTTTCAACACCGAGAGGCGCTGTAGGTTATGGAGAAGTGAACAACATAACTTAATCTGGCAGCAAGTCAGTGTGCCACCCCACTGGTATAATTCAGTATGCGAGTGGTTAAACGACGTTGTACCACGACCGCTCGACTGGTCGCAAGGGGAAGGATGAGAGAGCTTGTTTTTCAGGACCCCTTCGTTCACCCCCGATCTGGCGTCATGGAGACGGACAAGGCATCGTGTGTATTGGCTCCACTACCAGCTGATCTACCCGGCATTAGAAACAGCGTTGTAGCGACAAAAAAAAAAAAAATGGTTGAAATGGCTCTGAGCACTATGGGACTCAACATCTGTGGTCATAAGTCCCCTAGAACGTAGAACTACTTAAACCTAACTAACCTAAGGACAGCGCACACATCCATGCCCGAGGCAGGATTTGAACCTGCGACCGTAGCAGTCGCGCGGTTCCTGACTGAGCGCCTAGAACCTCTACCCACCGCGGCCGGCCCGTTGTAGCGACAATTACACCAGATACACTGTTCGAGGTTTAGGAAGATCCACCTATCGCCGACGAATGGTGCTCATATTGGGCACTTCTAAGAGAAAATGTTTGAGCTGCTCTTCTATTTCATGTGTTATTTATAATTATAAGTTGAATGAAATAAATGCTACAAAACATTGAAATACCCTGTATATGCTCGCACCGGGGTGTGCCAGTGCGCGTGAGTGTACACGCGCCTACGCTCGTGTGTGTGTGCGAGAGAGAGAGAGGGGGTGGGGGTGGGGGGGTGGAGGAAGGAAAAGCAGACTGATTGGTTGGATGATTCGGAAGAGGGGACCAAACTGCTTGGTCATCGGTCTCATCGGATTATGGAAGGATGGGGAAGGAAGTCGACCGCGCCCTTTCAAAGGAACCGTCCGAGAATTCACCTGAAGCGATTTAGGAAAATTACCGTAAACCAAAATCAGGATGGCTGGTCGCGGGTTTGAACCTTCGTCCTCCCGAATGCGAGACCAGTGTGATAACAACTGCACCCCCTCGCTCGGTAGCGAAGGACGGTGAAGGAGAGAGAGAAAGAGAGAGAGAGAGAGTTTACCTAGACATGAGTCACCATGACTGCGGCACCCATAGTGTGCGTGTGTTTCCTGTAATAATGTAAGTAAAAGAATCCGTATGTATTTCTAACCTTGTGGATACCAGCGGATTCGAACTGTTTGCGTTACGTTCATGTCTAATTGTACCTCATCTTCATATTACACTTTCTTTTCTTTGAGTGCTTTCCCATTTCAGTGACAGATCTATAAGTAATACAGAATTACGTTTGCAGTATGGGATTTCTCAGATAAAACTTCTCTCGGAATTGAAGTTTAAATTGTGAAGTAAACTGGAGCGGTAAAAGCGAGAATTTGTCACCTCTACTGTACTGTCATGGACTGGCTCTGAGTCTTTTTGGGCCGCGCGGGATTAGCCGAGCGGTCTCAGGCGTTGCAGTCATGGACTATACGGGTGGTCCCGGCGGAGGTTCGAGTCCTCCCTAGGGGCATGGGTGCGTGTGTTTGTCCTTAGGATAATTTAGCTTAAGTAGTATGTAAGCTTAGGGACTGATGACCTTATCAGTTAAGTCCCATAAGATTTCACACACGTTTGAACATTTTAAATAAGATTTTTGGCTTCCTCGATTTGTATTATAGCTCCTTTTTATTGTCTGGTTGATCTGTGGGTTTCAGTCACGTTTCTATTGGTCCGCGTGTAATCAATTTATGAGATACAGTTAGGCTCAAACATACTGTAAGTGATACAAATAACCTAATTTCCGCATATTTAACTCACAGAACCTGTGTCATTTACGCTATCACAGGAACTAAAGAGACACCCACTAAGGATGCCGAAACTTCGGTGAAACGTGACTAGGTACACATCAATATGTATCCATGAATTATAAGGACATAGTGTATTTAGGTTTTAAGTATTGCAACGCACTAAAGCCGTTAATCACAACTACTACTGCAAAGTGGCTTGTTGAAAAATGGTGCTCCTTTGATAGACGACAACTGTCCGGGTTGTAATGATATTGCAACGTAACGACTCTTTGGCTACGTTGACTGGGAAGCTTTTCCCGTAATTTTGTACTTGAAAGTTTTCCCTGCAGAAAATAAATTTCCTGATGACAGTCTTGTCAAATTAGGTTTTACCACTTGTTTAGCATTATCTACGGTATTTTTCGTCAATATGAGATAATGAAATACAGCTTTTCATCCTAACTAATGTGTTAACAGATATGATTCCACATGGCGAGAAACAGTTGGATTCTTGTTTTTCAGTTTACAATAAAGCTTTTTTGATTGCTGATTCTTTATTATACATCTTTTACTCTGATTTATTATAAATATTATTTCAGAGATTCTATTTGTGCCGCTTTACATTTAAATACTGTTCATTAGCACAAAGAATGTAATTATCTACGTAATTATCCTACCAACAGTGGTATCATTAGGCTCTCTATTTTAGCTATACGTTGACCGTGCGAGGTGGTGCAGTAGTTGGCACACTGGACTCGCATTCGGGAGAGCGACCGTTCAGTTCCGCTTCCGGCCATCCTGATTTGGGTTATCTGCGATTTCCCTAAATCGCATCAGGCAAAAACCAGGATGGTTCCTTTGAAAGGTCACGGCCAATTTCCTTTCGCATCTTTCCCTAGTACGAGATTGTGCTCCGTCTCTAATGACCTCATAGTCGACGGGACGTTAAACACTAATCCTCCCCTCCTCCAGCTATACGATCTTCATAATTATCCGTAAATTTTTTTCTATAGATTTCTTTATAGTAGATAACGTATAAAATAAGTAGTGATATTTAGTAAGATAAATAATAATAAAACATATTATTACACTTCGTTGTGAGGGGGTGGGGAAACAGGGGTAATATAGGCCATGCGATGTGGCATCAACTGAAGTGAGGGAAGAAACTGGAGTGTTTGAGTAGTTGAAATAAAAGATATTGGAACGCAAACACAGGGAGAAGAGGAAGTTAGACGGAATGTGTAACTAGAAACGCAGAAGAACCAAACTAGGAAAAGAAAGGAGAATAGTGGATATTGTGTAATGTTTTGACAGATTAAATTATCAGACTATTGAAATGAATCACTTAAAATATTCATTAGTAAAATAGGTAATGGGCTTTAAACGAATTTCAGGAATGCTTGCTCGACAATGCAATTCTATCATTTTGTAACTCGAATCAAGAGAGATCTTGTTTAAGATGACATAGCTTAAGAGTGCTGAGAGGTACATGGAAAAAATATCAGGTGAGGTCAACACGGCGTTCAGGTAACTAATATTGTCAGCACAAGTCTAACAAATGGACTATCGAGAAATTTGTTTGACCGTATAATCGAAGTTTTGAAGAGTAAACACAAGAACACATTATATACAGCCGTCTAACGTTTCCCTTACTCTCCCTAAAGTTTCAATTGTTCTTACTGTACTGGGTATCTGGCACGACGAGTGACTGTACAACTTTATATTTCGATAAAATGGATGACGTACAGACTAGCGGAAGTCTTCCTGTGTTGATTGCTACAGTGAAGTACTCATTTAAACGCATAGATATCAGAAATTAAAACCAGGAAAGAAAACAGCAGTAGCAAATCGAATCCTACAAGATGTTCTCAGACACGGCTCAAATCTAAAATATTGTTTACCTTCACGATACCGTACTGAAATGTGATTACAGAATAAACGACATATAAAGATATATATCAACATGAATCTTGCAGCACCGCCCAATTACTTATAGGCAAAAGAGGTCTGCCAGTTGGGAACGATGACGTGAATGATGACACTGACCGCGGTGGTATAAACGCGTCCTCACGAGATAAACAAATGACCAGTGTATACGGCCAGCGTTCACTCAATTCCAGGGCCCTGTTTGTGGGAGAATATTGAACTGACTCAGCGAAAGAAGTATATTTGCCCTCTGTGTGGCGTAAGCAAACACAGAAGAGTAAAGATACAGCTTTGCTCGGTTTAGTGCCACTGTTACAGGGCACAAGTTTCCTGCTGAAAATGTGCATCGTCAACTGTTTTACGACTGTAGCGAACAGAGCGTAATCCTGGTAGGGGAGCGCCCTAGGCGAGAGCAGTAC
Source organism: Schistocerca nitens (assembly GCF_023898315.1). Lineage (NCBI taxonomy): Eukaryota > Metazoa > Arthropoda > Insecta > Orthoptera > Acrididae > Schistocerca > Schistocerca nitens. Next base: position 1,031,136,848 of record NC_064614.1, read on the forward strand.
AGCTTCACTGTCCGCTTTTCATCTGAAGCTGCGTTCTTGGAAGAACGGAGAACTATTTTATGCAACACATACACACTCACTGACTATACTTGCTGCTTCTTTCAGTTCTAAATTATAGAATTTGCATAGTTAGAAAAACGTTCGAGGTTGTTGTCTGGGATATAGTCTTTAAAATTATGTAGTTATAACGAATAATCAGAAAATCATCTACAACCAGTACATAAAAGGGACGGAATAACAAGGCGAGGCAGGGCTGTATAGCAGCCTCATGTTATTCAGTGCTTCAAAGATCATTCGGGAAAATCACAGAGAAGTGGAATTCTACGAATGAGCTGGGTTACACAATTCTAGCTCGACATTTTCTTTGTTAGTCGATACGACATGCCGTTTCTTCCGAGCAAAAATTTCAGACTTACTGTTCAGCTCTTTACTACTGGCAGCGCGTCCTGTACCATTGTACGTAGAAGTCGAAAGATCAGCAGCAACTCTATGATTATAAAAAAGTTCACCCAACAGAATATTACTTTAAATTCCTTTTATTTCCTGCAGTCATCGGTCAGCATCAAAACATGGGAAATGACATAAAACTAGTAGACGGATTACATCTTAAAACATATCATAACGAAAAGTTATTACTTTCATGGATGCGGAAAAATACAATTAATATATGACGATACACATTTGTCCTTTTGATGTCCTCCTTCCACCGCCCGTCATTGGTTATTTTGCTGCCTAGATAGCAGAATTCATTAACTTCATCTATTTACTGACCATGAATACTGATGTTAACTTTCTCGCTGTTCTCTTTTCTGCTACTTCTCATTACATCTTTTATTTACTCTCAATCCATATTCTGTAGTCATTAGGCTGTTCATTCCATTCAGCAGACCATGTAATTCTTTTTCACTTTCACTCAGGATAGCAATGCCATGAGCGAATTGTATCACTAATATCCTTTCACCTTGCATTTTAATTCCGCTCCTGAACCTTTCTTTTATTTCCATCATTGCTTCCTCGATGTACAGATTCAACACTTGGGGCGAAAGAATACGTTCCTGTCCTATTTTTAATCTGAACACTTAGCTCTTGGTCGTCGACTCTTATTAGTCCTTCTTGGCCCTAGCACATATGAGGCGTGTTTTTTAAGTAAGAACCGTTTTGCCACACAGCGGCCGCAGCGCTGCGGTCAGCGTACTGCGCATGCGCACTGGGTACCTACATCTGTTGTCTACGCACTGACGCCCTTACAGTCTGATTCTTCCTTGTTTACGTTGTGTACTGAGAGTTTAAGATGCCTCCGATAATCGTGAGACCCGTCGACTGTGAAGTACGGGCTGTTATAAGATTTCATAGTGCTAAAGGCCTAAAAGCGATCGATATTCATCGTGAGATCTGTGCAGTTTAAGGAGAAAACATTATGAGTGGTGGAATGGTAAGAAAGTAGGTGAGTGCATTTAAAGATGGCCGCACAAATGTGCATGATGTGGGCGTTCTCCGGTCGTTAATGAAAGTTTGGAGCTGGAAGTGGACAATAAAGTGAGAGAAAACAGACGCTTTACGATTTCCTCCTTGCGGGATGACTTACCTGATGTTTCTCGTAGTGTTTTGTATGGGATTGTGACCGAGGACTTGAATTACCGAAAATCGCGCTCACGTTGGGTACCGAAAATGTTGACGGATGTGTACAAAACCAAACGTTTAGACAGTGCATTGACTTTCCTTGAGCGGTACCACAACGACGGTGATGATTTCTTAAGCCAAATTGTTACGGGCGATGAAACATGGACGGCCTACGTCACACCAGAATCAAAGCAACAGCCCATGGAATGGCGGAATTCAGATTCACGCAGAAAAGTGAAGTTTAAGCAAACAATTTCTGCCCGGAAAATCATGTGCACAGTTTTTTGGGACAGAAAAGGAGTATTGCTTGTGGAATTTCTGCCTAGTAATGAGACAATCAATACAGCAACTTACTGTAAGACATAGCACAATCTGCGCCTTTCAATTCAGAACCAAAGACGTGGAAAGTTGAGCAAGGGTATCGTTTTGCTGCAAGACAATGCTCGTCCGCTTGTGGCGAATCAGACCAAAGATCCCATCACATCAATTCGATGGGAAACTCTAGACCATCCTCCGTACAGCCCTGATCTTGCGCTCAGTGACTACCATCTGCTCCTGCACTTGAAGAAACACCTGGGCGGTCAGCGTCTTGAAGACGATGACGAAGTCAAAATAGTGGTGATGCAGTGGTTAACAAGTCAGGCGGCATACATCTATGAAGACGGTATTCCCAAACTGGTACAACGTTATGACAAGTGCCTCAATATTGACGGAAATGTAGAAAAGTAGATTAAGGTACAGGATTTCATGTAAAAATAAAATTAGTGAGATTTATTAGGACATCTTTTTTTAATTTCAAAACGGTACTTACTTAAAAAACACTACTCGTATTATATATTACCCGTCTCTCCCTATAGTTTACCCCTTTATCTCCCAGGATTTTGAACATCTTCCTCCATTTTACATTGTAGAACGTATTTTCCAGGTCGACATATCAACAGAAACGTCAGAATTCCCTCTCTTGTGCCTTTACCTTTCCCAAAGCCAACGTGATCGTCGTCTAGCGCATCCATTGTTTTCTTTTCCATTAATCTGTATACTATTCCCGTCAGCAACTTGGATGCATGAGCTGTTAAGCTGATTAGGAGATAATACTCGCACTTGTCAGCTTCTCCGTATTCGGAATAGTGTGGATGATACTTTTCCGAAAGTCAGACGGTGTGTCGTCAGGTTTATACATTCTTTGCTTCAGAAAATCTCAATCTCAATCTGGTTTAGACTGTTGCTGTCAATAATGGCTATGATCCTTCTATAGTAGACAGTATTTTTAGTAGGAAACCCAATAAGGCCTTCTAATAACGAAAATAATGGAAAGAAAAACTTTGTACCATTTCTGGATCAAATTTCTTACAGGATACAGCATCTGCTTCAAAATAAATACAATAGAGCAGCCTTCTCGACTAACATTTTTTTAAAAAAAGTAACATCATACATAACTTGAAACCTACGCTTTCCACTTTGCAGAATTCTCGTGTTTATAAAATTCTTTGCGGCAACTCTCCCGCCTATTACATAGGCCAACCAGGCCGAGCTATTTCGAAAAGATTCAAGTAACACCTTCTAGGCAAAAAAGGCACCAATGTTCGCAATTAAACATTCGCTGACCATTTGTTAATCACAGGACATAATCCTAAGAATGTTAAAGACGTCCAAATCTATCACTCGGAGAAAAATGGCTTTATGCTTAACATCTTAGAAGAGCTAGAGATTTTTGAACACATTGTTCTGAAGGAAGGTCTCATTCTTAACGAACAGTTGCAATTACGCAACAAAAACATTTTTCGAGGTATACAGCCGTAATGAAAAATTGTCTGAATTGGGGCGATACTCTCCTGAATGTAGACCCTTAAACATCGTTTTCCCTTCCATTTTCATGTTTTGAAATGTATTTCATTTGTGAAATAAGACCTTTACGGTATGTTGTAACTTTCATGCACTGCAGTGCCTCATTTCCTCTTGTCTGTAACTAGATCACTTCTTGCTAGATGACGCGAATCTCTTTTCGTGTCCACCTCGTGGCCGCCATAGCCTGTTAGCCATTTAGTTAGCAGCTGTTTGATGCAGTTCTCCGCCTTAAGCGACCTCGCGGCTGCCATTGTATTTCGTTGGAATATTTTATCCAGTTGACAATTTTTTTCTTTTGGTCATCCGTCTTCCTGGTTTGATGCGACCCGCCACGAATTCCTCTCCTCTTCATCTCGGAGTAGGACTTGCAACCTACTTCCTCAACTTTTTGCTGGATGTATTCCATTGTCTGTCTTCCTCTACAGTTTTTGCTCTCTACAGCTCCCTCTAGTACCATGGAAGTCATTCCCTAATCTCTTAACATATGTCCTATCATCCTGTCTCATCTCCCTATCAGTGTTTTCCACATATTCCTTTCCTCTCCGATTCTACGCAGAACCTCCTCATTTCTTACCCTGTCAGTTCGCCTAATTTTCAACATTCGTATGTAGCGCCACATCTCAAATTCTTCTATTCTCTTCGGTTCCGGTTTTCCCACAGTTCATGTCTACTACCATACAATGCTGTACTCCAGACGTACATTCTCAGAAATTTCTTCCTCAAATTAAGGCTGATATTTGATATTAGCAGACGTTTTTGGGCCATGAATGCCATTTTTTCCATTGCTAGTCTGCTTTTGATGCCTTCCTTTCTCAGTCTATCATTGTTTGTTTTACTGATTAGGTAGCAGAATTCCTGAACTTCATCTACTCCGTGATCATCAGAGCTGATAAGTTTCTCGCTGTCCTCATTTCCACCTTTGTCTTCCTTCGAATTACTGTCAATCCATACTGTGTATTCATTAGACCAGGGCTTCCCAACGTGTGGTCCGCGGACCCCTTAGGGGTCCGCTACCTCTTTCTAGGGGGTCCGCGGCCACCCTTCACCAAATCGTGTTAAATAATGAGTAAAATTATTGAATAAAATGTGAAAATCAAATTCATCACTTTTTTTTGTGTGAAAAACATGTGTACATTTGCTTCAGGTCGTATTCCCAAACAGCCTTTGCGGTTCCTAAGTGAGAACGCATACACAGTTTAGTGCCGGAGAACGTGGATTCTCTGATTGTTTCGCAACAATACGGGGGTCGTTTATGCGCCGGCTCACTTCAGTAGATGCGCTGAAACCTTTTACGCATGCGCGGAGCGAGCTTTGTCGACCAATCACAGCGCTCGCTGGCACGTATGTGGCCCCAGGCATCATTAAATGTTAAACTTGCTTTGTCAGTGCACTACCTATTTCATAAGTCGATTTTTGACCTTCAAGTTGTTTTCATTCATCTCTAAACCAAAGACTATTGATACTTCGCGGGAAGGGGGGGGGGGAGGGGGGGGTCATTGGGAACATGGAAGTTGTATTAAGAAGCTTTCAGTTTCCATGGGTTTAGCTCTGAAATTTAAAGTTATTGTGCTCTTCACTGACTAGGGGTCAGCCATGGATTTTCGACTGAAGAAGGGGTCCATCAGCTGAAAAGGTTGGGAATCCCTGCATTAAACTGTTCATTCCGTTCAGCAGATCACGTAATTCATCTACACTGTCACTCAGCATAGCAATGTCATCATATCCTTTCACCTTGAAATTTAATTCCACTCCCGAACCTTTCTTTTATTTCCATCATTGCTTCCTCCATGTACAGATTGAACAGTAGGGGCGAAAGGCTACAAACTTTTCAATACGAGCGCTTTGTTCTTGGTCGTACACTGGTTGTATTCCCTCTTGGCTGTTGCACATATATGACCCGTCTCTCCCTATAGTATATCCCTACTTTTCTCAGAATTTCGAACATCTTGATGCATTTTACGTACATTGTCGAACGCTTTTTCTTGATCAACAAATCCTATGAACTTGTACTGATTTTTCTTCAGTCTTGCTCCCATTATTAAACCCAACATCAGAATTGCCTCTCTCGTGCCTTTAACTTTCCTAAAACCAAACAGATCATCTAGCGCATCCTCAATTTTTTTTTCATTCTTCTGTATATTATTCTTGTAAACAACTTGGATTCATGAGCTGTTAAGCTGAATGCGTGCTAATTCTCGCACTTTTCAGCTCTTGCCGTCTTCGGAATTGTGTGGATGATGCTTTTCCGGAAGTATGTGTGTCTCCAAACTCATATATTATATACACCAAAATGAATAGTCATTTTGTTACCACTTCCCTCAGTGGTTTTAGAAATTTTCTGCCTTATTTGAACATAAGTCCTCCAAAGCTCTTTGAAATTCTGATTCTAATTCTGGATCCCCCATCTCTTCTAAAACTACTCCTGTTTTTTCTTCTATCACATCAGACTGATCTTTCCCCTTACAGAGGCCTTCGTTGTACTCCTTACTCCTATCTGCTCTCTCGTCTGCATTTAAGAGTGGGATTCCAGTTTCATTCTTAATGTTACCGCACTTGATTTTAATTTCACCAAAGACTGTTTTGACTTTTCTGCGTGCTGTGTCAGTCCTTCCGACGATCATTTCCTTTTCGATTTCTTCACATTTTCAATGCAGCCATTTTGTCTCAGCTTCCCTGCACTTCCAATTCATTTCATTTCTTAGTGACTTATATTTCTGTATTCCGGAATTTCAAGAACATTTTTATACTTTCTTCTTTCATCGATCAACTGAAGTACTTCTTCTGTTACCCGTGGTTTCTTCGCAGCTAGCTCCTTTGAACCTATGTTTTTCTTTCCAACTTCTGTGATCGTCGCATATATTTAAAGTAAGGTGTAAACTAGGCCACAGTGGTGGCTAAGCAGTAGTGGCAATAGCGCTACCTTTCATAAACAGCAGTACAGTAGCAACAATATTTATTTTTATAACGTAAACTAGTGAGATGCTGCTACTGTAGGTCTGCACGTAATTGTCAATTATGAAGTTATACAAGACTCAGTAAATGAAGACTGCGGCAGGTAATGTCCGTAATGGGCTTACGAAATGAATAAATTATTATAGAGATAAAATGTAATAATTATGAACACAAAGTGAAATTAAGAATTGTTGAAAGGAAATGTTTAAGTGGTAATATGTGATGCTGAGGCGCTCTTGTGCTCATTTTAGATAAAGATAATAATATACACAAGATAAAGCTTATGGAGCTAAAAAAATAAATCGGGGTGTTCAAAAAGTCTCTCCGCAATGCCGTATGATTGTTAGCCGCACGTGCGTATGATTAGACGAATTGAATTGCATATTTAACCACAGAGGGGACACTTTTAACATTTAATGTGGAACTTTGTAAGTAAAAATGAATATTCAGTAAATTAATAACTGGTGTTTCACTGAGTTTCATTCCGGTATATTCTCTGCGGCATACGGCATGCTCGGCTAACAATCACACGGCACTGCGGAGAGACTTTTTTGACTCCCCGTATAAAGTTGTTAGCACGACTCGGGAAAGAAGCGAAAAGAATGAAAAGGGAAAACTAAAGTAAGCCATCAGCGACATCTATTGGCGTAGCCCTTAAAGTGCTGCATAGGCCAGAAGTCAGCATGGATTCCGCAAACAGAGATCCTGTGAAACACAACCCTCCCTGTCCCTCCATGATTTCCATAGAGCAGTGGGCAACGTTGCTCAGGTCGATGCCGTGTTCCTTGATTTCTGTAATGCATTTCACTCCGTCCCGCACTACCGTTTAGTAAAAATACAGGGTGTTAGAAAAAGGTACGGCCAAACTTTAAGGAAACATTCCTCACACACAAAGAAAGAAAATATGTTATGTGGACATGTGTCCGGAAACGCTTACTTTCCCTGTTAGAGCTCATTTTATTACTTCTCTTCAAATCATATTAATCATGGAATGGAAACACACAGCAACAGAACGTACCAGCGTGACTTCAAACACTTTGTTACAGGAAATGTTCAAAATGTCCTCCCTTAGTGAATATACATTCATCCACCCTCCGTCGCATGGAATCCATGATGCGCTGATGCAGCCCTGGTGAATGGCGTATTGTATCACAGGCGTCCACAATACGAGCACTAAGAGACTCTACATTTGGTACCGGGGTTACGTAGACAAGAGCTTTCAAATGCCCCCATAAATGAAAGTCAAGAGGGTTGAGGTCAGGAGAGAGTGGAGGCCATGGAATTGGTCTGCCTCTCCCAATCCCTCGGTCACCGAATCTGTTGTTGAGAAGCGTACGAACACTTCGAATGAAATGTGCAGGAGCTAGTACTGTAGAGCAATGAGTCGCATGTCAATACAAGCACCCTAGTCAATATTACCTTCCTTCAATTCGGCCAACTGGCGGTGAATCGAGGAAATACAGTACATACTGAGTAAACTAAAATTAGCTCTAACATGGAAATTAAGCGTTTCCGGACACATGTCCACATAACATCTTTATTTGTGTGTGAGGAATGTTTCCTGAAAGTTTGGCCGTACCTTTTTGTAACACCCTGTATACGAGCTTACGGAGTATCGGAGCAGACTTGCGATTGGTTCAAGACTTTCTTGGAGATAGAACTCAACACGTCGCTCTTATCGGAACAAAACCGACACATGTTAACGTAATATCCGGTATTCACAGGGAAGAGTGATAGGCCCACTGATATTTACAATATATATAAATTATTTAGTGGAAAGCATCGGATGCTGTTTAAGGCTATTTGCAGATGATGCAGTTGTCTATACCAAAGTAGCAACGCCAGAAGCTAGGAAGAATTTGTAGAACGACCTGCAGAGAACAGGTGCAGTTGTCCCTATCGTAAATAATTGTAACATATTGCAAATACGCAGGAAAAGAAATTCACTACTATACATCTACACAGCTGGAGACAGCGTCTGCCGTAAAACACCTAGGAGTAACCATCAAGAGCGACCTCAAGTGGAACGGCCATATAAAACAGATAGTGGGAAAAGCAGACACCAGACTTAGATCCATCGGAAGAATCTTAAGGAAATGTAGCTCATCCTCGTAAGATGTGGTTTACAAGGAGCTTGTTCGCCCGATTCTTGAGTATTGTTCATCCATCTGGGATCCATATCAGATAGGGCCAATACAGAAGATCCAACGAAGAGCGGCGCGTTTCATCACGAGATCGTTTAGCTGGCGAGAGAGCGTTACTGGGATGCTAAACAAACTCCACTGGCAGACGTTACAAGAGAGGCGTTGTGCATCACGGAGAGTTACTATTGAGATTTCGGGACAGCACTTTTCAGGAGGAGTCGGACACCATATTAGATCCCCCCGCATACATTCGCGTATTGACCACGAGGAGAAAATTGGAGAAATTAGAGCGAATACAGAGGCTTGGCGATAATCATTCCTCCCTCATACTATTCGCGAGTGGAACAGGGTTGGAGGGATCAGACAGTGGTACCGAAAGTACCCTCCACCACACACCATTAGGTGGCTTGCGGAGTATGATCTGCAGGGTGATTACAATTAAACTTAAACTTTCGAAACGCTGTAAACATTACACCACTGGCCAGAATGACGTCAAATTGCAACGGATTATTATCTAAAAAGGGGGGAAAGGTATGGGAGTAGAAAAAAATAGTGTGTAAATTGATCAATAGATGGCACTGTATGTGTCAGGATATGTAAATGAAAACATCTGTCATGCGCAGGACACATTGAAGTTGATATAAACATGCCGGGTACACGGGTTGTCATCCTTTCACGTCTGCGAAGATCGCCATGACTGTCTCAATGCGGGATCGCGCTCTGCTTGTAAAGCTGCATTACAAGATGATGGCTGTGCACACGTCAGCCGGCCGTTGTGACCGAGCGGTTCTAGGCACTTCAGTCCGGAACCGCGCGCCTACTACGGTCGCAGGTTCGAATCCTGCCTCGGGCAAGGATGTATATGATGTCGTTAGGTTAGTTAGGTTTAAGAAGTTCTAAGTCTAGGGGCTGATGTCCTTGGATGTTAAGTCCCATAGTTCTTAGAGCCATTTGAACCCTCTGCAGAATTTCCAGACACAGAAAGGTTTGAAATAAAAGGCTTTGGTCCAATGACTGCCGTGGGTCTGGAGAAAATGATTCGGAAATTCGAAAAGACGGGTTCCTTCGGTGTGCAACCTAGTAGGGGGGGGGGGGGGACGAATTAATTCGACGTCAATGGAAGCAGAGGAGGAAGCAGGAGGAGACGAGTGGTTGTGTGCAAACGTGTAGTGCCCGAATATTGGACATACCCGTGAGCATGGTCTGTAAAATCCTACGAAACATCCTTCTTTGGCATCCACGTGCACGAGTTGCTTCCTGTTGCCCTGTCAGCAAGAGAGACCTTTGGTTTAGAATTTCTTTCTCGAATGGAAGTGAACAATGATTGGCTGTGGAAGATTTCGTGGACAGACGAAGCCCACTTCCATCGGACAGGATATGTCAATACACAGAATTGTCGAATATGGGCAACTGAAATTCCATACGAAAATCAACATTTTCATCCTGAAAAGGTTACTGTGTGGTGCTGGTTTACGCAATCATTTGTCATAGGGCCATATTTTTTCGAAGAGACAGGAGCTTCCGGTCCTGTTACCTCTACCGTAACTGGTCAGTGTTGTAAGTGTGTTTTGCGCAACCACGTCATTCTAGCTCTCCAATAGCGTGGATGTGTAGATGACATCATTTTTATGCAAGATGGTGCACCTCCGCACATTTCAAATCCAGTCAAGCAGCTGCTGAAGGGATATTTCGGAGATGCTAGAATTATCAGCCGCCTTTTCCCTACAGCCGGGCCGTCCCGATCACCTCATCCTAATCCGTGTGACTCCTGGCTGAGGGCTGTCTGAAAGATGTGTTCAGTGTTCGAATTTCAAACTTAGCTGTATTGAAGGCACGCATTGCACAACACATTCTTAACGTGATCCTGGAAGCACCTCGATCAGTTGTGTAACATGCTGATTCTTCGATTTCAATTTGTTGCAGAAATATTGCATATTGAACATGTTTTGCACCAGTCACACGGAAATTAACAATCCGATTACATTTTTATTTATGCTTTTTGTATGGTTTTTGGCCTGAGGACAAGCAAAAACTGATGTGAGTGATGCTTTTTATGCGGTTTTCGGCCTCAGGACAATTAAAAACAGATTTTTCCCCTCTGATGCGATATGACCTTGCCGTGTGGGACGGGCTTACGTAACTAACAGCATCATACATGTGCACCCGTGAACACTGAGTAGTACAGTTCGTTTATCCTCAAATGTACACCTTAGGCATTGTTGTGTGATTCATTTGTCATTTGTAGTTGACCACTATTGAATTATGATGCGTACAGCGCTATCTATTACCATGTTTTGCAACTATTTATTTTTCTTCTGCCATCCGTCTTTCCCCTTCTCCGATAACATTCCGTTGCAATTTGACGTCATTCTGACGACTGGTGTTATTTCTACAGCGGTTTGAAAGTTCAACTATAATTATAATCACCCTGTAAATGAAGTTGGAGGAACTTAACCACCAGATGGCTTCACGTATCCTGCGGCACACCATTCGAAGAAAATACGTTAAGACATTTTCTTTTCTTACTGAATAATTTTATTTTATTAATGAAAGTATTACATAACTGTGAAGAGAAAATCAAATGCAAGAGAAATACGAACAACGTTGCGAATGACGTTCAAGCTACTAAATTTTTAAATGATTTTAGAAACCCACGGCACACCTCTGTCAGGATGGATAAAATGAGATTAAACCAGCGTAATTTATGTTCATAAAATATATGCAACATACTACACCGTACGAAAAGTATGCTGAAAATATCAGAGTAATTAAGTCACAGGTGGTTCTTGACCATTGTTGATGAAAATTTGTAATTTATTGTTCGTTGGTAAGAGAATCAATTGCGAACGGGTGAACCGATATGGCTAATTTTTTTAAAATGTTCATATCAGTCCGAGTAAGGTCTCTAGGGAAAGAAGAAATTGAAGCCTTTGCACGAAAATCGGAACATTCTAGAAAACCAGATAGTCTGTTTTTCTATGGTGTTTCTTACGACTCGGAACATTCTAGAAAACCGGATAGTCTGTTTTTCTATGATGTTTCTTACGATATTTTATGACACATATTACGATTGGAACGATGAATATTCGTAATTCTTTCTCTTTGGTTTGTTAGTTACAGTCCTGGAAAAGTTTTCAGGAAAAAATTTCGGGATAGTTACCGAAGGTCAGTCGGAAAATTCTGACAAACTACAAAAATAGTAATTTTTGTACGCACTCTAAATCATACCTGACGACAGGTACGACTTATTTTGTTTATTCTCTTTTTGGTTTGTTCATGACACACCTGGTATGGGTATGTATCCACGGCAGCTTCCAATCGCAAAAAAATGAAGAAGTATATGTAAAAATTAAAAAGACGAGAATTTGGAGAACATTTTGTAAAAATGCGTTCCAGCCTTAATTAAAGAAAAAAAGACATTTAATTTTACTTTCGTGTTATTTCGCGATCTGTTCAACAAATGTAGTGGTATTGGTTATGTTCCGTCTCAAATTCCGTGAAATCCATCTAATACATGTGAGAGTATGTGGTCAGAGGAAGTGACATCATTGAAGTTCGTGTGGAAAATTCCTACGCTGAAGTTACTCAGTATCAAATAGGTCGCTGTGTGAGCACTAACGAAGCAATTTGATGATTATTTCTCATTGTCCATTCATGTAAGACATTCCACTGTTGTTCACTTGACTGTACATCTGATGAGTGGTCAAAGAATGCACTTCAATGAGGGGAAAGCATTACAACGAGCTGATCGACCACCATCTGGTTTTTATTTTATTATGTTTTACTTTACTTTTAACGGGTCAGACAGACGGCTTCGTCCGAGCGGTCCTATACCCCGAGATGCTAAAATTCTATAATTAATCCCATTCATCAGAGAAACGACAGCGACGGAAACTAGGAAATCCAGTTTCAGGTTATCCACATGTATTTACTACCAATGTGTCACGTAGCATTACACAGACCATCCGAGACACGACGAGTATTTCTGTTCGCTTTTGTTATTTGTCAACTGTCGTGGCCCGTCATCATTAACATCTATGAACTGTTAATGGTGAATCGCATGGCACACGGAAATAGGAATTTCGAAGTTGTCGATTTCTAGCGAATGACGCTCATTGGGATTATACCCTCGGAGATGCTGTGATTCTGTCAAGTTTTCATCATATGCGAGCATTGTTTTCGATAATTATTTCAACAAACTCTCCATAGAAACCGATTTGTGGGCCACAAAGACGAGAGCTCTCACGATTTTTTCCACAATATGCGTACTAGAACATTAAATTCAGTTATGCGTCTGAGCGAGGAAATTCACAACGAGGCATCGATACTGATTGTGGACTTGCGCATAGTGATATAGAACAATCCATTACCTCAGTTAGGTCTGAGAGCGCCCAATCCTCCGATGCACGACGAATTTAATCAAGAGGGTAAACGAGGAGAGTGATGTGATTGCGATGCTTTACTAGAATAAGTCTGAACGAACGTTCCGTTGTTCAATCGCGAGAATGCATACGACAGTCTCACGAAAGTTGTAAGTGTTCGAATTAGAGGAATTCTTTCCTTTGACGCTCCCTGTGCAACTCGTATTTTTCTTTTGATCGCATTTCATGTTGGCAACGATTCGCTCACAGAATGAAATTGCACTTGCCCTCGGTTCATCAGGAGTTGCAGCTACGTTTTTGCAAGACAGTGAACAGGTCATTCAGCGCTCAACCTACCGCTGAACATGCAGATGAATGAAACTCTGATGCGCTATTTTTAGAAGAAGTTTTTCAGCAGTGTAAACTGGTCGTTTGAGATGCGTATATTGCGGTGTTTCTGTTAGCAGCTGAATTTCAACAAACGTAGCCAGCAATTCAACGCCAGCCGATGAACATACTGCATGTTTGAAGTCAGTCGTTTTCTGAAAACACGTCAGGACATTCAAATTTTGTAAGCATGAACATGTGTGTCGAGTTCCAGAACGACCAATCTCGAGAAGTATTTTCAGAGCGAGCTGCTGGACTTTGGCAATAACAGAATCCTCGTCGATTTTTGCAAAAGACTGAACTCATCGGACAGGTCTTCCGAAACATTACTCGTAATTACATAAATCGCGTTTGGTTCAGCGAACGTGCTAAAGTGACAGCGAAAAATATTGATGTCGACGAACTGAATGTCAAGATTGTAAGTGAAAGTGCCTCGAATTGATCACGCACAAATCGATGGATTCTGTTACTATCCAAGATGATGTCGTTAACTAACCAACAGGCTTCTTAAAACTCGCTGAAATAGCTAAAACTGCCGCCTCACGATCTGCAGTTGAAAGTTGGATCGGTAATCACAACGTTGCGAAATATCAACCAACAACGTCTTTGTGGTGGCATCTGGTTTGCGGCGAAGGAACTGATGAGCAACGTAAACGAAGCAACAATTGCTAAAGAGAAATAAAAAGGAATGATCCAGCCAACATGCCATTCGACTTTTATCGCTTGCAGTGCCTCGTGCGGCTTGCATTCGCAATGACAATAAGCAATCACAAGGGCAGTCACTGACTGTTTGCGACATTAACATTGAAAATCCATGCCACCTGCATGATCAATTGTATGCTGCTTCTTGCCGTGCGAGAAAAAGGTTACTTTTGTCTATTTACGTGCCAGACAGTAAAACAAAATATTTTGTGTATCGCAAAGCATTTTAATGAACGAAATGGTGATATTACAGCAAATCGATCAAAACAAGACATCTCTCTGATTTGATTACCTGAACGTAGACCTTCTAATAGATACCGAAATGTAAATAAAAAACATTGAGTTCGTTGTGATTTCAAATGTAATGGAAGAACAAATAATTTTGTTGGCAAAAGACGAGTCTCAAATCTTGGCACAAAGTCGATCACATTCCAGGCACATCACACTTCTCAAGCACTTCAGCATTGTAATGCGGATAGAATTCATTTCACCTGTAAAATTTCCCATTGGCGTACTTATGAATAGACTCTTGCTCAGATACAACACCCTTGGCTACTATCGTCAATAATACAATGATGATTAAAAATACGAAATATTTCTTATTTTTACTTTGTTGATACATTTCCAATAGCTTTCCATAAATTCACAAGAGGAACGCAAAAAATATCATTGAAATTTGGAGGTAGCTAGTATAGGATAACTTTCGTCGTTGTTTCCTCCGCTTCTTCTTCTTCCGGCAAAATAAACTTGTAAATTTTGAGAGTTTTAGCTTTTAAATTGTTATCTAATTTCGAGTGACTTCATTAAAATACTTACACACTTCGCCAAGACATGCTCTAAAACGTGTCTTCCTAAAACTGAGTCGATCTTTGGTGCTGAAACGAAAATTTTTTTGAATTGAAACCCTTTCCTCTCTTCTATGCAGCTCATGGTATCTTTCTATAGCGAAGTCATCTTGTAACCGCAAAGGAACGTAATTATATTTATATTTACCAAGCATGCAGTGCAATGTGCTGCCAACAGGTGTGACTGTGAGGCTGGGGATACAGAAAGGAAACGCGGAAAATTGTACTCGGATTGAACGTATTTGTCACCGATAAAGTTGGCCATGTTAACATGAACTATAAAAATAAATGGCAAGGCAAATGGGGGGAGTCTAATAAACATCTAAGTTCTTAATATATATGACCAATGGCTGAAAACTCATAAATACTTTGCAAAATTCTATTCGAGCACAACACGAAATGGCATATTGATGTGCATCAGTTGGGTTGCTAAGAGACTTATCGCTCCCCCAAAGCATTCCGATATTAAAAAAAAGTTAGTGAACGGATTTCACCTAACGCTATTAAAAAACTTGTTCCTAGAACTGATTCTTGGACACTGATAATTCAATAATTCTATACTATAAGGGATGACGAAAAAGTTTGTGTTCGAGGGCGTTGCTAATGCGTACATTGAACGTATCGTGACTCCGGAACAGGTATATAAGCACCGACGTGTAGACAGGGGATTAGTGTCGCATTCGTGTCTTTCCGACGTTCGTGCAGTAAATTCGGAAGCGCGACCTATGACAGCTTTATTACCAAATGCGTCACAACAGAACCAGCTTGTTGATATTATTTTCTTGGTTGCTGAAAGGCAGACACCTGCAGACATCCCTCGGTGAATAAAGGCTGTGCATGAGGCAGCATGGCTATCGAAAACCAGCGTTATGTGTGTAACTAGATAGATTGGTGCTTTATGACAACGCGAGTCCCCAAATCGCACAAGTATTAGCGCAAAAGGTAAGCCAACTCGAATGGGAGACAACCGAAAAACCGCCCTAGCTTCCTGAACTCTCCCAATGCGATTATCACGCACTTAGGTGCCTTAAAAGAGACCTTCAATGGTCGGAGATTCCTAACGGACGAGGATGTGCATGAGGCTGTTGAGGGATTCTTCATGCAGCAGCACACTGGTTAAGCTAATAGTAACTTCACCCTTGTGAAATCACCCGTGGTCTAGGGGACACCGGAACGGTAGCTCAGCATGTTTGGTCAGAGGGATATCTGCCTTGTGTAACAAAAAAGAGTGAATGGATCAACGATGAACTTGAAGAAGCGTTATGGGACGTCCGCCCTGGACAAATACAATGACCTATAACGGGCTAAACGGGATTTAAAAAAAAAAGACAGAAGGTGTAGCGTTTTTGATTGGTAATCAAAACGTCTTCGGTCCCGGGTTTGAATACCGCCACTGCTTAAATTTTGATTCATAATCACCATTGGTGACCGAACAATACCGGCATAACGGGTCGCCCTCATTCTGCCAACGATGTTGTCAAGAGGACAGAGGTGCGAACAGAGGTTCAGGACACGCTCTTGTACTACAGGTGGAAAACTGCCCCCAAAAGGCGGAAGAATCGGCAACGATCAAAGGCATGAGGATGCGGAAGGCAGTGGAAACCACTACATTAAAAACACACAGCGTGTTTCCACAGGACATGTGGCCTGTAACTGAAAAATTGTTATGATGATCTCTCCATTGACAAAAGATTTTGCAATAGTCTCTCATTTGGATCTCTGGCAGGGGACTGCCAAGGGGGTGGCGACCATGAGAAAAAGCATGAATAATCAACGAAAGGATAGCTTACTACGAGTAGGAATGTCGGAAGCTTGAATGTGGCAGGGAAACTAGAAAATCTGAAAAGGGAAATGCAATAGATCAATCTAGATATAGTTGGGAGCCACTAAAGTGAAGCGGAAAGAACGAAAGGATTTCGGGTCAGATCAGTATAGAGTAATATCAACAGCAGCAGAAAATAGTATAACGGGAGTAGGATTCGTTATGAACAGAAAGGTAGGGCCGAGAGTGTGTTACTGTGAACAGTTCAAAAATGGTTCAAATGGCTCTGAGCACTATGGGACTTAACTTCTGAGGTAATCAGTCCCCTAGAACTTAGAACTACTAAAACCTAACTAACCTAAGGACATCACACACATCCATGCCCGAGCCAGGATTCGAACCTGCGACAGTAGCGGTCGCGCGGTTCGAGACTAAAGCGCCTAGAACCACTCGGCCACTTCGGCCGGCTGTGAACAGTTCAATGACAGGGTTGTTCTTATCACAACTGACAGAAAACCAACACCGAAAACGATAGTTCAGATACACATTCCAACGTCGTAAGCTGAAGATGAAGAGAGAAGGTATATGAGGATATCGAAAGGAACAGTCATGGGGACTGGAATGCAGTTGTAGGCGAAGGAGTAGAAGAAAAGGTTACAGAAGAATACGGGTTTGGCTCAAGGAATGAGGGAGGAGAAAGGCTAATTGAGTTCTGTAATAGATTTCCGCTAGTAATGGCGAATACTGTCTTCAAGGACCACAAAAGGAGGAGGTATACTTGGAAAAGGGCAGATGGCACAGGAAGGTTTCAGTAAGACTACATCATGGTCTGACAGAGATCCTGAAATCAGAGACTGGCTTGTAAGGGGTACCCAGGAGCAGATATAGACTGATCACAGTATAGTAGCGATGAAGTGTGCACTGAACCTTAAGAGATTAGTCAGGAAGAATCAATACGCAAAGAAGTGGAATACGGAATTACTAAGAAATGACGAGATACGCTTCAAATGCTCTACAGCTACAGAAACTGTTATAAAGATAGCTCAGTAGGCAGTGCAATTAAAGAGGAATGGACATAGCTAAAAAAGGCCACCGCAGAAGTTGTAAAGAAAAACATATGTACAGAGAAAGTAACTGCGAAGAAACCGTGGATAACATATGAAATACTTCAGTTGATCGATGAGAGGAGAAAGTGCAAAAATATTCAGGGAAATTTAGGAATACAGAAATACAAGTCACGCAGGAATGAAATGAATAGGAAGTGCAGGGAAGCTAAGACAAAATGGCTGCATGAAAAGTGTGAAAAAACCGAAAAAGAAATATTTTAAATAGCTTTGGGAGATTTATGATCAAATAAGTAGAAGGGGTTGATAACATTCTATAAGTATTTCTGAAATCATTGTTGGAAGTGGCAACAAAACGACTATAAATGTTGGTGCGCAGAATTTATGAATCTGACGACATATCGTCAGACTTTCCGAAAAATATCATCCACGCTAAACCGAAGACTACAAGAGCTGAAAAGTGCGAGAATTATCGCCCAATCAGCTTAACAGCTCATGCATTACAAGAATAATATAGAGCAGAATGGAGATGAAAATTGAGGATGTGCTAGATGACGATGAGGTTGGCTTCAGAAACGTTAAAGGCAGGAGAAAGGCAATTCTGACGTTGTGGCTGATAATGGAAGCACACTAAAGAAATATCAAGATACGTTCACAAGAGTTTTCTACCTGGAAAAAGCGTTCTACAATGTAAAACGCTGCTAGATATTTGAAATTCTGAGAAAATAGGGGAAGTTGTTGAGAGAGACGGGTAATATACAATATGTACAAGAGCCAAAAGGGAATAATACGAGTGGACGACCAAGCACGAAGTGGTAGAATTAAAAAGGGTGTAAAGCAGCGATGTAGTCTTTCACACTACTGTTCAATCTGTTGGCTACATCAACGAAGCAATGCTGGCCGGCCGCTGTGGACAGAAGTTCTAGGCGCTTCCGTCCGGAACCGCGCTGCTGCTCCGGTCGCAGGTTCGAATCGTGCCTCGGGCGCGGATATGTGTGATGTCCTTAGGTTAGTTAGGCTTAAGTAATTCTAAGTCTAGGGTACTGATGATCTCAGATGTTAATTCCCATAGTGCTTAGAGCCATCTGAACCACTTTTGAAGCAATGATGGAAATAAAATAAAGGTTCAGGAGTGGAATTAAAATTCACGGTGAAAGGATACCAATGATACGATTTGCTGATGAGATCGGTATCCTGAGTGGAAGTGAAGAAGAATTACGTGATCTCCTGAATGGAATGAACAGTCTAATGAGTACAGAGTATGGACTGAGAGTAAATCGAAGAAAGACAAAGGTAATGAGAAGTAGCAGAATTGAGAGCAGCGAGAAACTTAACATCAGGATTGATGGCCACGAAGTAGATGTAGTTAAGGAATTCTGCTACCTTGGCACGAAAATGACCAATAACGGACGGCGTAAGAAGGACTTGAAAAGCAGACTAGGAATGGCAGAAAGGGCATTCCTTGCCAAGAGAAGTACCCCTGAGTCTTTGCCGCATTTCCTGTGACTTTAAAGTGAGAAAAATGTTCGTCCAGCTCGAAGTAGTGGTGTAGTTGTTATGTCATTATTTTTCTCCCACCAAAAACTGTAAAAATCGTTCTCTAGTCGGGAAGCGTTTCGCCTGCACTGTCCCGAGAATTTCGAACTCGATAAGCTACGTCATCATCTCGCGTCTTTATCGCGTCTTTATTCCAACAACCCATGCTCCTTCCGCGTAACAAAATTCAGAAACAGACTCCTGGTCGCCCACTCTATCTGTCTACAAGAACGTAGCAAGAGCTACTCTGATATGAAGAGGTTGCTTAGGCGAAGAATTCGTGGCGGGCCCCATCAAACGAGGTAGAAGACTGATGACCCCCCCCGCAAAAAAAAGTGAATCTTCAACTTGCCGAGTCGGTGGAACGATTGCCTAAATGTTCACGGCAACATTGTTTGATTGGCATACCGATTCTGGACCGTAAGGCCTTCGAAGGGAAGCGTTTTGATCGTCACTTATAATAAACTGCAGCTAAGAGGTTCTTTAACTATGAAATTAAAAATTATGTCTGAGTGAACCTAATTTTAATTACAAAATGTTCAGTATGTATAATAAGGATATTACATAGAGATTAGCTGATCACACGAAAGGGAGCATCTGAATGAAATATGAAAGTAAATTACTGTAAGCACTAAACGAAGCGAAGTTATCTGGCAGGAATTGAAGGGCAGTAGCAATCAGCTTAATTCAGCACAAGAAAGCCGTGGGTGGACAAGAGTGAATGTGCGATGCGATCGTATTAGGAAAGGAAGTGTATCTAACCCTGCAGGTATGGCTTTACGCCTGGTGATGGAAGAGCCTACATGAAATTACTGAAATATACTGGGGAAACCCTAACTTCATCCAGGCCTAACTAGCCAACGCCACCAGGTAGTCTCATCATGACTGTTGACGAGTGGACTGGAAAAGTGGCAGATGGCAGCCACTGGAAAGCATCTCCCTATTCATGTTGCGTCACAAGCAAGAGAAGGGCAACTATCACATTTGTCTCTCTGTCTGGAAGCGTCACTGTCAAGTTTCCAACGCGAAATCAACATGTGCTCTCCAAAATGAAAAAGGAACGAACCCCTGAGTCTTTGCCGCTTTTCCTGTGACTTTAAAGTGAGAAAAATGTTCGTCCAGCTCGAAGTAGTGGTGTAGTTGTTATGTCATTATTTTTCTCCCACCAAAAACTGTAAAAATCGTTGTCTAGTCGGGAAACGTTTCGCCTGCACTGTCCCGAGAATTTCGAACTCGATAAGCTACATCATCTCGCGTGTTTATTCCAACAACCCATGCTCCTTCCGCGTAACAAAATTCAGAAACAGACTCCTGGTCGCTCACTCTATCTACGAGAACGCCAAACACGTTCCTTTCTTGGCCTGTGAGTGGAGAAGATCTGTCATCCCACTGCGTCCTGGCTTGTGCCGCGAGACGCTTTCAGAATGTTTAGCTGCTTTCGAGAGCGGCTGGCAGATAGCAATCTGTTCAAATTATTCCCCTTTAAAACTCCCTTCTCAGAGCAGGGTGCACTGCCCTTTGGAGAAAGTGCTTTGATGGAATGACCTACATCTACATCTAGATAGATACTCCGCAAGCCACTGTGCGGAGCGTGGCGGAGGGTACCGAATACTATTATTTGTCATTTCCCTCCTGTTCCACTCGCAAAAAGAGCGAAAGAAAAACTACTATCTGTATGCCTCAATATTAGCTCTAATTTCACGTATCTTATCTTCGTGGTCCTTACGCGCAATCAATGTCCGTGGAAGTAGCATCGTTCAGCAACCAGCTTCAAATGTCTGTTCTCTAAATTGTCTCAATAGTGTTTCTCCGCCTTCTATCCAGGGATTCCAATGTGAGCTCCCGAAACATCTCCGTAACAGTTACGTGTTGTTCGAACCTACCGGTAAGAAATTTAGCAGCCCGTCTCTTTATACCCATGAAGTAATGAGCGCTCTCGACAAGGGGTCTCAGATCGATTCCATATTCCTTGATTTCCAGTAGGCTTTTGATACCGTTCAATGGTTCAAATGGCTCTGAGCACTATGGGACTCAACATCTTAGGTCATAAGTCCCCTAGAACTTAGAACTACTTAAACCTAACTAAGGACATCACACACATCCATGCCCGAGGCAGGATTCGAACCTGCGACCGTAGCAGTCCCGCGGTTCCGGACTGCAGCGCCAGAACCGCTAGACCACCGCGGCCGGCTTTGATACCGTTCCTCACTAGCATGTGGAGTGTCGTCTCAGTCGTGTGACTGGATTCGTGATTTCCTCTCAGAGAGGTCACAGTTCGTAGTGCTAGACGGTAAATCATCGAGTAGAACAGAAGTGATACCTGGCGTTCCGCAAGGTAGTGTCATAGGCCCCCTGCTGTTCGTGATTTACATAAATGATCTAGGTGATAATCTTAGCTTGTTTGCAGATGACGCTGTAATTTACCGTCTAGTAAAATCACCAGACGTTCAATTTCAATTACAAAATGATCTAGAGAGAATTTCTGTATGGTGCGAAAAGTGGCAATTGGCACTAAACAAAGGTCATCCAAATGGGTACTATAACAAATCCGATAAATTTTGGGTATACAACAAATCGCACAAATCTAAGGGCTGTCAATTTGACTAAATACCTAGGTATCACAATTACGAGCATATTAAATTGGAAATATCACATAGATAATTTTGTGGGGAAGGCGAAACAAAGACTGCGCTTTGTTGGCAGAACACTTAGAAGATGCGACAAACACACTAAAGAGACAGCCTACATTACACTTGTCTGTCCTCTGCTGGAATACTGCTGCGCAGTGTGGAATCCTTACCAGGCAGAATTGACGGAGGACATCGAAAAAGTGCAAAGAAGGGCAGCTCGTTTCATGTTATCGCGTAACAGGGGTGAGAGTGTCACTGATATGATACGCGAGTTGGTGTAGCAGTCACTGAAACAAAGGCGGTTTTCCTTGAAGCGAGATCTATTTACGAAATTTCAACCACCAACGTCCTCTTACGAATGCGAAAATATTTTGTTGACACCCACCTACGTAGGAAGAAATGATCATCGTAATCAAATAAGAGAAATCAGAGCTCGAACGGAAAGATGTAGGTGTTGCTTTTTCCCATGCGCCATTCTAGAGTGGAATGGTAGAGAAGTAGTATGAAAATGGTTCGATTAACCCTCTGCCAGGCACTTAAGTGTGAATTGCAGAGTAACCATGTAGATGTAGATGAATTTCTTCGGCGTCTTCCTTCAATCCGACCTGGTACGCATCCCAAACACTCGAGCAGTGCTCACGAATAGGCTGCTCCAGCGTCCTATATGCGGTCATTTTACAGGTGAACCACTCTTCTTTTAACTCTCCCAACTAACCGAAGTCGACCGTTCGGGTTCCCTACTACAGTTCTCACATGCTCGTGCCATCTCAAATCGCTTTGCAACCTTATCCCGGATATTTAAACGATTTGTCTCTGTCAATCAGGACACTAGTAATACCGTATGCGTTTATTACTGGTTTGATCTTCCTAATCATCCGCATTAACTAACACTTTTCCTGCTGTAAGACATTCATTTATTTGCGAGTCACCATATTTAGCTTTCTCCTTTATTCCGGACTCTATTCTGTTTTCTGACTCTATTCTGTTTTCTAAATCACTAAAAAGTTCGATACTGGCGCGAGATCGATTCCCACTCAAAACAATAGAACCGACAACATTCCGGCTGTGTTCAGCTAGATCAACCAGTCCTCGAACTGTCTGGCTCATTCTTCACAAGTCGCCCACCCATCCATGTTCCTTTTTGATCCATCATTCTTCTGATGGTTTAATGCGACCCACAAAGAATTCCTCTCCTGTGCCAGTCTCTCCGTTACAGAGTAACACTGGCAACCTACGTCCTCAATTATTTACAGGATGTATTCCGATCTCCGTCATTCTCTAAAGTTTTTATCCTCTACAGCTCGCTGTAGTACCGTGGAATTTATTTGCTGATATCTTAAGAGAAGACCTGTCTTACTGTCCCTTCTTCTTTTAGGTGTTTTCCATATATTTCTTTTCTTGTCGATTCTGCAGGGATCCTCATCATACTTTACCTTATCAGTCCACCTAATTTTCAACGTTCTTGTGTAAAACATTCCATATGCTTCGATTCCCCTCTTTTCCGGTTTTCGCACTGCCCATGTCTCACTAAGATACAATAACGTGTTTCAAATCTACATTCTCAGAAATTTCTTTCTCAAATTAAGGCCTATGTTTGATATTACCAGACTTATCTTGGGCAGGAATGCCATTTTCGCTAGTGCTAGTGTATTTTTAATGTCCTCCTTGCTCCGTCCCTCCTGGGTTATTTTGCTGCCTAGGTATCAGATTCCCTTAGTCTCATCTACTTCGTGACCACCATTTTTGATGTTAAGTTTCTCGCTGTTCTTACTTTTACTGCGTCTCGTTATTTTTATGTTTCTTCGATATATTCTCATTAAACAGGCATTCCATTCCATTCAACTCGTCCTATAATTTTTCTTCACTTTCACTGAGCATAGTAAAGCCATCAGCAAATCTTATCTTTGATGACTTTTCACGTTTGGTCTCATTCTTGAAATTCCATCATTGCTTCTTACACCCTTTTTCATCCGACAACTTCGTTCTTGGTCTTTCACTCATACTGTTTCCTCTTGGTTCTAGTGCACATTGTACCTAACTCGTTCTTTTCTGTAGTTAACACCTATTTTTCTCAGAATTTAGTTTACCCCTTTTTTTCTAAGAATTTTGAACATCTTGCAACATTTTACCTTGAACGCTTTTTCCGGGTCCCAATCCCATGAACGTTTTTCATTTTTCTTCAGCTTGCTTCCATTATCAACTGCACAGTCAAAATTGCCTTGCTGGTGCCCTTACCTTTTCTAAGGCAAAACTGATCGTCATCTAAAACATCCTCAATTTTCTTTTCCGTTCTTCTGGCAATTACTTTTCTCAGAAACTTGGAGGCATGAGCTGTTAACAAGACTGTGCGATAATTCCGTAGTAGTCGGCGCTTGCAGTCTTTGGAACTGTGCGGATGATAGTCTCCCTCCTGCCTACAGAAAAACACAGCAGCGCGTGTTGGGTTATGTCTCTGCCCTGTCTAACTGCAGGCTCTCCAAGACCTCCGTCCACACAGATGAAAACTCTACCATTACGTAGACAGACACCAAATTAGAGAATAGAGAAGATGGTTAAAATACGGTCTGACCCTTACAATCGGTGTTATTCAGAACTTAAGTCGAATAAAAAAATACGCTCGTTGGTCTAGAAATTAATTGGGCTTGCGTAGTGAAAATGAGAAGTGTCAGACTGGACATTTCTCAGCAGTTTTACTTAATCACAGCCTAAAATTGATAGTTATAGTTACTGCATGAGAGGGCAAACATTCAGATGTGGCAAACATCTGACCACCATGGAAAAGAAGACAAACAGGAGGAGTGTCCGCATTGGCATTTCATGAACTGTGTCATCGATCAACCATTACGTAATTTTTTTTTGTCAGTGCATAGTACACGATCGTCAACTAACTAAAATACTCACATTAGTAATTAGGTCACACATCAACTTTCCATGATTACCGAATGGAATCAGGATATAGACACTACGTATTGACGCCACCAAAATCATGGTAACACTCCAAATGCTCGGCAATGTGGCTGGGATAAGGATTCATAGTTTGCTAGGCAGCATTGAGAGTAACCACGGCCTGATTCCCGTCCAATCATACGAGCAATAGACTGAAAGGTGTTTCTCAATGCGTTTAATACTATTGAGATTGTTGTCAGCCCCAGGACTTGCGGCCCAGCAGGCAGCACTGGCGTTCTGGCGATATTAACGTATCTTTCTTCTCTAGACGCATCGTCAAGAGAGTCCAGTTCATAGAGCATCTATCTGAGAAGCTGTTAGTGGAATGCTGACGTCTCATCTGAGGGAAAACTTAAAGCGCAAAACGAGGTCGAACACACATGTTAGCGAGACTAAATTAGTAAGGGCACGGTTATATTTCATTGTCCGATTATCCGGTAAATGGTAAATGCTCTACACGCCCCACGGTTTCTCCAGCTAAGCATCACCAGCCTCTTTGGTGGACTGTTCTAGAGACACACACACACACACACACACAGAGAGAGAGAGAGAGAGAGAGAGAGAGAGAGAGCTCGTCAGGCACATCTTAGAGGCCGCCAGTGGACTCCCTTAAAACAAAGATAAGCGCCCACAAAAACGCAAAGCGGTAGATCGAATCGTCATAGGGCTTGTGATTGGTGATATATAATCAGCGCTTCCTTATGATTCTGTTAAATCTTTTCGCAAATAATGGATGAGAATAGCAAAGTGTTGCAGTAACATGGTTAATTTCTTATTGAAAACAATACCTCCGAAACTCATTACAAGTAAATTCTGCAGCGTTAGCGCTCACCAGTACCTAGGGAGGACTAGTGAAAATATGTTACCCTGACGCTTAATACTGGCGCCCACCATCACCCTTCTCCCCAGCAGTAACTACACATACTGGGAAAAGGCATCTACCGCCACGAAGATGTATATGTGACATGTTTGAGTGCGAGGCAGTGGTCCTACATAATCAATAAATAGACACTCCTGTAGGCTGGACCAACTCCCTTTGTCAGTCAGAATTAGATTTATCAGTCTTACAATGCAGCCACTGACCCCCCCCCCCCCCCATTTTCCCTACGTCTTTATGGGAGACGTCCACGTTAATGATTCGTTAATATTACGTATTGTTTTATAAATACCTAAGTGCCCCTTGAAACCGACTTACGATAGAACCGGAACACTGCTGGGACCAGTGCCCTTGGCAGGCAATTTTTAAATCCCCGACTTTGTAGTAAGCGAACAAAGGATGCCATTCCTCATACACTGTAAATATTCACCACATTTTTAGGTGACCTTTAAGCCCGATCTCGGGATCCTGCTCCTGCTGTTCTCTTAAATCAGTGGGCAGGCTCGGCACCTCGGCAAGCGCTGCACAAACAATCTCTACCCCGCCTGGATCCTCAGCGGAAGGGGTTTCTTCCTTCTCGATAATCAGACTAAGGATGTCCACCACCACAATCTCCCGTTCTCTGATATGCTTGGAGAACCTGCACGTCGAGATTCGGACTGTGAAACGTACCATACGTCGCGTTTTCCGAGGAGACACCAGCATCCACGTGAATGCTTAGTTGTCTGTTTTGAGGGTAAATTCACGATGGTCGAGGTACAGTTTAACTTTTCCTGTGGCGAACAACACGGCAAGGGCCACCACATAAAAGGTGGAATAACTACTCTCACTAGGAGTTAACGATCGTGAGGCATATGCCACTGGTCGACTCTACCTGTTTCTTTCTTGTAACATTGCTGCTGCAACCCCAGAATTTCACGCATCCGTATTAACAATAAAAGGGTGGTCAAAAACTGGGATTGCCAACATGGGAGCGTTACTTAATGCGGTCTTCAGAACATCGTAGGGATCTCGTGGTAATTCCGATTCAGGTCCAGCAGGGTAAAATACCGAGCTCCAGAGAAGCAAGTAAAACAATGGTGCTAGTCAGGCAAGAGTACGGACTATAAAACTACTTTACGATTCAAAATCCTATAATTAACTAGTAGCCTGAACCCAATTACATTACTTTTTCTGACAAAACATGTAAGAGAGGCATAAGGGGAAGCAGAAGGGCGGATGATATCCTCACTCAAAATGTTCCACATTACCTCCTCCAACACTTTTCTTTTCGGGGCTGGCGGACTGTAAAGTAAACCTGGCACTTCATCTAACAAGCGGATACGATGTTTTATTGGTGACACCTAATTTATCTGTTAAAATTACTGGAAACTCTTGCCACACCTCTTGCGTAACTTTTAAGCTTATTCCCTAGAGAGTTGATTCACACCGAAGCCACCATTATCAACTAAATCAGCATAAACACCCGAAAAACTGTCATGCAGACATAAATGGAATTTTATCGGGGGCCAAAACTCGAAACAGTAAACCCAACTCGAATTAATCCACTCTTTTTCATAAAATCGCAGCCCTAACAAAATACCAGTACAAACCTTTCACTACTAACACCTCCAAGGGCCAGGAAAACTCTCCAAACCTGCCAGTGGATCGCAGTGCCCCTGCCGAAACTAACTGCTGACCCTCAGCAGCCATTTAAGTCCGCATGACGAGCTGAAATTTATGTATGATTCAATTATGGAATACTATTGCCTGAGTCCAGAAATGCACACTCTGGTTCATGACAGATCAACACACACAAAGGGTAAAGAATTGCTAGTAATTCCCGTGAACTTATTACAGAGCCTCGGCAATTATCGAGAGAGAATCAGCTGTCCGATTGTGTCTTCCACCGCACTTGACAATCGCGAGCATCATGGCCTGGCTGCACAGCGGTAACAACATCCCTTAATGTGGCTGACACTGCAAAAGGGAAATTGTTGGGAGCAGAAGCATCACTCAGCATAACACCGTTCTCTTTCCATCCTCGCCTCTCTCTCTCTCACTCTCTCTCTCTTCTAAGCGATCACAGGCGCTGTAGATCACAACGATCTGCTTCCACCGCCTTCTATCTCTCGCAGCCCCTCTCTGCCCTACGGAAATTCCTAATGCTGCAATGTCCTTCTCTACGTCATCTTTCCACCTTGTACGAGGTCGGCCCAATGGTCTTGTTGCCTGGAGATTTCCTTCAAATGCTTTCTTGGTGATTCTGTTGTTTTCAATTCTGGCCACATGTCCAGTCCATTGGAGTCTCCTACTTTTTAATTTCTGAATGAGAGTGCGTTGCTTCATTAACTGATAAATTTCATTGTTCTTTCGAATTCTCCATACGCCATTCTCCAGCACAGGTCCCCAGAATTTTATCATTACCTTTCTTTCGAAAACATTCAGTTTTTCTCTTTCATTCTTTGTAAGCGTCCAGCCGGCCGCGGTGGCCGAGCGGTTCTAGGCGCTTCAGTCCGGAACCGCGACACTGCTACGGTCGCAGGTTCGAATCCTGCCTTGGGCATGGATGTGTGTGATGTCCTTAGATTAGTTAGGTTTAAGTAGCTCTAAGTTCTAGGGGACTGATGACTTCAGATGTTAAGTCCCATAGTGCTCAGAGCCATTTGAACCATTTTGTAAGCGTCCACGTTTCTGAACCGTACAGTACTATGGGGCAGATAATAGTGTTGTATATCTTCATCTTTGTGGTAATTGACAAAGCTTTATTTTTGAGTGGTTGCTTAGTGAGGACAGACATCTTGACCCTGAGGCTATTCTTTCATTTATATCCATTGTTATGATATTTTTACTGTTGAAACGTGATCCAAGGCATTTAAACTGGAGAACTTTTCTGAATTGAGATTGTTCGTTAATTTCAAAGTAAGGATTTGGGTTTATTATTCGACCTATTTCCATTTATTCGGTTTTCTGTTGGTTAATCAAAAGCCCGATTTTGCTGGCACTGTGACTGAGAGATCTGTACATGTCATTCAGTTCTTCTTCAGTTTCACTCAGCAACACTATATCATCTGCATAAGCCACGAGTTTTACTTCACTGTGCTCGAATCGGAGACCATTGTATAGATGTAAATTATTCGCCGGAACCACTTTCTCTAATGATAGGTTGAAGAGGACACATGAAAGAGCGTCTCCCTGTCGTAAGCCTGTTTTAATTGGAAAGGTGGAGGATATGGATGCTCTGAACTTCACTGCTGCCTGGAAGCCATCCATGCACAATTGTATCGTCCTAATGATTTTACTGGGTATACTAAATTCTCGCAATGTGTTGTAGAGGCTACTACTGTGGATGCTGTCGTAGGCTCGCTGGAAGTCAATGAAGAGACAGTGGATGTTTTTGTTAAATTCCCAGTATTTCTCAAAGATCTATCGTGTAGTAAACAAATTATCAGTTGTAGAACGGTTTGTTCGAAATCTAGCCTGGTAATCGTGAATAATGTTTTCTGCGTAAGGTTTAAGTTTTCCAGAATGGTCATTGACAGGATTTTGTATGTTATGTTCAGCAAACTGATTCCTCTGTAATTTCCTCATTCCATTCTGTTTCCTGTTTCCTTTCTTGTGCATGGGACAAATTATTGGAGTTTTCCAATCTTCAGGCAGTGTTTCAGTTTTGCAGATCATTGTGATAAGGTTACAAATTTCCGTGTTTAGTTTGCCCCACCCTCTTTTAACATCTCTGCTGATATCTGGTCCTCGCCTGCTGGCTTGTTGTTTTTGAACTTTTGAATGGAGTGGATCACTTCCTTCTCCGTGATTCTACATTCGTCATTATTAATGCGGTCACTCTCAGACATTGCGTAATAAAGGCTATGTACGGATTAGTGCAACTTAACATTTCTGAGGAATACTATTTCCATCTTTCTAGGGTACCTTCCAGCTGCGTTAACATATTTTGATTTTTATCTTTTATGAATAGGTTTTCACTTTGATAATCTCTCTTACTTTTCTTTGTATACCGAAACAACTTCTCTGAGTTTCCATTCCTGCTTTCCACTTCTATAGATTCTAGAACCCCAGTTAAATATTTCCTTTTCTCTGTTCGTAGAACTCTAGCTGTTTCTCTTCTAACCGCATTGAACGTCTCCCTCCTGTCCTCATTCTCCTTATTATGCAGCCACATCATCCTGGCGTCTTTCCTATTTTCTACTGCTCTCTGACACTTTTCGTCGAACTATTTCTGTTTGTTAGTTTCCTTTTTCTTAACTAGTGTTTTTTCTGCTGCATCCTCGCCTCACGTCAGCTTTAATAATTTCTTCTGTACTGCTGACCAAACGGTGTCAATCGTTACAGTTGCATGGTTTCTCCGCGAATAAAACACGAGAGCGGTCCTTCGGCTTCATGCCCTGCACGATAGTGGTCGCTACTTGCGACTCTGACAAACGAGCGTCAAGTACGAGAACAGCCATCCGAAACCCTTTTATGTATTTAATCGCTCAGCCCGACGTTTAACACGGAATAAATACCGATTGACGAAGTCATTTTTGCTCCTAGCTGGCAAATTTTCCCTCAAGACCCTGCTCTGACAGCGGAACACTAACCTTATTAACCAATGACCCGCTACACAGCGGGTATAACGTTTTAATACTACCTCCCACGGAACTCTAAACACATTGACCTCTCTAAATTTACCTTTACTTTACTTTACACGTGGCTAAGGCCTTATCGACCATACACCTGCTCTACGAGCCTCTTCCAATTATTTCTTTCCAGGGAAATTGTTGTCCAATCAGAGTTGATGCCCATCCTAGCTGCATCTTCCCGGATATTCTCCATCCACCTAATTCGAGGTCTTCCTCTTCTTCTCTTTCCTTCTAATTTCTTAGTGGATGCTATTTTGGGTAGTCTGTTCTCCGGCATCCTTGCTACATGACCAGCCCAGTTCAGTCTTCTCTTCTTTAACATTTCCACAATGGTACTATGTTTGTACAGCTCCCGTAGTTCTTCATTTTTCATTACCTTAAACCACAAAAATTCCACACATTTCAATATACTGAGAAGGAGATGAAGTAATCTCTCAAGGTGACATATCGCACCATTTGCACTTGATCTCCTTGACTAGAGAGAACTCGTAAATTTACTGATAACGGTGTAGTATCCTAGTTCTGCTGTCTGGCTCCCCTCCCCATTCTAAGGAAATTTTATCTACAACAGCATGATTTTAATTTATAATTCATTAACATAAGTCGCTGCTGGCGGATCTGTGGCTATCCATCCTAGATTTCCAACGCGGTTGAGAAGGTGGATCATTTGATTTGATACTGCAATCAATATATTTAGGATCGGGAGGGGCAACTACCTTCTAAGAAGGCGATATTTTTCTCCATATGAGATAAAGAAGCATGGCATCACCCGAGGGCACTACTCGCCGAACGGATACGTTCTCGAGTCACCGGAACCGAAGTGTGACTGCACCGTAGTGGAGTGGTGCGCCAAGTTTCATGGTGTTAGCAATTCTACAACTGGAGCATCGCGCTGCGGTCCTGATCTGTCTCTTGCTATTCCCAATATACATAAATGACCTTGTGGATGACATCGGAAGTTCACTCAGGCTTTTTGCGGATGATGCTGCGGTATATCGAGAGGTTTTAACAATGGAAAATTGTACTGAAATGCAGGAGGATCTGCAGCGAATTGACGCATGGTGCAGAGAATGGCAATTGAATCTCAATGTAGACGCTGCGGTATATCGAGAGGTTTTAACAATGGAAAATTGTACTGAAATGCAGGAGGATCTGCAGCGAATTGACGCATGGTGCAGAGAATGGCAATTGAATCTCAATGTAGACAAGTGTAATGTGCTGCGAATACATAGAAAGAAAGATCCCTTATCATTTAGCTACAATATAGCAGGTCAGCAACTGGAAGCAGTTAATTCCATAAATTATCTGGGAGTACGCATTAAGAGTGATTTAAAATGGAATGATCATATAAAGTTGATCGTCGGTAAAGCAGATTCCAGACTGAGATTCATTGGAAGAATCCTAAGGAAATGCAATCCGAAAACAAAGCAAGAAGGTTACAGTACGCTTGTTCGCCCTCTGCTTGAATACTGCTCAGCAGTGTGGGATCCGTACCAGATAGGGTTGATAGAAGAGATAGAGAAGATCCAACGGAGAGCAGCGCGCTTCGTTACAGGATCATTTAGTAATCGCGAAAGCGTTACGGAGATGACAGATAAACTCCAGTGGAAGACTCTGCAGGAGAGACGCTCAGTAACTCGGTACGGGCTTTTGTTGAAGTTTCGAGAACATATCTTCACCGAGGAGCCTAGCAGTATATTGCTCCCCCATATATATATCTCGCGAAGAGACCATGAGGATAAAATCAGATAGGTTAGAGCCTACCGACAATCCTTCTTTCCACGAACAATACAAGACTGGAATAGATGGGAGAACCGATAGAGGTACTCAAGGTACCCTCCGCCACACACCGTCAGGTGGCTTGCGGAGTATGGATGTAGATGTAGATGCCCCACGGAGACACGCCCCCAGTTCCACTACTTCGTCTTTCTTTACCTAAACCCGAACGCGCAATTCATATTTCAGCTGAGCCTTCTCCAAACAGCTAAGACCCAGCACCGGCCTAGACTATCGCAAGTGCGCCTGAAAAACACAGTTCGAGTGGATTCTGCCAAGTCCACAACATTACTACAATTGCTACTTCACCAAATAGGTAACGAAACATGTTCAATCATAAGCGCTGCGACCATAGGGAATCAGTACGAGACGCCTCAGTAACCCTCTACAAGGGAGGACAAGGAAGATCTGAACAAATGGGGACTGAACAACAATCTTCAATGTACGTTTGAATTAAAATATATTATTACAAAATTCCACATAAATCATCAAACTTTAAAGAATGGGCTCAAAACCAAACGGTATAGTTACCAATTTCTAAAATAAGAGCACTGCAAGGCAACGATTTTGGTATGATGAAAATTACGAAACCTTCTTTAAATCAATGAGCATTTCAGGGTAGAGTTATGTAATCTTAACAGTGTAAGCCTTAAGTAAATTTAAACAGTTCTTCAAAGCTTTTAGTAGTGCGTGAAACAATGTACACAAAGTCGCAGTAACACCCATCTGAACCTGAACTGGGCGCTCCAGTTGCATTTAACACAATTTAAAGGATGTTTTTGTAAAATACGTAAACATCCATCGTAATAAGAAAATTGAAGGTGAAATTTTTACAAAATATGAAGAGCAATTTGTTGGTATTGCAACCGGTTCGCACCAAGCGGTAGAACCCGTGACACTCCAAAAGAACGCCTAAATTAACATGTTCTGAACCATTCGTAAGACTTATTGCAAACACAATAAAATTAATACGCGCAATGTAGCGAGGCAACAAACAGCTGAACTCCACACTCTGGGATTAGATTTAAGGATTAGCTGCTCCGATTCTTTCAATTCCACTCATTCTTACAGTACAAGAAATTGCTGTTACCAGGTGGATAGAACAGAGAATTACAGTTCATTAATATAATTTTTCCTCGTTTACAAGAAGTAGATTTTTCCTTTATTGGTTGCAATATCCGTCCTATCGGTCCTAAGTATACAATTATATCAATACTAAGAGACCCAGGCTGGGCCATCTTCGTACAACTATCCGCAAGATGACAGATGGAGCGACAAAAGCCACACTAGACTTTACAGTGTTCAAAAGGTAAAAGTTATTGAGTTAGATCGTATACCCTTAGACTATGTACATGTCCCACGAGGAGGCCAACGGTTTCAACAGCAAGTATGCAATTAGAATGAAGTTTTACCACGGGAGACTGAATCTTGTGTAACAAATTAAATGATTTAAATAGTATGATGAAAAGTAGTGGAAATCGAGTTCTCTCGAAGTTCTGCCCAGTTAACGAACAACTAGCAAGACACTCGGCTGGTATAACATGCCTTAATTGCAATTACAACAGCCCTACGACTGGTGACCTCAGCAGTTTGGTCCCATAGGAATCTACCACCTAACACTGCTACTGTATGGAAATGCCCTTCACAATGATAGGATATCAATCCGACTACAGCCCGTGTTACGTTCCGATAACAAGGAATGAGGGTCTGGGAGGATATTTCTTTTCAAAGCAGACCCCTCTATTGACATCCTCGGCCCACTTACACCACAGCGTCAAATCGGCGATATCCCATGTTCTGTTTTGTTGCCCGTCATGGCAAGTTATCCTGGGCTCACATTTAAGCAAGATAATAACAAGCCGTATACGACTAGATCTTCTACTGTTTCTCTTCATGCCTGCCAAACCCTGCCTTAGAAACCAAGGTCGCCGTATGTCTCCCAATTCGGAATTAGCTCGGGATTTTAATGATCTAAGGCACTAATTGGACACAATTTGGCACGATATACCTCAGGAAGTCATTCAAAGATATCAGTCGATGTCAAACCAAATAACTGCTTGAATAAGGGCCTGTGGTGGACCAACGTGTTATTGACTTGCTCAGTTTGTGGAGGTCTTCCCTTTGAATAAATCATCGAGTTTCTCGGAAACTGTAATCATTTGTTGGTCACATTTATCAATTTCTGTCCCTATCGGATAGTTCTCTATTGCAGCTGTTTTTTTCTGTGTATGTATGTCTGAGAAACTGCAGACACGCTTGTCCAGTAACACGATGCGGAAACGAGTAGGAACCAATGAGATAGTCACGAATAATTCCATCCCACATTTTCAAGCAGAATCTTCGAGTACTTAATAGTTGTTTTCGTAAGCTGAGACGAAATTTTTATAATAATTTAAAATCTCGTCACATGAAAAGCCACTATCATCAGTGAATACGGCACCTGCCAAGAACTGTAAAAACACAGCCAGCGTCCTAACATACGTTGACAGAAAGTTGTTGTCTGGTCGAAAGATCTTTGCAACCGTTGAAGGTGGTTTGCGTATAGAACATTTGCATGCAAAATATTCCAGATGCTCATAAAATTAACGCTTTATCTTATCGCAGTTTACCTTGTACTACATCTACATAATCATCTACTGGATACTCCGCAAATCACATTTAAGTGCCTGGCAGTGGGTTCATCGAACCACCTTCACAATTCTCTGTTATTCCAATCTCGTATAGCGCCCGGAAAGGACGAACACCTATATCTTTCCGTAAGAGCTGTGATTTCCCTCATTTTATCGTGTTGGTCGTTTCTCCCCATGTAGGTCGGTATCAACAAAATACTTTCGCAAGCTGAGGAGAAAGTTCGTGATTCTCTAACAGGAAATCACAAATCCAGTCACATAACTGAGACGACATTCCATAAGCACGCAAATTCACAACAAACCGCTTGTGTGGTACAGTGTCAAAGGCCTTCCGGAAATCCAGAAATACGGAATCGATCTGAAATCCCTTGTAAATAACACTCAACACTTCATGCGAATAAAGAGCTGGTTGTGTCTCTTGTTGATAGAGTATCATCCAAAGTAGGAAGAGCCCGATTTTCAAGCTCAGATATTTGAATGTCGTGAAGTCGCTGTGTCGTTCTTCAGTGGATGCAGCAGCGAGGAACGTATGCTGTTCGTGAACAAAGAATTCGGATAGTAATTTAATCCTCATTTATTATCAAATCGTAAAAATAATAAATAACTTTGTAGCTGTTAATAATAGCTTTGTATGTAGAAATATAGACATACACTCCTGGAAATTGAAATAAGAACACCGTGAATTCATTGTCCCAGGAAGGGGAAACTTTATTGACACATTCCTGGGGTCAGATACATCACATGATCACACTGACAGAACCACAGGCGCATAGACGCAGGCAACAGAGCATGCACAATGTCGGCACTAGTACAGTGTATATCCACCTTTCGCAGCAATGCAGGCTGCTATTCTCCCATGGAGACGATCGTAGAGATGCTGGATGTAGTCCTGTGGAACGGCTTGCCATGCCATTTCCACCTGGCGCCTCAGTTGGACCAGCGTTCGTGCTGGACGTGCAGACCGCGTGAGACGACACTTCATCCAGTCCCAAACATGCTCAATGGGGGACAGATCCGGAGATCTTGCTGGCCAGGGTAGTTGACTTACACCTTCTAGAGCACGTTGGGTGGCACGGGATACATGCGGACGTGCATTGTCCTGTTGGAACAGCAAGTTCCCTGGCCGGTCTAGGAATGGTAGAACGATGGGTTCGATGACGGTTTGGATGTACCGCGCACTATTCAGTGTCCCCTCGACGATCACCAGTGGTGTACGGCCAGTGTAGGAGATCGCTCCCCACACCA
The DNA here is from genome assembly GCF_023898315.1 of Schistocerca nitens. NCBI lineage: Eukaryota > Metazoa > Arthropoda > Insecta > Orthoptera > Acrididae > Schistocerca > Schistocerca nitens. The sequence continues at coordinate 1,031,172,789 of NC_064614.1, forward strand.
TGATGCTGGGTGTTGGCCCTGTGTGCCTCGGTCGTATGCAGTCCTGATTGTGGCGCTCACCTGCACGGCGCCAAACACGCGTACGACCATCATTGGCACCAAGGCAGAAGCGACTCTCATCGCTGAAGACGACACGTCTCCATTCGTCCCTCCATTCACGTCTGTCGCGACACCACTGGAGGCGGGCTGCACGATGTTGGGGCGTGAGCGGAAGACGGCCTAACGGTGTGCGGGACCGTAGCCCAGCTTCATGGAGACGGTTGCGAATGGTCCTCGCCGATACCCCAGGAGCAACAGTGTCCCTAATTTGCTGGGAAGTGGCGGTGCGGTCCCCTACGGCACTGCGTAGGATCCTACGGTCTTGGCGTGCATCCGTGCGTCGCTGCGGTCCGGTCCCAGGTCGACAGGCACGTGCACCTTCCGCCGACCACTGGCGACAACATCAATGTACTGTGGAGACCTCACGCCCCACGTGTTGAGCAATTCGGCGGTACGTCCACCCGGCCTCCCGCATGCCCACTATACGCCCTCGCTCAAAGTCCGTCAACTGCACATACGGTTCACGTCCACGCTGTCGCGGCATGCTACCAGTGTTAAAGACTGCGATGGAGCTCCGTATGCCACGGCAAACTGGCTGACACTGACGGCGGCGGTGCACAAATGCTGCGCAGCTAGAGCCATTCGACGGCCAACACCGCGGTTCCTGGTGTGTCCGCTGTGCCGTGCGTGTGATCATTGCTTGTACAGCCCTCTCGCAGTGTCCGGAGCAAGTATGGTGGGTCTGACACACCGGTGTCAATGTGTTCTTTTTTCCATTTCCAGGAGTGTATAAACGATTTATAAATCTTTCACTCTTCAATAGAGCGTCTATTCAGAGCACCATGAAAAATCTGTGAATGTTATTCAGCTGCCAAATACACACCATGCGGAGCTTGTGGCACAAAATAGGATCAGTGCAGGAGCTCCGGAGAGCGGATGGTTGCACCACACTAGCAGCGGCGTAATCGTTCGCGGCAGTGCAGTGCCCTCGTGGTATGGCGTCGGATTGCGGCCAATACCACCATGTACCCGAACTTCGGCTAAAGGGGTCGGTGACAAGTCAGATAATAAAGAATCAACGGATTGCATATGGACAAGGCGTTGTCTCCTCAGATTGCGTCGAGCACAAGGAGGACAGACGGCAGGACAAGCGACTCCAGACGCCTTTCGTATTTCCTCCGCGGTGTCATGTGTGTAGAACCGGGTCGGCACGAATTCCTCCGTGCCCCAACAATATAGGGCGGTGCAAGGCAGAAGGTCGGCAGTTCGCTCCACCGCAGCTCCGGGCCAATTCACACGCCGGCTATTGGCAGCCCCACAGTCAAAGCCCGGTCGGAAGGCACCGCAGCGGAACCAACGCCCTCCCAGCGATATCCCGCGACGAACTTGTCGGCCAACTACGCCGAACGCTCTCGTTAAGGATTATCAGTCTCACAGTCATCACGTCCCACTACGTTAATTCGCTGTGTGTTCCAGTCGTATGCCTATTACTGTCTGAGGAATTGTGTTATTTTCATAGAGAAGAATTATCCCTTTTTTATTACATCTCTGTACTGCGGCCATAAGAATCCCTTGTTATTGTTTACCTGTGTCTTACGGTTCTGTCAAGCATCTCCCCGTGGAAGAGATAGCACCGCGCTTACCGCGAACACAAATGAACATATTGAAAGTATCTAACCAAAATTGTCTCATTTTATTCTGTGAAAGTATCAGTGATAAGATTGTTCTAAATTAATTATTCAGCAAACCTGCATCTGGTTGAACTTGTTTCTTGCACTCCTCCATTTTGCCAGAAATGCAACATGTATTTGACTCTGCATTCAAGTTTAAGAGAATAATGCCGTTTGTGCAATGGCATTAATTTTTGGCCCTGATGTTTACTTGGTTCTTTCATTGGTAGGTAACTTTAGTTTGCTACTCATTTTCATATTCAATACAAGCAAAGGATGTGGATTATGATTCAGGCTGTTAGATTTAAACACAATGTTGATCTCAATATATATATTGTTAAAATTCTTACACAAAACCTACTATTTCAAACATTTTCGTAGCACGAATCACTCTTACAAAAAAAGTTTACAAAACGCTTACTGCGTAAAACCTTGGACATACAAATCCTAATTCTGATCGTTATCTAACAAAAACCAACTTATATATATATATATATATATATATATATATATATATATATATATATATATATATATATATATATACATTTACGTGCTGAAGTTTGGTCAGGGGCGGTGACCTACCTTAAGGCTGTCTGCACACGTCTGTTTCCTCCGGGCACCTAACTGCGACCCCTCGCTTTTTGACTGTCTTAACCATCAAAGATCCTCCTACTCAAAGAAATTATACTCGTTCCACCTTGCGGTTGGCAACTACCGACTATTTTCTGGAGCTACACTGATCAGACCTTAGCACATACTGTTCAATATTCTTTCACACGTCAGATTTTCCTCATTACGTCAACGACTGTAGTGAGTTTCGTTTCCCCCCTAAGCGCTTTATCTACCCTAGATACTAGTGCTACTACCGGCCGTATGTGAGAGATTACTGGACTTTGACGTCGAACATAGGCGTTAGCCATATTAACGGTTTCTTTCTGCGTAGTGTCTGCCAAGCAAGATCGTAAGAGATGGAAAAGAGCCACCGTGATACGACAACCGAGTTAGAAAACTGCTGTGGAAGCAAAGGGAACTACACAGCAAACATAAACATAGCCTAAGCATTGCAGGCAAACAAAAATTACGCGAAGCGAAATGTAGTGTGAGGAGGGCTATGCAAGAGGCGTTCAATGAATTCGAAAGTTAAGTTCTATGTAATGACTTGGCAGAAAATCCTATCTTATGTCAAAGCGGTAGGTGGATCAAAACAAAATGTCCAGACACTCTGTGACCAAAATGGTACTGAAACAGGGGATGACAGACTGAAGGCCGAAATACTAAATATTTTTTTCCAAAGCTGTTTCACAGAGGAAGACTGCACTGTAGTTCCTTCTCTAGATTGTCGCACAGATGACAAAATGGTAGATATCGAAATACACAACAGAGGGATAGAGAAACAATTAAAATCGCTCAAAAGAGAAAAGGCCGCTGGACCTGATGGGATACCAGTTCGATTTTACACCGAGTACGCGAAGGAAGTTGCACCCCTTCTTGCACCATGGAACCGCAGGTCTCCAGAAGAGCGTAGCGTTCCAAAGAATTGGAAAAGGGCACAGGTCGTCCCCTTTTTCAAGAAGGGACGTCGAACAGATGTGCAGAACTGTAGACCTATATCTCTAACGCGGATAAGTTGTAGAATTTTGGAACACGTATTTTGTTCGAGTATAATGACTTTTCTGAGGACTAGAAATCTACTCTGTAGGAATCAGCATTGGTTCCGAAAAAGACGATCGTGTGAAACCCAGCTTTCACTATTCGTCCATGAGACTCAGAGGGCCATAGAAACTGGTTCCCAGGTAGATGCCGTGTTTCTTGACCCGCAAGGCGCTCGATACAGTTCCCCACAGTCGTTTCATGAACAAAGTAAGAGCATATGGACTATCAGACCAATTGTGTGATTGGATTGAAGAGTTCCTAGAAAACAGAACGCAGCATGTCACTCTCAATGGAGAGAAGTCTTCCCAAGTAAGAGTGATGTCAGGTGTGCCGCAGGGGAATTTCGTAGGACCGTTGCTATTCGCAGTATACATAAATGACCTTGTGGATGACATCGGAAGTTCATTGAGGCTTTTTGCGGTTGATGCTGTGGTATATCGAGAGGTTGTGAAACGTCCCCTTTGAAAAATTATACCTGACTGTGCTTAAACTGATACACAATATTTTTAGCGCAACGCAATCTGACATTCAAAAATCCCTACAAAAGAATGGCCCTGACTAACATTAACATATACCTTTCACAAATCACTTACCTCACCAAAAATCTTCGTTACTCGAACTACTGCAATACAGCGAGCGCCACTACTGCCAGCTAAATAAAAGATTCAAACTACTGAAGGCACTAACTACTGATAGGCATAGTTAGCAAATGAAAGATTTTGATAGAGAACAAACAATGTATTTACCTTAATAGTGTTGAAAAATCATAATATACATAGCAGTTCATGATATCCAGTATTACAAATTTCAAAACTCCGCCATCTCTCTCCCCACATCCACCACTGCTGGCGGCTCACCTCCAACTGCGCAACGCTACGCGCTGTTAACATCCAGCTGCCCAACACTACAATGGCAGACAACAATGCAAACCAGCCACAGACTGCACACAGCACAGCCAGTGATTCTCACACAGAGCGCTACGTAACGTTGCTAATAAGAAAAATAAACAGCCTACTTACATAGCCCCCATGCTCCCCACAAAAAATTTTACAAATTGTTTTGGGCAGTGGCCAATAATGATTTGATAAAATTTTCCATAATTACAATAACAAAGAAATCAAATGCACACACTTATTGATACAATGTTGATCAAAAGCTAAAATTTTCTCACAGTCCATAAAGACAGTCCTGATCGTTCATCACAGTAAAATAGCAGTGTTTTTCTCAAAGTCTGAGCAGTAAAAGAAAATGCACACAGAAATAGTGGATTTCCATGCTGTCTTGAAGAAGTAGTGTTGTCCTTCCAATGGAAAGACAGTGCTGACTCTTGACATGCAGACAGGTAATGGGCCACAACAGAGCAAACCCACAGCAGAGTCAGTCGAAATTTTGAAGAGTATTGATATGTAGGTCATCACAGAGCAGACCCACTGTAGTCCTGGTAGAGATTACGGTATTGGTGGGCCACCAGAGGTGCAGACCCACTGCAGTCCTTGTAGAAATAATGGTACTGGTGAGTCAGCAAAGGTGTAGACCCACTGTAGTCCTTGTAGAAATGGCCAGCAGCCATCTGTTGTGACTGTGCAGGTGCACAATCACCACTGAAGAGTCTTGCGGATAATATAGCAAGTCCATAACCACCACTTGTGCACTCACAAAGTTTTTGGAATTGTCCTTAGAACCAGCAATGCTGTTACCAGTCCCTTGCTGAATTATTAACACACGTGTAAACACTAACAGTCCCTACTTCTCACATAGTGTCCATATACTATGATCAACAGAAACGTGTGCAGAGAAATGTAACTTACAAGTTACTTAATTTGATGAACTGGTGTCAATTACAATTTTATAACATAAGAATACAATTACAAAGATACAAAATACATCATTAAAGAACATAACAATACAGATAACATTTGTAGTAAAACAGGCTTTACAAAAGAATAGAAATAAACATGTACATCAGTGTTACAGGAATTATGACATAAGTAAATATATAAAATAATGAGAATAGTTTTCGAAACATTAATTTCACACTTGAGCATAGAAACAGAACAGAATTAATAATGTCTATTCATCTTTAGAAAGTGAATAACATATTATTCATGCAAATTATATTTGAGGATAACAGTATTCCTCATCATAGTGAATGTACCTTAGTTCTAAAAAAATTCCACAACATAAATCGTATTAGCTAAACACATAAAGACAGGAAGAACACAAATATACCAGAGTACACAAACACATAGCGGAATAACAGAAAGGGAAAGGACAGGGTTTGTTTTACTGCAGTATCTTGCAAGCAAAACTTTCTTTACTTCTTGGAGATCTCCCTTCGTTCTTCATTATTTCAAAAAGTACTATCTATACCTGCTTTCTGTACTTTCTTCGTAAAACTTCTCAATTCATTTCTTCCAATTCATCGCAACTCATTCTCTTATATAGTCTACCCCCTCTTAAACTAACTTAAATCTACTGAGCTCAGATGCTAAACTAAGGGACGAGGCAATGCAGCAGCACAGAACAATTAACACAAACAGCAATGAATAAAAAATTTAAACTGTCAAAGCAAGCAGCAGTAAAATAAATTAGCAGAGCAATTGCAATATTACAACTAATATAAGGCAATGTGCAGCATACAAAAAAATATATCAGTAGTAAAACTGGCTTCACAGAGTAATACAAAGTCAAATTCAGTAACACTATGCCTGGCAAGCAGCAGCGGCAAATGCAAAAACTTATATCTAAACATGACATAGCTCAAGCAGAAAAATTATTACACTAAAAATGGCCATGTCTAATACCTATGTCACATCTTAACACTAGAGTGATGCATCACGAGTACTTACACAAGCAGATAAGTTACCAAATCGTAAAGAAATTATTTATGCAATTCCTGTTAAGGGAAATGTCTATTTATGTGCCCTCGTTTTCTTGGAAGTATATGAAACGTCCCCTTAGAACAATTATACCTGACTGTGCTTAAACTGACACACAATATTTTTAGCGCAACGCAATCTGACATTCAAAAATCCCTACAAATAATGGCCCTGACTAACATTAACCTATGCCTTTCACAAATCACTTACCTCACCAAAAATCTTCGTTACTCGAACTATTGCAATACAGCGAGCGCCACTACTGCCAGCTAAATAAAAGATTCAAACTACTGAAGGCACTAACTACTGATAGGCATAGTTAGCAAATGAAAGATTTTGATAGAGAACAAACAATGTATTTACCTTAATAGTGTTGAAAAATCATAATATACATAGCAGTTCATGATATCCAGTATTACAAATTTCAAAACTCCGCCATCTCTCTCCCCACATCCACCACTGCTGGCGGCTCACCTCCAACTGCGCAACGCTACGCGCTGTTAACATCCAGCTGCCCAACACTACAATGGCAGACAACAATGCAAACCAGCCACAGACTGCACACAGCACAGCCAGTGATTCTCACACAGAGCGCTACGTAACGTTGCCAATAAGAAAACATAAACAGCCTACTTACAGTTGTAACAATGGAAAACTACTGAAATGCAGGAGGATCTGCAGCGAATTGACGCATGGTGCAGGGAATGGCAATTGAATCTCAATGTAGACAAGTGTAATGTGCTGCGAATACATAGAAAGAAAGATCCCTTATCATTTAGCTACAATGTAGCAGGTCAGCAACTGGAAGGAGTTAATTCCATAAATTATCTGGGAGTAAGCATTTGGAGTGATTTAAAATGGAATGATCATATAAAGTTGATCGTCGGTAAAGCAGATTCCAGACTGAGATTCATTGGAAGAATCCTAAGGAAATGCAATCCGAAAACAAAGCAAGTAGGTTACTGTACACTAGCTCGCCCACTGCTTGAAAACTGTTCAGCAGTGTGGGATCCGTACCAGATAGGGTTGATAGAAGAGATAGAGAAGATCCAACGGAGAGCAGCGCGCTTCGTTACAGGGTCATTTAGTAATCGCGAAAGCGTTACGGAGATGATAGATGAACTCCAGTGGAAGACTGCAGGAGAGACGCTCAGTAGCTCGGTACGGGCTTTTGTTGAAGTTTCGAGAACATACATTCATCGAGGAGTCAAGCAGTATATTGCTCCCTCCTACGTATATCTTGCGAAGAGACCATGAGGATAATATCAGAGAGATTAGAGCCCACACAGAGGCATACCGACAATCCTTCTTTCCACGAACAATACGAGACTGGTATAGAAGGGAGAACCGATAGAGGTACTCAAAGTACCCTCTGCCACACACCGTCAGGTGGCTTGCGGAGTATGGATGTAGATGTAACGCCACGATGCCCTTCATGATTTGTTGAAGACTATAGTAACCCGAAAATGCATCATTGGAATAATCTAATTTATATCTGACCTCTTCGTAGGAAATGCACTATGTGGTGCGTTACAGACCATTATACCACAAAGGTCCGCGTTTAACGTGGTCAGTCGGTTGACGAGCGGCGCCCGCGATGGATAAGGCCCGAGGGCGACCTGCGGGGAGCGCCGGCTCTCTGGGGGAGTGGCTGGCGACTGGATGAGCGGACGCCGGCCGGGGCGATCAGTGCGGCTGGCCAGGGGAAGGGCCCGCCTCATTAAAACTGATGCGCCGCTGCCGGTAGCGGCCCCGGGCCTGAATAATTGCTGACGGCCCCTGGTGCGCGCTCCGTGCTCTCGCGACCGACGCTCGCCCGTTGTCGCTCGTTAGGCGGCCAAGGGGCAGGCCGCGCCCGGTGGACTGCAGCTCACACGTGCTGAGCCGGTGCCTCCCTGGTCAGTGCTTGATTTTTTAACAGTGCAGTGGCGCAGTTAAGTCTTGTGGGCGCAAAATTGCTAACTCAAGAGATTGTAGAAAGAATAGGCGAGAGGTGAAGTTTGTCTGAAGAGCTTTTTAGATGAGTCCCAAATGACTCTCATTTACCATCCAGTGGTAGCACTGGATCTCGTCAGAACACCGAAGTTAAGGGATGTAAGGCTTGGCTACCACTCAGACGAATGACCGGGTCTGCTGAAGGTTGCTTGCGAGCTGGGGGTACTCAGCCTTCGTGCGGCCAACTGAGGAAGCTCTTGACTGAGAAGTAGGTACGGCGTCACGAAAGTTGAAAACTGCTGGGAGAGTGGCGTCCTGACCACGTGCCCCTCCTCATTTGCAACTGAGGCCAACTGAGGAAGCACTTGACTGAGAAGTAGGTACGGCGTCATGAAAGTTGACAACTGCTGGGAGAGTGGCGTGCTGACCACGTGCCCCTCCTCATTTGCAACTGAGGCCAACTGAGGAAGCACTTGACTGAGAAGTAGGTACGGCGTCACGAAAGTTGACAACTGCTGGGAGAGTGGCGTGCTGACCACGTGCCCCTTCTCATTTGCAACTGAGGCCAACTGAGGAAGCACTTGAATAAAAATCTCTCGGTGTACATGCCGCGTCAAAACTCCAAGCTTTCGACCACTACCTCCATGGTCGTCGTCAGGGCTAAAACTGACTGTCGTGAACTAGCGAGGTTCCCACTTTTATATGCCAAGGACGGCTTCTGGTTGGCTGGAATACGTCATAGCAACAGCGATATGGCGCGTAGTGATGTGGTGCCCTCTACTTCCATAGATGTAGTTTCTATCCTGCGTTGCTTGCAGCGCCATCCCTTGAATCAGGAGGTAAAGTGCGGGAAGTTTTTCTCTGCGATTTTTCTTTATCCAGTGCACTCTTCCAAGTGTTGCTAAGTGCATAGCCGTTATCTCTGTTAAAGTTATTATCGCTGAGTCTAATTTCGACTGCTTCCCGGATCACAGAGTCCCAGTAATTCGATGCGTGGCCTATTACTCTGGTTTCTTCAAATAAAATCTTATGCTTGTTAAGCAGGCTATGTTCAGCCACCGCTGATTTTTCCAAATACCTGTATTTTAGGTGGCGCTGGTGCTCGATGCAGCGGTCGGCAACGGTTCTTACAGACTGGCCCACGTAATTCTTGCCGCATTCGCAAGGAATAGTATAAATTCCCGGCACTCTTAAGCCGAGACTATCTCGCGGCATGTACACCGAGAGATTTTTATTCAAGAAATACTTCGCGAAAGACTTCGTAGCCATATGACGAAGCACTTGACTGAGAAGTAGGTACGGCGTCACGAAAGTTGACAACTGCTGGGAGAGTGGCGTCCTGACCACGTGCCCCTCCTCATTCGCATCCAGTGACTCCAATAGGCACCACGTTTGTCGCTCAGTACCGCTGGACCTATTACGAGATTGAGTTTTGAAAGTCCTTAGAAGATCAAAAGGGCTAAAGATTTATACAAGATATCTGTTAGAAAGTACAATGAAATCCAGACCACTAGCTGCCTCCAGGCGATGATAAATATCAACGGGGACAGGTGAAAGTTTGTGCCGCGACCGGGACTCGAACCCCGGATTTCCTGCTTATATGACAGACGCTCTATCTGATTGAGCCATTGAAAACACAGAGCACAGTGTGACTGCAGGGACTTGTCTCTGGCACACTCCCCGTGAGACCCACATTTTCAACTTACTCTTCACACACTACATCTGTAGTGCCCCGGTCCACTATACTCATTACTTGCGGCAGTCAATATACCGATCCCCGTAAAAGTTTGAGCAATGTCAGTGCCTCCGCACTGAAGGAGATCATTGGCCGGTAAGCCATATCTATAAGAAGATGGTATCTGTTCTTTCGGAACCATTCGTGATCTTGCAACTCTCGAAGAATGAAATTACAATGAAATCCAGACCATTAGCTGCTGATAGGCGTTGACAAATGTCAGCTGGATTGGTACGTTAAGTGGCCATTGACTCTAAATATGTAAAACTGCAACGTAATCCACATGACAAGACAAAGGAGTGCGTTAAAATCCGGTTGCTCGACAAATAAAACAAATCTAAATACTGCCAAGTCAGCTAAATACTTAGGAATAAGAATTGCAAGCAACGTAAAATGCAATGATCAAGTAGTTGCGGTTGTAGGGTAGGCGAACCAAAAACTGCGTTCTATTGACAGAACACTGACAAGATGCAACAGAGTTACTAAAACGGCAGCCTATAGCACGCCTGTCCTGCCTTGCAAGATAAGATTGACGGACTACATCAAAAGAGTCCAAAAGAGAGCAGCTCATTTTGAATCTTACCGAAATAGGCAAGAAAGTGGGACGGATAAAATAACCGAGTTGCGGTGGTAATCATTAAGACAAAGGTACTCTTCATTGCGGCGAAATAGTCTCAAGAAATTTCAGTTGCCAACATTCATGGCTGAATGCAGTGTTTGAGAGTGGAACGGAAGAGAAATAGGCTCTAGTCTGAAGATGGCTCGATAAACCCTCTGCCAGGCAGTTTAGTGTGAATTGCAGAATATTCATGTTGATGCAGCTGCAGATAGATACAAAGGCGTTAAAGTAAGAAGCGACCAGTAAACTAACGCTGGCTTCTCCTTTATGACGCAGTACGCTACAGAGATTATCTTTATGTCAAATCATTGCAATTTCACAGAACAACGATTAGTATCACATAAGGTGTCTACAGTTCTAATTTTCCAAAGACTTTATAAGAACTGCTAAAAGGAATACTCAGTTACTGTTCATTGAATGTAGTTGAAAAATTCCGCACAAATTGTAACTGGAATAATATTAGCAATTATCACATTGGAGTCAATAGGAATATTAAATTACGAAATTCTTAAATTTCTTGTATGTTTGTGTATCCGCAAGCCAAAGCTCCTTGTTTTAATTACTGTGTAGGGCGTATGCTAGCCCTTTGTACCGCGGCAGTCCTTTATTTTCGTGTGGACAGGCAGTTAGTCATGCATCTCGTCAGCTGGGAGGCAGCTTGTGTCTCCACAGCACTGCACCAGAGTACAGCAGCTAGTTTGTGAGTTGGACAGAGCCTCTAACAAAGAGCGACTTATTTAGATTTAATGTGTGCATTTTAGTTTAATTTCCTAAAGTTCTTCAGAGTAGATCTTAGCCGTTCTTTATTCTTTTCCATTATACCTTGCATATATCGCAAATTCAGTAGAACCACAGTTCGGTAATTTTCTCTTTTGCAGGCGCGTGCTTGTTCTTCCTCTATTAGTCTAGGCTGCTTTGTACTTTTTGAGATCTAATATAGTGTTCTACACATACGATATGCCAATAGTGTTTCTTTTGTGTATACGGCTAGAAGCGGCATTGACCATGCTCAATTTTCTTCTGGCTATTCAAAATTGCGATGCCATCGGTGTACCAGAGACAAAACCTGCGAAATCTTTGGTGCCGTTGGAATCCCCCCTGGTGACACGGTTGTTGCTACGACAAACATGTCTTCACTCGAGAGTGAGTAGCACGTAGGTGAGCTTTGGGGGAAAGCGGAACTTTGAAATGGCTACACGTTTGACTTGCCTTAACAACAGGTACGAGGTGCTTTTTTTTCCTTCCATCGGTCTTCTGACTGATTTGATGCGGCTCGCCATGAATTCGTCTCCTGTGCCAATCTCTTCATCTCAGCGTAGCACCTGCAACCTACGTCCTCAATTATTTGGAGTATGTTGTGATTCTTGAGTTTCTCCCGACGTATTTGATACGAAGAGTTAATTACCTTTCCTTGACGTCTTGGTCAAGAGAAGGGCTGATGGCACCCTAGGTCATGGGGTGTATCGGAAGACAACGCACACTGATCTGTATTTGCACGCAGACAGCTGCCACCACCCTTCACAGAGGAATGGGGTACTTAAAACTCTAGTACATAGGGCGCGCACTATCTCTGACGCAGAGAGTCTACCCCAGGATTTGGAACATCTGAGAACTGTATTTCGAGAAAATGGGTACTCGGAGTGGCAGATTCAACGTGCTCTCCGCCCAACCACTACAGCACAACCTGCGGATATGGATGAAATCACGAGGGAGGAGGTAGACACTGCGTTTATTCCATATACAGGCGCACTCTCGGGGAAATTCGCCCGCATTTTGAAGAAACACCGGGTCGGAACTGTGTTGTCCTCCGAATAAAACTCGTGCACTGGTGGGGAGCGCCAAAGATGAACTCGGTTTGAGGAAGGCCGGCGTGTACCAGATTCCGTGTCAATGTGGCAAGTCGTATATTGGTCAGACGATGCGTACCGTAGTTGTGACGACCACGGCGGACAGAGCCATCACTCCGACGTCATCTCAGACGTTCCACCCCGCGAGCGTGGCGCGGGGCGCGGACAGCGGAGAGAGCACCCCGCGGGCGGAGGGTATTTAAATTGGCCGGTGCCGCGACCGAACCCAGTTCCCCCTGAGCAGCCATAGCGTACGGATCTCCGTACCGGCACGTTCACAGGAGCTCAGTCCGTTAGTTCACCTGATGATGGCGACATGTATGATCGCCGAAATATTGTGCCCGTTGGACACTGTAGACCGGCGGTACACCTGTGGATATTTTGATTATTTGAAGGATGTGTTCCCCTACAGTTTTTGTCTTCTACGGCTCCCTCTAGTACCACGGAAGTCATTCCTTCATGTCTTAAAATATGCCTCTCATACTGGCCATTTTCTTATCAGTGTTTTCCACATATTCTTCTCCTCTCCTATTCTGTACAGAACCTCTTCATTCCGTACCTTATCAGTCCACCTCGTCTTCAACATTCGTGTGTAGCACGACATCTCAACCACTCAGATTCTCTTCTGTTTCGTTTTTCGCACAGTGCAAGTTTCACTACCATACAATGGTGTACTCCAGACCTACGTTCTCAGAAATTTGTTCGTCAAATTAAGACCGATATTTGATATTAGCAGACTTCTTTTGGCCAGGTGGGGAGAGGGGAGGGAACTACATCCCTGACATATACCCTTTTTAATATGGGCAATTAGTTCCTGGTCATCCAGTCTTAAAATTCGCTCTTGGCTCTTGTACAAATAGTATATTTACGTCTATAGTCACAAACTTTTTGTTAACCGATTACCGGTTTCGGTCTTTGATGACCATCATCAGATCTGTTTCATAAAAACTCTCTGTCTGACCATGATGCAATCTAACTGAAATCTACCCTTACCACCCAGCCTTTTCCAGGTATACCTGCTGATCTTGTGATTCTTGAACAGATTATTCGCCATTGCTAGCTGAACCTCGTTACATAACGCAATTAGTCTTTCTCCTCTTTCATTCCTTGTCCCAAACTTATATTCTCTTATAACTTTTTCTTCTGCTCCTTCTCCTACAGCAGCGTTCCAGTCTCCCAGGATTATTAGATTTTCGCCTCCCTTTACGTACTGTATTACCTACCCTCTCAAGATCCTAATATGCTCTCTGTACACCTTCATCTTGCTACGTCGGCAGGTATACCTGAACAATTTCTTCCGGTGTTGGTTTGCCGTCTATGCTGATAAAAACAACCCTATCATGAACTGTTCACATTAACACACATTTCATTTCACTGACTCCTGCTGTATTTAGATTGAGCTTATGCATTTCCCTTTTTAGATTTTCTATGTTTCCTGCCATGTTGAAGTTTCTGAGATTCGGTGCCTCGATTCGTGAAAACGTTCTCCTTTCTTTGATTATTCAATCTTTTTCTCATGGTCACCTCTACCGTCTCCTTTTTTAGTCTGCTTCAAGAGTAAAATGTTTCACATAATGACGAAGCAAATAAAAATCTCGCGTATTCTAAAACAAATGACGGTCTTCTTCACACAATAAAAAAATATTTCTTGAAAACAAAAATATGTATTGTTTCCCAAAATCATTTTTCTTTACAGATCATGTACCATACATTTTTTTTTGTTATTTGCTTAGGTCACATTGGACGCCCTCCAGGCGAAAAAAATGATTTGTAATTAGCAACAATAACAAACCAAGGGAATTAAAGAAAACGCCCTGCCGGCGCAACAGACAAAATGGTACCCTCGTCCCGCCAGTTGTGGGTAGACTCACTCTGAATCCCAAAGCAGTCACACATGTTCCAGGCACGTCTTCGCGAAGAATATTCAATTTTGCCGGTACATTGCACTGAGTTCTGGTATTACACAATCACACTGAAATCATCTTCTCATACCTGGGACGCCGGGGGGGATCGAAGAAAGTACTATCCAAAAAATTGGCATAATATTGACGGTGGATATTGCACGAGAAAAGTTAAGCGACCGTGCAGTAACGTCCAAAAATCCAGAATACTTTTACCGCCATCATGGAACAAATAAGACATAGAGAAACTTCTTATAAAGATCACAGCGTTGGTCCTCGCACGTGAGAAATAAATCTTATCTGGGAAAAAAAGTGATTTCGGTGTAATGGCATGAGGAGCCGTACGTAGAAGAAAGACAAGCATCTCTGAATCAGCTGCCACACCTCTGCAGAATATCCACTCATCAGTCGATGTTTGTTCGTTTCAAGCGTGTGACAACGAGGGCACAGTGGCGAATCTGTCATTTGTATTGCATGTAAACGAAGATGGGTCTTGTATTTTCCATTGACGACCAGGTCGTGCGAGCGCTAATGTCGAGGAGGACATGGTACACAGAACGTCAAACTACGGGCAATGCGATCGTAGGATATTGGCTTTCCACAACATTCCGAGTACGATTTGTCATCATTAGGCGGTAAACATCATGTGCCGTAGAGTTCCTGGTACTAGGCACGTCGGCATGGACATAACTGTACTCAATGAAAAAGGTTCCGACTTGTGAGAGAGAGAGGAAGAAATGTGGGCAATGAGTGCGAGAGACAGAGGCTTGTTCGTCAGTCACGCTTCCCGAAAATCCGGGTCGGCGGCGACTCCACACCCTAACCATCGTTGTTGTTGGTGTGGTATTCAGTCCTGAGACAGGTTTGATGCAGCTCTCCATGCTACTCTATCCTTTGCAAGCTTCTTCATCTCCCAGTACCTACTGCAGCCTACATCCTTCTGAATCTGCTTAGTGTATTCATCTCTTGGTCTCCCTCTACGACTTTTACCCTCCACGCTGCCCTCCAGTACTAAATTGGTGATCCCTCGATGTCTCAGAACATGTCCTACCAACCGATCCCCTCTTCTAGTCAAGTTGTGCCACAAGCACCACTTCTCCCCAATTCTATTCAATACCTCCTCATTAGTTATGTGATCTACCCATCTAATTTTCAGCATTCTTCTGTAGCACCACATTTCGAAAGCTTCTATTCTCTTCCTGTCTAAACTATTTATTGTCCACGTTTCACTTCCATACGTGGCTACACTCCATACAAATACTTTCAGAAACGACTTCCTGACATTTAAATCTATACACGATGTTAACAAATTTTTCTTCTTCAGAAACGCTTTCCTTGCCATTGCCAGTCTACATTTTATATCCTCTCTATTTCGACCATCATCAGTTATTTTGCTCCCCAAATAGCAAAACTCCTTTACTACTTTAAGTGTCTCATTTCCTAATCTAATTCCTTAAGCATCAACCAACTTAATTCTACTACATTCCATTATCCTCGTTTTGCTTTTGTTGATGTTCATCTTATACCCTCCTTTCATGACACTGTCCATTCCGTTCAGCTGCTCTTCCAAGTCCTTTGCTGTCTCTGACACAATTACAATGTCATTGGCGAACCTCAAAGATTTTATTTCATCTCCATTGATTTTAATACCTACTCCCAACTTTTCTTTTGTTTCCTTTATTGCTTGCTCAATATACAGATTGAATAACATCGGGGATAGGCTACAACCCTGTCTCACTCCCTTCCCAACCACTGCTTCCCTTTCATACCCCTCGACTCTTATAACTGCCATCTGGTTTCTGTACAAATTGTAAATAGCCTTTCGCTCCCTGTATTTTACCCCTGCCACCTTCAGAATTTGAAAGAGAGTATTCCAATCAACATTGTCAAAAGCTTTATCTAAGTCTACAAATGCTAGAAACGTAGGTTTGCCTTTCCCTAGTCTTTCGTCTAAGATCAGTCGTAGGGTCTGTGTTGCCTCACGTGTTCCATCATTTTTACGGAATCCAAACTGATCTTCCCCGAGGTCGGCCAGTATCAGTTTTTCCATTCGTCTGTAAAGAATTCGCGTTAGTATTTTGCAGCTGTGACTTATTAAACTGATAGTTCGGTAATTTTCACATCTGTCAACACCTGCTTTCTTTGGGATTGGAACTATTATATTATTCTTGAAGTCTGAGGGTATTTCGCCTGTCTTACACATCTTGCACGCCGGATGGTAGAGTTTCGTCAGGACTGGCTCTCACAAGGCTGTCAGTAGTTCTAATGGAATGTTGTCTACTCCTGGGGCCTGGTTTCGACTCAGGTCTTTCAGTGCTCTGTCAAACTCTTCACGCAGTATCATATCTCCCATTTCATCCTCATTCTACATCCTCTTCCATTTCCATAATATTGTCGTCAAGTACATCGCCCTTGTATGGACCCTCCATATATCCTTCCACCTTTCTTCATTCCCTTCTTTGCTTAGAACTGGGTTTCCATCAAAGCTCTTGATTTTCATGCAAGTGGTTCTCCTTGCTCCAAAGGTCTCTTTAATTTTCCTGTAGGCAGTATCTATCTTACCCCTAGTGAGATAAACCTCTACATCCTTACATTTGTCCTCTAGCCATCCCTGCTTAGCTATTTTGCACTTCCAGTCCTCATTTTTGAGACGTTTGTATTCCTTTTTGCCTGCTTCATTTACTGCATTTTTATATTTTCTCCTTTCATCAATTAAATTCAATATTTCTTCTGTTACCCAAGGATTTCTACTAGCCCTCGTCTTTTTACCTACTTGATCCTCTGCTGCTTTCACTATTTCATCCCTCAAAGCTACCCATTCTTCTTCAACTGTATTTCTTTCCTCAATTGTTCCCTTATGCTCTCCCTGAAGCTCTGTACAACCTCTGGTTCTTTCACTTTATCCAGGTCCCATCTTCTTAAATTCCCACCTTTTTGCAGTTTCTTCAGTTTTAATCTACAGTTCATAACCAATAGATTGTGGTCCGAGCCCACATCTGCCCCTGCAAATGTCTTACAATTTAAAACCTGGTTCCTAAGTCTCTCTCTTACCCTTATGTAATCTATCTGATACCTTTTAGTATCTCCAGGGTTCTTCCATGTATACAACCTTCTTTCATGAATCTTAAACCAAGTGTTAGCTATGATTAAGGTATGCTCTGCGCAAAATTCTACCCGGCGGCTTCCTCTTTCATTTCTTCCCCCCAATCCATATTCACCTACTATGTTTCCTTCACCCGTGACTATTAAATTTTCGTCTCCCTTCACTACCTGAATTATTTCTTTTATCTCATCATACGTTTCATCAATTTCTTCGTCATCTGCAGAGCTAGTTGGCATATAAACTTGTACTACTGTAGTAGGCGTGGGCTTCGTGTGTATCTTGGCCTCAATAATGCGTTCACTATGCTGTTTTTAGTAGCTTACCCGTACTCCTATTTTTTATTCATTATTAAACCTACTCCTGCATTACCCCTATTTGATTTTGTATTTATAACCCTGTATTCACCTGACCAAAAGTCTTGTTCCTCCTGCCACCGAACTTCACTAATTCCCACTATATGTAACTTTAACCTATCCATTTCCCTTTTTAAATTTTCTAACCTACCTGCCTGATCAAGGGACCTGACATACCACGCTCCGATCTGTAGAATGCCAGTTTTATTTCTCCTGATAACAACGTCCTCTTGAGTAGTCCCCACCCGGAGATCCGAATGGGGGACTATTTTACCTCTGGAATATTTTACCCAAGAGGACGCCATCATCATTTAATCATACAGTAAAGCTGCATGCCCTCTGGAAAAATTACGGCTGTAGTTTCCCCTAGCTTTCAGCCGTTTGCAGTACCAAAACAGCATGGCCATTTTGGTTAGTGTTACAAGGCCATATCAGTCAATCATCCAGACTGATGCCCTTGCAACTACTGAAAAGGCTGCTGCCACTCTTCAGGAACCATACGTTTGTCTGGCCTCTCAACAGATACCCCTCCGTTGTGGTTGCACCTACGGTACGGCTACCTGTATCGTTGAGGCACGCAAGCCTCCCCACCAATGGCAAGGTTCATGGTTCATTTGGGGAGGGGGCGGGGGGCTAACCATCGTACTTACAGTGTGTAAACTTTTAGATGGCAGACCTCTCCCTAGTCCTGAATCGGTATAAGTCGGTAATCGTCGGGAGGCTTCTGTAGGCACGCAGTTTCGACTGCTGCCAACATTACGTAGCTGACTGTGTTGTACAAGGCAGCCATTGTCGTCTGCTTCGTTATTGTTTTGCGCTGTACTGTTCTGCGTGTTTTTATTGTGAAGTTGTGCTAAGCATTATGAAAATGAGTGAAGAGGCAGTTGATGGCCCATCTCGGGAGTTTTTTAGGAATACGCTCGTGGTTTTATATACTTTTTTTAACACGTTTGCGAAACGTGTTGCGAATAGTGTTAGTAGTGAAGAAATAATAGAACAAAACGTCATTCCTGACGCAGCACTTTTTCACGCATCTCGATGTTTACCACGTCATACCTCCTGAATTATATGTTGTAAAGAGACATAAATTTGCCGGCGCATTTACTGATATATGTGGATACTGTATGCGAAATTTGTTGCGATTAGAGTTAATAGTAACGAAATAATACGTTAAAACGTCATGCCTACTGCGACAGATTTACGGTATGTACTGAGAAAATGTAGTAAGTGACAACCTTTTTTCCTTTCATTATTTTGCGGGGGATGTCACCGAGAAAAATTTTCGTAAAGGTTTGAAATTGTATGTAACGTTTGTTGCTAGCCGCTAAGTGCTCTCATTCTCAAATAGTGGATGCATAAATTTGGGCATTTTGCCGCGGTGGCATTGTTTATGACGTCATATATCCTCAAGAATGTGTCTTATATCTTTTTTTTCGGCTAGGAACCTTCGTGGGCGTACGGACAACAAATCACAAAAATTTCATCGCAATCGGATGTATGGTTTGGGAACGCACAGAGGGCAGACATACATACATTCATTTTTATATATAGAGATTGATAGTTACTTTATAGTATATGACCTGTTTAAGTATATTTAAATTTTATAATTAATAGTTTAACATAGCGGGGAATGAAAAAAAATCAAAAAGAAATTGCGAACAGTGGGAATCGAACCTGGGTCCTCGGCTTGACAAGCCTTTACCTAATCAATTGTACTACGTATGCTACAGTGACTTAATTGTTGAAACATTGTCCATTATGCTTTTAGGGGGTTCGGAGAACAACTCACCAAAGTTTCATTGCAATCTGATATATATATATATATATATATATATATATATATATATATATATATATATATATATATATATATATATATATATACTCTACGTCATCTGCATAGGCGCGGCAGGTGAAAGTATGCCCCCTCATTGTTATCCCTGTCAACCGGCTCCTCAAACCATACAACAGTGGCTCAAGGGCGATGGCGAAAAGGAGTATCGACAGCGGACATCCATGATGGACCTGCACTCGCTACGTGACACCTCGGAGAAGCCGCAAGACAATGCGTATAAATCTGTGGAGGAAGGCGACCGTCGGAGTACGTTTTCGAGATAGTCATGACTCACTCTCTCAAAGGATTGGTCGAAGTCCATTGTCACTAAGGCACCGCGACTGAATGTTACTGTCACCACCACAGCTCGTACTATCCAGAGAAATAACTTGAGGGATGATACGCCGAAGTCGAGCGGCAAGAATCCGGTGACCAGAACATGGGGCTCACAACCCGAACTACACGCCACTGTTAAGCACTAATGAAGGACTGGGTCACTTACTTCGATTGCACATAATTCATTAAGGTCAATCCAACACATTTATTTCAGATAAAATAAACGAAGTTACATTTGAATCTGTCTGAAATTAAACAGGAATTAAAAAAAAAAACAATTTCAATATCAGCTTATTTAGTGCGCGAACCGAGAGTTAAGCTAATAACCAGATAAACTAAACAATTCTCCGTAATTCAAAAGAAAGAGAAAAACAAAACTGAATCAATACACCCCACTGACAAATATCCATAAAACCTTACAATACTACTCAAAAGAATACACTGAAATGGGGAGCAGTCATTCATCCGACAGAACACTTCAAAAGGAGTCAATAACACAGCTGCATGCCCCAGAAAACTGCAAGACATTAAATACACTTCATTTGACGAATACCAAATACTCACTAACATTACGCCACTCCTATTTGAACTGCAGTGTCCTAAAGAAACAGGCGCTTATTCTGAAAGAACAATTTTTTTTATATGTTTACATTACAGCCGAGGCACAAATCTTTCCCCTTTCTAGGCGGAGGCTGAGCCAGAAACACAGAATGCCACAAAAACACAGTTTTGCTGTGAAATCTTACAGGACACCCGGAAGCAGTAACAGACAAGGGGTCGGCACACACAAATAACACAGGCAAAGAGTCAGGTTGGGAGCACATCCTACGAGAACTTCTTCACATTATGCTCACCACAAACTGTATACCTTCCGGCCGAACATCCGCTTGCGGTGGCTGCCAGAAGGACGAAGCAACCAACAGGCCATAGCCGTGCTTCTCACACAGCCACCTCAATTTGTACAAACATCTAGGCCAACACCATTTCCGGACTCCCCTCTCACTGCGAGGCTTTGCACAGTTTATATGAAATGCCTTCCAGGCAACCAGTAACCGCCGCAGGAGTTTAACGATTAGCAAACAGCCCCAGTGTAACAGAAATCACACATGTGCTTACGCCCGGGCCACAACTCCGCCAGTCTCACCGGCCGCCCCAAACCGACTGCCTCTCGCCGTCCCGAGCTCGCAAGCCGAAAACGCAAAGATGCTCATGCCCAGGGACGCGCCAAAGATAACAAGCCGATCGCTGATGATCGACCAGTGATCTGGCTCATCCGTGTAAAGATCTGGAAGTCACAATTTAACAAGGTTAACGGCCGACTATGTCCAACTCCCAGACCACACGACGGTTTGGGGACCTGGATAAGCAAGACTTCTATGAATTTGGGTGGGAGGAGAAGGTCAGAGTTTATCAGTTCTTCATACATCGCAGTCCAGGGTCAGCCCATGATGTCGTGGAATTTGTGGTAAATCTCCAGTAGAAACCAGTGAGGACCTGGTGCTTTGCCCGCCTCACCCTTATGAAGAGCATCAGCGACGCCATCAGTCGTAATTGTTGCTGTGAGTATCTCCGCAGCAGCCCCGTCAAGGGTACATGTAGAGGAACGGAGGATATCAGTCGTTGCCGCCATGTTCTGGTCCTCTGCGGCGCAGAACTGTTTGTAGTGATCCACAAAGGCGTTTACGATATCCAATTGGGACGTGAATCGGCGACCATCTGGTATGTCGAGGGCGTTGAGTAGCTTTCTCCGACACCGCTGTTTCTCTTGGATAATGTGATGCATGGGCGGGGGTTCCCTAGTACACAATCGTGACATACTGCGCGTAATATTGTGCCGTCGAGGCCGTGACTAATAAGAGAAATTAGGTTCGCCTTAATCCGTTGAATTTAAACCTGTCGTTGAACACAGGGGCATGGAGAATTGTGAAATAGCATTTTGTCGCGACCATAATTCGTCATCGTACGACGTAAAGCAGGCTTGGTGCAGCCGAGCCACCACGGGAGTGTTGAAGAGTACCCTGGAAGGCGTCTCACACGGTTTTTCCACGTCTTCTCTACGATCTGCCTGCATTGCGGATCTTTGAGATGGGTGACAATCAGCTTCTACAGATCTCGACCGCTCCACACCTTGTGCCTCTGGAGCGAAACAGTACAAATGTAGACGATATGGTCTGAGAAGGAGGTATGCCGTAACTAAGCGTCAGGCGTGGCAGTTACTATTCCTTGAGAAACGTAGACAGGTTCAAGACGACTTGCTGAGTGACTGATGACGTACATATATCCACATCGATCACCATGCACGCGGTTCCAAGTATCGGTGAGACTCAGTTCATGCACGAGCAGCTTGAGTTCCTGGTATGTGGTGAAATGGGCATGTTTGTCCTTCTGGCATAACACATAATTGAAGTCGCCGCCAAGAACAATATGGTCGTAGTGGCCCACAAACAAAGGAGCGACCGGTTCTGAATAGAATCGCGACCGTTCCCGTCGCTCAGCAGTGCCCGAGGGAGCGTAAACATTCATGATTCAGACACCAATGGTAGGTAAATCACGTCGTCTACCTCAATGCCTCACTTTAAAAAGAATAGCCGTCCCACTGCCGCTGCCAGCGCACGGCGTGAAGAAGGAAACATAGCCACAGATATTAGGAAACGTCGCTAGGCGAACTTCCTGCAGGAGGGCAACATCGAGGTTCAAAGCCCGCAACATTTAAAAGTGTAGTTTGACAGGAGTGCGAAAGATGTTGACATTGATGGACCAATCCTATAAGCTTTCCGCAGAACTTGGACTACTGGGACGCTCACGGAGGCACGTAGAGCAGCAGCGAACAGGAACGTTGTCCCAGCAGGCTGCACATCTCCATCCAGTAATCCCGTCGATTAGCAGCCGTGGGTTGGAGCATCAGCAGTCGCTGTTGTCACAATGGTGGGTGTTTCGTCATCTATATCGTCAGACCACGCAAAGGTGCGTGGATAGTGTGAGTCCGGTGGAGTACCTGTTGAATCCGAAGAGGGCGCCACGTCGGCAGTGGAAGAGTGATGCTGGCTCAGCTGCTGTTCAACGTCCATAGGTACAGCGCCTGGTGCTCACGAAATATGGTTGTACTTCCTGCGGGGGGAAGGCTGGTGCTTCCACCACGGAATCGTCCGTCGGGCGAACATCTTGATAGTTGTGAACCTCATCGTCTTCAGACTGTGTCCTGCAGGTGTCAGACGGTGCAATCCGCCGTTTGCGACGTCTCTTCGGTGACCGTTGCTTGCGCAGAGATCTTCACAGTCCGAAGAAGCCTGGGGATCCCGATGATCAGGTACAAAAGCATCGGTAAGCACAACCAGGGAGTCAAGGGTCATTCCCTGCACTAGAGATTGCTCAGCACTGCACATGACGGGGGGAGGAGGCAAGGGCGTCGGTCCGTCCGCAGCAGCCGGAGGCATTACTGGAGGCGGCGACGTGTCAGTAGTAGGAGCCAGTGGTGATGGCGGTCTGGAGTCGTTATGTAGATCTTCGACGAATGTCGGCGGTGGCGTCGTCGGAGCTGTAGTAGCCTGCAGGTCCCCAGGCGTTAACTGTGTGATTCTGCGTTGCAGACAGCTGGAACGGTGGTGTCCTTATTTGCCACATCCTGAGCGTGTCTTCAGTTGGCCATCATAAATTATAATTGCACAGCATCCACTAATGCATAAGTAGGACGGCACAAGTTCGGTTAGCTCTATGCGGACCTGTCGTACTCCATTTACAACCGGGTATGTAGCGAATTGAACCCAATCTTTAGCTGTATGACTAATCACCTTTCTATATTGGCAGAATGCATATACCTCTGAAGGCACCTAGAAAGCGAGTTAAGATACGAAGATAGTTCGCAGTCCAAGTCCCGCAGTTTCCTCAGTTACGCCACCGATGTGTTCACCAGAGTGACAGTAGTTAAGACCAATTCGAGCTGCACTTAGAATTTTGTGGCATATGTGTTCGTTGATCAATTTCACGCATACCACACTGCTCACTATAGGCATGTGGATGCCAACAAGATCGTTACAGTCA
The DNA here is from genome assembly GCF_023898315.1 of Schistocerca nitens. NCBI lineage: Eukaryota > Metazoa > Arthropoda > Insecta > Orthoptera > Acrididae > Schistocerca > Schistocerca nitens. Next base: position 1,031,196,734 of record NC_064614.1, read on the forward strand.
ATCTCGACTTCATCTCTGATAAACTGTTCGATTTCAGATGCTTTTGGTCGGGCGTATTCAGGTGGAAAGCTAATCTTCAGTGTCAATATTCTTAGGGCTTAAGCCATTCTCTTTCGAAGGAAATATAGAGCGCTAAGACGGCAGAATCACGTAAACAACTCCATGAGCGAGCTGCGCGGCGAGGATGTTAACAAGACGTCCGTGCCGTTAGCGTGCCGTAAGACGACTGTTGCCATACACCTAGAATGATGATCAGTGATAGCTGACAAACAGAAGCTGAGCGATGGCAAAATGTGCGTCAGGAGAGCAAAGAGAGAAGTGTTCAACCATTTTGAAAGTAGTATTTTGTCAACCGGTCCGACTAAAGCCTCAAAGGTTCGGAATGACCTTCAATTACTCAGTGACTATACTGGCACCGAAACGAAAGATAAGAGGAGGACGAAATACTGACTTCTATCTTCCGAAACTGTTTCACCGGAGAAGGAAGTAGCGTGGCCCATTATTTCAGTAATTGTACGAACTTTGTGATAGCTGATCGCGAAACAGAAAAATAACTGCAATCGGATTTGCAATGGAACGACGTCAAGTCCAGATGACATCCCTAGGACGATTTTCAATAGCATATACTTTATGCTTTTGTAAAACATCAGTGGTACGGTGGTTAAATAATTTCCATCAATGTGTACAGATAGAGAACGACTGCATGGGCCCTGGCACTCACGAACAACGGCGGTAACACCGCCCGAGGTGAAGCGAGGCGAGGCAGGTGGAGGACCAGCGTGCCTCCGCCAGGGCGCTGACAGGCCGCTTTCGCGGGGCTCTCCCGGCTCTGGCCCATGTAGGGGCTGAGCGGCACGAGCTTCAACAAGGGCCGCCTCACGTCAGCAGTGACAAAGACCTGTTCACCGGTGACGCGCGCGGTCAACAGGGCAGAATGAAGCTGTCGGGAGGACACTTAAACTGCAGCCATTCAGTGCGTCCAATGTTTCCGCAACAGGTTTGAAATTTCAACGTCAGTGACTCAAATGCAGTTGGCATGCCACACCATATAAGAATCCGTTTTTACATAGATTGTCAAGAACATTCCGTCATGGGTACAAATGCGAAGCACGTAACAAAGATTGCTTTTTCACGCAAGAGAGCTCCTCCCTGACGTCTGGTTTGCCACAAGTGCAACAAGTAATTCATTCCTTGTTGCTTTCTCCCAGCGAGGTCTCGTAATAGTAATAATGCGTAGGAATGAACAATAACGTGCTTGGTAGAAAGCTGACAAGCTGATATCAAACCAGCCCATACACAAGTTTCCTATTTTACAGGAACTTATTTAATCTCTTCAGTGTCTTTCAGTGCAGATATTTCGTCTGTTGATCTCTGTGCTAATCAGTTTCTTGGAATAATTGTAGGCGTCACAGAACTTCAGTGTTGTTACTTTTGTAAATATGATGCATTTTTTACGCCTGCATGCTTCGGGCACAGGGCCAAGCTGGGAAACTCATAACTGGCAAAGAACATCAGTCCTCTGGATGTTCCAGCTGATTATGCCGGATGCTTCCCGTTAGATGTCCTTATCCACTCGTACGGTCCCACAAACTGTGTCCAGTATTTTACAACACAAAGGCTAAATCAGTGAAGTGTGCATTTGCAGTGCGAGGTCAGTCACGAAATCATGTGGCTGTCTTGAAACATAACTACGTAGGTTGTAAAGATCAATATTGGACGCCACTCTGAGGCGTTACAAGTCTTGCTCTAAATATGTTTTTCGTGCTGTTCCACGATGTTTTCGTAACATAATCGTGTGCTGTATTTCGGTTCCTCACTGAAAATTTTTCATGTTTTTGTTACTTCTTATAGTTTCCGTACTGTTCTACGATTTGCTTTTAAAAATTTTTTGCAATGTATCAGGGATTTCACTGTGAGGCATGACATGTTTTGTTTATTTTTTATTGTTTTTCAACGAACTGTTTTCGTAGGCGTCATGTGCTATATTTTTGTTTCTAACTGTTGCTGTCTTTTGTTTCCTCTCATCATTTTTACATTCGTACACTTGTTGCGATCTGTGTTTTTGCTACTGCTTATTGACACATCACATTTTCGTCACACTTACGTGCCACTTTAGTGGAGTGACACAAGCCACATCAGGTGTCTATGTTTACTATTTTTAGATGCACTGTGATTCATATGTCTTACGATAGTTGAACGTCATTTATGTATTTTCGTGTTCTATAAATTCATTATGTTTTTAACTTGTGCAATAATGTCTAGGTGCACAACATATTCACAGTGCTCATATTTTGTTGTACATAACGTACGCATGTACTTATAACAACTTTTTCACACAACGACAGTCTTCATACGCTGTAAGGAGTTTTGTATATGTTTGCATTATTGTTTTGTGTTACATCCCTCATGTGAGTGATTTTTTATTCTTAAGTCTCACATATTTGACTTAGTTCATAATCACTAACACAAATTTTTTCTTTGGTTTGGATCATACTCACTTTAGAATTACTCTGTGAAGAAAGCTTGTAGTTTGTACAAATGAAAATTTCTAGGAGACACAACAGACTCTCTCTCTCTGAGTGCTTTCTTTTCTTTCCCGACTCTATTTTGAACTTTCCTTTCTCGTTTCACGTTGATTGTTGGGTTTAGAGAAACTGTTTTTGGAAATGCCTCACCATGTTTCTCGGTGAAACCTCTTCTGGCAATAGTTTCGAATCGAAGTACCGGGTGAGGTGAGGTGAGGCGAGGCAGCTGCCTGTTTCAGGCCTTTCTTCACACATAATATGCTATATACGTACTGAATTAGGATGCGAGACGTTCTTGTTTAATTTACTTTCTGATTCAGATTCTACTCTTCGATTTTACAGCGGTATTGCGCACTTATTACGTGAATGGTTAGGGGACAGATTACAGCAAAATATGTTACCTACACCTCTCTGCCTAACCTAACATTTCATTCTTACAGTAGTTTTCCCATTAATTGCATCTGGTCTTTACCATAAGAACTCCTTTTCGCTGGGACGAAAACAGGAGGAACTTTCGCACGCTCTTGAAGAGGTGCCAGTCACTCGGAGTGCAGATCCCAAACTAGCGGACAATCTCCGTGTTCAGCCCACACGGACAATCAGGGCGGAAGACTGGTGTCCTGATTAGCAGAAAGGAAAACCTCTGGTTAAAGTAATGACAACTCTGGTTGTTAGCAAACATGGGTTGAGTCCCCAGGTGTGCACTTACTGTTATGAGGGTGAGTCAAATGAAAACCTTAAATTTGTAATAACAAAACGAAATTTCTGGCAGTTATCCTGTAAGTTGGTACGCGTGCTACGAAAAGCGTGCAGAATGGTCTGTAGGTGGCAGCATAGTGCAGATGCACACACACCATCGCAGTATCAGTATAAAGATGGCCGCCCCACTTGCGACTTGCAACAGGGAAGAACAGTGTTTCGTTATTCGGTTTTTGCTGAGTGAAGGTGTGAAACCTGTTGAAATTCATCGATAAACAAAGGTTCAGTACGGTGATGCATGTTTGTCACAGCAGCAAGTGTAAGAATGGAGTAGGAATTCCGCAAATGGTGTGACTTCAGTGAAAGATGTTCCTCGTCCAGGTCGGGCTCAACGAGTTGTGCATTGCAGCAGTTGAATCCATAGTGAAGAAAAACCGGCGAGTGACACTGAATAACAATGCAGCATGTTTACAGATTAGTCATCGGTCAGCACACCACGTTGTGAATGATGCGCTCCAGTTTCACAAAGTGTCTGCAAGATGTGTGCCAAGGCAGCTGACTACTGAAATGAGACAACGACGTGTTGATGCTTGTGAAGAACTTCTTCGGCGACTTGAACGAGAAGGTCATGGGTTCCTTGCTAGAATCATTTCTGGGGACGAAACCTGGGTTTACTTCCACCAACGGGAGACGACGAGTGCGAGCAAGGAATGGCGTCATTCCTCAACACCAAAACCAAAGAAGTTTCGAACAAAACCATCAGCAGGGAAGGTTATGCTGACTCTCTTTTGGGACGAAAAAGGCGTCATTGTGGAGCATTACATCCCTAGAGGGACCAATGTCACTAGTGGATCATACACAGATCTCCTAAAAAATCATCTGTGTTCTGCAATCAAATCAAAGCGACGTGGACTGCTGTCAGCAGGTGTCCTTTCGCAACATGACAATGCAAGGCCCCAGACTGCCCGTACAACAGTTGCAACAAACATAGACCTGTATTTTGAGTATCTCCCTCATCCACCATACTCGCCAATTCTTGCCCCAAGTGATTTTTATATGTTTGGACCACTCAAAGACGCAATGGGAGGAAAGAAGTTCCGTTCTGATGAAGAGGTACGCCACGCGGTGCATGAGTGGTTGTGCGGACTACCAAAAGAATCCTTTTCTAAAGGAATTTATGGACTTTGTAAGCGCTGAAGGATTTGCATTGAGCAGGGGAGGGGGGGGGGGAGATTATGTTGAAAAGTGATATATCTTTGTACCACTTCTGCACAATAAATAATATTTAAAAAATATTTAACGTTTTCATTTGACTCACCCTCGTATCATGCTGTGTGTGGCGTCCAAATACTTATCCTGAAGCAAAATATAGAGCAAATTTTCAAATTTCGCCCTTCCGTCTGGAAGTATCTGATTGATGGATACAGTTTTAACTGTTTCTGGGATTAGCTAGAAAGGATTGTGTCAGGCGTCTTTTCGAAGTTCAAGGAAGGCCATGTAAATTGAGATTGGTTTTCTGATTCGATCTTCCACTTTCTGATTCCACTCTGAACTCCACACTTGTGTGTTTTCCATTGACTTGGTTCTTTCGCCAAAGTCTTGGAAGTTTCACATTGAACTTACGTGCCTCTGCGGCGAGGAATCAGGAGAATGACGAGCACCGCGATTCACAGTCACATCACGTCCTCTCAGCCCAACAGGAGCTAGCAGCGGCGGCAGTTCAGCGAAGGGGGCTTGTCTGCAACCCGCTCGAGGTCAGCCGCAGTAGGTCCGCATTTGCAATGCGTAATCCCGATTTCGAAAATCTTCATACATTGAGGGAAGAATAGATAATTCCCGCATTCTATTTTTATTCTCAATAACTGGATCTACTCACCTCACGCACTAGGATGCGAATTTCACTGCATTCTGATTCGTGCTTCAACAGGAGACTTTTTCCGTAACTGCTCATGTTAACTCATGCGACCTCACCCATCTAGTGGTGCTTGTTTCTGATTCTTTCAGAATTCAATAAGCTGTTGTCTGCTATGATCTGGTTCGTACCCCTTTTTTTTGTAACTGTATAATTTTACAGTCATGGTTGAAAATGTAATTTGTGTTCTTCATGTTTCTGGGCATTATTGTAATCGCAGCTGGTGGAGACGCTAACAACCATTCATTTTCTAATCATTGTTCTATTTCGATTGTTCAAAGTCATTCTTTATTTGTTTAATAACCTCATCGTTTATTTTTCACACTATTTGAATAAATATTATTTTACCAGAATAAACGCTATCATTCAGCAACTATTAAAGTAAATTATGCAAATGAAATGTCCAAGTCTTCCAACTGAAGCAGTAGGTGAGGCCCCAGATGAGTTCAAGAACTTATCAATTAACGTTTTCTAGTGTGCGTGGCAGTTCATTTTTCAGGCAGCATGTTATCTTCGTGGTGGTAATCTATCATTTCATACGTCCTGGGATCATAGATTCAGCTTCAGTCTGCATACCTACAGAGCACCTGATGAGGAAGAGGTTGTGTACAGGGCACACCCGGCTTCTGGCAACCCAAATGATTGTTCTATTACAGTATTGACTAGAAATCACGAGAGACATAAGCAATCGTAAAATATCTGGAAGTAAGCATCCGAAACTGGAGTGGCTTAAGTGCAATGACTGCACGTTACAAATAGCGTATGTCATGTTGAGAATGGGAGGTGGTGGGAGGGAGGGGGAAGGGGCAGGCAAGTCTCGTGCACGAAAGAAACGGTTTTTTGTTTGTGCATCGGAGACTATTACCAAGAAATACAAAATTTAGATGAGAGTGATAGAGTTTGTTAAAGGGTCGTTTACTCGGCGCAGGTTGTGAAACGAACTGCAGTGATAGAAGTTGTAAGTGGAGTTTGGCATCAAGCTTCCTCCAATTTATGCATCACTGATGCATAAATTGGAGGACGTATGTTGTGAGCAGTATACTACTTTATAAATATGGAATGAATTACAGAATATGCACTTGCTATTAATGTCTACTAGCACTCGTCTCCATCGTCTCCATACTCTTGACCAGATAGCAGATATGCTCTTAATGGAGTGGAAGAAATATACGAAACGCAATCGATCTCATTTGATACTTTGCTGACGGTGATCATAAATGTGTTGCACTTTTCTCTGCTGGAGAATGGGCTATTCCTTATGTTTTTAATCTTCCATTTAAACGAATATCTTTCTAAATTAACTGAAGGCCTGCATCTTTGAAGTGTAGTTGTGTTACAATACTGCCTTTGCTTCACCCGCCTGCTGTAAGCATATTACGTCACAATGCTTCTGTGGATGTGAAGATGTTGTTTGGAAGTTGAAATTTTCTAAGCCTTGTTGAAATCATGCCTTTGCGACTTACATCACATACAGTAGCGTAATACCAAGTAATACCAAGTTTTGACAACCGAATACTTCAGTCAGTATCTGCCGAATATGTCCGCTTTGCATCTACCATGCTAAGTCTCAATAATGACCTCACAACTAATCCATCACACCAACTGTTCAACTGACGGTATTGGATGCGGTGGTACTGCCTAATGGTGCAAGAGAATATGGATGAAGTCGGTTGCACACAGCAATAAGACAGTAAGAGACAAGAAATCGGCTTGTGTGAAGCACTCTGAGGTGCCATCGCTCTCTTGCCTGGTTGCACACTCTCCCCACCACAACACCACACTGTCTGAATGTCAGGCGGAGGGGGAGGGTGAATCTGCAAATGTATATTTACGTAGCAATGAAGATGCACTGCATATGACTTGGTTCCATATTTCACATTGCTCAACAATGTCGATAATGAAACAAACGTCGTCTGAGCAGGCTAAATGGCGCCGACCGGCCGCCTTGTCATCCTCAACCAGTAGGCGCCACCGGATGCGGATACAGAGGGGCATACCGTCAGCACACAGCTGTCCCGGCGGTGCTCAGTTTCTGCGACCAGTACTGCTGCTCCTTACCCGAGTAGCTTCTCAATTACTCTCACAACGGCTGAGTGCACCCCGCTCGCCTAAAGCGCTCTTCAGACCCTAATATTGACCCTTCCAAGTGCTACCAAAACCCGACATTGTTTAACTTCTGTGACCTTAGGAGAACCGGTGTCACCACTGCGGCGAAGTCGTTGGCTACATATATAGCAAGCACAACACATTTTCAGTGTTGTTTCATTGTTTTTGTTGCTGTGTCAACGTAACATCATTTTTATCTGGTTCAGACTTTTGGCATATGGACAGATCCAGCCAGTTTCACAGATTTTCGCACTCAGGTTGCCACATAACCGCGACCTATTTAGTTTCACATTCGGAAAAAGTCTTTCACATTCATATGTTGATGGAAATATTTTATCACATTTGCAAACTCATTATGGAGATGTGGAACACCATATGGAGTACAACAACGTAGAACACCAAGACACTTCTAACATAAAATAATTTGTCTTTCAAACGGCATTTATACTGCGCATCAAACAGTTCCATCTGTACATCAAAAGTCGTGCCTTGAAATTACGAGGCAAACGGTCTCGGAAACACACATGAGGTTGAGAGCTTCCTCAAAACTTGTAGAAATCTATCGTTGTAATTCTGTCAAGGCCGAAATTTCTTCAAACCTCACGTTTTCTTTAACGTCAGTAAGCGAAGGGAACTGAGAAGTAGAACGGAAAACTTGTCCTAGTTGCAAATACACTCCTGGAAATTGAAATAAGAACACCGTGAATTCATTGTCCCAGGAAGGGGAAACTTTATTGACACATTCCTGGGGTCAGATACATCACATGATCACACTGACAGAACCACAGGCACATAGACACAGGCAACAGAGCATGCACAATGTCGGCACTAGTACAGTGTATATCCACCTTTCGCAGCAATGCAGGCTGCTATTCTCCCATGGAGACGATCGTAGAGATGCTGGATGTAGTCCTGTGGAACGGCTTGCCATGCCATTTCCACCTGGCGCCTCAGTTGGACCAGCGTTCGTGCTGGACGTGCAGACCGCGTGAGGCGACGCTTCATCCAGTCCCAAACATGCTCAATGGGGGACAGATCCCGAGATCTTGCTGGCCAGGGTAGTTGACTTACACCTTCTAGAGCACGTTGGGTGGCACGGGATACATGCGGACGTGCATTGTCCTGTTGGAACAGCAAGTTCCCTTGCCGGTCTAGGAATGGTAGAACGATGGGTTCGATGACGGTTTGGATGTACCGTGCACTATTCAGTGTCCCCTCGACGATCACCAGTGGTGTACGGCCAGTGTAGGAGATCGCTCCCCACACCATGATGCCGGGTGTTGGCCCTGTGTGCCTCGGTCGTATGCAGTCCTGATTGTGGCGCTCACCTGCACGGCGCCAAACACGCATACGACCATCATTGGCACCAAGGCAGAAGCGACTCTCATCGCTGAAGACGACACGTCTCCATTCGTCCCTCCATTCAAGCCTGTCGCGACACCACTGGAGGCGGGCTGCACGATGTTGGGGCGTGAGCGGAAGACGGCCTAACGGTGTGCGGGACCGTAGCCCAGCTTCATGGAGACGGTTGCGAATGGTCCTCGCCGATACCCCAGGAGCAAAAGTGTCCCTAATTTGCTGGGAAGTGGCGGTGCGGTCCCCTACGGCACTGCGTAGGATCCTACGGTCTTGGCGTGCATCCGTGCATCGCTGCGGTCCGGTCCCAGGTCGACGGGCACGTGCACCTTCCGCCGACCACTGGCGACAACATCGATGTACTGTGGAGACCTCACGCCCCACGTGTTGAGCAATTCGGCGGTACGTCCACCCGGCCTCCCGCATGCCCACTATACGCCCTCGCTCAAAGTCCGTCAACTGCACATACGGTTCACGTCCACGCTGTCGCGGCATGCTACCAGTGTTAAAGACTGCGATGGAGCTCCGTATGCCACGGCAAACTGGCTGACACTGACGGCGGCGGTGCACAAATGCTGCGCAGCTAGCGCCATTCGACGGCCAACACCGCGGTTCCTGGTTTGTCCGCTGTGCCGTGCGTGTGATCATTGCTTGTACAGCCCTCTCGCAGTGTCCGGAGCAAGTATGGTGGGTCTGACACACCGGTGTCAATGTGTTCTTTTTTCCATTTCCAGGAGTGTATTTTACTTTTCATTCGATGACTAGTTTCGGGCCGTATCCATTTCGAAATAACCGAAACAAAGTCGAAAATGGCATTTCCGAAGACGCAAAAAAATGTTAAGTACATTTACACATACACATCTAACGTACAGTACATTTACACATACAGTTATATATATGCACTGTAAATGTACAATACACATTTGTGACAACATCGGAAATGGCATTTTCGACTTTATGTTGGTTTGAAAATGGGTTTTGGCCCGCAACTAGTCATCGAATGAAAAATAAATATTTGCAAGTTGGATTTTCGTTCTATTAATTAACAGAAGTTTCTGACCCAAGTTACTCCAGCTTGCTGGAAGTTTGTAACTGAACAGTGGTTTTTTGTCTGAATTCGTGCCTTCCACAGTGAATCCTTTTTAACTAAATCCACGTAAAATCAGATATTTTTTTCTCAGATTGCAGAGTGTTACCGTGGGCAGTGTGCGGTTAAGTCCACTTAAAATGCAGGGTCTGAAATCAATTCCAGTTGTTCTAATTTTCTTTCCTGCTCTTTCCTGTCCTTTATAAGCCCTTAAATACCGCGTTTTAAATGGAAAAATCGCTCTAGGTATACCTGTTGACTAAACCAACGTATTTTGCAGTGATATATGAAGTGTTCATACCCTTCGTTCCGTTCAATGAAAAACTGTTCCATGTAAAAGCGGAGTAAAAGCTTGCCACTTCAGAAAATTTACTATTCGCACCACCAATTATGTCACGTGCCCCATGGCTGCGAATTAAGCAAAAAGCGTGTCCTGATGAACAATGGTCCCATCTATCAAACGTTTTCTGTTTCTTCATCGTTAGCTACATCTTTACTATATGTATGGTGCTGCAGTGTTCCATAGAAAATTTACGGTACTCGTCTATTAGGTGACTGAATATTGCACCACTATCGAAAATTCTTGTCATTCGTATACATTTCTAAAGGCTCATGACGACAAATCGTTGGACAGCCTCTTTCTGTGCAAGCAGGCACCTGTGAAATTCTCTTATATGAGGAACAAATAGCGAAGGGTAAACAGCCTAGACACCGCGATTCTGTGAAACTGAATAAAGTCGTACCGACGCAAACATGCCGCACCGCATTGCTAAATGAAATGCCACGCTGTACCAAGTACTTCCGAGAAGAACAGAGCGCTTCAGTCTAGAACCGCCCGACTGCTACGGACGCAGGTTCGAATCCTGCCTCGGGCATGGATGTGTGTGATGTCCTTAGGTTAGTTAGGTTGAAGTAGTTCTAAGTACGAGGGGATTGATGACCTGAGATGTTAAGTCCCATAGTGCTCAGAGCCATTTGAACCATTTCAAGAACAGAGCAAAGCCGAGACAGGTGAAGCCTCGGCCCATCCGCGGCCCACACCGTGTATTCACTTGTAGTATGGCGTGGCCGATGCTGCTCTAAAAGGCGACTGGCAGGTGTAGAGTATGGGACCCCTTAGCCACTTCTTCTTCTGTTACTGTTCGTCAGGCTCGAGTTCGTCCATGCTCGCGAGGTAAATGCTGTTGTAGGAGATGACCATAATATTTAGTTGGATCTGCTGGATTCCTAGAGGATATCACAATACCTTGAAATGAAACACCTACAACACATCACAAATACCGCATGCATGTCTCAACCTTATCAGTCAATGCAGCATGCTATTCGAGGGATACTCTCACTTCATACTAGTGCCCACCTCATCCGCTGTGAAAATCATGTCATAGACGGTGACTGCATCCCCAGATCGACATTCACTGTAGGAGCAAGTAGGCACACACGGGGGTCGTGGCAGTGGCAGCTGTATTGGCGGACTGACCAAGTACCTATATGGTAGGTGTGGAAGTCGTCGGTACCTTCCCTAATTAAAGTCCACAGCACTGCCATTCCAGATTTATCCCCAGGGTTGGTAGTAGCAGCACAAGTGTCGGAAATTGCCGATGTGTATACTCGTCTGTAGCAACGCACCTGTATGGATTTCCTACCGTCATTTTGTATAATCTTATGGTGTCAGACTTGTCTTAGGTGACCTGATAGTCAAGTCATTGCTTTTTACACAACCAATAATGCAAGCATAAGTGCATCACAATGAGACAATAGCGAGAGTGTCTAACTGTTGACTGTGGGATATCATAGTATTTCATTAACTAATGCACTGTGCCCATTGTTAAACTAGGGATATCGCTGTATTTATTACAGTGGGTAACTGTGCTAAATGTGTGACATGGAATATCTGTGTGTTTGATAAAAATCGCACTGTGGGAATTGTCTGACATTTAAACTCTCGTATTTACGGGTGTCTCAGGATGACGATGATGAGAGGTGGGAGAAAACTGGTACAGTAGCAGTAACTTCTTCCAAAAATGTAAATAGCACCATATGTTGACGCGCTTGCAGAAAGTACCACTGGGAACAGTATTCCACTGAAAGTTTAGAAAATGTAATTGCGATCACCTGAATTTGCTGCTGCTGCTGGACCTGACGCCTCATGATGCTGATTGACTGATGTACAAAGCAAGAGTGCTAAGTTCTTCTTAAGATTGCCATAAGCCTAAGAGTGATGGCAATCGGTTGCCGGTGGTGGTGGTGGGGGAGGGGGCGTGATATATCACTAATATTGTAACACTACAGGAGTTGGGCCCTTTTTGAGTCATAGGGTATGGTCAGTGGTATGGTAGTTACGGTCATATCATTGAAGCATTTGACCACTAATTACGTCGTAAATAAACTTTATAAAAGCAAAGAGTCCGGTTTGTTTGCGTAAGGAGAAGAATGGACTATTTTTCCCATGGCTCTCACTGTTCCACGTATTTCAATGTATCTGATGGAAGCAACAGAATTGTTGCTCAGTGACGTGATGGCAATAAAGTAAAAGAGAATAAGGCGTATATATATATATATATATATATATATATATATGCCTATAGAGGGTGAGGCAGCTATGTCATAACACCACTTGTATCTCCCCAACCGTAGTAGATACAAAGATGCCGTTTGGACAGTGAATTGCAGGGACAGGGGCTACTTGAATACATCACATTTCATATTTGTGCTATTTTTTATTACAGAGATATGAGGCCATCTTTGGTTTTTTTAAAATGGAACCCTATCTTAAATTTTAGCGTAACATATTTAGGCGAATAGTTTTTGAGACACAGATATGTTCCCGTATCGTATTCGTCCTTCGAAGCGGCGTTGTCCAATGTTGACCGCTGAGGAACTTAACAGGGAAGGCATTGTTTTCCAGCTTCTCGATAACGCCGCAAGGTGACGCACGAGGTAGCTGGAGAAGAGGGTATAAATTTGCTGCTGGGGTAGTGAGACATTGCATTTTCGTCACAGTGTGTTGGAACAGACATGTACACCATCAAAGAAAAGTTAGATATGCTTGTAGTATACGGTAAAAGCAGAAGAAATGTGGAGCAATAAAGCGATATTGAAAGCTGTATTCGATTCCCGGCGGGGTCAGGGATTTTCTCTGCCTCGTGATGACTGGGTGTTGTGTGCTGTCCTTAGGTTAGTTAGGTTTAAGTAGTTCTAAGTTCTAGGGGACTGATGACCATAGATGTTAAGTCCCATAGTGCTCAGAGCCATTTTGAGAGCTGTATTCTGATCGTCCTACGCGCCACCTTCTTGCACGCATTTGCAAGAAACTACTTGAATCGGGATCATGGAACGCTATACAGAGGACAAGGCAGCAAACTGCAACTGGCGAGTACACGAAGAGGGCGTTCTAGCTTTGGCGCGTAACGTTCCTACTGTTTCGTCGCGATGTATCGCTTCGGAATGTTGTATAAGTGAGAGAAGTATTCTACGCACATTGCACCGGCATAGATTTCACCCGTTTCACCTCTCATTACATCAAGCATTCTCCGGTGTGGGTTTCGAACGGAACCAGGAATTTTACCGGTTTGCTCTGAGCGCCTACAAGATGATCCAACATTTTTACAACGCGTGCTTTTTACTCATTAAGTGACTTTCAACAACCACGGTAATGTGAATTTGCATAATATGCATCACTAATCATTAGAGAACTCTCATTGGCGTCGACAGGTACAGCATCAGCAACCGTGGAGTGTTAACGTTTGGTGCGGCATCGTCGTAAGTATCATTCTGGGGCCGTACGTGATTCCGGGAATACTAAATGGCAATAACTATGCACAGTTCCTGCGAAACGTTCTGCCTATTTTGCTGGGAGATATACCACTAACTACATGTCAGTGCATGTGGTTCCAGCATGACGGCTGTCCTGCTTATTCTTCCAGTGTGGCTACAGAGCTGTTAAATGGAAAGTTCCCGGATTATTGGATAGGACGACGTGCTGAAGTGAAATGGCCAGCCCAGTCTCTTGATTTGACCCCTTATGTTTTTTTTTTTTTTTCTTTGGGGAGCAATCAAACATAAAGTGTACGCTCAAATACCAACCACACCAGACGATATGAAGCAACGTATCATCGAAGAGTGCGCTGATTTCTCACGTGACACCCTCACCACCGTTCACAATCATTCGAACGGTGACTGCAGATGTGCAGTGCAACAATGGGGACGCATTTGGAGCACATGCTTTAGTAAAAAAAAAAAAAAATGGCTCTGAGCACTATGGGACTTAACTACTATGGTCATCAGTCCACTAGAACTCAGAACTACTTAAACCTAACTAACCTAAGGACATCACACACATCAATGCCCGAGGCAGGAGTCGAACCTGCGACCGTAGCAGTCGCGCGGTTCCGGACTGCGCGCCTAGAACCGCTAGACCACCGCGGCCGGCTTTAGTAAAGTTTTGTATCATGTACAGTATGTATTTTGCATCTTTTTGTGTATGTGCTAAGTATTGTGATCAATAGTAAATATTTTCAAATAAAAACAAATACGTACGAAATAGTTGTGACCAATAAGGGCCTCCTCATTTACATTTGTATTTCTGTTACTTAAAATGTATTAACATATTGTAGTATTTTAATACTGTATGTTGTCTACTATTTTGGTATCACCGTTGTCAAAAAACTGAATAATATTTGCACGGCATCATTAGTTAATTTTTGAGCAAAATATCGCAATGTATTACTATTGTCGGGTAAATGGCTTGTTTGTGTAAGGACGGACTCGCGACGTTTACTATGTACTCTAAACAACAGGAAAGGTCGCATTGGACAACGCCGCTTCGAAGGACCAATATGATACGGGAACATATCTGCTTCTTAAAAACCATTCGCTTAAATATTATGATATACACATATTTGAAACCGTCTCTTTAAGCCCATCATCTTACGCTAAAATTTAACATAGGGTTCCATTTAAAAATCCAAAGATGGCCTCATATCTCTGTGATAAAAAATACCAAAAACATGAAATGTGATGTATTTAAGTATCCCCTGTCCCTGCAATTCACTGACCAAACGGCATCTTTGTATCTATTACGGTCGGAGAGATACAAGGGGTGTTATGACTCAGCTGCCTCACCTCTCTCTCTCTCTCTCTCTCTCTCTCTCTCTCTCTCTCTTTCTCTCCACATCTGCTTCAACTGTTGGTACAAAAAGCCCTTCAGTATGCACTGTACAGTGAATTAGTGAATTCTGCAATGAGTATGTAGACTACAGTGCTCTTCCCTATTATCGGCCAACGTTAAATCATGCATTTTTACCCAATATTTTCCACTTTGTGTTACCTGGTGCTTCTTCCGCTGTTACTGCAAAAAATTAATTACAGTACATCACACGTATAGTTGGGAGCGAAGATCTCTTCGTTACTTGTTGAAGGCTTGTCAGTTACTCGCAGTGTGAAATGAGATACAATTGGTCTACTTCGTCGTTTATTCGATTGTATCCACCAATCTGATACAGTTCCAAAGTGCCAACTCACATACTGAGCCAAAGCTGAGCACTGAAATCACAACTGCGATCTAACTTATTAATTTTTAACTGTGTACATAGTTTTTTAAATCGTCGAAAATGCAGTCACAGGTTTTCGATAGACTGTTTCATAAAAGACTTCTTGTTTAAAGTTGTATAATATGTTCCTCTAAAATTGCTAAACACGTGCAGTACTGCTAACTTATCCAAATATTTGATCCGTGATGTATGATCTACACATTATATTTTTTCAAAAACTTTCTTATCTTATGCTTGGCAAATGTCCGCATGCACTAATAATTCCTTGATTATAGCTGCACATAATTTTTGGAATACAAAAGTGCCAGTTATCAAATGAAAATAATCCTTTACTGGCAAAAGAAACGATAGATTATCTACTGAATCCAAAAATACAGATGCATACTGTACTTCAGTAGTTTGTTGTATCGCTTACTACTTTACTTTGGCTGGGATAGTTATGCTTCAAGAAGCAGATAAGATTAATGACGTCCACAAAAGTCTGGGTTATATCTCACAGTACTTTAGAATGCACATTGCTTTCATTACACAGGAAATGAAGAGTAGACATGCGAAATTTTCCTTGTGCGTCCATCTGATATGAATTATCCAACTGAAACGAATAATCCATCTTCTAGGGCAATTGGAAACAGTGGGATTTCCTCTCAGTTGTTCAAAGAGTTCACGAAAGCAATTACAGATGTCTTATCACTGTGCAGCTCCCGTGTAGCAGCGTCCATAATATAGCTCACCCAGAGGATCGTACCAGCGGAGGCACATAGCTGGCTGTCCTCATGGAGCCAGCGCGGTTATTGCACTCACTATGGATTTGTCACGCCGTCCCGCCCACACGATAATGTAGTCGGCTGTGATGGGAACCAGTCGCTGAGACCAGGGACAGGACGCGCTCCATTGGCCGTCGCCGAAATGCAATTCGTGGGCCGTGGCGTATGGTATTGCCTTACACTGGCTCCACTGCCACTGCGATCCCCACTGATTGATTTGTAATCGGGACGAGCCAGCTCCCTGCTCCCTGCCCCGAGCTGCCCTCGAGGCCTCTGAGCTGCCGAATCCGAAACACGTAACTCACCTCGAAGAACAGCACCACTGAACGAGAATACTTGGTCGCGATTACTGTGGCAGTGCCTGAAAGTTTGGCCGTACCTTTTTGTAACACCCTGTATACATACATTTACAGGCGCCTGCGTCTGTAACTTTCACGCTCTTTCCTATGTGAAGCTTGATATAACTCCCTCTACAACCTCTAGACGTCTGTAACATGAATCGTGAAACTTCCTGTATAAAATTATTTCAATAGTCCAGTGACGCCAGCTGCTACTTACTCAGCGGTAATATATTCAATTACCACCATCTAATGTGGGCAGGAAAAACAGAAAAATAAATACACCAGGAATTAAGACATCTTATGTTACTATTGTATTTACACAGGAGGTGTAATATTATTACGAAATGGACGTAATCGGGAGTTTTAAAACATTCTGGCGTATATATCATTGGATCGCTATTTAGTAGCCTCACCCAAACACACGACAGGTCGTATTTCTGCGTGTTTCTCATCTGTGTGTCATTAGCTAACATTCTCCCTCTTTTCTTAACCTATGGTTATTCCCAATACATCCCTAATTTAGCTGAATCAGTCATTTCGCTGCAGATGCCTAATTCAAATGATTTCCTTTAGCAACTAAATGCGTTACAAAGAAAACATTTCAGACACTATAGCCTGGTCAGTCCCATTATGTGTACCATTACGTGACCTGGATGTCTGGTTTCGCGGTGAGCTTCAACCAGCTGCTAAATTTTTAAAAGAAATTACCACTTTTACCATGATGCTCATCTGAGCCTGATAGATTATTTGTTGTGTTCGTTCATATCAATATGTTAAATATACTTTTAGCGTATACATTAGTCTGAGTTACAGCCTCTTAATACGGTTCGTACACCCAGATGAACCGAGGGGCTGAAAACAGTGTCCCCTATCGAATGTTTAGCTAGCGTTGTTTAGTATGGGCCTCTGGAGCAGGTACCTGGTTCATTCATCCATGCTGACAGCTGTTCATAGGTGAGTGAGGCTAAAGTCTTCACATCCACAGGGTGACGGTAGGTGGCTGTTGGCGTGTACGGCGTGAAACGTCTAAGGCGAGCACCCTGCGACAATCTTCGGGAAGGTTCAGGCCGGAGGAGGGAGCGTTATGGTCTGTGGAAAGGTTACCTGACGTTCCCTAGATGGGCTCGTCATTGTGGAAGGCACAATGGATCATGTATGCATCTTTCTATGGGGACCGTGTCCACCCCTGCACGAAGATTGTCTTCACTGGACACAATGGTCTCTACCATCAGAGCAATGGAACGTGTCACACAGCTCTCAGTGTATGCGTCTGGTTAGAAGAGCAGCAGGAAGAGTTCACACTACTTCTGTGGCCACCCTGTCAGTACCTTCCAGGACCTCATAGACTCACACTAATGGACTGGACAGTGTACTTTTCTGGTGTACATTGTTTAGGTATTCATATCCTCATCGAACATTCAAGTTCTTTCACATGTGTTAAATGTACGTCAGTAGGTACATTGTTTACAGGAAAAATTCTCACGAATACATTATAACGGCGTTTGAAAAGCAGAAAAGAAATAAATAATATATACTATTATCAGGGCATCAATGGAAAATCAGATAACAGCTGAATTATGGAAGTATGCTACCAAAAATGCAATTGTCTTACTCCAGAAACTTTCTGAGGAGATATGGAAGAAAGGAATCATTCCAGAGCTATGGAAAATGACCCTGACACATCCTGTTCACAAAAAAGGCACTAAATGTGATCCCAAAAACTATAGAGGGATTTATATGGTGGGTGTGACCTACAAGATATTGTCCAGAGCTTTACTGCAAAGATCAGAATCTCAGTTGGATTGCCAAATTGGGGAGTATCATGCAGGAAATGAAGATCATTCCCTGAACAGATCTTAAACCTCAGAAACGTTATACAATATCAGAAGCAGAGGGCGAAACCGTACATAGTGACTTTTGTAAACTTCCAAAAAGCTTAGGATTCCATAGACAGAGACTCATTGTTCAATATTTTGGAGGAGTTTAGGTTGGACGGGAAAACTCTGAACATCATCAAGGAGATGATCACGAATATGTCTTCTAAAGTCACGTTCATGGGTGAACTATCGGAACCTTCTGAGATCAGAACAGGGGTTCCAATAAGGGTATGGTCTCTCACCCCTGCTTTTAACTGTCTGCTCTAAAATGTTGTGAGGGAATGGAATGCTAGAACTAGAGGCGGAATAAGGCTTGGAACAAAAAACAAAGGAATCACGAATAAGTGCTTGGCATTTGCTGACGACATATCGTTGCTCGCGGAAACGTGAGAGGAAGCTAAAGAACAAATCGTCGAGTTACAAAAGCAGGCAGGGAAGATAGAACTTAAGATTTCTTACGAAACAACGAAGATTATGACGAATATCCTAGATACTCCTAGGAGAATTATAGCAGGAGCCAAAAAAAAGAAGTGGTTAGGAATTTCTAGTACCTAGGGGCATGGATTGAATGGAACAACCTTGAAGGGAAAGCAATGGAAGCAAGAAGGACCAAAATGAAACTAGCTTTCTAGAAATACATACAGTAATAAATCCCTCTCTTGGAACACCAAAATAAGACATTATAACACAGTAATTAAGCCGGAAGTACTCAATGCTGCAATGACGCTAGTCACGGGGAGGGAAGGGCAAATGGGGGAGTTGTAAACCAAGGAGAGGAAAATTTTGAGGTAGATCAAGGGTCCAAAATTCTATAATAACAAACAAGTTTTCTATAGAAACTAAGCCCTCTGTGCAAAGTCGGAGAGCTCCCGGAAATCACGAGGAAAAGGAGGATTGATTTCTATGAACACATACTCCGAATGAATCCCGACAGACTAATTAAATAAATCTTTGATTTCTTTTACAAAAAACAAAGACCAAACCCAATTTGTTTAAGGAAGTGGAAAAGGAACTGAGAGAAATCCAAATTACCGAAGTCGTGTTAAAGAATGGTACAGCCAAGGCCGTCACCAAAGACAAAACTAAGAGGTTCCAAGTTAAGATCAGCACCAGGGAACCGATTCAGATATCAGAGGAGGAATGAAAGAAAAAATGAGATGGAATGAAGAACTACTGGGAGAAAAAGAGATCACAAGCATGTAAGTAGTGATTGATCTGACGTACCTCAAAGATGGGTGATTCGAAGTGAAAAGGAAAAACTTTCAAAATTTTCTTGAAATAAAACGGGATGCTGATAGCTTGACGGAATAGAACCGAGAAACAAAAGTTCCGATTAATTCAGAGTAAGTGTCGCTAGCATGATTTGTAGGGTCTCCACCTGAAACTCGGTAGTTAGCAGTATCAACGGAAGAGAATCCTTCCACCTCCTATCTTTTGAGACTGGGTGCGAGCTTGTGAGTGCGTGCCTATGTGTCTGTGCTTGTATGTGAGTGCGAGCTTGTGTGTGTGTGTGTGTGTGTGTGTGTGTGTGTGTGTGTGCGTGAAGAACGCCAGAAATGCGTGTAGTTAGAGTTTGCTGGAAAGCTATGCACCCCTGCCGATCGGCAGCGTTATTAGCGGTTATGATACGGCCGAAGGGCAGCCCTCTGCGTGCCAGCAGGGCTGCTCGTAGTCACGAACGATCTGCCTGCTATCGATTACCGATTATTGGTCCGTCTTGTTCTATGAACGGAATTTATTTCTGAGAATAGAACAAGGGAACTCAAGTTTTTGGTTCATATATGTAAGCCACAAAACTGAACAATTAACTTCGATTTTCCATCTATTCATCAGTTTTCCACAATGTAGCCGGTTCGAATCGTGGTCGTGTATAAAATTTTAACTGACAGTGCTTGACCAACAAGTGAGGACGTGTATGTTCGTTATCAACAACCACCAATTCTTTTTCATGTCACTCAGCTCTTATAAATGTCATCTGGTTCCTATTCAAGTTGTAAATAGCCTTTCGCACCCTGCATTTTACCCGTGCTACCTTCCGAATTTCAAACAGTGTATTCCATTCGACTTCTTTCAGAAGTGCTAGTTCTGCAAGACTCGCAGGAGGAGAGCTTCTGTAAAGTTTGGAAGGTAGGAGACGAGGTACTGGCAGAAGTAAAGCTGTGAGGACGGGGCGTGAGTCGTGCTTGGGCAGCTCAGATGGTGGAGCACTTGCCCGCGAAAGGCAGAGGTCCCGAGTTCGAGTCTCGGTCCGGCACGCAGTTTTAATCTGCCAGGAAGTTTAATATCAGCGCACACCCCGCTGCAGGGTGAAAATCTCATTCTGGAAACATCCCCCAGGCTGTGGCTAAGCCATGTCTCCGCAATATACTTTCTTTCAGAAGTGCTAGTTCTGCAAGGTTCGCAGGAGAGCTTCTGTAAAGTTTGGAAGGTAGGAGACGAGGTACCTGCAGAAGTAAAGCTGTGAGGACGGGGCGTGAGTCGTGCTTGGGTAGCTCAGTTGACAGTCTGGCTTCGGCAGTGCAACAGAGCGGACCCGTACGTGTTGATTTCGTGTGGAGCGCGAGCTCGCCTCGTTTACATTCTGACGGCCGTTGCTTAAGTGCCGGCTTACCTTGTACGATCCATGGCGAACGGTTACCGTAAATCAACACTCCGATTTACTTTCTGCAACGATTATGCCCGACGCAAAGCAATCGAGGTGGAGCGTTTTCTGCGAGAGGAAGTGAAGATCCCGGCGACCGATATTATCGGCATACATTTGTCCATCGTGAGCAGCACGGTCTATGTGAAAATCATTAACGACGCGGCGTGCGAACGCATACTACGTGAGACCAAACAGGGGCTCCGCTTCTGTCATGCTGATGGCAATGTGGGGGAGGTAACCGTCGACCACGCAGGTTTAGGTATGCGAAAGATACGCATTTTCGAATTGCCATTCGAACTTCCTGCTGAGGAAGTCGTCGCGGCACTACGCCCATACGGCACAGTCCATGGCCACACTGCGCAGAAGTGGACACAGTTTCGGACGTATCCTGTCCTAAACGGGGTCCGACAGGTCACCATTGATCTCCGAAGCCACGTCCCGTCCTACTTACAGATCGGCGGATGCCGTGCCATAATTATATACGACGGCCAGCCTTGGACCTGTTCCGGGTGCGGCAAAGAAGGCCACCTTAGATCCGAATGCCTACAACGGCGTATTACGCAACTTCCAGCTGCCGAAGAACCACACACGTCGCAACCTACAGTGATACCGGTGACCTATGCCGCTGCTCTAGCTTCTCCTACCACTTTGCAACGTCGCCCGGTCACCACAAACGACGCCACCAACGAGCCCGACCAGACACCGACGGAGAGCGCCTCGGACGGCCCGCCGCCTTGGCCGGCCACCGACGCCGCTCCGAAGATGTCGGCGTAACCAGACGCTGACCCTGACCTCAGAAACACGATGGAGATCGACTCGCTCATCGTTACTACAGCGGCCTTTCTGCCAGAACGACGCGCCTCCCTTCCGTCGTCGGGCACGGAGGGTCGCACAAGGAAACAACGTTCTCCGAAACGTCGCAAGCGAAGACGTCGCACCGCTTCCGGCCAAGAGGAAACGTTACAAGTCGAGGAGGACGTAACCGTCGACCAGCACGAGGCCTCAGAAGCCGCTACTGCTGACGGAGACGTAATGAGCGCGGAGACATCTATCGGTGTGCCTGCGCCCCATGCTGACGCTGAACTAAATCATGAACGTGTCACAGGCGACACTACACCACGCACAATTACAACATCTTCTGCAGACAAAATGGAAGATACACCAGTTTCCGCTTCCACGGCGTGGCACGAGGAGGAGGTCGAGGAGCAGGACCCGTTACGGGACCCTGCGCCGTCACGGCCGCACCACTAATCATACTCTCCTCAGACCCCCCTGCGGGCCAGCGGGATAACGTTCCGCTGCGACGCCCACACCCTTGCGCGGACGGCGGAGTGGACCAGCCTCCAGCAATCCGACACCAGGCCTACCGGATAGCAACCATCAACACCAACAACATCCGTTCCAGGGTGACAATCCGCCTTATGCAGGAGATGTTCTGGGCTTCGGATATTGATTTCGCCCTTCTGCAGGAAGTTCACTTGGCTAGTCTCCCGGATATCAATGACTATACCGCCCATGCCTCCGCGAGTGATCCTATGGGCCGCGGAGTGGCCATCTACGTCCGCCACGGGATTTCTGTGACCGATGTCGCCTTCCTTCCATCAGCTCGGGGCATGGCACTCACTGCCATGGGGACACGCATCATTAATGTCTACGCTCCCTCAGGCACCGACCGACGGCATGAAAGAGCCCAGTTTTATTCTGAGGAAATCGCTCCCCTGTTTTTAGGGCGTTATGACCATTGCCTACTGGGAGGTGATTTTAACTGCGTTCTGCATCCTAAAGATCAGATTCCCCACTATACTACATGCCAGGAACTACGTATAGTGATGCGAGACCTCCTGCTTCACGATACCTGGAAAGTTCAACACGGCGACCTTTCTGGCCATACCTTTCTTACCAGTCATTCCGCAAGGCGACTAGACAGGATATATGTCTCACAAACTCTTAGATCTGCGATACGGGGCGCTGAACGCTGGCCGCTGGCCTTTTCCGACCATTGCGCTTACATCTGTACGGTCCTCCTTCCGCCGCAATCAGTATGGCGCAGCCGTGCGCCATGGAAACTCAATACTTCACACTTGCATGACCTGGCGTGTCGCCAACAAGTCACTGAAACGTGGACAGCCTGCGAACGACGCCTTCCCCGCTACCACTCGACATTGACATGGTGGTTGGACTGCGCCAAGCCGGCGGTCCGGAGGACACTGATGAGATACGGGAAGGACATGGCCGACTGGCATCGCACCACTGTCGAATTCTATCACGCGGTTCTCCGAGATCTGGACGCTCAACCGCCAACCCAGGACAACCAGTTGGAACGGCAAAGAACTAAGGCGAAGATAATTGCGCTGGCACGCCGGAAACTGCAAGGGGTCGTGATACGGACGCGGCGCCACGATTACGCGGATTTCGAAATTCCATCCATGCATCACATAGTGTCCGACAAACGACGGCGTCGTCGGCAGATCATTAGCACTCTGACCACGCCTCATGGAACGCAGGTGACCACTCAGAATGACATCGTCGAGCACTACCGTCGTACTTATAGTGAAGAAGACGCTGAAACTGCAGCAGACGACTCCATTTTGCATTACGTCAAGCGCACCCTCCCCCACACGGAAGCGGATGCTTTGACAGTGGCGGTCACGCTAGACGAAGTCAACAACGCAATCGCCAAGGGTGCTGTCGACAGATCGCCCGGCATTGACGGCTTACCGATTGAGTTTCACCGTACCTTTAGGGACCTCATGGCACCACGGTGGACGACTATGTATCAAGAACTGATGACATCTGACCAAGCAATCCCACCCGCCTTTGCTGAGGGCATCATCATTCCAGTCCATAAACCAGCCCGTGGTTCGATGGTAACGAGTTACAGACCGCTCACCCTACTCAATGCCGATTACAAGATTTTCGCGCGCTTACTGGCAATGTGGCTCCGAACAATACTTCCTCATATCCTCTCGCCAGAGCAAACGACGCCTGGAGGACAGGTTAACATACAGACTGCCACAGGGGAATGCCGCGACTTAATTGCGATAGCGGCGGCCTGCAGACTCCGTGCAGCGGTCGTCGCTATAGACTTCGACAGCGACTTCGATAAAGTGCGTCGACGTTTCCTGTTTTCGGTGGCAGACCGAATGGGCATCCCCCCTCCGTTTCTCGACGTCATCCGGAGTCTTTACGACAGTGCCAGTTCACGTGTCGGATTCAATGGACGTTTAGCAGGGCCGGTACCTATATGCCGTTCGATACGGCAGGGGTGCCCCCTCTCTACCCTCCTGTATGCCATTGCCCTTGAGCCCCTTATTGGTGGCTTGACGACCAAGCTCTCTGGCCTCACCCTACGCCAACACACTTTTCGCTGTCGGGCATATGCTGATGACCTCCTCCTCCTCATTCGCTCCGGTTCTGAGATTCGGGAAGTCCTCGAATTGATTACCCGTTATGGGGCTTCCTCTGGCAGTGCCATGAATGTCGCCAAATCTTCTGCAATGCACATTGGATGAGGCCTCCAGGAGGGTGAAGGGGCACCCCTGCTGCTTGTGCGGACTTTCCGGTACCTGGGCATTACCTTTACCCCCACGGTCACACGCACAGCGGCAACGAATTTCCGTCGCCTGTTACACGTCATCCGCAACGACTTCCGCCAGAACCTCTTGCGCCGCCAGGACACATTTCAACGGATTGAGTTTCGTAATCTTTATGTGGCATCAAAATTGGTTCACATCGCGCAAGTTCTCCATCTGGTCTGGCGTGAGGTCGGTCGCTTGACGGTGCGTTCGGCACGGGCCCTCCCGTTGTCGGCGCGACGTAAGGCACGGAAGCTCGTACTGGGGCGTATCGCTTCCAGTCGAGTGTGCCGCGGCAGTCCTCACAGGGGAAGTGACGCGTCTTAGCCTCTCCTTCCCAAGTAGCTCTTTCCGCCTTCCCGTGGTGCCAGATGTTGAGCTCGGCATTATGCCTTGCGACAAAAGGGAGAGCTGCGACTCAATCCGATGCGAAAGCGAAGGGTGCGTGGCACAGGGGGAGCTGTGTCGAGGGACCGAACACCAGTCCCTTCTGTTCGCAGGGCACAGACCAGCACGTGCTCTGCATGCCGGCGATCTCGTTTGTCGGCTTAGGATCGCTGCGCGAGTCGGCAAGGGCGCTTCGCCGCGTCCCTGGGTAACCGGGGCGTGTTCTGCCAAACCCAGGAGGTGGTGACATCGCCTGGGCCATGTTAGATGGGTCCAGACCGCCGAACGTCTGGGGGACCGGCCCGCCACCTGAGTAGGAGTGGGTCCTTGGCAGAGGTGGAAACTCGGGCAAGTAGGCGGCGAAGGGCGAGAGGTGCATCCGCCTCTCCGGAGTGCGGGGTGCAGTTGCCGAGGAGCGTCGCGTGAAATCGTCGATGACGGGGTCACCGAGGGGGACCAGTGCACTAGCGACGGTGCGTTGAACCCGCAAGTTCGGAAGTGCCCTTGACCTAGGGGCGAGGTCGGTGAGCGACCTGCAGAATCCCCCCCCCCCCCCATGCCAGAGGAGCCTGTCCGGGGCAAGAGACGGGCTCCCACCTTTTTTCATCACTCGTTGTAAACATGGCTACAAACGAAACGAGTGATTCGTGTGCGCCTCAACGGGCTTCCGCTGCGCCTGATCCCTCTCCCCAGGACGAGCAGGGACAGGCAGAGAATGAAACAGTTATGCAGAGAAATTCTAGAATCACGTCGCTCATGGAGCAACAAATAAAGAATGGCAAGATAAGCCAAGCTGGACTTGCCATCATCAAAAATGAGCTGGCAGCATGGGCTATTGCCCACGCTAAACTGGAAGGTAGGGTGGAAGAGCTTGAAAAGGAGAATGATAGATTAAGGAGGCAACCGACAAAGACGTGGGCAGCCGTGGCCGCGCAAGCGCCCACTAAGCGCCCACAAAGCACGACTAGAGACACTATTGACAAACTGACCAAAAGAACAGATACAGCAGTCTTCCTCAGGACACTGCCTGGGCAGGACACAAGCGTCAAGAAAATACAAGAACCATTTACAAAAAATTTAGACCCCGTTAAAGACAAAATTAGAATTAAAAAGGTAAAACCGAGTAGAAATTCTGTTGTAGTCGAAGTTGCCTCCGAGGAAGACAAAAACAAACTGTTGAATAACCAGAAACTGAACTCGGTGGTAAAATGTGAACCACCGAGAAAAAGAAATCCTCTCATCATACTATATGACGTTCCCACGATCATGACAAACGAAGAACTGCTAGAAACAATTAGACAACAAAACTTCGATGAAATTAATGAAGAAGAATTTAAGAGCTGCTTTAAGTTAAAATTTAAGACTGGGCCACGGGGTCGTGATGTTGTTCATCACGTCGCCGAGGTGTCAGTGCCAATGTTGAAGAACATAACAACAATGGGCAGACTATATGTTGGCTTTCACGCCATAAATACAAGAGATTATGTCGTGGTACCTCGTTGCCACAACTGTGGTGACTTGGATCACATCTTAAGGCTGTGCACCAGGGAGCCGGCGTGCACTAAGTGTGGGGAAAACGGTCACAGCCGAAAAGACTGCAAGGCGGCGGCAGTTTGCATACCACGCAAGAGTCGAGGGAAGAAGTCTTGCGGAGCCACAGGCAGGAATTGCCCGACATACCGAATGTTGGAGCAGAGATTAATCTCCAGAACTGTCTATGGCTGAGCCCGGCATACCGAACAGGATGCCAAAGCGAAAGTCCCCGAGCAAAAGGAGGAGGGATTCCATGAGGGCAAATAGATTCAAGGATTTTTTGAGGTCGCTTTCGGGCGCCACTAAAATTGAAACAAAAGACAAAGCCATACAGACTGAATTTCCCACAATGGACAGTGGCATACAAACCAGTCTCCCCCTCATGGCTGAAACTCTCTCCTCTGGAAGCCGGGGAAAAAAGCCGGAACTACACCAACAACGGCTAGGGCATCCTGTGGCTGTGGCAACGCCTAAAGACAATCATACAAATAAACATCCCATTCAAGAAAATACAGTGACAAGCTCATGCACGAGCCCCACTGTACAAAGCTCACCAGACTGCCACCGGTCGATCCGGTTAGGGTGTACCCCAACATGGAGTACACCATGCAGCTATCTACACTAGAGCAGCCGGCTACCCTGACCACTGCCTTACGACATGTGGTCCGTGTAGGACATGAAGACGGCAGGAAGATAACCTTCTCGGTTATGGAGGCTGTTGACAGAATCCAGCTAAAATCAGTGAATCTCCCCACCGACTTCGGAGCCTTGCGAGATCTGCTCAAGAAAGTGTTCGAAAGACGAGGTGAGAAATTTGATCTTAACGACATTTACGAACAATCAGTAATAGCACATGGACGAATTGCTTTCGACTGGAGTAAGACCTGGCAACATGACCGAATACGTACGTACTTCCCCTCATGACAAAAATAACTATTGGACAGGTCAACACTCATAACAGCAGACTCGTGATGCAGGAGCTCCGAAGGGAGGTGGAGGAGAGGAGACTGGATGTACTCTGTCTACAGGAGCCATACTCCCTGGCTGGAAAAATAGCTTTTGCTGCCGCGAGCTGGCAAATAGTCAGCAGAGGGGATGACCCGAAGGCGGCGATTATAATCATAAATAAGCTCTTGAGAGTCACCACACTCTAACAGTTCACAACTAGCCACTGTAACGTCGTGGAGCTTCAAACCCCTATGGGAACCATAGCTTTCATAAACATGTATTTTCAGTATGGGGGACAACATAGAACACTACATAGACCACCTAGCGAGAGTTACCACGGCGTTGCAGGGAAGAAAAGTTGTAATAACAGCTGACAGTAATGAATGCCAAATCCCCCCTGTGGTACAGTGACACAAGAGATGCTAACGGTGAAAAAGTCGAGGAACCTATAATGGCATCACAACTTGTGGTGGCAAACAGGCCTGGCAATCCTCCTACCTACGCTGCAGGAGGAGGACAGGGCACAAATATTGATGTCACCCTCGTAACTCCAAATACAGCTAACATTATTCAAAACTGGAGAGTCAAAGAAAATGCCACCACAAGCGACCACAATTTGATATCTTTCACCTTGGGAGAAAGAGAGTGCCGCTGGGCCACGGGGTGGGAGGTGCAACTAAATTACAGAAGAGCCGACTGGGAACGCCTAGCGAGAGAGTGTGACATTCATCCACCACCGGAAGGTGACATGCATCTGGACATGGATGTAGACCAGAGAGCAGAGGAACTGATGAATGCAGTGATAAGAGCGGTGAAGGCAGCCGTACCTACAAGGAGGGCCATGGCGGCCTCTCCGTCACCATGGTCTGCTGAACTAGGAGAACTGCGTCAATCTGTCAGAAGGCTGAGGAGGCACTACCAGAGCAGTGTCGTCTGGCAGGAACGAGAAAGGTGGCAGATGCTATATAGGGAGGAAAAGCGGAAGTTCCAAAAGGAACTGCGAGAAGTTAGGATGAGAAGCTGGGATAACTTTGTGCTCAACCAGCTAGTCACGGACCCATGGGGGCTTCCATATAAGTTGGTGATGGGAAAAATCTGCTCTCCTCTGGAGCTATCAACAGTCAGGTACGGGGACAGGATGACGGAGTCCTGGCAGGAGACTGCGGGGGTCCTCCTCCGGTCCCTGTTGCCTGACGACAATGCGGTTGGGGAGACAGAGGGGCAGAAGCAACTCAGAGATGAAGACCAAGAAGTATACATTAATGAGACGGCTGTCCACCCCTTCTCAAAGGAGGAGGTGGCAACCCATATAAGATCATTGAAAAAAGGAAAAGCACCTGGGCCAGACGGCATTGTGGCGGAGGTGGTGCAGTTTCTGGCGCCTCAGCTGACTGCGCCACTAACACATCTATACAACGAATGCCTTAGACAGAGAAAATTCCCAAAGAGATGGAAAATGGCAAATGTAGTTATTATAAAGATAGGACCAGACAAGGACCTTGCAGAAATGAAATCTTACAGGGCGATTTGCTTGCTGGATGTATTTGGCAAAATACTGGAGAAATTGTTGGCTGACAGATTGACAGCACAACGAGTGTTGTGCGGGGTGAGCGACAGGCAGTTCGGGTTCAGGCCGGGGCGGTCGTCATCTGATGCAATCGCCCTGGCGGCAGAGGTCTGTGGCTCGACCCCGCACAAATACGTCGTTGGCATCATGGTTGACATCAGTGGCGCCTTCGACAAACCTGTGGTGGCCTTCGCTCTTCTCCTGCTTGCGGGAGAAAAAGTGTCCAAGGCCGCTATACGGTTGCCTGAGGAGCTATTGCAAGGATCGGGAGGTCTGGTTATGATCATCTAGCGAAAGAGTTGGAAAGATAAAGGATGTCCCCAAGGTTCCGTCTTAGGACCCTTCTTCTGGGACATCCATATGGAGTCTTTATTAGGTAGATTACAACAAAGTGATGAGGTGCTAGAGGTGATAGCCTACGCGGATGACCTCCTCCTGTTGGTTGGTGGCCGTAGCCGCGAAGACATTGAACCGAAAATAGAGACAGCATTAGACAAACTCCAACAGTGGTGCCACACGACTAAAATGACGATATCGCCCAATAAATCCACCTACCTATTACTAAAAGGACATCTTATTAGAAATCCGACTGTCAGAATAGATGGTTCACCAGTTCCGACGAAGTGAGACACGCTACCTGGGAGTTATCATTGATAAGAGGTGGAATTTCGGAAAACACATTGCTACTGTCACCCAGAGAGCCCTTCAGATATTAAATAACCTCATTTCAATAGGCCATAAAAGATTCCATCTTCCTCCACACCTAATTAGACTCTATCATAATAGTATCCTAACCTCAGTTGTGGGCTATGGCTCGGGAGTCTGGGCGCACAGGCTCACGAGGGTTGTGCCCGCCATGGCAGTGAGAAGGGTCCAGAGAAGCATGGTATTAAGAGCTGTGGGTGCCTATAGAACATCTCCAGTGGGGGCCCTATTAGTCATAATGGGGCTCTGCCCTCTGGACATAAAGATAAGAGAACAGGCGGCTTGGTATATGGCCAAGAAGGGAAATTATGAGAAGATTGCGGATATTATGGGTATTAGGGTGGGGGATAAAAGAGAGATAAGGAAAAGAGGGGAGGAGCTCTGGCAGGAGACTTGGGAGGTAGAAGAGGCTGGAGGAAGAACCTTCCAATTTCTACCTGATGTGAGGGAACGACTTGGACTGAAGTACTTTGAGCCTACACGAGGTCTGATCCACTTTCTCACTGGCCATGGACCCTGCCCGACTTATTTATGTCGATTTGGGAAGAGGGCAACACCAGCGTGCGACTGTGGCGATCCGGGGGGTACACCCGAGCATGTAGTTTACGAATGTCCCCTCTTCAATGATATCGCAAACACACTACGAGACAGACTACCCAACCGTGACACCTACCAACTACTCAGACGAGAGGAAACTTTTCAGACCTTAAACACCTTGGCAAACGAGGTATCTCGAAAAGTTCTAATTGACTATTTAGGAGAGATACACTAAATAATAATGACAATAACCACCTATTGCGTCCAAGAGCCCTATTCCCATGCCGCCTGTGCGTGGACTGGCCGACAACATCTAAGTTGGAATCCGCCACGTGCAGGACTAGGGGGAGTAGGGAACAACCACCGATTGTGACACACACCAGATATGACGTAGGATAAGTTAGTTTGTAGGACTTAGTTATAGGAAATTAAGATAGGGACTGCAGCGAGTTTAACATCGAGGCCTGCCCAGTGTCAGGGGCATGCTCTTCGGGATTAGCTCGAAGAGCAAGGCATATGAAAGTGGGTTTATATCTTCACTGGCACACATGTGACGCTGCAGAATACATATACAAGTTAAATTAGTTATAGGAATTAGATATAAACAGTATATGTAGATATTAGATGCCCATTGTTTACTAATAACTGTAGCTCACTTACTAAAACTAAACTAACTGCAAAATTTAATTTAAATGTATAACTGTTAGTACCCACTAATGAATTAAGGAATTGGGTTAATTTGTATCATTATAATGGTTTAATAATAAAGATATTTTTCTTTTTTTAAAAAAAAAAAGTTCTCCATCTGCCAACTGCAATTGGGCGCAACCTTCAGGCGGCTTTTGGCTATTATCTCATGGCTGGCCGGTATGAGACACCGTGCCCTCACGGTATGGTGGCGTCGGGCTCGTCAATTTCCGTATGCGAGCTGCAGCCTTGTACATGAGTACCATGAGAAAACAGTGGATGGGCCAGGGTACATCTCTAACATGCAGCTTGCTTGAGGTCCTCCTACCTGCTTCCACCTCACCACCGGTGTCTGTCGGCCATATGGTGCCTCATTTGTCCCATATTTCGACCTTTTTCGTCGACTACAGTTACATACATACCAGTCTCCCAGATACACGCCCACCTAGGACTAAGGTTTTTACAGCCTGTTGCTGCGCTGTGTTCCCCGAAATTTGATGGAGACCAAACATCCCTCCATCCAGTGGCCCATAGTGTGGACTACTATCCACCAGCCCTTCCTCCCTACGAACGTCCTGGCACTGTGGTATCAGATAGTCAACAGGAAATTTGCCACGAAGCAGCGCCTGCACAACATTAGCTTGTCAGAATCCCCTCTTTGTCTCCTTTGCCAGCAACTGGACACTGATGAACACCGTCTGACATTCGCCTCATCCCAAGATGTATGGCGCTTCGTGCAGCAAATCATTGCCTGCTATCTCCGGGTGCCACCAGACACAATCGAACCTCGAATGTTTCTATACCCGGAGGACCGACATTTTTCCGCCGCCAAATGTCATGCTATTACGTGGGTCAAAGACTGGACGGTCGCTTATCTCTTTCATGAGGGACCTAAATCCCGCCTCGACTTATGAACCTATCTGCGAACAGCCCATGCAGCTCTCGAAAACACGCCACGTTACCGAACATTATTTGCTATCTTCGAGCGGTGTTTGTTAGACCTCCACTGAGTTGGGGGGTGCCTGGCTCAGAGGGCACCTATCCCTCCTCCCCCGGCGGTGTCTGAGTTTCCACCGCCTACGATCTGTTCTACTTCTGACCTCCGCGGATGGGAGAGCGCGTCGCAGATTGCGCGGGTTTTATTTCTTTTTGCTTTTTCTTTTTCCTTTCTTTTTCTTTAACCAGAATTTATATTTCTTTTCTCTTTGCCGATGTGTTCACATAATTTCATGATATTAGTGAATATTACAAAAACACATGCAAATAAATAAATAACAACGCCTTCCACTACTGTTGATTCCTGTGTCTCCCATTTCCCTAAGCACCACAGGCTCGGTGGTGGTGAGGAGGACACTGTGGCCAGGCCTCTGGTTTCGACTCCTGCCCACTTTGCCCCCCGAGCCCCCACCGGTCCACTACATATAAAAAAAATTAAAAAAAGTTGATAGAGCATTTGCCCGGGAAAGGCAAAGGTCCCGAGTTCGAGTCTCGGTCCAGCACGCAATTTTAATCTGCGAGGAAGTTTCATATCAGTGCACACTCCGCTGCAGGGTGAAAATCTCATTCTGGATCAGGGAAGGGCGATGGAAGATTTAGATGTTTTGGAATAATTCTGGAAAAATCCAGTGCTTCCGTAAAGGAAATCGCATAAGAGAGCCTAGCGCTATCAGTTTCAGAGAATTGTTCCATCGTTTGAGGTTCTTATCAAGTATGCAAAACAAAACACAGAATGAGATTTGAGACGCGCTGGTAAGATCCTGACAAGACCAAGTCGATATAATGAGTATGAGAGTGCAAGAGAAAAGCTTGGAGGACATAAATAGGAAGAAAGGGTCTTTACCACTTGACGAACCCCGTTGCGACAATTTACAGAACAAATATTCGAAGAAGACTATGACTATCATGCTGCGACCGCGGTATACTGTATCTCGAGTGGGGATTAAATGGCTCTAAGCAATATGCGACTTAACATCTGAGGACATGAGTCCCTAGACTTAGAGCTACTTAAACCTAAGTAACCTAAGGACATCACACTCATCAATGTCCGAGGCAGGATTCGAACATGCGACCATAGCAGGAGCGCGCTTCCAGACTGAAGCGCCTAGAACCGCTCAGCCAGACAGGCCGGCTTAAGTAGCACTCCGTCTTCAGGCCACAAGTGGCCCATAGGGACCATCCGACCGCCGTGTCATCCTCAGGTCAGGATGCGGATAGGAGGGGCGTGTGGCCAGCACACCGCTCTCCCGGTCGTTATGGTGGTTTTCTTTGACCGGAGCCGCTACTATTTGCTCGAGTAGCTCCTCAATTGGCATCACGAGGCTGAGTGCACCCCAAAAAATGGCAACAGCACATGGCGGCTGGATGATCATCCATCCAAGTGCCGGCCACGCCCGACAGCGCTTAACTTCGGTGACCGCACGGGAACCGGTGTATCCACTGCGGCAAGGCCGTTGCCCCGGCTTGAGATCGGAAAAATAAGGTAGTTTAGTCTGCATTCTGTCATATGGACACTCATTTTTATATCATTCAGTACGCGAATGGAATAGGAAAGAAAATCGAAAATATTGCCTTGTGTATGTTGATTTATAGCCGCACAAGGTTATATTTAAATTTTGTAGTATCATTTTTGAATGTCGGGTGGTATGACTGCAAACATAAGACATTAATTAAGCAAAGATAGTAAGGTCTCTATGAGACCAATTACGTAACAAAATGTAAACTGTTTACAGTAACGACGTTATGAAGCACTGAACACAACAGTGCCATTTCTACTGGTCACAAATTTTGATTCATTTTGCAGGCAGAGAGATGAAACTATAGTGAGGTGGCAAATGCATTTATTGGATTATGTCATTAAATGTATTCGAAGTACATATTCAAAACCTGTGTGATGAAAGGTACAATGATATGCGGAAAGCGCCGCTTTGCATCCCTAATTTTGCAACCTTTTTGCTCCAGGGACGTAATATAAGGCTTCCCGTTGCGGCACCGTCGTTCTTGTTTCGCTTTTCACATGGTAACGCAATAAACACGTGTACATTATGTCGGTGGGACGATGCGTGCGCACGTAACTCGGAGCAAGTTTTTGCAGTAACAGAATCTGCCGCATATTTGGTGCGCAACGCAGCTTTCGCCGGCAACGCATTCGGAGGGTGAGCGAGGGCTACGGTACTGGTTAGGTGGAGGGTGGACGTGGGTTGGGGGAAAGGGGGCGGGGGTGGTGGTTTGGAAGTCCAGTGGGTGGCTGAGCCGGAACGAAGCGGTGACGCTACAGATCGTAAAGTAACACAGCCGGAGCGCAGAACTCCTGTGAGTAGAGCCCGAGTAAATACAGTATAGCTACTATCTTTGCGGCTTCAGCTAGGAAAATTAGTGCAGCAGTCCGTGTAAATAGTGTATACAACTATATCCCTAAGTCTGAAGTCAGACTGATGCTTTGACGTTCTCTGCTGTGTTTCAAATTTCCGCAAACAGAATTATAAATGGTAGGACACTAACTTGCGACTGATGTTGGGTCTGATATACCGGGCGATCAAAAAGTCAGTATAAATTTGAAAACTGGATAAATCATGGAATAATGTAGATAGAGAGGTACAAATTGACACACATGCTTGGAATGACATGGGGTTTTATTAGAACCAAAAAAATAAAAAAGTTCAAAAAATTTCCGACAGATGGCGCTTCATCTGATCAGAATAGCAATAATTAGCATAACAAAGCACGACAAAGATGATGTTCTTTACAGGAAATGCTCAATATGTCCACCATCATTCCTCAACAATAGCTGTAGTCGAGGAATAATGTTGTGAACAGCACTAAAGCATGTCCGGAGTTACGGTGAGGCATTGTCGTCAGATGTTGTCTTTCAGCATCCCTAGAGATGTCGGTCGATCACGATACACTTGCGACTTCAGGTAACCCCAAAGCCAATAATCGCACGGACTGAGGTTTGGGGACCTGGGAGGTCAAGCATGACGAAAGTGGCGGCTGAGCAAACGATCATCACCAAACGACGCGCTCGACAGATCTTTCACGCGTCCAGCAGTATGGGGTGGAGCACCATCCTGCATAAACATCGTACGTTCCAGCAGGTGTTTATCAGCCGGGCTGGGGATGATGCGATTATGTAACATATCGGCGTACCTCTCACCCGTCACGGTAGCAGTTACAAAACCAGAATCACGCATTTCCTCGAAGAAAAAAGGCCCGATAACGGTAGATATGGTATATCGAACCCATACCGTGACTTTCTCGTCGTGCAATGGAGTTTCCACGACAGTTCTAGGATTTTCGGTAGCCCAAATTCTGCAGTTGTGGGCGTTGAGAGACCCTCGAAGCGTGAAATGAGCTTTGTTGGTCCACAACCTGTTACTCAACCAATCGTCATCCTCCGCCATCTTTTGAAACGGCCACACTGCAAATGACCTCCGCTTCACTAAATCGCCAGGTAACACTTCATGATGCTGATGGATTTTGTAGGGATAGCATCGGAGGCTACGCCTAAGTGCCAACCAAACAGTAATGTATGGAATGCCGGTGCGCCGTGTGAGTACACGAGCGCTGACTTCATCGTGCATAGATGAACCCGCTACAGTCTCCATTTCTTCCTGAACTGTCTCAGCAGCAATACGCCTTATGCTCGGTCGGCCACTACGTGGTCTATCGTCTAAACAACCCACGTCATTCCAAGCATGTATGTCAATTTTTGCCTCTCTATCTACATTATTCCATGGTTTATTAAGTTTTCAGTTTTATACTCAGTTTTTGATCACCCGGTATATATTTATATTTTATTAACATAATCTTTTCACAAACAAATTATACAATTACTAGGTCAGAGTACGGACTAAAATGAAAACTACACCCTTAAATGGATATTTCTCCAGCGAACTTTGTGTCGTTCTCAAATTTCCTCGTAGATAAAAGCCGTGTAAAGGACGGGGACTTGAGATCATGTCCTTGTCTTCTGTGTGTGGCGCTCTTAGTGATTCAGCTATAACCCCACGACCCGCCCTCTCAGCTTCAAATTGGGAAGATGGAGGTACTGCAAAAAGAAGCAAATGTGGGTCATTTGTCGTGTCTGGGTAGTGCTGCTAGTATGAGCACTGCTGGCAAAACGTATGGTTCCAGATGCGAGTCATAGCCCAGCAGGCAGACCGTCAGTAGTTTTCAGTTACATACATGAATCAGTAGTAAAGTGCCAGGCTACAGATCAAAAGATCACGGATTGGTTCCTCGGTCACTTCTGGTATTTTTGTCACTTATCCTTTCTTTTAACTCTCGAAAGAAAAAAAATCGTGTTACACTCATAAGTGGAGAGGTAAGTCAATTTAAAGTTCAGAAGAAGTCAATGCTGCCTAGTGAAGTACTGTGGTGTTCACTCCACCCTTATCATTGAGGACTGCTTTACCTTACATATACGCAAAACAATGGAGTTAAAATTTGCTGCTCTCTCTCCAATAACCGCGATGTCTATGTATAAATCAATATCCTTGAACCACATTACAAAAATGTAAATGCTGTCATAACATATAGATTAAGAAGTTTAATCGCATGTTAAATTTTAAAACAAGTATTACAGTTAGAATCGTTGGCATTGTGCAGTGTAATTGACGGCGCGCAAATCCTCGACTATTTCCATCCAGTATTTGAGAATGACAGTATTTAGCGACTTGCAACAAATGTTTCATTTCATTGCTGAACGTTACGGAAATTTTTCTCGCTGACACAACCTGCAAAATGATGACAGGAAGAAACTTTGTCACTCAGTACATTTTTGTCTAACTGCAGTCAAATCAGGAATGACGTTCAATATATGTTTTCATTATTACCAACTCTACTTGAAAGACCGTTTGTTGACATTATCCACGTACACCGCTGAACATAACTGTAAAATTATTTCATTGTACGCTACATTGTCCCGGATAATGACGTCATAAACAGTAAATAGTGAAAAACTAGCTTTGCTTAAAATAGCGCTCAGCAAAGCTTCAGACATAATGTCTTCCTTTATTACTTCGTTACCGCTAACATCACTTGCAACGCATATTGCACGCAGCATCTAAGTGTATAACTGAATGTACCTTCAAAATTATTTCGTTGTGACACACAGTCCAGGAGATATGACGTAATAATTGAGATGCGCGAAAAACTTCCTTTCCTTAAAATGGACTGCGAATTACCCAGAATATATTCATCCAGTGTTTCATAATAAGAGCACTTAGCGAGATCTTACAAAGTTGATGCATAAATGTAAATCTTTGCTAAGCTTTTTTCTCGCTTCTATGCTTAAAGTCAAACATTTGACACATTAACTCATTTATCAATTAATCATACGTTTAACGCTCTTTTATACATAGGAGCTCGATTCATCAAAGAATCGTGGGATTACTGGCTGTTAAACAAGCAACAAACAAGACGTAACTTACTGGCGTCAACATAATGAAGAATAAACGAAAAGGAAAATGGTGTATTAAAAATTATATCGTTTTAGGGGAAGAAAGTCATTTTGTATTTTAGATGAAGCAGCAAATGAAGTGCGAAGACATTCCGTAGGCGCAAAAAGACGCGCTAAAGAAACAAATACTACAATGTCAGAGATTTACTGTTAATAATTAGAGCCTTTCTTTCGAGGCTACGACATTGCTCGACACAATCGCTGCGCAGCATTAGCTGAAAATATATGGTACCTACTGAATATCCGACGGATTTTGGAGATATATCCTTTGACGAAAATAATTGACTCTACAATGATAGCAAAATGTTTGTCACACTGTGAATAATTCTTTGTGGAAGAAACTCATGATTTCGGGAAGGCAATAACTTCACACCTACGTTACAACTCATTCTAGGGAACGTTTCTAGGATTCCTCTAAAGAGATTCTTGGAATCAAAACCTATTTGGGTGGACACAAAAAAAAAAATTCCTGGAAAGCAAACGGAGGGAGAATGACAAACGACCCCATCCATTCACTCTTTCTGTCGTAAAAAACTTCTGTTTTAACGAGTAAAGTACACACATTAGCCGGCGAGAGTGGCCGAGCGGTTCTAGGCGCTACGATCTGGAACCGCGTGACCGCTACGGTCGCAAGTTCGAATCCTGCCTCGGGCATGGATGTGTGTGATGTCCTTAGGTAAGTTAGGTTTAAGTAGTTCTAAGTTCTAGGGGACTGATGACCACAGCAGTTAAGTCCCATAGTGCTCAGAGCCATTTGAACTATTTTACAAACATTATACATTATTTTACCCTTGTTGCGTGTTAGAACTGAGTTAATTGCTTATATAATACAAATTTGAAGAAGAACAGCGACCTGTCACTTTCTTCCACCGGAATTTCTAAAATCATTGCGGGAAAAGCGAAAGTTTTGTTCTTTAAATAGAAAACGTGAGAAACACGGAAACCAGTTTCCGATTCATTCGTACTTTCGTTCAAACTTAATTGAGGAAAATGATGTGCAGTCTGAAGAATAACACACTGAATGCATATCCTGCAGTGGTCGTTACTCTGAAGTGTAACATATAGAAATCGACAGGGCGCATGGAATTCTATCCTTCCTCTCCGGAAGAATGTTAACTTGAAAAATCTTATCTATGACCTGAGGGCACTTATTTTCCACAATAAATTCAGAAAATGTAGGGGGTGCAGTAAACAAGAGAATGTTATTAATTAGGGTTATTTATTCTTATATTGGTTAATATTAAGTATTTTCTATGATTCTATTCCAACAGACTTGCTTGACCTTTTTTTTAAGTAACATGTATTAAGCCTTCAGTTTCACGAATTCAATACACGTGAATATGTAATTAACAAACATACAGTTGTCTCAAATGTTGTATCTTAAAATGGAGTAATTTGTGGCGAGGAATGTCGTACATTAGGGATGAGCCTAATATGAGCCCTTCATCGGTATCGGTGTGTGTGTTTGAGGTTTACGGGCGCTAAACAGCGGGGTCATCAGCGCCCAAACGCATAAAAACAGGAACACATGCAGTGAAGGGACTAAGACGGACAGCGAACAAGGAGAACGGCTAAAAGACACAGACCTGACGCAGTTTCAAATCCTCACATACAGAGGCAAAACAGGAGGAGAAGGAACACACTAAAAAGGAAGGGAAACAAGGAAAAGAGAACAGAAACCGAAGGGAAACAAGGAGGTAATCGAGACTGACCTCTTACCTAAAACCTGGGTGAGCCAGTCACCTAGCAGCACATTAAAACCCTCTCCCTAAAATCCGAGGCAACAAACTGGACAGGACACAAAACCGTAAGACCTTAACTACAGTCGTTGCGTCATCTTGTAAAATAGAGGGCAAATCCGGTGGCAAAGAAACCGCCGCCCTCTGGTCAGAGAATAAAAGACAGTCAAGTAAAATGTGGCGGACAGTAATCTGGACGCCACAAGCACTGCAGATTGGGGGGTCCTCCCGCCGGAGTAAAAAACCATGCGTGAAGGGACTGTGCCCGATGCGGAGGCGAGTGAGGAGAACCTCATCCCGCCTGCATGACTGGTAGGACGTACGCCATGGCCGCGTGGTGGCCTTGACCAGACGCAGCTTATTTTCACCGACTGCCAGCCACTCCTCTTCCCACTGACGCAGAACGCGAAAACGCAGGAGGGAGGTAACAGCATGGAGGGGGACGGCACATTCAACAACGTGAGGGAGGGAACACGCATCTTTGGCAGCCACATCCGCCAGTTCGTTTCCCATAATACCCACGTGCCCCGGCACCCAGCAGAAGGAAACCTCCTTCCCCTGCCGTTGCAGGTGGAGTAGGGCATCATGGATGTTCTGGACGACCGTATCCGCTGGGTACAAGTGTTGCATGGTCTGAAGGGCACTCAGGGAGTCAGAACAGATGAGGAACTTAAGACTGGGAACACATCTCATCTGCTCCAATGCCCGCAAGATCGCAAACAATTCGGCATCAAAGATGGTAAACGCCGCAGGAAGCCGTAACTTGACGACTCGATCAGGGAATACAACAGCACAACCAACAGAGTCCCCCTGTTTAGAGCCATCCGTAAATACTGGTACATGGTTGGGATGCTGGGTTAAAATATTATAAAATAAGGAGGTAAAAACAAACGCAGGAGTGCAGCTCCTCCGGTACTCCGACAAGTCTAAAAGGACGCTGGGCCTCTGGAGCAACCAGGGAGGCAGGCGAGTAAAACCTTGTCGTTGGGGGGCCACACGCTCGACACCAAGGGACTCAAGCAAATGCTTGGCACGAATCCCAAATGGTCTCGTTGCCCTGGGACGACTGGAAAAGAGACGTTCCATAGGCGGTCGGGCAACGGTAGGGTACGCAGGGGAGGTAGGACAGGCAAGGAAGTGACACACCCGTCGCACCATGAGGAGTTTCCGCCGGATGGCGAGCGGCGGTTCCCCTGCCTCAGCACACAGGCTGGGGATGGGACTGGTACGGAAGGCACCAGTGGCCAGCCTGATACCCTCATGGTGTACTGCGTCAAGAATCTTCATATACGAAGGCCTTGCTGACCCATACACGGGGCAACCATAGTCAAGACGCGATCGGACGAAAGCCCTGTAAAACTGCAGCAGACGCGCCCGATCTGCTCCCCAGGACCGATGGCTCAGACACTTCAAAATATTCAGTGCCTTCAGGGCCCGCACCTTGAGGTCTTTAATGTGAGGCAACCACGACAACTTGGAATCAAAAGTGAGGCCCAGGAACCT
This sequence comes from Schistocerca nitens, assembly GCF_023898315.1. Taxonomy (NCBI): domain Eukaryota; kingdom Metazoa; phylum Arthropoda; class Insecta; order Orthoptera; family Acrididae; genus Schistocerca; species Schistocerca nitens. Next base: position 1,031,237,232 of record NC_064614.1, read on the forward strand.
CACAGTGTCTCTAAAAGGAAGAATGGTGTCCCTCAGACGCAATTAAGGGGAGGTAAAAAGACGTCGAGAACGACTAAAGTGAACACACACACATTTGTCTGCAGAAAAGGTAAAACCCGTCTTCGCAGTCCATGCCTCTAATCGCTGTATCGTAAGCTGCAACTGCCGACTAGCAGTGTCAAGACTGGAGGAAGAACAGAAAACAGCAAAATCGGCCACAAACAACGAGCATTGGGCAGGACTCCGGACAGTGGACGTGATACTGTTAATGGCGACGGCAAAGAGGGTGACACTTAAAACGCTTCCCTGAGGAACACCATTCTCCTGCACATACAAATCAGATAGCACATTACCAACCCTATATCGAAAGAGGCGGTGGGAAAGAAAGGACCGAATGAAGATGGGGAGACGGCCACGAAAGCCCCACTCATGGAGTTGATTGAGGATATGGCGGCGCCAAATAGTGTCATACGCCTTATGAATGTCAAAGAAGACACCGAGACAATGCTGGTTACGCAGGAAGGCCTGTTGGATGGCCGCCTCAAGCAGGGTCAAGTTGTCGATAGTGGAACGACATCTCCGAAAGCCACACTGAGAGGGGCTAAGGAGCTGCCTGGTCTCGAGCAGCCAAACCAGGCGACGGTTGACCATGCGTTCCAACGTCTTCCCGACACAGCTCGTCAAAGCAATACTCCGATAACTACTGGGATGCGTTCGGTCCTTCCCCAGTTTGAGGAGGGGAATCAAAATCGCCTCCCTCCACGAGTGAGGGTACGTGCCGGATAACCATATCATATTAAAACAATTCAGGAGAACTTCCTTGGAAGGCAGTAACAAGTGCTGCAGCATGATGTACCGGATTTGATCATGACCAGGCGCAGTATCATGAGCCACAGACAGCGCCGAATCCAGTTCTCACATTGTGAAGGGGCAGTTGTAGGGTTCAGAATTTGGAGACCAGAAGTCCAAGTGACCCCTCTCGATGGCACTGCGGTAGCGGCAGAAATCTGGATCACAGTTAATAGTGGCGGTAGATGCCGCAAAATGCATGGCCAGTGTCTGGGCAATGTCTCTCGGCGCCGTGAGAAGACTTCCCTGATGCAGCAATGCCGTGACAGGTAGCTGGCCGAGTTTCCCGGAAATCCTCCTGATGGCTTCCCATACTTTCGTAGAACTAGTGGAGCGGGAGATGGAGTTCAAGAACGATTGCCATGACCGTCGTTTGCGCTCTTTAATCACTCGCCGCGCTTTGGCCCTTGCCACCCGAAAGGCCGCAAGATTGTCAGCTGAGGGACGGCACTTGAAGCGGCGCAGAGCGGCACGGCGGTCTCGGATGGCTGCGCGGCACTCAGTGGTCCACCAAGGGACAGGACGCCTCTTGGGATGATCGGATGACCGTGGGATTGACAATTCAGCAGCATGGGAAATCACGGCTGTAACATGGTCTACCCATTCGTGGACGCTGGCACGGTGTTCCAAAACAGCCAGTTGGCTGAAAAGTAAAGTGTCCAGTCAGCTCGGCAGAGGTGCCACCGAGGCGGCACTGGTAATTCCATAGCCTCATCCAGGAGGCGAATCCAAAGGGGGAAGTGGTCACTAGAATGGAGGTCAGCAGCAACCTCCCACAGAGCAGAACCCGCAAGTGCTGGAGAGCAGAAGGAAAGGTCAATAGCTGATGACGACCCAGAAGCAGTACAGAAATGAGTGGGAGCACCAGAGTTGAGGATGCACAGTTCTTCAGACATCATGAGGTTTTCCAGAATGCGACCCCTGGGGCAAGTAGTCGAAGAGCCCCAGAAGACATTATGAGAATTGAAGTCCCCCAGAAGAAGAAATGGGCGGGGGAGTTGGCTAATAATGTCTGTGAGAGCCTCAGAGTGTATCGCATCCTGAGGTGGTAAGTAAAGTAAAGACTGTGAGCCTCCGACCCACAAGAAGGTCAACTGCAACTGCTTGCAAGTCTGTAACGAGAGGGAGCTCAGATGAGGGGTGCACGTCACGGACAAAAACCGCAACACCACCCTTTGCCCTTTCCCCCGTTAGATCATCTTTCCGATATATGGTATAGTCCCGTAAAGAAGGAGCATCAGTGGCCCGAAAATGTGTCTCTTGGAGACATAAGCACAAAGGGCACTCTAGTACAAGGAGTTGTAATTCGGCCACATGCGTCCTGAACCCATTCAGGTTCCACTGTAATATGGGAGCCAGTGATCAGGGTGGCTGAACTTTCACCCTGCCTCTGTGTTTTGGAGGAGAGCCCATACTGGCCGGAGATTTATTCCTGGGGCGAGAAGATCGCCCCCGGTCGACATCAATGTCCATCAGCTCCGATGACGACCCACGGGAGATGTCAGACAGTACGATGGCCTCGTCATCGGACCGACCCTGACCAGTCTTCTCAGGTGGCAAAACCTTCACCTTCGGCGTCTTTGTCTTGGGGGCTTAGAAGGCAGAGCCTTGGCAGCAGGTGGAGCTTTACTCGCCTGGGCAGAAGGCGCCATATGGGAAGAGGCAGGAAGTACCCCAATGTCAGCAACCACGGCCTTGTCCGACGTTGCGGGGAGAGCGGCAGGTTTCAAAACAACCGCAGCAGCACAAGTGCACTGGCAAATGCAGGTATTAGTGCTAACACTAGCAACCTCCGTTTGCGTAGCAACAGTGGCCATTTGTACCGGTTTTTTCAGAGCGGAAGCGAAAGATGTCGTAAACACAGGAGGTTGCATGGCCTTAAAGAGCTTCTTGGTCTCACCATAGGGGATGCGCTTAGATGTTTTGATCTCCTGGATCTTCCGTTCGTCGAGATAGATGGGGCAGACCCGGCTCCAGACAGGGTGACTCCCAGAGCAATTCACGCACTTCACAGGCGATGAACAATCGGCTCCTTCATGGGCAGGCTGACCACATTTACCACAAGTGGCTATCCCATTGCACCCCAACGTAGTATGCCCAAAGCGCTGACATTTAAAACAGCGCATTGGGTTGGGGAAATGTGGCCTTACTGGCAAACGTAAGAACCCCGCTTTAACATGCTCTGGGAGTCGTGGGCAACTGAACGTGAGAATAAACGAGTCGGATTTGACTAGGTTCCCATCGACTCGTTTCATAATATGCTGCACGTCAACAATACCTTCATCAGCCCATTCAGATTTTAACTCGTCTGTGGGGATATCCACCAAGTCCCTACATGTCACAACACCCTTACTGTACTTCAGAGTGGAGTGGAGCTCGGTCTCGATAGCGTACTCACCGAGACAGGTTGCTTTCCGAAGAGAAGTGACTTGACGGGAACTAGATGTCTCAACTAACAGTGTCCCATTGCGCAGTCGCTTCACAGATTTAAGTGTTCCTGCAATTCCCTCAAGACCCTTGTGGATGTAAAAGGGAGAAACCCTCTCAAAGCTACCCTCCTTCCGTTTAATAATCAAAAACACATTCTGATTATCAGCATGTGCTCTGCTCCGACAGTCTGATAAATCTCGATCAACACTAGGCGCTGGAGGACTCGCAGCACGAAGTCGCTTCTTCGATGGGGTGTGTTTTCCTACCAGTGGCCCACCCAAGTCACTGGTAGGGGGAAATGTAAAGGTCGAAGGGTCCATTGCGGTCCCACGAGCAGCTAGGGAACTAAAGGTCCGCTCACACAGAGCCCCGCGTGCCTGAGTAAGCCGTATACAACTGGGGTGCGGCAGGTGCCCCAGAGGTTGCCCGCTTGCGACTGTTCCACCCCAACAGCCATGCATCTCATAGGCGCGGAGCACACCGTAAGATTGAGGGGTTTTTATAGAGGTTGGCCTTCCTCGCGATCCAGGCGGTCAAGCAAAGATTACCATTCCCCGCAGCACACAACATTCCACCGCCGCGCCATACGGTGGTCGCTGAAGCATGTCCGGGGGTTACGGTGACAGGAAACTGGCGGCGCAGACCAGTCCCCAGCTCAGGACCCCGGGGTCGCCAAGCCCGTACTCAGCAAATGAATGCTGAGCCCCTGGGGGGTTCATCGGTATCAATTATCTGTCTAATCCGCTGAAGCATGGAGGCGGTCAGACTCTGGATATGTGTCCCATTATCCGCGAGTCTCCCACGGATATAATTCTAGATAAGGAGGCAGATGTCGGCTAGTGTAAGTTCATGAGACGCTTCATTCTGATCCACAAATTTTCAATGAGATTTAAGTCCGGCACTCGAATGGGTCACTCGATCAAGCTGGCATCAGCATGTTGCGAAAACCGTTGCAGAACGAGTCATTTTGTGAGAAATGGTGAGTGTCCTGCTAGAATTGGATAACTTCACTGGTATCATCATACTGGACAAGTGGCAGGACGCTGAGACATTCAGGTAGACAGGATTGTTTTTTATCTAACGCTCAGTGGGCAGTATGTTATCACGTTCCCTGTACCTTGGCTATATTCGTGTTACGTTTGCAACGTATCAACAAACCGTAAAATGTAAACTGCTTCCGGTCCCCGGCACGGATCCGCCCGGCAGATTAGTGTCGAGGTCCGGGGTACGGGCCAGCCTGGGGATGGTTTTTAAGGCGGTTTTCCATCTGCCTCGGCAAATGCGGGCTGGTTGCCCTTATTCTGCCTCAGTTACACTATGTCGGCGATTGCTGTGCAATCCCTGTCTCCACGTACGCGTACACCATAATTATTCTACCACGCAAACCTTGGTGCTACACTCGTCTGGAATGAGACGTTCCCCGGTGGGTCCACTGGGGGCCGAACAGCACAATAGCCCTGGGTTCGGTGTGGGGCGGCGGTGGGGTGAGTGGACTGCTGTAGCCCGTTGTGGGGTTGTGAACCACTGAGGGCTACGGAGGGGACGAAGCCTCTCCGTCCTTTCTAGGTCCACAGTTCAATACATACATACATACATACATAACTCCCACCTTTCCGTACATGTGTTTAATATTAGTCCCAAATGACGTTTGCGTCTCAGATTATGTGTTGTTAGTAGAGGGAAACAGGCCATTATACAAATCAGCCATAATTCAAATCTAGTGTGTGATACTTATAAACTGAATACAGCACACGGAAGGGATGTAGTTGATATACCTATTTGATATAGCACAGGCCATGTAAATGTATGCGTTTCTTTATGTTATATTCATAAGTAATGCAGGACGACGCCTAAGAATGTTTTTATTGTTAACTTTGGTAATGTTCGTACTATAGCGATTTGTAAGGTGCCGAGAAATCATCGTCATAAGATGCTTATTTGATGTGTTTCATTAGTTCGCTATTTTACGCAAACTTAACAGCAGTCACAACAAACATATTTAAATGGAAGTGGAACAGACACTTTTTTTTTACAATCTTTTGTACGGGCTTCAACCTGTTTGCGTGATTTTTACTGATAACATAATATACAGCTATAAATCAACTTCGTCATTTTTTTACTAAGTTATTCAGTTACTTGCTCCAATTATTTTCTGATTTTTATTTAATTATTTGGGTTATTGCCTTACTTTATTCACACTTTTCGATAAAGCAGCTGTTGCTGTTACTAAGATCGAAGCATAACAGTGTTTGGCTCATCCCTCAGGTGCAAACTGTCTACAAGATCGGTCACTTATCCGAACCACCACCATTACTATTCATCATGAGGGGTGTCAGAAATTTCGCTAGTTCATTTCCTACTTTTCTTGTTCTCTTGGCGTGCTTATTGTTGTATTCCTCCGCATGTGGTTTGATTGTGGTCTCCAGCTGCATATTAAATTGATCTTGTCTGGAACTGCTGCTCCTTCCAGTAAACTATCTTTTAGCTCCCGTGACGAGTCCACGAAAATTTGCTGGTCTTCTTTAAAAATTACTAAAGTCCATGTCTCCATAAAGCCATTTGCTCTCAATGCGAGTGGATGTTTAAAGAAATTAGCCACTGCTGTCATGATCCAGTCTATGAGCATGGCTCTGCAAGAGAGTAATTCATCGGTAATTACAAATCTATTGACGTCTCACGGATAACTATTGCATTCAGCTGACAGTTACTTCTTACGTCGCTTAGGGAGACCAGGACCTGTTTTTCAACATGCTTATTTTCTCCGTAAACGCGGCAATCAGTGAAGTCCTTATAAGGGAGATCTCATCTAAATTGTGGCCACTCTCACCAGTTTTGAAGAAAATGACATCGAAATTAGCGTCTTTTCCAAAACTGCATCCTCACATGCCGTGGTCTCAATCCCATCTACGGTAGTCTCCGTTGAGGAGACACAATTTTTCTGACGTCTCCTGCAGTTGTATAGCATGAAAACAGTCCCCATTGTCGTTTTGCGCTTGTTATAGTGATTACCACGCATCATCTATGTGAGGCCTTTTCTGGTAAGTATACTCCAGAGAATTTCATTGTCTCGTGTATTTCAAAGGTATCGTGCATCTCTGGCTTAGGTGAGACCAGTAGTGGTATACACAGATTACGTTCGGGTCCTCTCTCGTTCTGCGACACTTGAAGGCGATTAGCACGGCGTCCGTCGTCTGGTGCTCCGTTGCAGCCTGGATCTCTCTACTGTGGACCAAGGTATCTGTCACACTTCCGCCTACTCATTTCCTCTCTCTCCTTCCTCCAGTACTGTGTCAGCAACGCCTGTGATTGAGATGCACAGATGTTAGTGGCACCTCAGTTTCTATCGTCTACGTGCTAGAACGTGCCCTCCACTGCTTCTCTTGGTCTTCAGAGTGGTCGAGTGGCAAATTGTCGAGGAACTGTTCCTTGCACAGTGCCACAACCAGTATACGTGGCACGTGTACTGGGAAGTGTGTGCACATTTTACTACACCATTCCTCATATGTTATCGTGTCATACTAGCCCAACGTTACGACAATATGTATAGCACACTTTGCCATTAACTCACTCACTCACTCACTCACTGACTGCCGCAAATAGGTATTAATTTTCGCATTTGCCTGTGCAAATACTTCCAATAAGTTCCCAGAAACTTGGTAGACAAATCTTTGGAAGTGCTGATCTCGCTAATCGTTACAGCAAATCAGGCAGCTTCCACCTCATCACGTGTCTGCCATGAACAAACATATCATTATACTCCTCCATTCCCTCCGCAAGCAGATACCAATGTAATTTCCTTAGCGACACGACGTGCTCGACTGAATCTAAGCACTGCTAAGTCCATATCCTGAATCAGAAACACACAGGTAAGCCCGCTGGCTTCACCTGAATCGCAAGGACACTTTCTTACGCTGCTAGAGCACAGACGCTCTTGGTTGTGTGTACCTTAGCTAGCGACTACTTTCCTACTGTACTTGTCTCGACGATTCCTTTTTGCTATTCATACACATGAAGCTGTCCACAATTTATGCCTGTACTCGTGTTTCTATATTGGCACATGTCCCATCACACGCGTTCCCCACCTCGCCCGGACCGTTGGCGACCTCACCCCTATCTTTGGTGTCTCTGCACCCAAGTGATGCCTAACTTCTGTGATGTGAGAATCAATCTTTTAATCGTGGAGTTTGAGCTCGGCTTCCAGCTTCGAAAATTGCTTCAGAGTCGCGCAGGGTACTCGTGCGGTCTCAGGCGCCTTTTCACGGTCCGTGCGGCTCCCCCCGTAGGAGGTTCTAGTCCTCATTTGGGCATGGGTGTGTGTGTTGTCCATAGCGTCAATTAGTTCAAGTTAGATTAAGTAGTGTGTAGGCTTAGGTTGGTTCAAATGGCTCTGAGCACTATGGGACTTAACATCTATGGTCATCAGTCCCCTAGAACTTAGAACTACTTAAACCTAACTAACCTAAGGACAGCACACAACACCCAGCCATCACGAGGCAGAGAAAATCCCTGACACCGCCGGGAATCGAACCCGGGAACCCGGGCGTGGGAAGCGAGAACGCTACCGCACGACCACGAGATGCGGGCATGTAGGATTAGGGACCGCCGACCTAAGTAGTCTGGTCCCATAAGACCTTAAATTTCCAAAATGCATCAGGTTTTCATTCCTCAACTGAGCAACATGCTTCGCAGTCTCTATATTACCCTATTTTTATCTGGTCTAATACTTTCGTGGTACTTGCTAACATCGCAACAATGCGATTCAGTGGACCGTGACACTGAACACCCTCTATGTACACGGAATTTGCCTCCTGACTTGCTCTCAAGGATTAACCGAATTCATCCTCTGAAATCCTTAGGAATTCTGCTGCTTGGAAATTTAATTCTTATCGCCTCCCACCCAACACCCTGCTCTTGTCCAGGGCATTGAATTTCCCCTCGTACCTTCTCGTCACTGGTGGACAAAACTCGCAATGCCTCGATATGAGCAACCTAAGGTGCGTAACTACAACATGTCAGTCTTGGCTACCTTTCCAATCTCGCTTCGAAAAATCTCCGGACGGGAGCCGGTGTGGAGCATGTGTATTCAAGTAGCGATTTCACGGCGGCCTAGAGCGATAGCAGCAGACAGTAGGAAGTTCCTTAGCAGCTTAAACACCAAATTTTCTTGAAAAATGTCTGTAAATGCGCCCAGATCTTTCTCTGTATTACCGAGTAGCGGATAAGACTGTAGCTAACACCAGACACTCTTGTTTGTAACAGAAAGCCATTTAAGATTGTGCTCTAGTGTGCCAGGACATCAAGAACTTGGCGACGGTCGTCAGCTGTCACTCGAAGTTTAAACCGGCCTTCCTTTTCAGAGCGAAGCACAACACTTGTAGAACGCATTTCCGTCTTTTGTACCTTTGGGAAGGTCTCACGACAAAATCAGAGGGTAACTACTCAAAACATTTCTTTCCTATCTCATTACTGGCACCAGATTGTAACGGCTGACGTAATCCAGCAAATTGCTCTAGTAATTGCCCTTACGCCAACTTGAAAAGTAGCTGTTTGTCTGATAAAGTGAGCAGGTATGCATATGCATCTTCTGAGCTGTTGTTTACTTAGACGTGATTAGATCAAAGTATGGAACCAATAATATTAGTACACCCACGAAGTATATGCAAGAAAGAAGGAGAGATGAGAGGTAACTTGGATTTATAACTAAGAGTAAAACTGCTGCTGTAATAGTGCTGTGTAGGAGTGGTACTGGAGCTAGTAACTTGAAAAAGAAAATCCTATGGCCTATTCGTTCGGGAACAATGCTGGAGTTTCTTATGATCATATGAATTTAATCTAAACTGTAGGATCGCAAAAAGGTTTTCGTAATACTCTACAGCGGGCTGGTTGTAGACTGTAGAAGACTGAAATGATGCGAGGGAAGAACTTTTTAAGTGTCACTGCTCTGGGGCGGATAACACAGCGCGTCGTAGATGGGAGCGTTTCCGCTGGGGCTATGGTGCTGTGTACACAGCGACGGTGCTGCTATCTGGCGGTCACAGCGGGCAGCAGCCGGGGTCTGTTTTCCCTGCTCACGTACGAGTATTCCGAGAAGCCGCGATACAGGGGCGGCTGGGCCGGCCGTGAACTGTGTGGCGGGCATGCGACGACCCGGTGTTGCCAGCTCAAGCAGCTGACCGACTCCTGCCTTCCGCCTCAGCCCACCAAGCTGCTGACTAATGCCAATCCCCATCTGATAGCAAAGGTTAATAGTAATTCGTGACTCTACGAAAAGCTCGATGCACGAAGCATACAAGTTCCACAGTCATACTCGATAAAAATGTGAACCTGCGTAAATTTGCTAAGCGGCTTCTATTCATTCACTCGTTGACCAGTCTGGTGTTGCAATAGCACAAAGAAAAAGGAAAACTGAAGTTTTAAATTTCGCACTTTAAATATCTTACGCGCAGGAGGACTGTGTTTTGTAGGATTGGAGAGTGACTCGGTCTGGGAATTGCAGAGGTCTGGAATGAATTTCACAAAGAGTTCATCAAACATAAAATGTTCTTCAAAACAGAACTCAATTTACAGCACAAAACAGTTTTTGAAGGCAAGGCTCAACAAGAGAGAATAACAACTATAAATACCTTTAACATAACGAAATGAAACTTTAAATAGGCTTCAACCCTGCAGATAGAATTGGGCCGATAATAGTTTACAAGAAAAGTTCACAATATCTGGCCCTGGGACACAGGCAGAAAACTGTCAATGAAGATTTTTTTCTTTGTGGGTCATGTACGAGACGTTCTGGAAGAAAATCCCGCCATTTGACTGCAGGTTACTGTTCAGTTATTTCACACAATCATTATTTCGGTATTACAGCCATTCAGAAGAGTTTGTTGAAATGTTAAGGTGTATCTGACTTGGTTACATCACATGTCATCGTAAAAAAAAAAAAAAAGAAATGGGGGAACCATCTGGGCATGGAATGTACCACTCACAATACAGAGTCGAACAGAATGCTCTGAAACATTGCTATAGTCTTAAACAAAATTAATTGGTTGAGCACATTAATCCTAAAGTGGACAAATGCTTGCATTTGAAACGCTCACCGTGTATTCGTGTCAGCTGTCCTACCGCTGCCAGGACAATAATCCACAAGAAACACGGTGACTTCTTGTGCCCACCATTTGAAAATATTGTAATCTAGACAGTTAGTTTATATTACAAAATTGTGAAAAAAATGTTCATACTTTCTAACGAATACCCCTACCTGGTTCCATTAATATTTTAAATTTGTAAGTTAAACTTAACCTTTCAGTAGTAGATATCCCTTTCCCCACTGAACGTCATATTCGATATTTTCAGGGTCGAGACCTTGCCGACACATCAGTGTGTATGTTGTGAGTAAAAGTCAACAACAGTTAACGAGATTTACATTTTGGAAAACTCTTTTCCGGTCTGGCATAAAGTATCGCGCCTCAACCTCCTCTCCCCCCCCCCCCAACCCCACCCCCCCACCTCGGTCACGCCATGGGTGTACATTTTATCGAAAATGTGTTGATGTTGCTAAGAAAGTGCTGAAAGATATTTTCATATTCTGGACCCTACTAAAACATCAGTATTTGTTTAAAAAGTTAGCAAGAGTTGATGAATTCAAATTTTTTCAATTTTTTCTTGCGTGGACATAAAGCAGCTCCCTACCCCCGTTGGTAATGTGCATTACGAAAAATACTTTGGTACTGCTACGATTAATTTCGACAGTGAAGCAGCTGGGTCGGCAAGCCGAACGCCTTCCTGCCAAGGTTCAATTTCAACCTCACCTCGAACTCTCTTCGTATTCAGAAGACCCTGCGAAAATCAAATACACTACCGGCCATTAAAATTACTACACCAAGAAGATGACGTGCTACAGACGCGAAATTTAACCGACAGGAAGAAGATGCTGTGATATGCAAATGATTAGCTTTTCAGAGCATTAACACAAGGTTGGCACCGGTGACGACACCTACAACGTGCTGATATGAGGAAAGTTTCCAACCGATTTCTCATGCACAAACTGCTGTTGACCGGTGTTGCCTGTTGAAACGTTGTTGTGATGTCTCGTGTAAGGAGGAGAAATGCGCACCATCACGTTTCCGACTTTGATAGAGGTCGGATTGTAGCCTATCACGATTGCGGTTTAACGTTTCGCGACATTGCTACTCGCGTTGGTCGAGATCAAGTGACTGTTAGCAGAATATGGAATCGGTGTGTTCAGGAGGGTAATACGGAACGCCGTGCTGGATCCCAACGGTTTCGTATCACTAGCAGTCGAGAAGACAGGCATCTTATGCGCATGGCTGTAACGGATCTTGCACCCACGTCTCGATCCCTGAGTCAACAGATGGGGACGTTTGCAAGACGACAATCATCTGCACGAACAGTTCGACGACGTTTGCAGCAGCATGGACTATCAGCTCGGAGACCATGGCTGCGGTTACCCTTGACGTTGCATCACAGACAGGAGCGCCTGCGATGGTGTACTCAACGACCAACCTGGGTGCACGAATGGCAAAACGTCATTTTTTCGGATGAATCCAGGTTCTGTTTACAGCATCACGATGATCGTTTCGGTGTTTGGCGACATCGCAGTGACGGCACATTGGAAGCGTGTATTCGTCATCGACATACTGGCGCGTCACCCGGCGTGATGATATGGGGTGCCATTGGTTACACGCCTCGGTGACCTCTTGTTCGCAATGGCGGCACTCTGAACAGCGGACGTTACGTTTCAGATGTGTTACGATCTGTGGCCCTATGCTTCATTCGATCCCTGCGAAACCGTACATTTCAGCAGGATAATGCACGACCGCATGTTGCAGGTCCTGTACGGGCCTTTCTGGATACAGAAAATGTTCGACTTCTGCCCTAGCCAGCACATTCTCCAGATCGCTCACCAATAGAAAACGTCTGGTCAATGGTGGCCGAGCAACTGACTCGTCACAATACGCCAGTCACTACTCTTGATGAACTGTGGTATCGTGTTGAAGCTGCATGGGCAGCTAGCTATACCTGTACACGCCATCCAAGCTCTGTTTCACTCAATGCTCAGGCGTATCAAGGCCGTTATTACGGCCAGAGGTGGTTGTTCTGGGTACTGATTTCTCATGGTCTATGCACCAAAATTGCGTGAAAATGTAATCACATGTCAGTTCTAGTATAATATATTTGTTCAATGAATACCTGTTTATCATCTGCTTTTCTTCTTGGTGTAGCAATTTTAATGGCCAGTAGTGTACAAATCCTGCCGTGGAACTTCTGTCCAAGGTAATACTGTGCCAACCCCGAGGCGTCGGCTCCACATGCGAACAGTTCTTGAATTCGTTGAAGGTAACAAGACCATCAGCCGATCAGCGTACAGTGCTTTAAAACCTACTCGCACGCCCTCCCCGTCACCAAGCGGGACGTCAGGAAAAGCGTTACCTAGAGACTTGGGCCCAATGCCGTTTAATATTGGCAGAGGACCGCTGTCTCAGGGTAAAATATGAATGTAATTTTTTCCTTAAAATGGCAGAAACAAGTCAGTCACAATCACTGCGTAATAATAACAGGACCATCTTCTTACAGTAGGGAAAGTAGCTAAATTTTACATTTACGTTCTATATGGGCCGTTCGAGCTCGAACTACCGCTGTGTTATTCTCTGCCAATGGCGTCATCAGATGTAGTGGGGAGGGCATTGGTCAGCACGATGCTTTATCGGTTGCTGTAGGATTTCGTGACCTTGAAGCCGCTGCTGACCGATCGAGCAGCTCCTCACGAGCCTGAGTGCACACAGCACCAGTCCTCCGATCAAAGGAAAAAGCCCTAGCAGTACCGAACCCGGATGCTCCGCATGACAGAGAGAAACGGGGACCATTATTACGTTTGCAGACACTTTCTTACCGCAACAGAAACAAAATCAACACGCCCACTGTATATACTTAACAAAATAGATATCGGTCTCGTTTTTCAGCAAAATATTCGCACATCTAGCGTGCCATCACTCAACAACCATAACATCCAGCACTGTATGCACGGACCAATCATATGTGTTATTACTAACCATTTAGTACTCTAAATTCAAAGCCTTTACACTTCACTGTACAAACGTTACATTAATCAACTGACCAAAATACTGTTGTTGGCCATTAAAGGATCCAGTTGGTGCTCCTGTTGTAATCTGGAAGTCCATGTCTGTTTCTATGCTGCCGTCACCATCCTCTAGTCTAGCAAAAGACGCCTACAAACCCACTGGACTTTAGTGTACGCGCAGCGGCTACATCGCTTGCTGAGAGTAAGATCCTGTAGACAGCTCCTTGGCGCACCACCTTGAAGTAGGTTTCCTGTCCTTTGTTCTCCACCAACTGACTGTACTCGTCCACTGCTCTACAGGCAAACAATGGACTGCATAGACAGCACCTGCTTACATCATGCACGGGACCAGAAACAGCCCCCTGTGCTGCAAGACAACTGCTGCCGGCTGAACCATGCCGCAAACGGAATCAAGTCCACCTCAGGCCGCCGCTCGCAGCTCAAGGCCCGACTGCCGTGCCAGGTCATCCTCCACTCAATCCAAACCCCGGATTCAGTCAGTGCTGGTCACCTCAAGACTCCTTAGCCCTCCACTCGTGCTGCTCCATCCAGTGCGGAGCGGCACCACCAGAGCCAAAATCACCATCGACCGTGGCCTTAATGCTAGGGAGAGAGGAACACCAACGTGGTCGGCCATGTGGCACAGCAACCAGACGTGACACGAATTACAAATTCAAGTCATAAATGTTTGATTGTTACACGTACTCCCGTATTGAGAACATAGAAACAGATATCCCTAGTGTGGGGAAGCAACTGAAAGTCGGCAGATCCGGATATAACCCCAACCGTTTTCACAGAAAGTACTCTTGGAGTTGCCACCTTACTTATTATGCAGTTATCATATACTTCTCAGATAGTGCAAAATCTCAAGCGTCTGGGGAAAATCGACACCATTGTGGAGAAAGGGTAAATAAGGGTTCGTGCAGAATTACAGACCAGTCTCCTTAACAACATTATTTTAAGCATTTTATAATTGGAATATACACTGAAGAGCCGATGAAACTGGTACACCTGCCTAATATCGTTTAGGACCCCGTGGGCACCCAGAAGTGCCGTAACACGACGTGGCATGGTCTCTACTAATGTCTGAAGTAGTGCTGGACGGAACTGACACCATGAATCCTGAAGGACTGTCCATAAATCCATAAGAGTACGAGCAGGGGTGGAGATCTCTTCTGAACAGCGCATTGCAAGGCATCCCTGATACGCTCAATAATGCTTATGTCCGGGGATTTTGGTGGCCCTCAAAAGTTAAATTCAGAAGAGTTTTCCTGGAGCCACTCTGTAGCGATTCTGGACGTGTGGGCTGTCGAATTGTCGTGCTGGAATTGCCCAAATCCTTCGGAATGCACAATGGACATGAATGGTTGCAGGTGATCAGACAAAATTGTTACGTACTTGTGACTGTCAAGAGTCGTGTCTAGACGTATCAGGGATTCCATATCACTCCAAATGCACATGTCCCACACCATTACAGTCTCCACCAGCTCGAGCAGTCCCCTGCTGACGTGCAGGGATTCATGAGGTTGTCTCCGTACCTGTACACGTCCATCCCCTCGTTAATACTTGAAACGAGACTCGTCCGACCAGGCAAAATGTTTCTAGTTATCAACAGTCCATTGTCGGTGTTGACGGGCTCAGACAAATCGTAAAGCTTTGTGTCGTGCAGTCGTCAAGGGTACACGAGTGGGTCTTCGACTCAGAAAGCCTATATCCACGAAGTTTCGCTGAATGTTCCAGACGCTGATGTTTATTGATGGCCCAGCTTTGAAATCTACAGCAATCGGCGGAAGGGTTGCCCTTCGTCACGTTGAACGATTCTCCTCAATCGTCGTTGGTCCCGTTCTTGCAGGATCATTTCCCGGCCGCAGCGGAGATTTGTTATTTTACCGGATTCCTGATATTCGCGGTACACTCGTGAAATGATCGTACGTATAAATCCCCACTTCATCCCTACTTTGGAGATGCAGTGTCCCGTCGCTCATGCGCCGACTGTAACACCACGTTCAAAGTCACTTAAATCTTGATAACCTTCCATTGTAGCAGCAGCAACCGATCAGACAAATGCACAATTGTCCAATAAAGGCGTTGCCGAAAGCAGCGCCGTATTCTGCCTGTTTACATATCTCTATATTTGAATATGCCTAGCTATATCAGTTGCTTTGGCACTTTAGTGTATTGAATTTCCTTGAGAAAGAAACGTTTTTGTACGCAAATAAGCACAGATTTGGAAATTCAGTTTGCCCTTTTCTCTGACAACTGATGCGAGACCGGCCTTCAGAACAGTCGCTTTTGTTGTCGGCTTCGCCTCTGAGCACCTACAAAATTTTATTTGTTTTGACTGGCTATATCTAACAACTTGGCTAATGCCTTCTCGGCATTTCACCTGCAGTGGGATAGTCTTTCTGGGACTCATTTCCGTCAGTGCTACGAAATCTCTTGCGTCATTTCAGTCTTCCATGTCCGCATAAAGCATTGTGTAGGGGTCGTCGATAATGTAACGTCTGTTTAAGTTTTTCTGTATTTTCATGTTCAGTTCTTCGGGGTTCAGATTGTGACAGTCCGGCCGCTTCTGAAGTGTTGTGTGTTCCGTTGCTTTGTTTTCATTACAATTAATGGCCAATAGTTCCGCCTTTGCGCTGTGTTTAACCTACGTTCCGTTCATATAAGTCTTTCTTACGCCTCAACAGTTGGCAGAAACCACTGGCAGAACTCAACAGGCGAAAGGGCGCCTACTAGTTCTCATTTTCACAGACAAATGGCGTTGAGATTTCGTCGGATTTCGTTTCAAGCTTTCTATCAGTCACGGAATGGTTTTTAGTTTTCGAACTCTCTTTAGAAGGTTACGGTTTTTATACGCTACAGAGCCCGTTTCGGTTTTTTCGATTTTGGGACTAAGTTTAGCGTAGCAGGCTTTCCCAGAGGCTCTACCAAGACACTGCTATACATAAACTCTGAGGAGATCAGTTCCTCACGCGTTTTCCATTATGAATAGTGTTACGCGTAATACTCGACAGTGAATAGAACTGTTTTATCATGAACACCATTTTGCGTTGGATTGGGATAGGGCATTCGGGAAATGGGGAGCTGTAGACATACGGGAGCAGCCAACTGGTGCATTTAAATCAGGATTTCAAGGATTATCTGTGATGGGAATTTCTCCTGTTCATAAACAAGGTCAGTCTTGTATTTCTCCCACCCTGTACAGATTTACGTTACATGAACGCTTCTTACCTGGAGTTCCATTTAAGTTCCCCATACTCTTTTTATAGTTACGGTGAATTCGACGGTGAATTCGCCTGTGTGTGGTTTGTTTTTGCTTCTGCAGGTTCATTACATATTTTTATATGATAATGTACTTCCAATAAGAAATGTCACTTCCTGTGATATTAAAACGTTTCAGTATCATCTGAAGTAAGATCATTACAACACAGTGATTGATTTTATTTTGAAACGTTTTACTGATAAGCCGGGATACAAGGGCTGCAATTCCCACAAAAGTTAGGTTACGTGCTATAAAATATATTTTGTAATAATAATTATAAACACTCAAAGTTATTTCAGAGTTTTCAGTGAGGATGCTGAAGTCAGTAAACACCCGTGCAGCAGTTACAGATCTCGTTTCAACATGAAATACAGTCTAAGAATTGACAAGGTCTATAGTAAATACAGAATTACTGCAGTCTCGTAAAAAAAGTGCAACGAAATTCGTAAAAAATGAGAATCATATGCTCGTGTCAGGAAAATTTCAATATCATTGCGACATAATTCTAAATATAAGACATGGAGAGATAACAAGTAAGCAGACTGTTACATAGAGCAATTACAACATAAATTACACATATACGGGCGATCTCATGTGAACAGCATAGTCTAATTTGCGGTATAAGGAACCACAACGAACATATGCATGAACAACGTCCGGGACCACAAACTGCTGCATAATGCAGAATGTGACAGAGCAGCAGTTACCGAAATGATGCGAGTTTCATTGAGTTAAAATAATTAGCAGCTAACATGACATAATCCGGCGAATATCCTCTCACATTTCTGTCTTATCCCGAATGAAATACTGTTTATGCAAAGATTATTAGGTTGAAACGTATTTGCTGCTGATGCTAGGCTGTGCCGCTTTTGACAAAAACTTACTGTCTAAATTTATCACTCGTAACTGTGAGAGGTAAAAAGTTGCCAGAGTTCCAATCCCTAACTGTACTGAGTTCACAAAATATTGCTGTAGTGTAGTAATTAATATTTTGGCTCAACCTCTAGTTTCAGAATCTGAAAAAGACGTATCTCATCACACCTACTGATGGAGCCTGTCCATCAAAATACAGGCCTATGGCGATTTAAAAAGAAAGAATATAATTCAGTTGTATATTATAGACAAAATGTAAAATAGAAACACAGCGCGTGCCACTAAATAAAAAAGATTCGATGTTTTGAGACGGATGCGCTGTTTGCCTGTAGCAACATGGCAACTACACCGCAAGAGAAATTATTTTGTGTGGTGGAATTTGTGTGTAGTCAATCCATTGTCCACCGCTCTTGGCTTCGCAGGTCGTACGATCTGACAACTTGTGATTTTTCTCTTAGGGTATAAATAAAAGATAGAGTCTTTGTCCTACCTATGGCAGGCACACTTCAAGGGCCTATTGATTGGCGTGTGGAATGAAACGGACTACCGTTTCGATGTTTCTCGAGCAACGCATACTACCCATGTTGAGTGTATGGTATAGAGTGTGTGCAAACATAAAATTTTGAGCCAAGTGACATGCGGACTGTAATGGGAAATTACGGCCTCTTGAGTCACCACAAGACTTTGCAGGAAGTACTGGTTCTAAGGAAATTCAAGTGGTGTATTCGCTTGTTTAACACATACTCGTAATTTATGAGACAATTTTCGTTAAAAAATACATATGATTTGTCTTTAATATAACATAAGGTAAGAAATACACTAACACACAAAGAAATTATCCCAAGTAACGAATTAATGGTTCAAATGGCTCTGAGCACTATGGGACTTAACGTCTGTGGTCATCAGTCCCCTAGAACTTAGAACTACTTAAACCTAACTAAACTAAGGTCAGCACACACACCCATGCCCGAGGCAGGATTCGAACCTGCGACCGTAGCGGTCACGCGGTTCCAGTCTGTAGCGCGTAGAACCGCACGGCTACACCGGCCGGCAGTAACGAATTACTTTAAGAAAAGTTTATAAGCATTTATAGTACAAGTGCCTAGTAATGTTAACAGGAGCAGTTACTTAGAACTGATGGATTACCAATAAGCAAATTTCCCTGCATAAGTTGAGCACACCATGCCCAGTAATGCACATTACAAATTTCAAAATTTGCTTTCAAAGACGAATGGACATGAAATGTCCTTTAACAGAGCCTTAAAATAGTGACTTCCTGTTTCATTTAAATAAATCATAACAATGAGGAATTAAGTTTAATTCCTTACCTTAGAGAAAATACCAAGATATACTTTCAAATAAATATTAACTTAAAATGAACTTGACCATGTTGGAACCTCAAAACGAATGGCTGAGGACGCACTCAAACCGGTTAATCGCCAGAGACCACAGAAAACCGACACTCATGGAATGCCTACAAAAGCAGTGTATCCAAATCACGATAAATTTTCCGCAAGATAAGTGAGTGAAACATTGAGTGGAGCCCCGCCTCGGCCAACGCTGAATGCCGCGGACGTGTGGCAGCAAGAGAGCAGACACCGCGGCCGTGCCTAAGCACTACGACGTCACGCTAGCGGGACCAGCTTGGCCGAGAGCCTCAAGTTGAGTGAGCCGCTTCCATACTACCCCGTCACCGATGATGACAATTTCCTGCAATGCAGAATAGTTACTTTAATATATGGACGACTTCAAAGAAACGAACAAGTGACACCCTCCCATATGTGTAATTCAACGCCAGCCACTCTAGGATATGGAGAATAGTTATCTTCACATACAAAATAACTATCTGACGACCTCAGCAGGGGCCGCAAGTAGCAAGGAGTCTTCTGTTTTTTGTAACTTGGAGCTTTAAAACAAAATTACAACTAAAATTGCGAATTTTTGTGTCACAAAGTATTTGACGGAGGCATAGAAACGCTTCTAAAATCGGTTCAGCAAGTTAATCAATTCTTGTATTCATTCACATATTTCATAGTTTGTAATAAACGACTGAAATCTGTTCTTTCTCTTTGAGCGATGTACCTACAGAGAAACTATATATTGGTTTATCCTCTTGATTTGCTTAAGAAAATATGAGAATTTCTAAAGACAAAATGAGAATTACCCATGTCCAACGGTGGTTCATTGCATGTGCAGGTGATAACAGTAACAATTAGCACGATGTTAATAGAAGCACTTCTGCTAATATTACTGACGGCAAGTGCATTTACATCTACTTCTCCACCTACGTATATATTCACTGAATAGCGTTGAAGTGTGTGGACACACTTTAGTGACACACCGCTTGTCGTGTCTTGTTGCCTTGGGATCGGATGGAATAGGCCAAAGTGGTATTTAAAATTACTGGTGGAACCAACAAGTTTTAAAATCAATCATATTGCTTAAAACACTAGGTATTAGTCCACAATGATTATTAGGATTGATACAATACGGATTTCAAATATAGATTGATGAATGTGTATTTCACATGAAATCACAAAACCAATGCTTTGGTTTAAAAAATTGTTAAAGGAAATTTATTCAAAAGTAAACGCCTGTGTGAGAAAGTAGTGTTCTTGACATGGACTTAAGGAAAATCGTTGAAAAAGTTGCTGGTCAAAACAAATTATCGAACTTAGGGGAGCACATAGTAAGAACGAGAAAAATATGTACTTCAGTAAACTCTTCTTGCGAGGAAGCCACTCAGAGGCCAATCACATCCCCTCATGTCGCCCAAACTTTCCAGACATCATACTGCCACCTCCAGTACCCAGGCTCCGCCTCTCTAAAACACAAATACCAGCAGATCACAAACATGAACGTTTACAGCCATTGGGGAACTTTGCCAAGGTCCAATTAACATTGATTGACAACAAGCAAAGGTAGCCCAAAGGTCCGAAAGTTTTCTTAAGCTCCAGACCCGGACAAAACATTTATTTCCGTCCTAGTTAATTGTGTCGAAAATATTTACAACTACAAGGCTTCAAGTGTAACAACCCGTAAAAAAAGGCAGCTGAAAGATCGGCCCCTCTTGCGCCCGAAGTGTAAGATCGCGGCATCAATAATTCTCTTAAGCCTGGGGTAGGATCAGTTCGTTTAGCTATTTTAACGGCTGAGAATTGCCCTACGCACCAGAAACTGTTATTAAAACTTGTCAGAGTTTACAGTGTTAAATGGTGACATAAGCGCTGGCCATTCGGGTGGTCGCTACAAAACTTCAGATGAGTACTTTTGCAGGGAAGAAACTAATGGATGGCTAGCAGTGAATGCTGATGTTTGATGGTTTGTGGCAGAAGGAGTTCGATGTGGAATGATGGACATTGACACTTGCATTAAATATGACCCTTGGCAATGCACATACGACGAAATGTGCAATATCCATCAGGCGACTCCGGCTAGGCGGTGTGTCATGGTTATGAGCTCGTAATGCCCTGTCCGTCCTGTTAAATGCCGCTCACGACTTGCAGCGCTCATACATGATCAGCTTGGGCCTCAGGACTTCCGAACCACCTTCAAGGTTATGCTTTGCTGGTAGCTCATGTAGATGTGTTTCTCACGGCCCCTTATGTCTTGCGGCAGTGATGTGCAGCGGAAGAATTGAGTGGTACTTGGCGGAGTTGTTACTGCAGTTCTTGTGATGTAGCTGGCATTCATGACCAGGTCACGAGAGAAAAAACTCAAGATAGCAGATTTAGGCTTATGACATGACAATCCACTTGCAGTGAAAATGATTAAAATGAATAAGTTTAAAGATATTTTCAAGTGTCGTTAAAGTACTACTTCATAGTGATGATTATGTTGATCATCTGTACCAGTGAAATTAGCTGTGGGTTTACCACGATTCTTTTGCACAGCGTCTTTGCCAGCTGCAGTAACATGTCAGCGAATTTGGCGCCAGCAACAGGCCTCTGTTCATGGCTTTTAGCAGACAGTATCTACACAAACCCTTGAGATAGTGGAGCAGCCTCCAGCAGCAGTTCAGTCCGCACAGCAGGCATATGAAGTCCTTAGACACACACACACACACACACACACACACACACACACACACACACACTTCCATGTTCGGAAAAATGTGTGGGTGAGGGCGGCAAAAAGGGCTGGTGCGGGGGGTTGTGAGTATTATGAATTAACCTTCCAACAGGTTAACACTTGCCCCTCCCCCAAATAGAGAGAGCACAGACTGAACGTTCCCCACCAATTTCCAAATGCGGAGAGTATGGTGGGCGAGGGTTGGCTGTCAATCGAAAGTCAACCAACACTTGAGTCTCATCCAGAATTCCAAAGTGTTACATAAGCAGCCCAGTATCTTTAAAGTCGCAACTGGCCTTTGTCAGATGGAGGTGAGGGGAAAACCACCTGACATAATTTTAGTGACAGTACTGCGAAGTACGCCAGTTCGACTCCACATGTCAAGGCGAACACATGTGATCGGAAGAAAAATGGAGGAGAGCGGTAGTGGAGAATGGGGTGAGGTGGTGGTGTTATGAATTTTTCTTCCCAATGCTCATCCACAGAAATAATGAAGCATTCAAAATTTCACCCTGTGTCCTTCCAGACCGGCAGCTCATCAGAGACTGAGCTTGTATTATCAATTCACCAGATGTGAAGGGAGAGGAGGCGAGGAGGAATGAGTGGGAAAAACCCATGACATCACAGTTTCGTATGCCCTTTGGTGCCGGTTTTGTGAGCTAGGTCGCACAGTCTATTTGGGTGCAGGAAGAACCATTATCAGTTTGGCATGTCACTACTATTGGTGTGCTGTCCATTACACACTGTAGCACTTAAGAATAATATTAACTAACTACTGGATAGGTGGCATTCAGCTCTTTCACTGCCAGACCCCTGGCCATTGTCACAGGCGTCAGGCAGCCATTCACTAACTTGTCAGCAATCCCAACACAGTGCATTAATGGTGTTTCTGCTCGAAGTTGTCAATAGGTGGTGCAGGTATCTCCATTTCAGTGCGTGTGAGAGGGTATGTTTAGATCTTTATTACGAAAGTTTTTGGATTTTTCTAGTATGTTACTCCCACCAATCTGTAGCTGTTTTATTAGCGCGACATGATTGCAATGTGTAGCAGTGTAATTTCATGAATGAGCTTTTTTTATGTTTTGGTGATGATGGTTTTAACTGTTCTCAATTCCATTGTGTAATTTTAAGTGTGGTATCTTCCCAACAATCCTGAAGCACTTTCTATCTGAATAACACCAGCTGTGGCACCGTGCATTGAATCATGTGCCTTATGGTCAGTAAAAAGTGTATAGGCTGAGTGTTCCCGCCTAATATTTGAGTTTCGAGAGATATTAACAATTCAGTCACAAAAATAGGCTGCATAGAAACTGCCAATTCAGTTCATGGTCAAAATTTTGAATTTACTACCAATTTTAACCTCAAAAACGATGAAATAATAGAAATTTCCCAACACGATTTTACCCAAAATAAAGGAAATGAACTACCCTATATCTTTACATGCCAACTGCTAAGGACAGAGAGCGATTTTTTATGGCAGTTAACAAGTAAGAAAAGCAACAGCCTTGCCACAGTGGATACACTGGTTCCCGTCAGATCACCTAAGTTAAGCACTGTTGGGTGTGGCCGGCACTAGGGTGGGTGCAGCCATGCGCTGTTGTCATTTTATGGGGTGCACTCAGCCTCATGATGCCAATTGAGAAGCTACTCGACCGAATAGTAGCGGCTCTGGTCACAGAAAACCATCATAACAACCAGGAGAGTGGTGTGCTGACCACACATCCCTCCTGTCCTCATCCTCAGCTGAGGATGACACAGCGGTCGGATGGTCCCGATGGGCTACTTGTGGCCTGAAGACGGAGTGCTAACAAGTAAGAAAGGGGAGAGGAGAGTAGGGGAAGTAGAGGTGGAGTGGAAGTGGGGACGGGGGAATACCCACAACTTCATCAGTGCGATGTTGCCATCATCAACAATAGGGGACAGGGTGGGGGGAGGGCTGGGGATTTCCCAGAGGGGGAGGGAGGAGGGTCTGCGATTTTAATAAATTAAAAGTGTGCAAGAACGAACTTTAAACCACTACTTCTACAAAGAGCAATTACAGACACCGGAAATCAAACCGTTGATACAAAGAAGGCAATAGTGAAGAAACCATGGATAACATATGAAATACGTCAGCTGTTCGACTAAAGAAGGAAATACAAAAATGTTAAGGGAACTTTAGCAATACTGAAATACACTTAGCAAAGTAACAAATACGAAGTGTAAGGAAGCTAAGGAAAATGGCTAGATGAGAAATGTTAAGACACAGAAAAAATTATTGTCAGGACAGATCTAGCATTCACAAAAAACATAAAATCCTTTGGATTTTAAAGATTTTTAATGGCAGAGGTCAAGCAACTGTGCATTAATTTAATTGCAGGATGTATGTATAGCGACCTCGGTTGCACAAAATTATTGTCAAATTGACCATGGTTTCGACAGCGCTAAGGCCATCTTCATCACAATAAATATTGCATAGGATTACCTAGAAAATATAATAAAATGGCTTGAAATATAATATACTTAACAGGATTACTTCCATAAAATGTAAAAATAGTGTACGTACATGTAATCACACCATGGGTGAGAAATATCTAAGCAAAAGTGCTCTCGTAACATATTTGTGAACTGGAATAAAATATTCCATAGAAAGTGGCAGCCTCAAGGTCGCTTAGGGCCGAGAACTGCAGCAAACGTCCGCTGCCGTCAGACTAGACGGCTAACAGGCCAATGCAGCCACGAGCTGAACACGAAAACAGATTCGCGCCATCTAGGAAGAAGTCATCTAATTACAGACAAGAGCAAAACAGGAACTGCAAAGACAATTTTAAAAATTGGTGGTAACGACAGGAACCTGTGCGTGAAAGTTACAACATACCGTAACGGTCTTATTTTACAAACGAAACACATTTGAAATAATATACAAAGAAAACATGTAAATGTAAAGGAAAACGATGCTTAAGAGTCTAAATTGAGGAGAGTATCACCATTCAGACCACTTTTAATTAGCGGCTCTATACCTTGGAAAAAGTTTGGTTGCGTAATTGCAACTGTTCGTTAAGAATGAGACCGTCTCTGAGAGATAGGTGTTTAAACAACCCTAGCTCTTCTAAGATGTTAAGCCTAAAGCCTTTTTTCTCAGAGTTCAAGATCTGGACGTCTTTGAGATTCTTAGGATTATGTCCTGTGATTAACAAATGGTCACCGAAATTTGAATTGTGGATATTGGTGCCCTTTTTGCCTAGAAAGTGTTCCTTGAATCTTGTCGAAATAGCTCGGCCTGTTTGACCTATGTAATAGGCGGGACAGTTGCCGCAAATAATTTTATAAACACCAAAATTCTGCAGAGGGGAAAGCGTACGTTTCAAGTTATGTATGATATTACTTCTTAAAAACTTATTAGTGTGAGAACGCTATTCTACTACATTTACTTTGAAGCAGACGCTGTATCATGTAAGAAATTGGACCCGGAAATAGTACAGAGAATATTTTATTCTTTTCATTAGGTTCATTATTAGAAAGGCCTTATTGATTTTCCTACTAAAATACTATCTACTATAGAAGGATCATAGGCATTATTGACAGTAACAGTCTTAATCAGATTGAGATTGAGATTTTCAGAAGAAACCGGCTGGAGGTGGCTCTATGAATAGCTGAATAAAAAAAGGCCATCTTATGAGAACGTGGGTGTTTTGAAGAATATAGTACAATGTGATCAGAACTGGCTTCTTTCGGAAGATATTGAAGCTAATTCGGTCGTCTACTATCGTAAAAGTGAGATCTAGAAAGTTTAACTGCCGGAACTCATTTTCGCGTTCACAGGCAAAAGAACTATTTTCATGAAACTCGTTTAAAATATTAAAAACTCTATCAATACCGTCGTTAGGCCCTTTGTAAGTTATCAAAATGTCATCGTCGTAACTAGCGTATGCAAGAATGCCTACAGTCGACGCTGAGAATTTACTGAAAAATTTTACTTATAAGGAATTAATGAACAGTTCTGCAAGGATTCCACCTAAGGGGTTCTGCATTGCAAGGCCATCTAGTTGTTGATATAGTTTTCCATTAAACTCAGAACAACTGTATTTCACTACAGTACGAAGTAAATTCATAAGATCAATGATTTGCTCATCAGTGAAATCTTTTTTGAAAGAACTATGTCTAAGGCTCCAAGTACTGGCACATTTGTGTAAAAATTTTAATTTCAAAGGAAATTAACTTCGGATCTCAATCACAGTGAACGTCTTCCATTTTAGTAACTATATTTGACTGTTGGAACCAGAATTAGTGCCGCGGAAAACGTACAATTTTTTCAATATACCTTGCAAGAATTTGGCTAAGCCGTGATCAGCACTGTTCATACTGTTCGAAACTGGGCGGATCGGATGGTCTTTTTATGGACTTTAAACCGAGCTCGTAACTTAGGCGTCTGCGGAGTCATGTTGATTAACTACTTTATTTGAAAAGATTTAAGGAGAGCTTTGCCATCGTTAATAGCGGTTCTGATTTCTTTTTGCAACGATGGTGTGGGGTCCTCATGTAGCTCGGAGACATCGTTTCCCTGAAAGAACTGTAGAGTTTTTGTAATATATTCTTGTTTGCTACCAATAACAATGGTATTACCCTTATCAGCCTTCATTACCAAAGCATCTTTTTCTACAAGCTTGCTATTTATGGTTTTAAGTAATTTTTGTCGGAACCAGCAATATTATGATAATTGGTTAGTTTTTTGGTGACAATACTGCAAACATCTTGTGCTACTCTAGTCTGACGGGAAGTGTCCATTTTTGCACTGTCTACGTCTGATTTTAATTTTGAAGTACATTTTCTTCAGAAATTTGAGGAAGAAATACCTGCGAATTTATGTGTGGCGCACAGCATTGCATGGTAATGAGGCACAGACTGTGGGAAATTTGGAACACAAGATAATCGAAACTGAGATGTTGAAAATTAGATTGACTTATAAGGGCCGGCCGGGGCGGCCGAGCGGTTCTAGGCGCTACAGTCTGGAGCCGCGCGACCGCTACGGTCGCAGGTTCGAATCCTGCCTCGGGCATGGATGTGTGTGATGTCCTTAGTTTAGTTAGGTTTGAGTAGTTCTAAGTTCTTGGGGACTGATGACTTCAGAAGTTAAGTCCCATAGTGCTCAGTGCCATTTGAACAATTTGAACTGATAAGGTTAGGAAAGAGGGTGGGGGGGGGAGGGGCATGAGAGGAGGTTCCCCGCAGAGTCGGAGGGTAAGGGAAGATACGGAAAGCACTAAGAAGAAGGAACAGCATGAAATGACATCTGTTAGGACATCAGGGAATAAGTTTCGTGGTACTAAAGGGAGCACTTGCGCGTGAAAAATGTAGAGGAAGATACGTATTTAAATATATCCAGCAAATAATGAAGGACGTAGGTTGCAACTGTTACTCTGAGATGAAACGGTTGGCACAGAAGAGGAATTCGTGACGAGCAGCATCAAATTAGTCAGAAGACTGAATACTCTAAAAAAAAATCTCAGATACTCTGCAACTTATGTGCTGTAAGTCTTTCTAAACAAAAATACATTCCTTCCTTTCTTAATACCATACGTAAGGAACGTAGTTATGGCTTGTACCTCAGAATTATGATCACTGATATCTTTCTCTGTGTTAACTGAAATGAGAATGGGTCTAAGACTTAATCTTCATGGGTTGGTTCTCTAATTATGAGCTTGAAGTAATTTTCAGGCAAGAAATTCAGATTAATATAACACATATCCCTGTCTCTGGCAGTTTTGTTGGCTTGACACTCCCAATCTATAGCTGGCAAGATAAAGTCACCCACTATTACAGCAGTTCGATGACGAATATTACTATATGTAACCTGCAAGTTATCCCTGATGCACTGTGCCACTACATAGTCTGACCCCGGTGCTCTATAAAAGCATCTGATTACAACTTGTGACCTACCTTAGCTGCTTAAGTCCACCCTGATAAACTTATATTCGGAATCAGTGTTAACCTCGATAGACTTCTTCGAATTCTTTACTGCAATTCATACGCCACCACTACCATCTATCCTTACGATAAATAAATAATCCGACTTAGGATTTCGTTACTGTTCGGTTTCAACCAACTTTCTGTTGCTGGTAAGACCTGGGGATTATAGCCATCAGTAAGAGATACTAATTCCTGCATCTTTTCTTGGATGCTTCTGCTGTTCATTAATATTACATTAACGCTTTCTGTAGTCGACCTGCGAGCACGAGTACTCTCTGAGAACGTTGTGACTGATGTGACTTCGATTTTGAGAGGCAATTTGTCCTTGATCCCAAAGGAGAATTTCTATAACTCAATGGACTTCCACGCGATCGCCACCCTTACTGCACTCCCGTTATAACTTCTTGCCTGTAGTTTACGCCTGACACATTACGAGGAACTTTACAATTCTCCACTCGATTAATGTTCAAGCATGCAGTTCTTGCGTGTTTTCATTTTCCTGTCCGACCCCTGTAGGTGGTAGATTGATGGTGGTTGCATAGTGCATATAGCGTCACTCTGATGGACAGCTTACAAGTATTCTATCGTCATAACGGCAGAGACCATGCCGCCTGTACATAAGAAAACAATTTGTATAATGAAGGACCTGCAGTACACCAGAAAAACGTGCACGGGTCACCTTGGTAGGCAAATTGAAACCTAATATGAATTAAATGCACATAATTTCAGAATAAGGTTGCAGTTTTACAGTCACTGGCTGAACAGAGCTACGTATTTATAATACTTCGAAAAGGATGTTGTTTCAAACCAGACATAAGTCACAGTGAATTATTAAGATGCGAATGGAATACCATCGAAAGGATACTCTGAACAATAATGACGATGGCAAGAAACATCCATATTTACTACCTTTCCTCGCTTATTACACACTTATCATTCAGGAAATGTAATTAGAGATGTGGTATGTCTAGAATATTGGTTGTACATTTCAGCCATGTGACTGTGGAGCAAACTACACTACATGCTGCGTCTTATGCAAACCACTCTGCCCTGTTTTCTTAGTCTCTAACAATGAAATAGTACATAAAACTTTAAGCTATCCTTGATTTCCTCATCACGTCGTTTTCTTCGTTCAGTCTAATCTGCTAGTTTTCTTGGAACACTCCTCCAATTGATTCCTCCTGTACTGCTGCCAGTCATTTATGTTAGAGACAGGAGGAGGGATGGAGGTGGATCGGATGGCAGGAGAGTTTACTTAATCCACTCTTCTATAACCTATGTCCTCCCATCTTTCTCTCTCAGCTCCTCCCGAATTCTCTGTCCATCTCTCTTATACCTCCACCTATGGCCACTCGCTGTCCATCTTTACCCTCTTCCGTACCCTTCTTTGTCAATCTGCTCCTTCCACTCTGTCCATCTCCTCCTCTTCCGTCTACCTTTGTCCTCCTCCTCCTCCTTCTTCTCCTCTTTCCATCTCCTCCTCTCCCTTAGTCTCTAGATGTTATCACCCTCCTCCCCATCAGTAGGCTCGTGGTCCTTGCGCCCAAAATATACCTCTCCAGATAGCGATTAACAAGTGTATCAAATATGGCGGAAATCGTTCCAGAGGGATTAGGACGACCTTTTTATCGATGGCTTTGCCCCTGGACGCTCATGTCAAATATATTTCAATTATTTTTAAACTATTTCACTTGTCTCTGTAGCGAATCTCGCACTGCAGCCTCATTTCCCCAATGTTTATGACGTGTTTCCTCAAGTATGTGTCCAACAATAACACAATTTTACAGGTATATCCAGTGGTAAACCTGGATACTACCTGCGAAAGCTGCTGTGAAAATAGTTGCGAAGAAGTAAGAAATTAAAACGTCATGCAAGATGCGGCAGTTTTTCATGCATCTCAGTGTTTATGACATCATTTCTCGTGAACTATGTGCTGCACAATGATGTATGTTTCTAGGTACAATTGGCGACATATGTGGATATGTCGCAGACAAATCCATCTGCGAAATGTGTTGTGACTAGTAATAGTAGTTAAGAAGAAGTAAATTTCACTGTCATTAACAATGTGCCAGTTTTTCACGCATATGAGTATGTATGACGATCTTGTTGTTGTTGTGGTCTTCAGTCCTGAGACTGGTTTGATGCAGCCCTCCATGCTACTCTATCCTGTGCAAGCTTCTTCATCTCCCAGTACCTACTGCAACCTACATACTTCTGAATCTGCTTAGTGTATTCATCTCTTGGTCTCCCTCTACGATTTTTACCCTCCACACCGCCCTCCAATACTAAATTGGTGATCCCTTGATGCCTCAGAACATGTTCTACCAACCGATCCCTTCTTCTAGTCAAGTTGTGCCACAAACTTCTCTTCTCCCCAATCCTATTCAGTACTTGCTCATTAGTTATGTGATCTACCCATCTAATCTTAAGCATTCTTCTGTAGCACCACATTTCGAAAGCTTCTATTTTCTTGACCAATCTATTTATCGTCCATGTTTCACTTCCATACATGGCTAGACTCCATACAAATGCTTTCAGAAACGACTTCCTGACACTTAAAGCTATACTCGATGTTAACATATTTCTCCTCTTCAGAAATGCTTTCCTTGCCATTGGCAGTCTACATTTTATATCCTCTCTACTTCGACCATCATCAGTTATTTTTCTCCCCAAATAGCAAAACTCCTTTACTATTTTAAGTGTCTCATTTCCTAATCTAATTCCCTCAGCATCAACCGACTTAATTCGACTACATTCCATTATCCTTGATTTTCTTTTGTTGATGTTCATCTTATACCCTCCTTTCAAGACACTGTCCATTCCGTTCAACTGCTCTTCCAAGTCGTTTGCTGTCTCTGACAGAATTACAATGTCATCGGCGAACCTCAAAGTTTTTATTTCTTCTCCCTGGATTTTAATACCTACTCCGAATTTTTCTTTTGTTTCCTTCACTGCTTGCTCAATATACAGATTGAATAACATCGGGGAGAGGCTACAACCCTGTCTCACTCCCTTCCCAACCGCTGCTTCCCTTTCATGTCCCTCGACTCTTATAACTGCCGTCTGGTTTCTGTACATATTGTAAATAGCTTTTTGCTCCCTGTATTTTACCCCTGACACCTTCAGAATTTGAAAGAGAGTATTCCAGTCAACATTGTCAAAAGCTTTCTCTAAGTCTACAAATGCTAGAAACTTAGGTTTGCCTTTCCTTAATCTAGCTTCTAAGATAAGTCGTAGGGTCAGCATTCCCTCACGTGTTCCAACATTTCTACGGAATGCAAACTGATCTTCCTCGAGGTCGGCGTCGACTAGTTCTTCCATTCGTCTGTAAAGAATTCGCGTTAGTATTTTGCAGCCGTGACTTATTACACTGATAGTTCGGTAATTTTCACATCTGTCAGCACCTGCTTTCTTTGGGATTGGAATTATTATATTCTTCTTGAAGGCTGAGGGTATTTTGCCTCTCTCATACATCTTGCTCACCAGATGGTAGAGTTTTGTCACGACTAGTTCTCCCAAGGCTGTCAGTAGTTCTAATGGAATTTTGTCTACTCCCGGGGCCTTGTTTCGACTCAGTTCTTTAGTGCTCTGTCAAACTCTTCAGGCAGTATCACAACTCCCAATTCATCTTCATCTACATCCTCTTCCATATCCATAATATTGTCAAGTACATCGCCCTGGTATAGACCCTCTATATACTCCTTCTACCTTTCTGCTTTCCCTTCTTTGCTTAGAACTGGGTTTCCATCTGAGCTCTTGATATTCATACAAGTGGTTCTCTTTTTTCCATAGGTCTCTTTAATTTTCCTGTAGGCAGTATCTATCTTACCCCTAGTGAGATAAGCCTCTACATCCTTACATTTGTCCTCTAGCCATTCCTGCGTAGCCATTTTGCACTTCTTGTTGATCTCATTTTTGAGACGTTTGTTTTCGTTTTTTCCTGCTTTATTTACTGCATTTTTATATTTTCTCTTTTCATCAATTAAATTCAATATTTCTTCTGTTACCCAAGGATTTCTACTAGCCCTCGTCTTTTTACCTACTTGATCCTCTGCTGCCTTCACTACTTCATCCCTCAAAGCTACCCATTCTTCTTCTACTGTATTTCTTTCACCCCTCCTTGTCTACTGTTCCCTTATGCTCTCCCTGAAACTCTGTACAACCTCTGCTTTAGTTTATCCAGGTCCCATCTCCTTAAATTACCACCTTTTTGTAGTTTCTTCAGTTTTAATCTACAGTCCATAATCAATAGATTGTGGTCAGAGTCTACATCTGCCCCTGGAAATGTCTTACAATTTAAAACCTGGTTCCTAAATCTCTGTCTGTATGACGATATATCTCCTTAACGACGTGTTGTAGGAGTTATGTACTTCGGCGATATATTATGTGGTAACAGTGAATACTGTCGGCAAAGTGGGTCACGAATAGAGTTAGTAGGAAAGAAGTAACAAATGAAAATGTCCCGTTTCATGCGGCAGCTTTACTACATGGATAGCGAAAATAAAGTAACAGTTCAACTACTTTTCTTTCATCATTTTGTGGTGTCGTGAAGGAGAAAAGGTATCGTAAAGGTTTGAATTTATGTCTAAGGTTTGTTGCAAGCCACTAAGTGCTCTCATTCCTAAATTGGGATGTATAAAATAAGGGTTTCCGCGCTTCGTGGCTACTCTGTACTTTCACTACTACCGCTTTCACAGGTACGTGTTTCTCATCCCCACAATGACTGCTTCTAGGTGGTAAGCGTTACGTTTACCAAGATTGGTTGAAATCGGTCCCGTGACTTAGGAGATATGGGACATACATGCGTATCTCTGTTTTTGTAATATTTGTGGATTGCATTGCTTTTGACAGAATGAATCGGGAGGCAGATGCCCGTATTGTTAATCAACCAACAGATTGTAATAATAATTAAGAGCAATTTTTGTGCAAACATAAAATTTTTATGTGGAACAACGCTCACTGACAGTAACAAACAAAAAGTAAGGTAAATTACAGTGTCCGTGGTGTTTGCTGCTGGAGTGTAGTGCTAGTCGTGTACGAGGTGTCGTATTTGGAAAAATTTCCACACCCACAGTTATTTGTGCCATTCAGCCTGCGTAGATGCTAGGTACGATGTTGTTATGTTTGCTTACATTATGCTTGTGTGTTCGTTGAGCGCACTGCGGCTTGCTAAGTTACTGTGTAACAGTCCAACCAGAAGGTAGTGCTTATGGACTAGTGGTGACCATGGACTGTGAGATTTACCAAAGCAGAAAAAGTCGACATGCTCATGGTGTATGGCGAGTGTAGGAAGCATGAAGTTCGTTCTTGTACGATGTATGCGAAACAATATCCGAACAGACGTTAAACACGTCGGCATTTATGGGCCTCTTCAACCAGATGCGTTTACGTGAGAGTTTAACACTAATACAACGTAGCACAAGGAAGAGTGAAAATTAAAGTTTTCGCCGCTGTCGCAGTTGATCCACTAGTTAAATCCAGTGCAACTGTGCGAGGAAGTGGTGTGAGTGAGACAAGTGTCCTATATATTCGCCATCGACCTAGGTTCCATCCCTATCACATCCCTCTCCACCAAGAACCGCATACAAACGATTATGAGAATACTGTTAACTTCTGTATAAGCGCATTAAGACAGGACCTACGATATCTGTCATTTGTCTTGTTTAGTAATGAAGCCACATTTACCAATCATGGCCAGTTTAACCGCCGAAACAAGCACTATTGGTCTTTCGACAATCCCCGTACGCTTTGCTTTGTTAGGTGTAACGTCAGGTCCATGGAGTGTAAACGTGCTTTTTTCATAGACGAAACACTGAACGCGACTTCCTAACAGACCACCTTTCACGGATGCTAGAAGACGTTCCTGTGCAGACAAGTAGGAATTTTTGGTATCGGCATGTTGGCTGTCCAGCGCATAGTGCACGAAGTACTACACGTTGTCTTCACGAATTATTTCCAAATCATTGGAGTGGACGCAGTGGACACGTACCTCGGCCACCCCTTCCCTAAATTTGACGTCTGTAGACTTTTTTCTATGGGGAAAAAAAAATGGCTCTGAGCACTACGCGACTTAACTTCTGAGGTCATCAGTCGCCTAGAACTTAGAACTAATTAAACCTAACTAACCTAAGGACATCACACACATCCATGCCCGAGGCAGGATTCGAACCTGCGACCGTAGCGGTCGCCCGGTTCCAGACTGTAGCGCCTAGAAACGCACGGCCACTCCAGCCGGCTCTATGGGGAAAGCTTAAGAGCGGTGTATAGAAGGACATACCAACCACACGTAATGGTATGTAACGACGTATCACTGCGCCATGTTCGGACATCTCCGCTGAAGGGCTAGTGAGAGTGCAGCAGTCGTTCCATACCTGACCAAGAGTGCATTGGTGCTGGTGGTGATCACTTTGAATTCAACCAGTGATAACCCATTGTCTCGTTACTAGTCAGATTCTACATAACTAGTGTACGCATCTGTGTTGTGTACTAATGTCAGTGTGGAAACTTTTCAAAATACGACACCTCGTAAACTACCAACACTGGAAACCTACAACAAACACAATTGGCATTCTAGTCTACCCTACTTTCAGTTTGTTGATGTCAACAGGCATTATTCTAGTTAAAAAGTGTATATTTACAAAAAATACGCTTTCTAAGTATTGTTACAATCTATTTATCGGCTAACAAAAAAATGGTTCAAATGGCTCTGAGCACTACGGGACTCAACATCTGTGGTCATCAGTCCCCTAGAACTTAGAACTACTTAAACCTAACTAACCTAAGGACATCACACACATACATGCCCGAGGCAGGATTCGAACCTGCGACCGTAGCAGTCGCGCGGTATCGGCTAACAACACGACTCCCTGACTACCACTCCATTCTGTGAAGGTAGCACGGCAATAGCACATTCCATTCCCGCAATATTTGTGTTGCAAGTTTTAGGTGATTCATCCTGTATTTGTTATCATAACAGAAACATAGCAAACGAGATCACTATGCTGGGTGTTACGTTTTATCACTCGTTGGACACTTCCCAGTTGTCTAGGTTGTGTGATGTACTGGCAGATAACTCGAATAAATTTCAGTAAAGAGATTTCATGTAGTTGGCAGACGGATACTTTATCAATGCCATGTCTTTCGGGCCGGTTGGCTCTGCTCCCAGTGTGCCGTGTGACGCTAATATCACATTCACTGGTTTGTGCCAGAGTCGTTCCAGTTTGATTTTCAATTCATAATATCTCTTAAGTTTTTCCGGCTGTTTCTCATAGATTCTGCCACGAACTGGGATGGAAACATAAACTCTCCTCACTTTATTTTTCTTAACATTTGAGGCGTCTGACGTATTGCGTTCCAGCATTCTATTTGTCTGGCGTCGGATGTTCCACAGTAATTTGGCGTGTTTGTTTTCGACAACTTCTTACCCGCTGACAGTTGCTAATTTCGGCATAAATTCCTGTAGCTTATTTATGGAACAGCATTGTGCCTCTGCCTGTTATCATTCCGGACGCCTTTAACCATTCTGAACGATCTTTTCGCAACAGCTCAAAGAATGGTCCACCAGTTCCTCAGTTACCTTGCAGAGTCTGCATTTTTTGTCCTCTGCTGACTTCTCGATTCTGGATTTTATGACATTAGTTCTTATCGCTTGTTCATGTGCACTAAAAATAAGTCGTTCAGCTTTATTCTTCATGGTTCCGTTCCTCAGCAACACCCGGTCTCTTCCTTATCTACTTTGCTTTCAACCTTCTCTTAAAACTTCAGATGCAATGATTTACGCCTAGAACTGTCAGTCCGGCATTGGAGTGCAGCTTTCCGGTATTGATTCTTTGCTTGCTTCACTGGGAACTCCGATACTGACTTCAGTCAAAATTGATTCCTTAATTCACCTATTGTGCCAATGTATGCTTCATTTCTTTCACTTCCTTTTCTTCCTCTTCTTCTTCTCCTTCTTCCTCCTCATATAATAATAATAATTATTATTATTGTTACATATTAGAATGAAGGCTCTATTCTTTCCAGACGAAATAATAGCATAAATAAACAATTTTTTGCCGGCCAGTGTGGCCGTGCGGTTCTAGGCGCGTCAGTCTGGAACCGCGAGAGCGCTACGGTCGCAGGTTCGAATCCTGCCTCGGGCATGGATTTGTGTGATGTCCTTAGGTTAGTTAGGTTTAAGTAGTTCTAAGTTCTAGGGGACTGATGACCTCAGCTGTTAAGTCCCATAGTGCTCAGAGCCATTTGAACCAAATACATTTTTGTTAGAATGCGAAAGTATTGGGATGCAGATAATCAAAGTAGTAATTAAGTGCTGCTATCGTCTGTCCAAATAAAAGCATAGAAGGGGGGAAATTATGTGAGAGACCGGAAACTAGTACGCTTAAACTCCCTTATCATGCAGCAGAAGTACGGAGAGATATCACTCTGTCATCGTACAGGAAGCGAAGCTTGTATGTAGAACTTTTGATACCCTAAAAACTTATTTTCCTAATTTAAAGCTGTTATTGAGAATGTCGCTCAGTGAGAGAACACTATTAAGTCAATGGCCACCAGAATGCAGGAACTTTTAGATTCGACGAACTCAAAGACAGAAATCAGCAGATAGAACTCTATCACATTAACACTGTCCACTACTGTCAGACATTAACTGAATAAGTGGAAGACCCTTTTTTTCCTAGACATGAGTGACCGGCAAATCAGAAGCCACCTTAGCCGTCAGCAGAAAACGTTCAGCTTCGGGGATAAATGTTTTCGGATTTAATGTTTCTGCATTTTGCGTGATATTTATCCATACATAGCTGAATTCCTTTATTAGTATGATGTATCTGTTTCATCTGATGAAGTGCTAGAAACACTCAGGGTGGATACACAATTATCATTTGACAGTACACAAAGCACGTTTGTACTGGGACGCTGTAGTGTAATAGACTGACAACAGTAGAATAATCTAGATGGCGCATAGTCACGTAACTCGTGCCAGGTGGAGAGAAAACTATGTGCGGATTCCTAGGAGTGGGGAGCGAGTCGTTCTCGCCGATCTCGGCGAGTATACCTCATTGACGACGGTACCCAAATGTCTTAATTACAGTTACGGCTCCTGCGCAGAGAAGTATTGTAGGTGGTTTTTGGGGTCATCGATATGGAAACACTGTGTTTCCTGAGAATCCGTTGAGTGGGTGGGGGAGGGGGGGGGCGGGCGTTCCGACCGCAAAGTCTGGTTAGGGCATCGGTGGGAGCGCGAATTCCTGTGCCCGTACGACGAATTTTCTGAGTATATGTCCCAGTCTCTTTCCTAACTTCCTATTTAGATTCAGACTTAGCACTTTCTTTCTAAGGTGGTATAGCGGGTGTAGGATTCGTTACGAATAGGGAGGTAGGGCAGAGAATGAGGTGCTTTCAACAGTCCACTGTTAAGGGGGTATCATCAGAACCGTCAGCAAACCAACACCGAAAACAAGGTTCAGGTATACATGCCGCAGGGAAGCAGAAGGTGAAGGTGAAGAGAAACAGCAAGTACTTGAGGAAATTGAATTGGTAATTCACCACGTAAAGGGAAGTGAAAATCTACTGATCATGGGGACTGGAACGCCGTTGTAGGATAACACGTAGAAGAAAAGGTTACGGGAGTACATAGACTTAGCAGTAGAAATGAGATAGGAGAATGAGTAATTGAGTTCTGCAATAAATATCAGCTAGTAATAGCGAATATTCTATTCAGAACTCAAAAGCGAAGGAGGTGTACTTGCAAATGGGAGATATGGAAAGACTGCATTTATATTACATCTCGTTCAGACAAAGATTCGGAAATAAGGTATTGGACACTAAGGCGTACCCAAGAACAGATAGGGATTCACATCATAATTTAGGAAGTTTAAGAGACTGTTCAAGACGAATCATTAGGCAAAGGACTGGGTATGAAAGTACTCAGGAATGAAAGGATGTGCTTGAAGTTAACTAAGGCTATAAATACTGTGCTAACCATTTGAACTTGATGTGGTGCGTGTGAGAATGACTTGTTGCCGTGCTGAGATTGTCTTGCAATCCAATTGCCTCTGGTCTAGCTCTGAAGTAGCTAGTGGCTTCAGAAGACTGACTGAATGAGAGCTACGTAATTATCTGCACACCCTAAGTCTGGTGAAAATTGAATCCGAAAATGTAGTACATAGAGCGAAAATGGTTCAAATGGCTTTGAGCACTATGGGACTCAACGTCTGAGGTCGTCAGTCCCCTAGAACTTAGAACTACTTAAACCTAACTAACCTAAGGACATCACACACATCCATGCCCGAGGCAGGTTTCGGACCTGTAGCGCCTAGAACCGCTCGGCCAGTAGTG
The DNA here is from genome assembly GCF_023898315.1 of Schistocerca nitens. Lineage (NCBI taxonomy): Eukaryota > Metazoa > Arthropoda > Insecta > Orthoptera > Acrididae > Schistocerca > Schistocerca nitens. Next base: position 1,031,275,091 of record NC_064614.1, read on the forward strand.
CATAGAGAATCCAGATCATTGAATGGTACTATAACGTATATGTTGCCTAGTATTCTGAACTTAAAAGATGAAAAAGTTTGCATCTCAAAAATTCTTTGTTCCTGAGGTGATGGCACAACTAAGACAGTAGTTTGCCTGCCGATTTCCTTCTGGAACGCCGTTACTACACGTTTACAGCGCAGTACAATGCTGTACTTTCTCTAGATTTGCAACCTATGTGATGTCGGAATAGGCGGAGAAGCAAAAAGAGCATAGGTTTCTTCATTCATGATACAAACTGGCAAGCTAGTATCAGCTAGGAATTTTAATAACTGTTCTTTGACTGTTTTTGGAGAGAAAACTTTTGTATTTGTACGGTGAGCCGGTTCAGTTGAATTAGCGTTGCCGCGTTGGCATAACGCGGTGTGTTCTTCGGAAATTTCCACCATTGTCCGCTGCTTACAGCAATGCGTAGAGAGCATTTTCTGTAATCTACGATACCAAGGTCTACATTCGTTTAGCGGTAGAGGTAATACATGACAGCAAGGCAAATAAATGCCGCTGCTAATTTGTTGCTTGGGCTTTATTCCTAAAAGGACGTCATGGTTTGAATCTTTAGTCCAGTGACAAAGGTAATGTGATGAAGAAAAAAGAAGGTGGTCACTGGTGGTCATTCCGCGCTGCTGGAAGAGAAAGCCGGCGGATAATTGGTCACTTGAATTTCATGTCAGTGACACTTACCTGACCTTCCAAAACCGAACACGCTGAATCAGCGTACCATTGTTCTACCCTGTTCTGTGCATCGTCCCAAATGCAGATCATTGTACATTATTTACACTGCAAAATAGCTCTGCTTTCCAGAAATAAATAAAAAGTTCCCGACATGATTGTAGTATATATAAGTTCATACCGGTGTAGAGTGGTTATGTACAATATTGTACAGGCCATTAAGCCAGCTTTACATTTAGTGCAGCTAAATTATCAATCTTTGAATTCCACACAGGATTGTAGAATGTTAAAAGCACATATACGCGCCAGTGTTAGAATTTCTGATAAGATGCAACTATTACCCGGCCTTAGTTATCTGCCTTGTTATAATGTAGCATGTTAGCATACATTGTTGGTCTCATGATGAATTTTGAACTTGCCACGACAAGTTTCATGACGTTTTAGTGTATTAATAGAACAAAAAACCAGTCCAAGTCCCAAATTTTTACTTTTTAGTCATTCGATTACTAGTTTAAGGCCAAGACCCGCTTTCACATCATCATAACATAGTCAAAAATTACATTTCCGTAGACGTCAAAAATGTGCAATGAACACTTACAATGCATCTGTATGCCATTTTCGACAATGTTATGATGATTTTAAAATGAGTCTCGGCCCCAAACTAGTCATGGAATGAAAAAGCAGTAAAAATTTGGAACTTGAACTTGTTTTCCGGCTACTGATTAACAGAGGTTGCTCACCCAAGCTACTCTAGCATGCTGGAATTTCGTTTCAGTGTCTTATATTGGATCTCCGGAGGAAGGGATGCTCCTCCCACTCTTATTCTAGTCTCAACCGCACTGTCGGCCGAGATTTAAAGCTTCTAGGAACATTACCTCATGTTTTTGTTTGAAATCATTTCCTACTGCAAACACGTTAGGTAAATTAATGTTTTGCGAATGGTTTGTAAGAGCTCATCTACACATTATTTTGAAATAAATCACAGCCAAATTACGATATTGGCGTCAAGGAATTCCAGTCTTCATCTCTGAGCCGTGGCGGATCATTTCACATTCCCACTATCGACAGATTGTAATGGCGTCTCACCAGGTGGCCCGTATTACTGCCTTGTGCGGTTATCGTTGCCCCAAATGGGCTTCAAAAGCGGCCGCTAGGACGGCGTCGGGGAAGAGGCCTTCGAACACTGCAACGCAGGAAGTTTTAAGTGTAGTCTTCGGGCAGTGTGGAGCTAGGGCTTGTGGCAGAGCTTGGAGCAGGGGACACTCATCGTGGATCGGCACGACGTCATTCTGGGTCATCGTTCGCTTTTCTTTACCAGGACTGGGTAGAGGGCTAAAAGGTGTGGTTCGCCTATGCTGTGCATATCTGGTTGTTCAGCTCTGTCAACCGACTTCCCGCTGCTCAGCTCCTGAGCAGATATTCGTGCTTATTCTCATTGAGTCGATATGCGCACCTTTATTATTTGACTATGTGATTCCAGGACAAAGTTATTGCCTTTGTTAGTTTTTGAAGTTATTTGTGTTATCAGCTGCCCAGGGTTTCTCTAAAAACTTGCCATGATTAATGTTGTTGTGGCGATATGCGTAATGTGACAGCCTTCACGCATAGTTATACAAGGGGCGTAAGAATCATCTATTTTTTTTTAAATTGCGTTTGTTTATAATTATTTTACGGAAAGGAACAAACTGTTTCGGAATTTTAACATTCGTTCACTATCTTCTGGAATCGTCGCTGTTATTTTGTCCAGCCCAATACGTCTATGTGTTTTGGTCTCCAGCAAATGGTAAGACCTTAGAGATATGTTATTTATATACCTTCCTGGAAGAATTTACGGCTCCCTTAAGTTGTTCTATTTTACACATTACATTTTGAGTGAGCCTTATTTCCTAGGGCGTATGACCTTAATGGAAGGGTTCTGTGATTGCAGTCGTGGTTAAATAATGTCTTTCATTCGTAATGTAATTGAGTATGACATTTATGTTCGGACTTTGGTGACGGCACCAATTAAGTTGCGGGTAGAGCGTACCAAGTCGGCAGCCTCTTGTCCCCTGGACCTGGCTTTCTTGTTGCCGTGTGGACGACTCTCGAGCATTTCGTAGCGCGGCTTGCATTTTCTCTGCAATCGCGTCTCCTGATTGTGTTCGAGTTGAGTACCTTATGTTATCAGACTCGCACTGTAAATGAAATGTTGCTGTTGGCTAAAAGAGTTTTATCCGATAAGTGGCTTCGGACAGGGAATTTTCCCATTAATATTATTGCTCTGGTTAAATTTTATTTTAAATTATTTGGTGTAAACCCGTTGTGTATCCCGTAAAGGCGAACTGTTTCTTCTTGTTAAGTAGTTCAATTGGTCTTTTGGGTGTCTGCCTAATGACGTGATTTTTGGACTCGCTTACTGAAATTCGTCCCAAGTTCAGTTTTAATTGTTTGGTGGTTTATTTATTTTTCTTAATTTAAATTTTTTTTGAAGGCCAATATTGTCAAAGTCTTATCTTCTTGCGTCTCTCTTAAGGCCATTGCTTGGAAACTGTATTACTCACCATTTTCGGCGATCTTCATGTAGGTTCATTTAACATGGCAAATTGACATTCAATGTTCCTATCTGTTTTTCGTAAACAGCATCTATTGTTAGTTAAAAATGTTTCTTGTCAAAAGATAAAAGATATTAGTTACAGGGGCCTAGTCGATCGATGTCATTGCCATAATAATGGTAATACCGATCTCAGTCTTGTTTAAATCATCTTGGATGGATCCACTCTTCTGCCAATCATGGCACGCTCAACATGTGGGCTTGGTACCTACATCTATAAGACCGGCTATTTACTGATATCCTACATGTCTCCCCCAAAAAATCGGTTAACACAGTTCGCAAGCTTTAAAAGGTGAACATCAAACGCATTTTCTTCGTTTGTATTCAGTTCCGCAGGTTTTGTGCAAAACGTATTCAATGTTGGGATGCCACACAGGAAGTGAAATGTTCTATCTCAAAATGTCCTCAAACAGCACCCCTCTAAATATAACAAAGGTTATTAATTTTCGTCATGGTAAAAGAAACAGAGATTCTAAAATATTTCTGTCAAGGGAACCTCCCGACCGCACCACCCTCAGATTAGGTTATAAGTTGGCACAGTGGATAGGCCTTGAAAAATTGAACACCGATCAATCGAGAAAAAAGGAAGAAGTTGTGCGGAACTATGAAAAAAATAGGCAAAATATACAAACTGAGTAGTCCATGCGCAAGATAGGCAACATCAAGGGTAATGTCAGCTCAGCAGCGCCGTGGTCCCATGGTTAGCGTGAGAAGCTGCAGAACGAGATGTCTTTGGTTCAAGTCTTCCCTCGAGTGAAAAGTGTACTTTCTTTATTTTCGTTCATTGGCGTCTCTGTTCACTGTAAGAAGTTGAGTGTCTGTGTTTCGACCGCACCGCAAAAGCGTGCGATTAGTAGACGAAAGGACGTGCCTTTCCAATGGGAACCGAAAGCATTTGATCGCAAGGACATAGGTCAACCGATTACGCCACAGGAGAAAAAGTCTGATACATTCTATACGTTCGATCCCTTAAGGAACTTTCCGATTCCTTACAGTTCGGAAGATATTCATTGACCTTGTGATTGAAGTCGCGAGCTATATTTGATGGATTCATATTGCCCACGGAATATATCTCACGTATTTAATGCCCTCTCGTCCAAAGTAGCGAACAGTTAACTGCCAGCCAGAGAGAATCGTTAGCAGGAATACTCTCTCTACCGTGCGCTGTAGTCGACTGACGTCGCGCGTTTCGATGTTTGTTTAGGCGTAGCGTCCCAATACTACGGCGCAGTTACCTCGCATCGGACGGACGGACGGACAGATAATAATTGTCTGAAAATAAAAAAAAATTAAACTTTACACTCGAGGGAAGACTTGAACAGAGGACCTCTCGTTCCGCAGCTGCTCACGCTAACCACGGGACGACAGCGCTGCTGAGCTCACACTCTCCTTGATGTTGCCTATCTTGCGCATGGACTACTCAGTTTGTATATTTTGCTTAATTTATTCATAGTTCCACGCAACTTCTTCCTGTTTTCTCGATTGATCTGTGTTCAGTTTTTCAAGGCCTATCCACTGTGCCAACTTATAACTAAATCTGAGGGGGGTGCGATGGGGAGGTTCCCTTGTGAGAAATTTTTCTACTGATTATAAAGTGTATCAGTGGATGAAGCAGTAATGAAAATGGGATAAAAATCGGATAAAAGCGGTTAGATAACTCTAAACGACACCCGAAGAGTCATACGAACGGCCGATGCGTGTAACAAAAAATAGCATATCAGACATGCCACACATAAATACCACATTTACAAATCAGACGTTTCAATTGACTGCCATCTATATGAAGCATAATAATACGGTGTAGATCAAACAAAATTGACCTGTGCCGCTCTATTTTTAAATGCCCAAATAAAGGCTCTAAAGTGTTCAAATTAAAGGAACATTATCATATCCTCTGCAAAATTAAATATTTCTAAAGACAGGATAAAAAATCCGTATATTCTTCGATCTTGATTGCCCACTAGCCGTAAACGCGTCTTACAAGTTTCAAAATGTTTTGTTGGTTGAGGGGCCGACTTGGAGCAGTGTCTATACTTTTACAAATAAATTCATAAAACTTTGTCAGCATCACCAGGAAGGATTCAGGATTCACACTCATTGTAGTGGAAGTTAGAAAACATTACAAAATAATTTTTTTACGTGAAATTTCATCATTTTTTCACTTACTAATGGCAGCATTTGTTGCTATAGGTACACTTTTCTTCATAAGTTGCAGAGATTCTTCGATGAATTTTGCACAGCATACATACCATACTTACAGGTGTATGAAACTCTAGAATTTATTTAATTTATGAAAAAAAAACGAATGACCTGTTGTATTTTAAACTTCATGTTTAGAAAAAAACTCAAATTTTGTAGTTAATTACCTCAAATTTTACCACAGTTTTTAATAGATTTGGAAAATTCTAGAGTTTCATACACCTTTAAGTATGGTTTGTATGCTGTGCAAAATTCATCGAACCATCTCTCTTACTTATGAAGAAAAGTGTACCTAGCCGGCCGCTGTGGTCTCGCGGTTCTAGGCGCGCAGTCCGGAACCGTGCGACTGATACGGTCGCAGGTTCGAATCCTGCCTCGGGCATGGATGTGTGTGATGTCCTTCGGTTAGTTAGGTTTAAGTAGTTCTAAGTTCTAGGGGACTGATGACCACAGCAGTTGAGTCCCATAGTGCTCAGAGCCATTTGAACCATTTTTTGAAAAGTGTACCTATAGCAACAAATGCTGTCATTAGCAAGTGAAAAAAATGATGAAATTTCACATGTAAAAAAAAAATTACTTCGTTATGTTTTCGAACTTCCGCTGCTAAGGAAATGCAATCCGAAAACAAAGGAAGTAGGTTACAGTACGCTTGTTCGCCCACTACTTGAATACTGCTCAACAGTGTGGGATCCGTACCAGATAGGATTGATAGAAGAGATAGAGAAGATCCAACGGAGAGCAGCGCGCTTCGCTACAGGATCATTTAATAATCGCGAAAGCGTTACGGAGATGATAGATAAACTCCAGTGGAAGACTCTGCAGGAGAGACGCTCAAAAGCTCGGTACGGGCTTTTGTTAAAGTTTCGAGAACATACCTTCACCGAAGAGTCAAGCAGTATATTGCTCCCTCCTACGTATATCTCGCGAAGAGACCATGAGGACAAAATCAGAGAGATTAGAGCCCACACAGAAGCATACCGACAATCCTTCTTTCCACGAACAATACGACACTGGAATAGAAGGGAGAACCGATAGAGGTACTCAGGGTACCCTCCGCCACACACCGTCAGGTGGCTTGCGGAGTATGGATGTAGATGTAGATGTAGATGCTATGAGTGTGAATTCTGAATCATTCCTGGTCATGCCGACAAAGTTTTATGAATTTATTTGTAAAAGTATAGACAGTGGAAATTTAAATGTTCTGTGGTGCCTCTCCTGCTCCAAGTCGGCCCGTTTGACGTCCTAACCCCCTTAAAGGCATTTGCTTAACAGAACTGTACTCGGAAGCATGTTGTTTGTAGCTACCGAGTGTGCAAGCGTCAGCAGACCATAAGTGACCTAAGTGGATGTGGCGTGGCGCACTTGGGGAGTAGGTCCGTTTGTTGACGCAGGGTCAGCATGAAGTGGGAGCAGAAGCTGTATTACAGCTGTAACCGGCACGACAACCGCGATCTCCGGAGAGGAGTGGGCCGCCCTGCTGACACAGGCAAAGTAGTTTGCCGAGACCCGCGGCCGGCTCCTGGCCGCCGCGCCGTGGTGGCCAGTATTGCGGCGCTCCATCACGGCAGCCGCGCTTTATTGGGGTCGGATCCGGCGGTCGGTGGATGCTAGGGTGGTGGGGGGGGGAGGTGGGGGGGGGGGGGCGCTCTGGTCAGAGGCAGCGGCTGCCACCGTCACTTGTTCATTAAACCGGGCTGCCGCCAGCGCCGACCCAGGCCGAGCCCGCGGCGCTGCGCCGGCAATTAGCCGCGAAATTATTTCGCGTCACCACACTGGCCTCGAGCTATTTTTCAAACCGCGCGTTGCGAAATTCGGGGTTTATTGGCACAATTACTCTGGCAAAGAGAGGCCTACGTTATGGAGATAAATATGACAGGAAGAGACACGCGCAGTGTAAAACGAGGACGGGCTGTATGTAGTGCTGCATAGAGTGAATGAGTAATCCAGCTCCGACAAGGAGACGTAAATTCCTTTTGTAGATATATTTTTTGCACTATATCAGAGAACCTTGGTGTTTATGACATACACATGGTGTCAGCAAAATCTGGCACCACAGATATTGCCATAATGAAAGGTGTCGTTGGTATGCGGATTTCACAGACTGGAATGGCAAGCAGGCTATACATAAAGTATATACTAAGATGGTAGCTGTTAGGTCCGAAAGAACAGCCACCATCTTAGTATATATATATAGTTACGGCTCACCGGCCATTTGACAATCTTAGTGCATATGCACAAACAGTGCCCGAACTCTTACGGGAATCGGCAACGCGCCGCGAGTAATGAGTATAATGGGCGGAGGCACTACGAATGTAGTGAGGGACAATACGCTGAGAATGTGGGTTTTGCGGGATGCGTGCCAGAGACAAGTCCCTGCAGTCGCACTATCCTCTGTGTCCTCGGTGGCTTAGATGGATAGCCGGTATGGTAGCTTAGCGTGTTCGGTCAGAGAGTTTAGCTACCCTTTATAATAAAAAAAAAAAAACTGAGTGAACGGCTCAACGAAAAACCTGAACGAATGTCATGGGACGTCCGCCTCGAACATAAACAATGAACAATATAGACAAAAATGAGATTTAAAAAGAAAAATAAAGGATAGAGCGCCTGCCATGTAAGCAGGAGATCCCACGTTCGAGTCCCGGTCGGGGCACACATTTTCATCTGTCCCCGTTGTCGTATGTCACCACCTGTAAGCAGCTAAGGGTTTTCATTTCATTCTATAAACAAAGTGTTAAAGAGTTTTGCATATGCATATTTCCTACCACAATGAAAGTAGTCTGAATTAGAATGGCAGTGGTGCTTGTTGCACGAGTCTGATGCAAGTATTTTAGGAGGTATCGTAGTTTGAACTCTGTAAACACCGACAGTTATTTATTCTATGTTGTAGCACATAGGACTGAATTCACCTGAGTACATAGGTCTGGCTCTACACAGAGGTTAATAAGTCTGTGGGGTCTGACAAGCGAAGAACCAATGTACCATCAAAGTCTGTGGTCAAAAGGACCACCACCAGCGTCAGCATAAGCTAGCAGTCTGCCATGCAACGATTCCTGCACACGTTCAAGCGTGTCAGCGGAAATCGCAGCGCCGACAGCAGTAATACGCTGTTTCATATCATCTGTAATTGTTTAAAGAGGTTGACGTCTATTACGATATCTTTCGGCGTACACGGTACACAAGCGAACACCGTAATGCCTACGTTCACCTTAAATCTGAGGACTTCCGGTTCTTTCGCATTGGGAAATACCATCTATCTTCCAATCACGTCCTAATATCACATAAGTGACAGAACCATAGCAGTGAAATCTCAGTGTACACACAATACAACGTACACAAGCTAGGTCACCTAGCGTGTAAGCGATAGTATAGATCAAATAGCTGTCGGTGTTCAGTGTTCACAATACAAGAACTCGTAAACTATTTGCACTAGCTTCCTGCAACAAACACTACTCCTTTCGCATTTACGCTACTTTCAGAAATTCACAGCCAATACGCATTGTACCACTATAAATATTTTCCATGAAACTTGATAGAATGTAAGACAGCAGTTATGAAAGAAAGAATGTAACTGAAACTGGCCAGTAAATGTTTTAGTTCTCCTATTCTCAGCCACAAGATAGCGAATAAGAAGGCTAACAGTAATGGACAACTGTTAGAACTTTCTGTTGCGAAACAATAGATTTGTTTGTCGTCCAGTAACTGTAGCTAGCTGTAAAGTTCCACTCGACAAGTTAAATTTAAGATTGACAGGAAATGCCCTATTTAACTTTTACAAGACCTTACAGTTTCATAGAGAATATAGGCCTTGGGCTTTATTTCAAAGTTTCAAGATTAGTTACCTCAACGCAAGAGCAGAAATAGACAGTCAATAAAGCGAACCGCGTCTGGTGAAAAAAAAAAAAAATCACTGAATTTTGTAGTTACGACAGAACAAAAATACCCTCTAGAATTATAAAGCAACTACGGACACTATGGCCATACAAATGAAGACGCTAAGTTGTTGGTGGGAGCACCTGATGGAAATCTTGACCAGTCATTAGCAAATGAAGAACCGCTCGCTACTGTTGCCACTGTCCTTGAAGCAGTGGTTAGCTTCCTCAAGAAAATGAGAGCAGTTGACCAGCACTTTAAAAGTCAGAGGAAGAGGAGGATTAATGTTGTGCCAATGAAAAATACTGGTGCAAAAGATATTTTAGTAGGTGCTCCAGCCCAAGTAGCATGAAAGAAGAATCTTGTGGAGGAAGATACCAACGCCACAATTACTCGTGAGGAGCAGGCAGCGGTAAGATACCACTGCGTACAGCAAGTACAGTAGGTGACCTCCCTTAAGGGGCTCCGGAACGCCCTATACTTGCAATGTTAAAATAACGCTTATAAATTACATCTTTCCTCACAAAGTATTTGAGGTAGGAAGTTGAACTTTTTACAGATTATTTATTGGAATATGGGCTACAACTTAACACAGGGATTTTACAAAATTTTAGTTCAGTTATTGAAGATGATTTTTTTCAATTGTAATGAAAATTCACAACATTTTTTGCAATTTTTTATTTATATATTCAAAAATATACAGTTTTTTGGAAAAAGGCTGTGTTAAATTATGCAGAAGGTACTGTGTAACATTTACTGAAAGTTTGAAACAAATATGTTTGGAAGATCCATAAAAAACATGTAATTAGTATGAGAAAATAAAAGTTTTGGGAATCGAGCGACAAAGATTGGATTAACTTTTTAGTGCATTCCAGGTCCATAGGATGGATTATCTTAATCCTCTGCAAACTCCTCCTTCAGCTTCCTCTTGTTCCTCCTCCTGTTTACTCTTGCTCGTATTTCTAGACTCTTTACAGCCCTGTCTGCAGCCCGAAGGCGTTCCTTGTCTAAAGCAAGCATCGCTCGTACCATGTTAGAACCTATCTTCATTCCCATATTTCTAAATACCTTGCACCTTGCAATGTTGCCACCATTGAAAGTCGCAACAGCATCATACACACCAAAGTGAAGTGTTTCTATTCCAACAAATACAGTCTTGGGGATTCTCGACCATATAACACTATTTACACTTTCATTGGCGTTTTGAGTTTTTCGGTGAATACACTTTTTCAACAGTTCAGGTGCTGCTAAGTCTCTGAAAATAGGTTTTATCACCTCCATTATTGCATGAGGCAGACTATGCTTATGAGTGTACACTTCACCAGTTAGCAATCCTTTGTTATATTTACACCAACTGTCTTCTTCTTTGGGACACAAGCTGTGTTGGGGATTTTCATCGTCTTTATTGTTTACAGTAATAACACATACCTTTGGCTTTCCAACATTTCTCCTTTTCTTAAAAGCCTTCAGAGGATTTCTAATAACTTTACTTTTACTCATTATTATACTTCAACAAAACAGAGACTCAAGAAACAGAATTAATTACGAATATTTTCGAGATAACGACAGAGTAAATAAACATGAAACAATCGACAATCACACCAGCGATATATATTGAACCATCACAGGTTAGCCACAACACATACTTTATCTCACATCACTAAAATGTACCTGATGAACACGGACGTTAATAATAACACAATTTGACAGCAGTTTAACAGCGCCACAGTGGGTCACGCCCATGTAGAACACATTTCAAAATAAATTTAAAAGTAGTTGTAGTCTTCGGAATTGAATAAATTATATATCTATTAAAAGGTAATAGTCTGCAGATTCAGAAAACGCAAAAAAGTAAAAATTGAACTTTTCATGATTTTGAGCCTTTCCGGAGCCCCTTAACACTAATGAGCTCTGATCTTCATAATTTTTACTGTGAACGCGAAACAACAACGTCTGATGCACCAGTGTCTTATTTTACAACCGGATATTTCTGCAGCAGACATCTTCACATTGCGCAAAATAGCGTATAGGCATACATTCTGCCTTTGCTAAATGTTTCCCTTACCGTACGTGTCGGCACACTCAACAAAACACTCGTAATGTTCGATAAAATTAAAATTCTTTTCTATCTGTACAACTCAATATCCCAGCAGATCAAGTTCTAATTTTAGTATGGGGGATTAAAAGGAGTAACTTTTACAAATAGGGAGTGAAAGTTCTGAGACATGAGGAAGACAAAGTACGTCCAGAGACATTTATCTATAAATATCTTACCCTCTTCGTTGTCTTGGTCCAAGAGTTTGGATCTAGGGGAATTGTTTTCTTAGTAAATACGCAGATTTCTCTCCTTGTAGATCGATGTTGTGAGAGTACGGACTCTATAGGTCTTACTTTTAACACCTAAGCGCAACAAGTAACTAGCAGCAGATGGTACGTACGTTTACAGCCAGTCTTGTCATGAAAATGTCTGCTTCCGCAAATCAGAAAGCAGTGTAAATAATTGTTAAGCATAAATATGAGCCCGAGAATCTATATTTTTCTACATACACTACTCTGTTCTAGTTGTTGATATTTATTTCAGATTCACGTAAACTTTGTTCGTTATTACGACGGAACACATTGTCTTGACTCTTATAGCACAAGGCAGATTTGCTAATTTCAGTTTCGTTTTTCCACAGTGGATTACTGATCGAATGAGGCAACTCACAGGATGACACGGTGGCCGGTCAATACTGAATGACGTTCGACATGGCCAGTAGGCGGAGATTTATTTTAATGGAATACCGAGACATCTGTTATTTACACGTTCTAAAAAAATGCTTGAAATTTTTGAGTTTTAAATACACACGCAGGGTGTTTCAAATCTTTCCCATCAAACATTTGAGGATGGCAGATTAAGTCATGGGGAACAACCGTCGTTAGAGAGAAAATGTGTGCTGATGCTAAGCGTGTTTTGATATTGGTTATCCTTTCAGGAATACAGGAAGGACGTGCAAAACAAATAACATACATGTAAAGTGACCCGTGTCATGGTACGCAGATCATTTACACACAGATTTCTACAAAGTAATGGGGACAAAAGTAACAACATTCGCCATGATATTTAAAGGACACGTGAACCATGTACACTGAAGAGCCAAAGAAATTCGTACGGCTGCTTAATATCGTGTAGGGCTCCCGCGAAAACGCAGAAGTGCTGCAACACGACGACGCATGGTTCAAATGGTTGAAATGGCTCTGAGCACTATACGACTTAACTTCTGAGGTCATCAGTCTCCTAGAACTTAGAACAACTTAAACATAACTAACATAAGGACATCACACACATCCATGCCCGAGGCAGGAATCGAACCTGCGACCGTAGCGGTCGCTCGGCTCCAGACTGTAGCGCCTATAACCGCACGGCCACTCCGGCCGGCCGACGACGCATGATCTTGACTAATGTTTGAAGTAGTATTGGCGGCTGTCGACACCATGAATACTGCAGGGCTGTCCGTCAGTCCTTAAGAGTACGAGGGGGTAGAGTTCTCTTCTGAGCAGCACGTTGCAATGCATTCCAGACAAGGTCAATAATGTCCATGTCCGAGGAATATAGTGGCCACCGAAGTGTTTCAATTAAGAATAGTGTTGCTGGGGCCAGTCTGTACCAAGTCTGGATGTGTGTGTTGGGGGAGTCACATTGTCGTGATTTCATTGCCCAAGTCTGTCGGCTGCACAATTGATATGAATGGATGCAGGTGATAAGACAGGATGCTTACGTACGTTCCACAAGTCAGAATCGTATCTAGACCTATCAGGGGTCCAAAATCACTCCATCTGCACACGTCCCACACTATTACAGAGCCTCCATCAGCTTGAGTAGTCCCCTGCTAACAAGCAAGGTCCATAAACTAATGAGGTTGTCACCATAGCTGTATACGTCCATCAGCTCGATACAATTTCAAACGAGACTGGTCCTGCCAGGCAACATGTTTCCAGTCACCAACAGTCCAATGTCGGTGTTGACGGGCCCAGGCGAGGATCAAGGATTTGTGTCGTGCAGTCATCAAGAGTACACGAGAGCGCTTTAGTTTTCGAAAACTAATGTCGATTATCTTTCGCTGAATGGTTCGCACGCTGACACATATTGATGATCCAGCATTGAAATCTGCAGCAATTTGCGGAAGGGATGCACTTACGTCAGGCTGAACGAGTGCCCTGAGTGCTCTTTGGTCCCGTTCTTGCAGGATCTTTTTTCCGGCCCCAGCGTTGTCGGAGATTTGATGTTTTACCGAATTCCTGATATTCACGGTACACTCGTGAAATGGTCGCACGGAAAAATCCCCACTTCATCGCTAGCTCGAAAATGCTGTGTCCCATCGCTTCTGCGTGGACTATAACATTACGTTAGAACACACTTAAATCTTGATAACCTGCTATTGTAAGATCAATAACCAATCTAACAACTGCGCTAGGCACATGCCTTACTTAGGCTCCGCCGACCGCAGGACCGTATCCTGCCTGTTTACATATCTCTGAATTCTTTTCTTATCAATCGTCTGGCTGGTTTGATGCGTCCCGCCACGAATTCCTCTCCTGTGTCAACCTCTTCATCTCAGAGTAGCACTTGCGATCTACGTCCTCAATTATTTGCTGGATGTATTCCAATGTCTGTCTTCCTCTGCAGTTTTTGCCCTCTACGGCTCCCTCCAGTACCATGGAAGTCAATCCCTAATGTCTTCACAAATGTCTCACCATCCTGTCCCTTCTCCTTATCAGTGTTTTACACATGTTCCTTTCCTCTCCGATTCTGAGCTGAACCTCCTCATTCCTTACCTTATAAGTCCACCTAATTTTCAACATTCGTCTGTAGCACCACATATCAAATGCTTCTATTCTCTTCTATTCCGGTTTTCCCACAGTCCCTGTTTCACTAGCATAAAATGCTGCGCTCCAGACGCACATTGCCGCGTGGGCCTAAGGCGCTACACTCACGGACTGTGTGGCTGGTCCCGGCGGAGGTTAGAGTCCTCCCTCGGGCATGGGTGTGTGTATTCGTCCTTAGGATACTTTAGGTTAAGTAATGTGTAAGCTTAGGGAAATCATTGGGGGAAGTGGCAACAAAACGACTATTCACGTTGGTGTGTAGAATATATGAGTCTGGTGATATACCATCTGACTTTCGGAAAAGCATCATCCACACAATTCCGAAGACGGCAAGAGCTGACAAGTGCGAGAATTATCGCACAATCAGCTTAACAGCTCATGCATCGAAGCTGCTTAGAAGAATAATATGCAGAAGAATGGAAAAGAAAATTTAGAATGCGCTAGGTGACGATCAGTTTGGCTTTAGGAAAAGTAAAGTGTCGAGAGAGGCAATTCTGACGTTACGGCTAATAATGGAAGCAAGGCTAAAGAAAAATCAAGACACTTTCATAGGATTTGTCGACCTGGAAAAAGCGTTCGACAATATAAAATGGTGCAAGCTGTTCGAGATTCTGAAAAAAGTAGGGGTAAGCTGTAGGGAGAGACGGGTCATATACAATATGTACAACAACCAAGAGGGAATAATAAGAGTGGACGATCAGGAACGAAGTGCTCGTATTAAGAAGGGTGTAAGACAAGGCTGTAGCCTTTCGCCCCTACTCTTCAATCTGTACATCGAGGAAGCAATGATGGAAATAAAAGAAAGGTTCAGGAGTGGAATTAAAATACAAGGTGAAAGGATGTCAATGATACGATTCGCTGATGACATTGCTATCCTGAGTGAAAGTGAAGAAGAATTAAATGATCTGCTGAACGGAATGAACAGTATAATGAGTACACAGTATGGTTTGAGAGTAAATCGGAGAAAGACGAAGGTAATGAGAAGTAGTAGAAATGAGAACAGCGAGAAACTTAAAATCAGGATTGATGGTCACGAAGTCAATGAAGTTAAGGAATTCTGCTACTTAGGCAGTAAAATAACCAATGACGGACGAAACAAGGAGGACATCAAAAGCAGACTCGCTAAGGCAAAAAAGGCATTTATGGCCAAGAGAAGTCTACTAATATCAAACACCGGCCTTAATTTGAGGAAGAAATTTCTGAGGATGTACGTCTGGAGTACAGCATTGTGTAGTAGTGAAACATGGACTGTGGGAAAACCGGAACAGAAGAGAATCGAAGCATTTGAGATGTGGTGCTATAGACGAATATTGAAAATTAGGTGGACTGATAAGGTAAGGAATGAGGAGGTTCTACGCAGAATCGGAGAGGAAAGGAATATGTGGAAAACACTGATAAGGAGAAGGGACAGGATGACAGGACATCTGCTAAGACATGAGGGAATGACTTCCATGGTACTGGAGGGAGCTGTAGAGGGCAAAAACTGTAGAGGAAGACAGAGATTGGAATACGTCAAGCAAATAATTGAGGACGTAGGTTGCAAGTGCTACTCTGAGATGAAGAGGTTAGCACAGGAAAGGAATTCGTGGCGGGCCGCATCAAACCAGTCAGTAGACTGATGATTAAAAAAAAAAATTAGAAGCTTGGGGATTGATGACATTAGCAGTTAAGTCCCGTAAGATTTCACACACACGCACACAGTCGCACATTCTCAGAAATTTGTTCCTCAAATTGAGGCCGATATATGATATTAGTAGACTTCTCTTGGCAAGTCTGCTTTTGATGTCCTCCTTGCTTGTCCATCATTGTTTATTTTACTGCCAAGGTAGCAGTATGCATATACCAGTTTCTTTGGCACTTCAGTGTATATCAACGATTCAACCAACCAAGATGAAATTAATCTAAGAGTAAAGACATATGGTCCAAGATTAAAAGAAATGATAAATAATTTACATTCTTCTACCACATATATGAAATAGTTTGAGTAGCTTGGCGGAAGCTAAAGAATGATACTCAAAGCGTGACTCACAACCAGTCTATGAAATACCTCATAAATTACGTAAACATTCGTAAATCGTGAAAAAGAATGTTTCAATGAAACAAAAGAAATTCGTATGCCATAACGTGGAATGAAGGTAACTGAAAAGAAGTCACACACAGAGCGACTGAGACGGGACTGTTAACATCTTGATAATAATGATATGGATTAACTTCATGATCTTGGCATATTATTGTTGAAATCTGTGTTAAAAGACAAACTCCTGAAGCCAAAGTTTCGAAGGATGGAAGGAAAGTATGAGCCTGCTGTCACACCAACAACAAGTCTATAACCAGTATATTAGCGGCTCAAGGGTGAACTGTTCAAAGTCAAATGTGAAGTGACTGAAAAAAGTTAAGCATCCTTTCTTTTCCCAAGGCAATGCCGGTGTCTTAAGCACTGTCCTATCACGTTCTGTACTTAGTTCCGAGCAGAGCACATATATAAGAAGTGTTTAGCAGAAAAGGTAAGAAACAACGAGACCTGTTGAAATTTGAAGTAGATTTGGGATAAGTTAGTGAGACATTTAGGCAATGGAAGCAGCGTTGTTGCCTTCCCCTAAAAAATTCACAAGTTTTTCCTCAGTATGCAGGTTGATGTTCACCCTCGTCGTCGACGACCAAGATCCGATACTCATCGAATATCTCGAGCACGAAAAATCCTCAAACAGTGGCGTATTCTGTAAGACACCCCGTAGCCTACGCAAGTCCATTAAGAGCATACAGCCTGGGCTGCTCACAGAGTAAGTGATTCTACCCTAAGATTAAGCGCTTCCACACGCCTACAAGGTCACACAAAGTGTCAGGGTCAAGTAGGAACAGTTTGAGCATCCGCTCTACAGCCAGGACTCGTCATCTTGCGACTTCCATGTGTTTGGTTCGCAAAAAGATGCGCTTCAACACGAAGGGCGAACTGAAGGAGACAGTGTAAGATGGCTCTAGTTTGAATAGACTTTCGTACCTCTGGACATCATATATATGGGTGCCCCCAACCCACCTAAAGGTGTCAGGCACATTTTCTCTCGTGTTTCGGCAGATATTTGCAAATTCCTCTACGCAATGTGTACCTGGAGTCAGCCGAAAGAAACACTCAGTGTCGATTGGAAGTGCTGGTTTGTTTTTCAATAAAAATAAAATGGTTTTCAAAGCACGATTTTCACGTGTCCAATGAGTCTAAGGGTTCCAAATTAGTATATTGTTATATTCTTTTTATCGATATGTTTTCACAGGGACAGCGAAACACAAAGTATATCATGTACCATAGCAGCGACACCACAGCCCTTGCCCGCCCTCACTGCTATCGCCGTACGGCAGTGCTGCTCAGTAGCTGGTTAACTACTGGTAATTCCTCATGTTTTACTATCCTTGTTAATAGGTACTAATAGAACAAGCCGACATTTTCCGTTGACAATCAGCACCCCACTGAAGAAGTGATGAACAATCTATACATGTGTGTGTGTGTGTGTGTGTGTGTGTGTGTGTGTGTGTGTGTGTGTGTGTGCGTGTGTGTGCGTGTGTGTGTTTTATTTATTTATTGCTTATTAAATCTGATCAGATTAGGCCCTTAAGGCCCTCTCTTACATCTGACAAGCAACAACATATACAAAAAATATTCCATAACATTCACAATAATAGAAGTATTAATTAGCAAAATTTAATATTCATTAATTATTATTAAAGATCATTACTTCTTGTTAATAATGAAAATTACTATTACTGGGTTTGTTTTGTAGTAACTGATTAGTATCATTCCTTATTTCTCCGTTATTTTATGATCATCATTAGCGTTACTAGAATGCGATTCCACGAAACGTTGTAAGTTCCGTATGTCATTTCTGTCGTAGCACCGGAGCGGTACCCAGGGAAAACGTTGAGAGCACTTCAATATTCACGTATTGGAGCTTTTAATGCTTGATAGAGAAGGTATTATCAGAGTTATGAATATGGAAACATCTACTTCCCTTTACCGCTCTTAACAGCTACATACCCACATGTCTACATCTACATCTTCTTAAGTGCCTGGCAGAGGGTTCATTGAACCATCTTCACAATTCTCTATTATTCCAATCTCGTATAGCACGCGGAAAGAATGAACTCCTGTATCTTTCCGTACGAGCTCTGATTTCCCTTGTTTTATCGTGGTGATCGTTCCTCCCTATGTAGGTCGGTGTCAACAAAATATTTTCGCATTCGGAGGATAAAGTTGCTGATTGGAATTTCGTGAGAAGTTTCCGTCGTAACGAAAAACGCCTTTCTTTTAATGATGTCCAGCCCAAATGCTGTATCATTTCTGTGACACTCTCTCCCATATTTCGCAATAATACAAATCGTGCTGCGTTTCTTTGAACTTTTTTGATGTACTCCGTCAGTCCTATCTGGTAAGGATTCCACACCGCGCTGTAGTATTCTAAAAGAGGACGGACAAGCGTAGTGTAGGCAGTCTCCTTAATAGGTCTGTTACATTTTTTTAAGTGTCTTGCCAATAAAACGCAGTCTTTGGTTAGCCTTCCCCACAACATTTTCAGTGTATTCCTTCCAATTTAAGTTGTTCGTAATTGTGATATCTAGGTATTGTAGTTGTGCTTCTCTATGGCGAAGTCCCTTTCGAATTACGTGAGTGTCATTGGACTCTTTGTATGACTCATATTAAAAATGTGTACTTCAATTGTCCTGTTCATGTATTAATATTATGACAATAGTGACATTAATAAAAACAATAATAACGTATTGGGTGCTTCATGAATGATATTCCTAAGTCAGCACTTTTGAAGCTTCGTTTGGTATTATATCAAGTGAAAGGGATAAAAAAATAACAATGGTTGCTTGAAATGAAGAGAATTAGGGAAGAGAATGGTGGTGGGAGAGTGACAGTTGCCACGACTGAGCTGCAAGAAGACATAACTATTGTGATAGGTTGTAGGTAAATAATTATCCTCTGAAGTTTGAAAGAATTTCAGTTTCTCTAATATTTAGACGAATATTGTGCCAAAGTTGGGTTCTCATACAGAAAATGATTTAGAGAAAATGACAGTATCTTTCAGTGGCACAGAAAGATTTTTAATTTGTTGACATTGAGTAATTCTGCTTTGTTGGTCAGATAGTAGCGTAAGGGTTGAAAATAAATAGGAATGCATCCAGTGACTGAGAAGACGATGCAGCTAACGCAGTGTATGATGATAATCTATATGCTCATCGGCACGTAGATATGATAATTGTACATAGACAGGCATGGTGTGGCTTTTAAGCTAGAAAGGGTAAATTTGTTGGAATTTGTTGGCGTGCCTACATTTGAAACAATATACGCATAGGTATTCATTTTTTCTCTTCAGAACAAGGTCACTGTATGAAATAAATGAACGTAACTTTCTTCTGGATGACGGTCCTACAGTGGCACTCATTTTGATTGCAATTTATGGACGATTATCTCTTGGTAAAAAGGATTTTGCAATGAGTCAAATAAGGCGTCTCTGCATGGATCCCCTACATCGAGGGCAGTTCCGCGCTCAGCCTTCCGTCCGGAACGAAGTTGAACCCGTAGCAGGCAATGAGATTAACACGCTATGAATAATATATTCGCTGCCTCCGCGAAAGCGGAACTACTGTATCTTATTATC
This sequence comes from Schistocerca nitens, assembly GCF_023898315.1. Taxonomy (NCBI): domain Eukaryota; kingdom Metazoa; phylum Arthropoda; class Insecta; order Orthoptera; family Acrididae; genus Schistocerca; species Schistocerca nitens. Next base: position 1,031,294,975 of record NC_064614.1, read on the forward strand.
CATGAAACAAAGCGTATTCCGAGAAGGCTGCCTCGCATAGGACGATGCGAGATTATCGCGAACATCCTTCTGGCATATCTTCACTGTCTCACGTGATATTACGTTAAATTCTACTTCCAACTGAGTAGAGCTAGTCATTTTCTTGTTAAAGATCCAACTGTCAGAACACCGTGATGCGAAATTAAGCCAGAGAGCTGAAGTAGACACATTCGTATAGATTTTATACACAGCGGCGATGAAATTATTCGATACGCGCTTAGGCAATGGATTATGTGTCGTCATTCCCCCCAGCCCCACCCCCTAAAGAATTCAAAGCTGTACTAACATCTTAATGTGTGCGTTAACAACATAAAGGACCTAAATGAATTCTTAAGAAACAAAAGGGAGAAACGATTCTTTTTTACTGGCTATAGGATAATCATCAAAAGGGAAGGATGATGATTATCCAAACGATATTAAATACTGTGTATTTGGAAATTATTCATTCAGATTAAAGAGAGAGAACATGAAAACAAACACATTTCGAGAAGAAGAATACGGTCTTGAAGGAAGTAAAATTGGGTTTAACGTCTCATCGTCTTCGACCTCATTAGAGACGGAGCACAAGCTCGGATTGTGTGAAGGATGGGGATGGAAATTGGCCTTGTCCTTTCAGAGGAACAGTCCCGTTATTTCCTGGAGAGATTTAGGGAGATAACAGAAAACCTAAATCTGGATGGCCGGATGGTGGTTTGAGCTGCGGTCCTCTAAAATTCGGGTCCCGCGTGCCAACGACTGCACCACCACGCTAGGTATCTCTGAAGTCAACGTGTAATGTTACTTTTAGAAATCATTTAGTTATTGGTGCTGGCTTAAGTTGTTGTACCAGTGTCGCTGACTGAGTACGTACTGGCACTGAAAACTCCTCTCTGTGCGGAATGTTGGATCTGAGTTTCTCTTGGAAACCCATCAACACATTCGCAAGCGTCACCGCCATGTGACAACAACCATTACCGTCTTTGCGACAACAGAAGCAAGGTGTGGTTTATGTGTGCTGAAATGGCTGACATGCATCTGGTACACGAGTCTATTAATGGAAACTGACGAGCTGCAGTGAGAGAGTATCGACAGCAATTTCCTGACCTACGGGTTCCACAATACCAAACGTTCAGACATCTGGATCGTGTGCTACGTTAAACAGGCAATTTCCTTGCAAATATGTATGATAAGGTCGTAAATTCTTCGCCATGTTGAAGACACTACATCTACAAGTAAACGACATACTGCTCACTTCCTTGCCGTCAGACATAGCTTTTTGTGGAGTATGTTACACGATCAGCAGCTTCATCTCTTCCAATGCTTTTTACAGCACAATGCTTTTTACAGCAGACTACCCTGCAGAGGATATTTCCTGTCGAAGTCTTACAAACCGATTAGGTTTTGCTTACTCGTGACGGCTGTTTCAATATTCACAATTCGCATCTTTGGGTACATGTGAATCGACAAGGTATTCTACCTCGTGCTCATCCACAGGTATTTGGTATTTATGTGTGGGGCGACATTCTCGGTGAGGGTTTAACAGGGCCTTATATTCTGCCGTTCCTTCTCAACGGACGGTCTGACGTGACATTTACAATCCTCAAATCAGTCCCAAAGGACACTCACAAGGAAACGCAAACACAGACTTGTGGTTCACAAAGATTTATTACACATATCCCCAAAAAGAGTTTTGAAATATCTTTCAAAACTGACCTTCCCATGGTCAATAGATGACAACCATAATTGCCCACAAATCCAACAGGAATTTTCGGGACTAAATCCCCATTGGCAAAACAAGCTGCAGTACAGAATATTAAATAACAAATCTAAAGCAAAAGAGCAAACTCCTCAACGGCATTCTTAGACCAATAGACAGATCACAGGACAACGGAATTCCACCAATTATTTACTGACTTAATCCACTGAACACATTTCTGAAATCCTTTTAAAGTGTAATAACAATAATTAGGCAGAAAAGGCAGTCATCTGAATAGTCAGTTTACGTTCCACGCTACAGCGGGCACAGGCCAACGGATGACACACCCTAAAACAAGAGTGACCAAACTATTAGGAACAGGAGATGCACCTTGGCTCAGTTCTAACACATTAACGAGAGGAATCTCCAATTAATTATGAGAGAGAATACTCAACTTCTGTCAACTACTGGGACGAGCAGTGACTCTGACAAGACGCAGCCAAGTAGCTCTGAGTGACACCAAGATGCGGCTGGCCGAGCTAACGGCGTCCGAATAAATGACAGTCATGGCACCGCCCTCTGTTTTGGTCAATCCGGAACCGATTGTGCCCGCCGCTCGTAGTACACTGTAACATAAAAGAAAAAGAAAACACAGGACAGACAACCAAACCAAAAGACACAAACCCAATTTTATCAGAGTTTGCCCCCCCCCCCCCTCGTTAAATTTTAACACTTGCATGACCTCAATCAAATAGCACGGAAAATTATTCCCTTCTTACAGCTCATAATTATGTACTCTTACAGGCAGACCCCAATAACAAGCATTAAATCTGGAGAAGATTCCGAACCAATAGCATAAAAACCCATAATAAAAGTTACCAAAGTCACGGCCTCTTCAAATGGAGACCACAGAATACATTATGAGCTACTCAACTAACATTAAAAGCACACTGTCTTAACACTAAGTATGGCCTGCGCACTATCCTAGAATGACTCATGCAGCCTTCGCACTACTCGTGGTTAGTGCTCCCGTCACTGAGCAGTGTTTTGCACTCCGATCACCACTACTCAACACATACAGGAACCAAGAGTGAATTCCTTATTCCCGCCACGGCGGGGATAATCACATACAAATCACTGTTCCCGGCTGTGAACACAAACTACGATCACATTGATCACAAAACACAAAAGAAATAACAGATGCCCACCCTTAGTGGCAGCAAACTACGAGAATCCACATAGCACACATGGGCATCCAGCATCAGGTAGTACACTATACACACTTGCTAGTGCATTGGACGCCATAAACACACTCCTCAAGTGAAAACACAGCTCCGCGAGCAGCCAACGCTCCTCCGTAACGGTCACTCCCAGACTCACCAACACAACATATGCCCAAGCGACGGGCAAGCATGACCACTGGGGTCCCGGAGTGGTAAACCAACAGAGCCATAGCCGCAAGCGCCGCCCTTAAATAGCGGACAGAATAGGAAAACCTATGAGAAAACGCACGTGCCAGAACGAGCGGGATTACTGCCCCAACTAGATAAGAGAAACACTTGCACCAGCGACTCCCCCACGGTTCGAAGGAGATATAGCTTCTTCATAGAAAAGCTTTAGCTAGGACTGCTGGAGGATGTACCTGTGAATGTTAGACAAAGTGTGTACTTCCAGCTCTATGGAGCGGCAGCGCATTTCAGCATTACTAGGAAATATCGTCTGAGAGCAGTCTTCGAGAATGAATGGCTCCGCCGATGTGACTCTATGCCGACCACCCAGGATAGCTTATCTCATCTACATATACATCTACATACATACTCCGCAATCCACCATACGGTGCGTGGCGGAGGGTACCTCGTACCACAACTAGCATCTTCTCTCCCTGTTCCACTCCCAAACAGAACGAGGGAAAAATGACTGCCTATATGGCTCTGTACGAGCCCTAATCTCTCTTATCTTATCTTTGTGGTCTTTCCGCGAGATGTAAGTTGGCGGCAGTAAAATTGTACTGCAGTCAGCCTCAAATGCTGGTTCTCTAAATTTTCTCAGTAGCGATGCACGAAAAGAACGCCTCCTTTCCTCTAGAGACCCCACCCGAGTTCCTGAAGCATTTCCCTAACACTCGCGTGATGATCAAACTTACCAGTGATGACTGGGTGTTGTGTGATGTCCTTAGGTTAGTTAGGTTTAAGTAGTTCTAAGTTCTAGGGGACTGATGACCATAGATGTTAAGTCCCATAGTGCTCAGAGCCATTTGAACAATTTTTTTTTTTTTTTTTTTTTTTTTTTTTTGCTCAGAGCCAGCCAAACCTACCAGTAACAAATCTAGCAGCCCGCCTCTGAATTGCTTCTATATCCTCCCTCAATCCGACCTGATAGGGATACCAAACGCTCGAGCAATACTCAAGAATAGGTCGTATTAGTGTTTTATAAGCGGTCTCCTTTACAGATGAACCACATCTTCCCAAAATTGTACCAATGAACCGAATACGACTATCCGCCTTCCCCACAACTGCCATTACATGCTTGTCCCACTTCATATCGCTCTGCAATGTCACGCCCAAATATTTAATCGACGTGACTGTGTCAAGCGCTACACTACTAATGGAGTACTCATACATTACAGGATTCTTTTTCCTATTCATCTGCATTAATTTACATTTATCTATAATTAGAGTTAGCTGCCATTCTTTACACCAATCACAAATCCTGTCTAAGTCATCTTGTATCCTCCTACAGTCACTCAACGACGACACCTTCCCGTACACCACAGCATCATCAGTAAACAGCCGCACATTGCTATCCACCCTATCCGAAAGATCATTTATGTAGATAGAAAACAACAGCGGACCTACCACACTTCCCTGGGGCACTTCAGATGATATCCTCACCTCCGATGAACACTCACCATCGAGGACAACGTACTGGGTTCTATTACTTAAGAAGTCTTCGACCCACTCACATACTTGGGAACCAATGCCATATGCTCGTGCCGGCCGAAGTGGCCGCGCGGTTCTGGCGCTGCAGTCTGGAACCGCGAGGCCGCTGCGGTCGCAGGTTCGAATCCTGCCTCGGGCATGGATGTGTGTGATGTCCTTAGGTTAGTTAGGTTTAACTAGTTCTAAGTTCTAGGGGACTAATGACCTCAGCAGTTGAGTCCCATAGTGCTCAGAGCCATTTGAACCAACCATATGCTCGTACCTTAGTTAGGAGTCTGCAGGGGGCACCCAGTCAAACGCTTTCCGGAAGTCAAGGATACCCTTCATCCATGGCTCGTAAGATATCGTGTGGATAAGGGCGAGTTGCGTTTCGCAGGAGCGATGCTTTCTGAAGCCGTGCTGATGCATGGACAGCAAATTCTCTGTCTCAAGGAAACTGTGAATATATTCGAGAATCCTGCAACAAACCTATGTTAAAGACATTGGTCTGTAATTTTGAGGATCCGTCCTTCTACCCTTCTTATAAATAGGCGTCACCTGCACTTCTTTCCAGTCGCTCGGGACTTTACGTTGGGCAAGAGATTCGCGATAAATGCAAGCTAAGTAAGGAGCGAATGCAGTAGAGTACTCTCTGTAAAACCGAATTGTAATCCCATCAGGACCTGGAGATTTATTTATTTTCAACCCATTCAGCTGCTTCACAACCCCAGGGATGTCTATCACTATGTCCCCCATACGGGAATCTGTACGAGACTCAAACGGCGGTATGTCTGTACGATCCTCCTGCGTGAAAGATTTCTCAAATGCTAAATTTAAAATATCAGCTTTCGTTTTACTGTCTTCCGTTGCCAGGCCAGACTGATCAGTGAGTGACTGGATGGAAGCCTTCGACCCGATTACCGATTTTACGTAAGACCAGAATTTCCTTGGGTTTTCAGCAAGATGACGGTGGTAGTGGTTGAATGCTTCGCGCATCGCTCTTTTTACAGCAGCACGAATCTCTACTAACTTTTGCCTGTCCTCATTCTCTCGATCTTTCTTGTACCACGAGTGCAACTGCCCTTTCTTCCTGAGCATTCTCCGAATTGCGCTGTTAAACCACGGTGGGTCTTTTCCGTCCGTAACCCGCTTTTTCGGCACATGCTTGTCCAATGCGTGATTTTCAATGTGTTTAAAATTGGCCCATAATTCTTCCATGTCCATCGTATCGGAAGTAAATGAAGTCGATTCATTTACTAAGTGGGATGCTAACAACTGCTTATCTGCTCTTTCTAGTAAGAATATTTTCCTAGCCTTCTTGACCGACTTTTTAACTTTCGTAACCATAGTCGTAATGACAACATCATGATCACTAATCCCTGTCTCAACACTGACACCTTCGATGAGGTCTGGTCTGTCCGTGGCTACCAGATCTAGAATATTTCCATTACGCATTGGCTGTCGATTTAGCTGCTGAAGACAGTTTTAGGATAATGTGTTCAAAAGTAATTCACGCGACGGCTTGTCTGTATCACCTGTAATGAATCCATAGACATCCCAGTCTATACTAGGTAGGTTGAAGTCGCCTCCGACTAATATAGCATGATCCGGGTACTTCTGCGATACAGAATGTAGACTCCCTTTGAATTATTATACACTCCTGAAAATTGAAATAAGAACACCGAGAATTCATTGTCCCAGGAAGGGGAAACTTTATTGACACATTCCTGGGGTCAGATACATCACATGATCACACTGACAGAACCACAGGCACATAGACACAGGCAACAGAGCATGCACAATGTCGGCACTAGTACAGTGTATATCCACCTTTCGCAGCAATGCAGGCTGCTATTCTCCCATGGAGACGATCGTAGAGATGCTGGATGTAGTCCTGTGGAACGGCTTGCCATGCCATTTCCACCTGGCGCCTCAGTTGGACCAGCGTTCGTGCTGGACATGCAGACCGCGTGAGACGACGCTTCATCCAGTCCCAAACATGCTCAATGGGGGACAGATCCGGAGATCTTGCTGGCCAGGGTAGTTGACTTACACCTTCTAGAGCACGTTGGGTGGCACGGGATACATGCGGACGTGCATTGTCCTGTTGGAACAGCAAGTTCCCTTGCCGGTCTAGGAATGGTAGAACATGGGTTCGATGACGGTTTGGATGTACCGTGCACTATTCAGTGTCCCCTCGACGATCACCAGTGGTGTACGGCCAGTGTAGGAGATCGCTCCCCACACCATGATGCCGGGTGTTCGCCCTGTGTGCCTCGGTCGTATGCAGTCCTGATTGTGGCGCTCACCTGCACGGCGCCAAACACGCATATGACCATCATTGGCACCAAGGCAGAAGCGACTCTCATCGCTGAAGACGACACGTCTCCATTCGTCCCTCCATTCACGCCTGTCGCGACACCACTGGAGGCGGGCTGCACGATGTTCTGGTGGAAAAATTAGAGACGCGCCGCTGTAGCATCGTGACGTGCACGAGTCTTCACACCTTTAGACAGATGTTGTACACGGAAACAGCAACTGCCCTCCACACACAGCAGCAACAGCATCAGTAGCTGGAATTTCAACAGCGGCTAATGCATATAGTTATAGTGACACGAGCAATTCCAATACTACGATAGACAAGTCATATGCAACAACAGCCACGTTTTCTAACGTTCCAGCCAGCCAAAGTTAACAGGAACAGCTGTCATTTGATTCTGCTGCTGATTTTAGGCCTATCTTTCCATCAGGAAGGAGGTACACGGCTCGTGTTGGGTTGTTGAACCATGCCGAGACGGTCAATACCGCGGCTCCATCGCGTCCGCATTGTTACTTCGGGCCAGTATGGGCTCTCAACAAGAGAAGTGCCCAGGTGTCTCGGAGTGAACAAAAGCGATGTCGTTCGGAGGAGGTACAGAGAGACAAGGACTGTCGATGACATGCCTCGCTCAGGCCGCCCAAGGGCTACTGTTGTTGATGACCGCTACCTACGGACCATGGCTCTGAGGAACCCTGACAGAAACGCCACCATGTTGAATAATGCTCTCCGTGCAGCCACAGGACCCAACAACATGCCGAATGGACAGCTCACGACTGACATCACGTTCTCTTCACCGATGAGTGTCGCAAATGCATCCAACCAGACAATCGTCGGAGGCATGTCTGGAAGAAACACCTTGGGCACACCGTCCATCGAGTGCAGCAAGGTGGAGCTTCCCTGCTGTTTTGGGGCGGCATTATGAGGGGCCGACGTACGCCTCTAATGGTCATGGAAGGCTCCGTAATGGCTGTACGATACGTGAATGCCATCCTCCGACCGACAGTGTAACCATATAGGCAGCATATTGACGAAGCATTCGTCTTCATGGACGACTATTCGCGCCTCCATCGTGCACATATTGTGAATGAGGTCCTTCAAGATAACGACATCGCTCGAGTGGCCAACATGTTCTCCAGACATGAACCCTATCGAAGATTCCCGGGATTGACTGAAAATGGCTGTAATGGATGACGTGACTCACCAACCACTCTGAGGGATCTACACCGAATCGGCTTTGAGGAGTGGGACAATCTGGACCAACAATGCCTTGATGAACTTGTGGTTAGTATGCCACGACGAATACAGGCATGCATGAATGCAAGAGGACGTGCTACTGGGTATTAGAGTTGCCGGTGTGAACAGCAATCCGGACCACGACCTCTGAAGGTCTCATTGTACGGTGTACAGCACGCAATGCGTGGTTTTCATCAGCAATAAAAAGGGCGGAAATGATGTTTATTTTGATCTCGATTCCAGTTTTCTGTACATGTTCCGGTAGTTTCATAACGAAGGTGCCGAAAAACGTTTTTTGACTTTTGTACATTGGTTAGCGCAACATTGTATTTTTTCGGTGTGAAATAACATTAATCAGCCGAACACTACCTGGGCTGTAAATTCCAAAGCAACTGTCACACGAATTCAACGATGATATTTCTGGAATATTGACGGTCATGCTTAACTACCACGCACGATATTTCATCAAAAATGGTTCAAATGGCTCTGAGCACTATGGGACTCAACTGCTGAGGTCATTAGTCCCCTAGAACTTAGAACTAGTTAAACCTAACTAACCTAAGGACATCACAAACAACCATGCCCGAGGCAGGATTCGAACCTGCGACCGTAGCGGTCTTGCGGTTCCAGACTGCAGCGTCTTTAACCGCACGGCCACTTCGGCCGGCGATATTTCATCACAGCAAATTCAATAATGTCTAGAACTGACATCGCCAGCCAAAATCCCAGGACATGTTTAGTCTACATTGGACACTGTTAATGTATTCATGGCCACTGTCCAACACGAGATCGAATGCCACATGGTAGGGCTGCAGTTGAGGTTAGTATGCACTGTGATTTCTAATTATTTTGGTATAACATTTAATGGTGTCACATAGCTAGTTACAGCATAGCAAGGTAATTAGTATTTCATCAGTTTGTTACCCCAGTTACCTTTGTTGCTATGAAAATAACTTCACAACAGTTAATAAAACTGTATACTGAATCTCCGAAACGTAATACACTTCACACCTATGACTCCTTTTTCTTTCACTTCATCTACTACGAAAATTGCTTGTTACGGTCTCTATCTCTTGTGCGGTCTTCCTACATCTTTTCTTCCACTGCATTATAATTCAGTGACTTTAGCGTGAATCTTTCTTCTCCCATATGGTTTACAGTTTCATATGATTTTCTAATGTTTCGCTTTAAATATTCCATTACGTTACATATTCCTAAATCTATCCTTATATCTTCATTTCTTTTACGATCTCCTGTTCTGCATCCTTTCACTCATTCTAGAAACCTCATATCTTGAGTAAGTATCGTACTCCCTTGGCTGTTTGTTGTTGTTCATGCTTCATATTCGCAACTAAGTGTTCGTACTGGTAATTGTTTTTAAAACTTCAGCCGAATTTCTTTCCTAGGTTTATTCAGAAAAAAATTTACGGTCCTTGCGCAAATGGAAATAAATTTATTTAACTTATTTTCCATTCATTCATATCTTAGGTTGCATTCTAGATATTTTAAATGCTTAACTTGCTCCATGATTTTATTATTCATGACTGTTTTTGATGTTGCTGGTTGCATGTCTCGAAATACCGTTACTTTAATTACATCTACAGTCACTTTTGTAATGTAATCTGAGGCTATCTGCTGCAGTTTATGCGCTCCCATCTGAAGGTCGTCTTCATGCTCTGCAATCAGAGTTAGTTCATCTGCGTATAAAACTGTGTGTAGTCTAGTGTCACGATATGAAAATACTCCTTCCTTATTTAACATCTATGTATTTACTTAGGAATGTCAGAGAAATACAGTATCCTTGCCTTATCCAATCCTTGTCTTTTTCCCTTGTTTACATTGCTGGAGTGGCCGAAAGGTTCTAGGTGCTTCAGTCTGGTACCGCGCGACCGCTACGGTCGCAGGTTCAAATCCTGCCTCGGGCATGGATGTGTGTGATGTCCTTAGGTTAGTTAGATTTAAGTAGTTCTAAGTTCTAGGTGACTGATGACCTCAGATGGTAAGTCCCATATTGCTCAGAGCCATTTGAACCATTTTCTTTTTACATTGGCTTTGTTACTATATTTTGCATATGTATTACAGTTTCTACGTATGTGTACAGACCATAAATATCATTTATGAGATGAGATGGCTAACCTCACTCATCCATTACATTCCATATCATTTCTCTAACCACATTATCAAATGCCTTTTCAGTATCTGTAAAAACAAGACTGACTTCCCGTCTAATTTCCATAACAAGTTGTAGCGTAGAAACATTGTTAACGTTGATCGTCCGTTTTTAAAATCAGACTGTTCATCAGATATTACTTTTTCCCATTCTCTTTTAATCATGCTTTCAGGGTTCTGACATACAATTTATAGGTTGAATCCATGAGGCTTATACCTCTATAGTGATTACAATTATTTTTATCACGCTTCCTAAAGATAGTTTAGCTTTGATCTTCAGCTAGTCTTTTGGTACATTCTTAGTTCCCCATCTGTAATTAAAAATGTCATGAATCCCTAGATGTAGGACCAAACTCCCATATTTTCAAATTTCCGTATTAACCCAAAATAAGCCAGTAGCTCTTTATACTATTATTGGAATTGGTATACTTCCTGTTCCAGCACAGAGGTCTCCTTTAAGAAATTATTTTTATTGTTCCTGTTCAATATCATCTGCAGTTGTTTGGGAAAGGCCTTGGGCTTGTCAAATTTTCCTCCCTCTTCGATCTTTACATCCCGCTGGTACAGTGCGTCCATTTATACATTCAGAGTCCTCTATTTTATCTTTCCATTTACTGTGAATGTAGACGGCAAGATCTCTACTTGCTCTTTGTTCCTGGTTTTTCCTGCTGTAGATCATAACAAAATCAAGTACGTATTAATTTCAGAAGTCTTCTTCTTTGTTTCTACAACTGCCTGAAAATCTATTTCATTTTCTTTCAAAAGTTTAACAAATTCGCCTTCCTTAATACCAATTCTCCTACCATTTCAAAGGGCAGTTTCCGAAGCTTCATCAAGGCATTTTCTCTTTTTCCTATTTCTGGTCATATCCATGTAATACGTTCAGTTTACAAGGCTAGAGTGAGTATTGCAAATAAGTTTGTTAACTCACCGAATGAAGATTCTGGCCCATCACATATTAGACTGGTGATGCAGCTGCTATATCTGAACGTTAACAGTCATGAGTCGTAACTAATCTAGGTAAGTGTGTTTACTCTGTATTCCGTGCTATGCTGATTTTATGGAAAAAAGTTGTGCTTTTGTGAGATGTTTCCAACGTCCAACGTGTACAACTTATTCCTGTAAGAAATTGTATCACACTTTAACTTTAATGTAAGCACATTATTCAGAATTATCTATCTAAACTTACAGTTAAAATAGGAAGCTTGCAGATAAACCTGGTTGTATAAAGCAGGTTCTAAATCAGCATCAGAATACTATTACCATATTTCTCCTCCTTTCATTCGTTTATTTTTGTGTCTGCAGCAAAGTGTCTTCCTTTCAGGAGCCAGGTCTGCACATAACATAAGCTTGGACTGAACAACTGTACATCAGATTCTTCTAGTATGATGAGTATCAAGTAGGCAACAGTCTTCGGGTGCAGTGGCGCTCTTAATGGGGTTAGAACAATTCTTATTTGTAAAATCGTCTTGACTAGTGGATGCTAGTATGCAATTAATTTTGTTTATCAGTGGCGGAAAAAAAAGCTGTACGTACATTTTCTTCTAGGAACCCTCGAAAATCACTGCTTAATCTTACAATTCATTTCGACTCTGAAACTCTAACAGACGGCGACACCTCACTTTAACCTCTTCAGCATTGAATATGGAAGTAAACAAACGACATTGTGTCAGTCGAAGGAGTGCCTTCCCGAAACGTATTGTAAAATCTGACCACATGAAACTGTGAGTCTACTTTTACTATTCACACTTTGATAAAAATAAAGTGAAGTTTTTTCCCTTCCGATGATTTAAAAAGTTATCCCCGCGTGTGTCCCAGGAAACTCAGCACTACTTACGTCGGCCATATTTGGTCGTCGGGCCCCGTCTACTACGCAGGCTACACTGTGGGAAGGTGACATTGACAGTTGGATGAGACAGACTGTATTTTCGCGTCATCGTACACCGAACACCAGTGTACACACAAAAAAGCACTGTGATGTGGTCGCCGTCGCTGTGTGAACAGCTCAGAGCAGGGTCGTTGTGCCACTCTTACAGTGTACTCATTGACACCACAAAGGAGGAGCATATAGGCCAACGTTCCTTCAGTAAACCTATCCGTAGAGCTGTGTAGCAATATTAACGTACAACTAACACTGCAGGACAAACAAAGCCGACACAGAAGCTAGCAGTACTGATACAGGACGGAGAGTAAACTGGACATTGCTGTTGACAACTGAAAGTTGTGTGACGCACTAGAACAAGTTTGTTTCCTAACAAAAAAACACGTGTGTACACCATTGACAATTGCACAGTTGTGCACTAGTTTCATTGCACTACAGAGACAAAGCTAATTGGGACATAAAAGCAAGCAAAATGGGATAACTCGGTAACGAGCAGCTGGAGACCGTGTGTCCCTTATACAAAAACACTCTGATGGTATCCGTGAACAACTTCTGACAGGTTTCCGGTGCAGTTGTGGTTCACCCTGTATAGGAAGAGCAGGGACGGATGGGTTATCATTCAAGTTACGATAGGAGCCAAACGTGGGGAAATCCACTGATACATTCGACGAAGAAGAGTTTTTGATGTACCTAGGAAAGAGCATCTCGGTAACCACGACGCTGCACGGCTATTTGCGTGCTACTGTCATGAGCAACTGTGGAAAGTGGCTAAAGGACGGTGAAGCCAGGAGTAGAGGACAAAGTGTTGGACGTCCACTTCTCGTCACAGAAAGTACAGATCGGGGGTTTGCCGACTCTCTGGAGAACATTAGATAGATCTGACGACATCTGGTGAGCCACAAGTATTTCGGAGCTCATCTTCCTTTTTCTTTTCTTTTTTTCTTTTTTTTTCCAAACATGGTGGCCGTGTGCCCGCGCTACCTCAACCACATGTCCAACTACTACTTCACGGGGCACGTGATCTTACATAACGGACTGAGGGTCGGTGGACACGTGTCGGCTAGTCGCATTAAGCGGGTTTTTTGTTATACCAGATCGATGGCTGTGACCGGAAATGTCATCCAGGCGCCCGCAAGTCAATGGGTGCAGTTTTAAGCTATGAGTGACGTTCATCTGAGCTACCACAGGACATGAGTAATTTGTCGAAGCCACCTTAACAGATGTGGATTACGGGAGCGTTATTATGGACCATCTACATACCTTCATTCTTTACGTGATCTTAGATGGCGACGTCACATTCCAGCAATCAGGAATGAGGGAAAGACGATTAGAGCTTAGCGTCCCGTCAACAGCGAGGTCATTAGAGGCTGAGCACAAGTTCAACTTACGGACGTTGGGAATGGGGAAAGAAATCGGCTCAGCCCTATTATAAGGAATCATCCCGGCATTTGCCACGAGTGATATAGGGAAATCAGGGTAAACCTAAAACTGGAAGGCTGCACAGGAATTTCAACCGTCGTCCTCCCGAATGCGAATTCAGTGTGCTGATCACCGATGCAGCTCACTCGCTACGGCAGAATAACTGGCCATGTCCCAAGGCGCTACACTGGTTATAGGAATACGGAAGTGGACTCAGGCGAATCTCTTTAACACCAAATTCAACGATCTGAAATCGATGAAATATGTTTTGCACGCTACTGGATGCCATCTTCCGTGCGCATAAGCCACCGACCCATACGGGAATTGCGTGACAAGTACGGTAACTAAATTTCTGGTGTCACAATATCTACAAACCTTCCAAGGACTTGTTGAATCTATGCCATGGAGAATTACTGCCGTTTTTCGTTGCAAAGGTGGAGTAACACGATATAAAGCTGGTGGTCATGATGTTACGGTTCATCATTTAGTGTCTGCATTGGACTGATTTGAAAACTTGAAACCTTGGGTTCAGAATACCTTTCTTTAGCTAGATCGTTATTGAGTCTACACTGCACGTCACACACAACACCTGAACATTCTGTCAACCCCTTTTTTCATCTGTCCAGGTCTGCAGCGAATATCGCTAGGCCTGAACAACAAAAAATTTAACGCCTCCTCCTTCCTGCCAGTATGTGACTCGCCTAGTCGTCATGTGTAAACTTGCTCGCAAACTTTATACCAGTAAACTACTATCGACACTCAGTCTGTTGTTGACATATGTCATTTTCTTTGCTTGGAGAAACTAACGCATAACCTAATGCATGGTAGTGTTTCTCCAAATTTTATCTCGGATATGCCTACCTGGAACTCCACCGGTATGGTCGTCAACACTCCAGTGCAGGTTAACCTATGCCACGCACAGTACGGTTGCTTGTGTAGTATCTACGAAGATGTACATACAGAGGTAGATCCTTACATACGTTCACTATTCTAGCTTCTTACTGAAGCAGCTAGCTATATTTCAGTGCTATTTGCAACGAGTTATCCAAGAGATACCGATTAGGGATAGCAACGTCACTGGTGGCATCTGTAGAACCTGTATCTGTAATACGAGAAACTCAACCTCTAGCACTAAAATTCAGTGTTTCAGAGCGTAAATATTTCCAACCATATGTTGAGTGTGTAGATCACGTTTTAGTCTGGAAGGGCATTAACCCCCTCCCCCTTTTCAAATCCCCAAAAGAATGAAAAACAATGTAGAAGCTGTGACTTCATTACTTTCTCCTGCTAGCATCAAACCATTACAGTTTTTTCTACGCAAGTTAGATTGTAATGGTAATTCATTCATCGAATTGCAACAACTGGTAGACCTCACGAGAACATTTATATAAAAAGGGCACCACATTTATGGAACATCCAAATACCAACAAGCATTCAAACACCTAAAACAAAATGACCCATATTGGTGCCCTGCCTTTCCATATGTGTTATCCAGCCAGACACCTGCTTCTGGCAATGGTCACCTGAAGCTACGCTATAGGAAATTTTGATCATTTGGGCCAGCCATTTACCTACACCTCGCAACTTTGACTCTGACACAGGAAAACTTATACATATTGCGAAGGTCGGCCGGTGTGGCCGTGCGGCTCTGGGCGCTTCAGTCTGGAACCGTCTGACCGCTACGGTCGCAGGTTTGAATCCTGCTTCGGGCATGGATGTGTGTGATGTCCTAAGGTTAGTTAGGTTTAAGCAGTTCTAAGTTCTAGGGGACTGATGACCACAGATGTTAAGTCCCATAATGCTCAGAGCCATTTGAACACATTGCGAATGAGCTCTCATTCAAATACTTGGACTTCATAAATTTCGTACTTTTCTCTTCATCACTATATTTCTCTTAGCAAACGAAAACGCTCATTGCACGTGTTGGCTGCTACACACCTCCACACCACTACTAGGCCTTTTTCTGAGTAATCCACAACCAGGATCACAGCATGTGAGTGCATAATAATGGCACAGACCAAAGCCAGTGGTAGTATCGAATGGGCGTAGGAGCTACTGACTGTCACAGTGAATGACATGCTGATACAACAACTCAGCAGAAGCTGACAGCACCTGTGCCAACCACATTCTCCATTGCACCACCTATGCTTAGGACACTGACTGCTGCTCAGGAAACTTCTAAATCACGCATTTCCGGGTGTCCAGCTCCAGATAGCTGTATTTCAACAGCCAACTGAGCTGAATAGGTCAGCTGCATAACAGGGTTCTGTTACGTCCCTTGCTGTGAGTCAGTCATCACAGACGACGCCATAAATGTGACACAGCCAATACATCTCCGCCACCATCATGAGTTCCCTCAGCTATGAACGAATGGTCTCCCGGCATGTGCTACCTAGATCACTCGGCCACTCAGCACTGCTCTCTACTCAACAGTCCACGGTTTGACTCTGGGCAGAACTGTCGCCAACCATATCTCTGGGACACCTGGATACAATATATGAACTTATATTCACAAACTCTGACTACGGTATTACTTCAGCTGTATGGTTTACTATAGTCACAGAAAACTTGTGCCCGTCTGGGGCTCGAAACCAGATTTCCCGCTGATCACGAGCAGCCGTCTTAACCACGCCAAGTACCTCTGCGTGCCTCCCAGACTCATCCACGTCCCACTGTGCTCACACACCGTTCATGTCATTCTCATGTAGGTAAATGTGGCCAGACAGAACTACTTTCGTTCATCCATAACTGTGGGTTCTTTACTTGCTCTGAGAGGAATATCACCAAACTAGAACATGTGAAATATTAGCTCGCTGTATTGCATAAATGAATAGAATGTTTACTTTGACAAAACTCTTTACCACAGGACTGGTGGATAATTTACAGCTATCACTGGTTAGTAAAGCATCACTTGATGAACTTATTAACAAAGTGTTCTCTTTCAGTACAAAATGCAACATTTAGGAAGGTATATTTCGTCAAAAACTTTAGCTGCCACTATCCTAAAAGACGATGTTGACTGCAGCAGTTGAGTCCTCGAACTGGCCTGGTCTCCTGCATGTTTGACCTCAGTGTGAGCACGCTGCTATGCTGAGAGGGAGGTGTGGTCTTCTGAAATGCCTCCCATTGGTCGGTGCGGATTGCAGTGTGCCCTTGTGGTATCGATTCGAGTTGCCGAGTTTGGTGTGGCACCGGGCTCTCTAGTCGATATCTCAAGAGATAAATTGTATTTCCTGTCAGTTTGTCTTGCTTCGACGTGAAAATCTTACTCGAACATGTTTGTAATATTGAATCTGTATTTTTTTGCCAACTAGATGTTCCACTTTAGCAGATAAATGATGTGCTAAAATATAAATTGGTGAGTTAATCCCAGTGACGATAGGCCTCAAAGGAACCGACTCTTTCTGCGTCTTGGGTAGTCCATACATTCTGGGTCAGACAGGTTTTCGATGTAGTGGTGAACCTTCCGTCAGATATACTCGATGAAGCAGCTGTTTCCGTTCTGGGTAACAGTCTGAATTATGCAACTACATCGAACAGAACACCTGTTAATGAAATCGTAATTGCCGTCGAAGCATCTTTATTTCGCCTTCCGAATGTGCAGGCCGAAGAAGTCAGACAAGATGTGTCGAGAGTTCTACGGAAGTCTAAACCTCCCAAAAGCAAAATTTCGGAGCTGGAAGGGAAATCCCTTAATGGACTCAGGAGAAATGAAAGAATGGTTCTTAACGAAATAGGACACTACCGTTGTTTTGGACGCTGTGGTCTATCACAGAAGGATGGAATAATTACTAGCTGATCCTGTGTGTCGTAAGTTAAAAAGCGCTGCAACGAACAGATTCGTTCGGAAAGTGAAAAATCTGATATCAGACTCCAGATTGGACTGCTCTATCACAAAGAATCCAACATCTCGAATACCTCTCTCTCCCAAAATGTATGGACTACCCAAAATACATAAAGCATCAATTCTTTTGAGACTTATTGCCAGTGGGATTAAGTCGCCTACGTATTTTTTTAGCATCTATATGGTAAAACAAATACTTTTGTCTAAGATTCAAAACATTTTTTTAGAAGTTATTAGCACAGTGAAGATACCTGCTGGTGATATTCTTGTTAGCTTCGATGTGGCATCGTTATTTACTAACGTCCGAGTATCACATGCAATGGAGATCATAAGGCAAAAAGTTGCTCCAGATGTTTGTGATTTAACTGAATTACCTCTTCGTTATAGCTGTTTCAATAGACTTGTGAATTCTATGAATAGGCTGACATGGAGGTGAGAGTGAGGTCGGTCTCCCAATCCTAGATGTGTTCATGTACAGAAGATCTGATAACACCCTCAGGCATAGAAATCATACAACGCTGATCAACACAAGCAGGTATTTAGATGCCAGCTGGCACAACCACTCAGCCCAGAGGCAACCAGTGCTCAACACTCTCTCTTCACGTGCCTTCCGTAGCAGCGATGACGACAACCTGGAATCGGAGTTGGATTTTTAAAAAGGACAATGAAGGCAAATGTCTATGATAATTGTTGAATCGACCGCCTTCTCATGCTGTTAGGTTACCATTCCTTTCTGGGGTCACTGACCGAATCAGCAGAATTCTAAAGAAAAATGGTATCCAAACATCTTTCTTTACTCAACACAAATTTAAAAAAAGTATGTACCTGATTGCCTCCACAATGAAGGAGTCAATCAAATGACACGTGGCTGCGGCAAAGTGTATATAGGCGAAACGGAAATAACTTTTAAAGAACGCATTAAGGAACACAAACGGCACAAACAGCTAAAACAAAGTGTAAAATCGACAGTAGCGGAACATCATGAGAACTGTGGCTCTGACATCGATTTTAATAACGTACGTGTGCTGGCTAAGGAAACCAACATCTATAGAAGAAATGTCCAAAAAGCTATTGGAGTTTCCAAGAATACTCTTAATTTTAATAGAAAGGACTGCTATATGCTTCCGGCATTGTAGCTCCCCGCCATCGAGAAAGTAAATATGCGGCCACGGTGCGGGAGCGGTATAAACAAAGCGCTGCAAATCACTTAGGCGGACAAACATTCCCTCTCTTGCACTGTCCGTTTCGCATCTAGCCAATGATGGCCAATCAATAGTAGCAGGAGTAATTTCAACCAAAAACCCTTCTCCAGCGTAAGGATGGAATAGAGGCTTTTCTCCAATGACGATGGGCTACCAATACTATTCAGAAGAGTTTAGCCAATAAAAGCCAATAACGCATCTTCTTCTGCATCAGCGTGGGAATATTAGCCTATGACGATTGCCCACAAATGGTAGTCACAAGAATTTAGACCATTGCTCGCACTTCTTCAGCAGAAACGCGGGAAAACTCCTATTTATAGGAGTACGGAACGCGTCTGACAGTCTTCTAGGAATAGTGGACACCGAAACATCATGAAGAAAATACTAGCAGAGGGGTCGAAACGTCGGTTATTTTAGAAGGAAATATGACACGGCCTAATAACCCAGTAGATTTTAAATTTAGTGACAACGGCCACGAAAGCCTGTGCACTTACATGTACGACAATTGTTGGACATGTGATATCAGATGACGCATCTCTCCACAAGTATGGCGACTGCCCTTGTCGATTATACCCTCTCCGGTAGCTGGCAGTGTTACACACCACTTTTTCCGAATACCTTTTGTAAATGTGTTCTGTTGCAATTACAAAATTATTGCCCTCGCTGTTACCAAGCCAAAACTGTTCTTATTTTGTATTTCTTTCATTTTGTCCCGTCTTACATTGTCTTGCAGACTTTATTTAGTAAAGAAACGCAGGTCATTTACTGGTAGCGATGCTATTCAGAAGCTTATACTGGTAGCTTTTTATTATGGTTCAAATGGCTCTGAGCACTATGGGACTTAACTTCTGAGGTCATCAGTCCCCTAGAACTTAGAACTACTTAAACCTAACTAACCTAAGGAGGCAGGATTCGAACCTGCGACCGTAGCGGTCACGCGGTTCCAGACTGCAGCGCCTAGAACCGCTCGGCCACCCCGGCCGGCGTTTTTATTGTGCTCTACTCTGCAGTTAAAGAGTGGAGGCCGCGAGACCTATAAATATAACAATGAATATTAGCTCAATGTAAACAGATAACAGTTTAACTCAATGAAAGAATATGCTGTCTGCCAAACGCAAGACTAGAGCCCTAAGCCCCCAGCGCTGAAGTCGTGTATGTGGGCCCGAACCAACAGCGACGTGAATACTGAACTAGTGTGGGGAGTATGAGCGGTGACAGACGTAGGCTCAAGCGCTGCACATGCAGTGAGGTACGTCATGCGCTGACGTCACATGTTCAACACCATTTTTGGGGTATTTTCCAACATCTGCTGCCCCCAAGTGTCTTGTATTAAATAAATTGTTTCAGCGTCATCTACTTCACTTCAAAGCTTTTTATACGTTAATAAGAATCACTCTGTTTACACAGGGTGTTCAGAAATTCGCGTTTAAAACTTCTGTGAGTTGTAGAGGGGGTTAGTACGTAAGTTTTGAACGGGAAACCATGTCCGGAAACGTACTGTTTCTGTTCTACGACAGGTGTCAATTCAAATGTGTAACGCGTCCACTTCTGCTGAAGGAAAGTGAAAAATTTCACGGTTGCTTGTCCTGGTATGTTCTAGGGCAGAAAGGATGGCGTGTACAACGTCAGACAGCTACCTGCTGCATTTGTACTGTGCTGTATCTATAGTGTGCTGGGTTCTTTCTGTTTCAGAGTAACGTGAAAAGTAATAAGTGTTAGCACAAACAAATATGCTTAAGTGCTAAATGGATGTTTCATTATGTAGCCTTTCGAACTGTTACCTAATAATTGTACCACGACACGCATAATTCTGTTCCTCAAGCAGAGGTCGACGACTCATCTGAATTGAAACCGTCATAGAATGGAAACGGTACGTTTCTGGACATAGGTCCCCACTCAAAACATTATGTACTCACTGCCCTCTACAGTTCCAAGAATTTTGTCATTGGAATTTCCGAGTACCCTTTATACATGCGAATGCTTGTTCATAGAATGCTATTCTGGCTCTGAGCACTATGGGACTTAACATCTATGGTCATCAGTCCCCTAGAACTTAGAACTACTTAAACCTAACTAACCTAAGGACATCACACAACACCCAGTCATAACGAGGCAGAGAAAACCCCTGACGCCGCCGGGAATCGAACCCGGGAACCCGGGCGCGGGAAGCGAGAACGCTACCGCACCACTGCGAGCTGCGGACGTTCTGTCTTCTAGAGTGAAACGAAGCCTGTTTGGCCGTTATTGCAAGTTGTCTTCACTAGTGCATGAGTGTGCGGTATAACATTGGATGACATTTCACAACTGTGGTCGAATGGCCAAAATTTAAGATTGTTCTCCATCACGACCCCGTCAAGCACTACACAAGGAATTTAATGTAAGTGACTCTGGAAGCCATCGTGCATTCAATACGTTGTTCAGTGGGGTGCTCCAAGTACAAGTCGTGCTTGGATATTTCACTCGGTGACCACATGACTATGAACGAAAAGGTCCACAATTTGAGTTCCAATCTGGCACACAGGTTTAATGTGAAATGAATTTCAAATCATCGCAGACATCGTAGTGGTGAGAGAAATCATTGCCGGTTGTACAAGTAAGACCATACGTACTGTCTTGCTTGTGGACGACGAATTATAAGCGTGATGCTGTTCGTAGCATACGGTGGCCGATGGGGAGTGACCAATTTTCGTACAAAGCACTGGGCGAGTTCGTTTGTTACAAAAGGGAGGCCGACATTGTTTGCCCGCTTTCAGCTGGTCAGGCGACGCGTTGTGATGGCATATTCGAGACGCACACTCTGCAATTTTTTTCAAACAATTTTATAGAAACTATTCTCGAAAGCTTTCATTCTTGCATTACTTGCAGCTTTATATGTCAGCTTCATGATGACGCGCCCTTCATTTCGTTAATGGTCACATTTATCGTGATATTCGCTTTTAAGTAAGACACGATATGTTGCTCAGAATGAAATTTGGCTCACATATTGAAATTTTCTTTAGACTTCCGTGGAAGTCTTGAGAAAACTAATCTGATGTAGCACATTCATTTACGATTGCTCGCTCTAGCCAGAATGAAATATGCACAACATTCATCATGTTTTGTAAACGGTTTGACATATCGAAATGATATTTTGGCAGATGACAGCACACAAAGAGGAGATTATTTTGGTACTTAGTTATTTTGCTAAACTACGTTTTTCCCTAAACTACAGACTTTTCCGATGAAAGAATGTAATTTTTAAGCACAGTGGATAGCTGGTGAAACAAGAAATGCTGTGTGTTTTGTAACAACATAAGTTACGATATTGTTCGTGTGATTTAGTATCTATGATGTGCTGTTTCATAAGCTGTTGACCTCACTTTTCCTCAGTTTCTCACTTTATAAACTCAATAAACAACTGTTTCGGAATATTCTCACAGCTGCATCTGTGCAACATGCTGCTGAGGTGACATTGTGTAAACACCGATGAGCTTCGGTTCAAAATGGTTCAAATGGCACTGAGCACTATGGGACATAATTTCTGAGGTCATCAGTCCCCTAGAAATTAGAACTACTTAAACCTAACTAACCTAAGGACATCACACAAATCCATGCCCGAGGCAGGATTCGAACCTGCGACCGTAGAGATCGCGCGTTTCCATACTGTAGCGTCTAGAACCGCTCGGCCTGACAGGTCTAAGGCGCTGCAGTCATGGACTTTGCGGCTGGTCCCGGCGGAGGTTCGAGTCCTCCCTCGGGCATGGGTGTGTGTGTGTGTGTGTTTGTCCTTAGGATAATTTAGGTTAAGTAGTGTGTAAGCTTAGGGACTGGTGACCTTAGCAGTTAAGTGCCATAAGATTTCACACACATTTGAACATTTTTGAATCTGAACCGCTCGGCCAACCCGGCCGGCCGATGAGCTTTGGTCAGAAATACAGGAGTTACTCAAAATTCACCAGTCGTGAGGCTTCTCTGAAAGTTATAAATGGGTAACCCAACAGGCGAAAGTAATTCTCTACGTCTGCAGCATTTTCAGCGGAATTCCTTCTAGACCTACAGAAAAGCATAGGTGACAGTATATCTTTACAAATGGTCACTATGCAGGTGTTAAGAGTCGAGGAGCTCCAGTTAATACTAACAAAACATATGAGCGGAGGCTTCAGTTTACGGCAGTATTTGCCCCTACAGCGCAGGATATTTCGGTATCTGCCCTACAGGGCCTGCGCGCAACCCCTACCTCTACCACACTCCCCACGCGTGTCCAAACGATTGCTCATCGGCCGGCCGCATTATTCTGCGCGCACTTGTAATTGGATATGGAAGACCGGTTATTCAACATGCAGACGGGAGGTGGGATGAGTAAACGTTGGCGCACTGCGTAATCCACACAGAGACAGCGAGGCAGTGGGAGCTAGAGAACACAGCGAGACACGGGCGCGTCATAACTTGAGCGGATCGGTGCGCCTCCGCGCACTAAATCTGGCGCCGTGACGCGGCGAGCGCGAAGAGGAAGCAGGCGTCGCGACGCGGTGCGAGCGACGCCCGCCGGCCGGAACTTTATGCGGAGCGTCCGTTGCGCCGCCTGTCGGCCGAACGGCTTTTGTGTAACGAGGACGCCCGGCGCGGCGGCCGCATTCCGGCCCGAAGCCAGCAGGTGCGCGGCGTCGCCGTGAAGCGAAAAAGCGGCGTAGCCGGCGGCGGGTGCGCCCTGTACATCAGCCGGCGTTAGCGGCGGATTCCCGGCCACCGCAATATTTCTCAGATAGCGCCGGGGGACGCGGCGGCAAATCCTACACGGGAGCGGCTTTACGGCTGACAGCGCCGTCTGCGCTGGCGGCGCTCCAGCAGCAGGTGGCGCAGCGGCGACACCTCTGTCCGCCAGTTGTTCAAGTCGGTCGCGCCGTTTTGCAGAGACAGCCATCAGAAGATGAGAGGGGTACCTTTTTTTTTTTTTTGTCTTTTGCTTTTCACAGAAATACGTGGCGATTCAAAGGGAAAGTAACGGTTACAAACGGCTGTGACGAAACAGACGGCAAAAGAACGCAAAACCAAAATTTATTAATGTAGAGTAATGACATTTCGGGAATACATTTTTATAGCTAAAAGACAGCAAAGGACTTAGAAGAGCAGTTAAACGGAATGGACAGTGTCTTGAAAGGAGGATACAAGATGAACATCAACAAAAGCAAAACGAGGATAATGGAATGTAGTCGAATTAAGTCGGGTGATGCTGAGGGAATTAGATTAGGAAATGAGACACTGAAAGTAGTAAAGGGGTTTTGCTATTTGGGGAGCAATATAACTGATGATGGTCGAAGTAGAGAAGACATAAAATGTAGACTGGCAATGGCAAGGAAAGCGTTTCTGAAGAAGAGAAATTTGTTAACATCGAGTATCGATTTGAGTGTCAGGAAGTCGTTTCTGAAAGTATTCGTATGGAGTGTAGCCATGTATGGAAGTGAAACATGGACGGTAAATAGTTTGGACAAGAAGAGAATAGAAGCTTTCGAAATGTGGTGCTACAGAAGAATGCTGAAGATTAGATGGGTAGATCACATAACTAATGATGAAGTATTAACTAGAATTGGGGAGAAGAGGAGTATGTGGCACAACTTGACAAAAAGAAGGGACCGGTTAGTAGGACATGTTCTGAGGCATCAAGAGATCACAAATTTAGCATTGGAGGACAGCGTGGAGGGTAAAAATCGGAGAGGGAGACCAAGAGATGAATACACTAAGCAGATTCAGAAGGATGTGGGTTGCAGTAAGTACTGGGAGATGAAGAAGCTGGCACAGGATAGGGTAGCATGGAGAGCTGCATCAAACCAGTCTCAGGACTGAAGACCACAACAACAACAACAGCTAAAAGATTAGCATTGTGTAACGTCGCGAGTCAGTGCGCGATAACTTTATTGCAGTAAGCTACTTTGCAGAACAGCTCATAGTATTGGAGCCGTTTGCTGTGAGGGAGACAGCCAGTTGTGTCTCAGCAATGACTCATTCGCACCTGTCGCTATGCTAGCAATGGGAAGCGGTATCTGTGTCACTTCGACCGACTGAATATTCAAACCCTTAAGAATCTAAATAAACTAAATTAAATATTATTTAATATCGTTTAAAGTCTATACACAAATTTTTGTTATTCAGGAGAAGATTGTATAAAAATTTCAATGTTGCAACTGTCATAGTTTCGGAGAAAATTACTTAAAAATTCCGAAACTGACACTTAGATTAAAAAACTCAGTTACGAATATATAAGAGTATACAGCCTACAGTTGCAGGTTAACTTTATCGTTTACCTAGGTTTCTACGTTAGTAATAACGTCTTCTACAGAACATAAAATATTATTTAAATGTTTGCCTAACACAAGCCATGTCCTAGGTCAACTTTATAAAACTTGATGCATAACCATAAGGCTTTGTCACTTCTATTAAAAAAGCTGTAGCAAATTCACTTCAAGCCCGTTGTATGGGCCTCGTCGCTTGTTTTAGGCAAACATTTAAATAATATTTTATGTTCTGAAGAAGACGTTATTACAAACGTCTAAATCTAGGTAAACGATAAAGTTAACCTACAACTGTAAGCTGTATATTCTTATATAAACAATATCAGTTGGTGTCGCTGCATTAAAATGTTAAAAATTATCAGTTATGAATAATAACAGTTTGTCTTTTAGTATCATTTGAAATCATTACTGGATTTCACATAATTTCAGGTCAATTTATTTGGATTTTTATATTAAAAACGTTAACTACTTTTCATTTTCGTAATATAAAACCCAGCAAAGATTATTATTTAATTAATATTTTTTTTTTGTTGTGGAATGAATGAGAATGAGTGAATTTGTAAGTGGGACATACATAGAAACTCAGTATTGTATAATGTACCACATTACGTAACTGTGTAGTGGGAAAGTTGTGTTTTCCCCTCGTTGCTGATGATGTACGTCTAAGAGTACTTACTTTTGCAAGAAGGCAGCCGGGATAGCCGTTTGCAAATACTTTTTTCAATAAATTCCCAGATTAGTTTTCCTTTCGTTTGGTTTTGTTAAACATTATATTAATATTTTCATATTGAAACGACGTGAATGCAACTGGGAATAGTGATTGGTGTAGGACAGTTTTGGCGCGAGAATGATCTCGTACGATTGTTCTGATTGGCTTGTCATTTTGATCAGCCAATCAGAGCATAGCAGTTCCCGCGCACTGCCAGGTAGTTATAGGCTGTGGAAGGAGCAGCATGAGGAGTCGCTGGGTAGCTATGGAATGGGCAGGTCATGTTGAACGTGTCCGTCAGCATAATGTGCAAAATGAAGAAGTTATTGGAATTTCGCTTCCAGATTGTGTTGCTGTAGAAGCAGTTGCATTTACGGACAATTTTGTGAAGTTTGGAAGTACTAGAATTGTTTTGTTGGAAAGATAAACGCGTGGTATGTTTCGTATCCGTATGTGGAAGATTTGGCGAGTAGTTTCTTTAATAGAAATCCACTGTAAAGGACCGAATCTGAAACTAATATATAGTAGCGGAACATTGACTGGGAAATTGAATTAATTCTTCGGGTTGGACTTAAGTACATTTCTGGCTGCCTTGCGTGTGTCTTGGGTTGTATGAACTGTGAAGTGAGGACAGTGATGATATTCGCTAATTACATATGGTCTGATGGCAGGTATTTTTTTAAGTGAAATGGAATAGAAGACTCGTTTCAGGATTTTGACATTTTACTGAGAGAACGAAGTAAGCACTTTCCGCCCGAAAAGTATTAGAAGAATTTACAGGATAGCTTGCTACCAGAGTTTACGCGGACTTCGCAACATAAGTATTGACAGCGTATCCTTCAACGCTTCTTTTACGTCGTCGGTGCAGTTCATACGTATGCAGAGAAACGGGCTGGTAATCTACCGCCGTACTGAGGTAGGTGGAACTTCTCCACTGAACAGTGCGACGAGCGAGCAAACATACACAAAATCCCGCCCCGCCTTAACTGCAAGATGACAGGTCAATGTAAGCTCGAGATAAGATATTGCGAATGTGAAATACTGGTTCATCAATAATCGATGTAACTGCCAGAATGTTTAATGCAAGCCGGCAAACATGCATACAGTGTTGTTGAGGTGCCAGAGAGAGTTCCATGCCTGCTGCTCTTACAAGGGGGAGGCCGCCAATTGTGAAATTCAGATTCGATTCATACTGCGCATAATAAAAGCTCATGGCCAGAGGTGTAATGTGGCAAAGCACCAAGATGCACTTCTCAGCCGTTGTCGAGAAAATCGACAGTTAAAAGAAACCGTTGCGGTGAAATACTCTCTACGATTAACGATTTTCTACAGCGTCGTGGCGCAGCGGTAAGCGCTGGAGTTCGTAATCCGAAGGTCGCCGGATCGAATCTCGCGCCATGCAATTTCTTTTATTATTATTTTTTTGCAATATATATATATATATATATATATATATATATAATTTCTTTTATTATTATTTTGCAATATATATATATATATATATATATATATATATATATATATATATATATATATATATACCACCTCCATTTTTCCGTTTGTTTAACAGGGTGTAGCAAAGCTCTCCCGTCCGCACTGATTTTATAAGTTGCGCTAGAAACCGCATCTACCTTCTTTCGAAGTTAGCAGGCAACTACGCTGTAATGCGGCGGCTCGTTTCGGCCCATTCTACATCTGTCCTTCAAAGTGTAACGAGCGAGTAACGGAGTTTATATTTCATACCTGCCACAGCAAGTTTGTGTTCGTGGGGTCTCTATTCTAATTCGAACGTTTGACTTACGCTATACGTATTCGTTTCGGAATATCGTTTCTACGTCTTTCGTTAACTATACGTGGTTAAAATTATGAAGACAATTAATAACATTTGTGAAATACAACTTTGTTTGCGGAAAACATAATGATGTTCGAAGTCGCCAGTTTTTCCACGACAAACGACTTTCAACAACTTATTATAGGCATAATTGTTGCAGCTGATTGCCGGGAATTTTATATATATATATATATATATATATATATATATATATATATATTTGAAATATAAAAAACAAATACTAAAAAAAAAGTTGAATGGCGCGAGATTCGATCCGGCGACCTTCGGATTACGAACCCGAGCGTTTACCGCGGCACCACGACGCTGTAGAAAATTACCAATCGTAGAGAGTATTTCACCGCAACGGTTTCTTTTAACTGTCGATTTTTCTCGACAACGGCTGAGAAGTGCATCATGGTGCTTTGCCACGTTACACCTCTGGTCATGAGCTTTTATTTTCTGCAGTATGAATCGAATGTGAATTTCACAATTGGCGGCCTCCGCTTGTTAGTAGATCAACACAGTGACGAGTAATGCTGGTTTTTGATGACGCTGGAGTTGTCGTCCGATGACGTGCCTTATGTGCTAGATCGGAAACAGATCTGGTCATCGAGCAGGCGAAGACAACATGTCGGGACTCTGAAGAGTGTGCTGGGTTACAACAACGCTATGTGTTGTTCTTGGAATGTTGTTCGTGAATGGCAGCAGAACAGGTCAGATCACAAGATTAAAGTAGTCGAGGTGCGTGGGATAACTACGAGTGTTCCTGATATCATAATAAATTGCGCCGCAGACCATTACTCCAGATGTAGGTCCAGTGTGTCTAGCATGCAGATAGATCGGGTGCAGGTCGCAGGGGGCTCCTAACAGACACACGGCCATCACTGGCACCGAGACAGAGCCAGCTTTCGTCAGAAAATGTAACAGAACTCCATCCAGCATTCCAGTGAGTTCTCACTTGACACCACTGAAGCAGCAAATGTTGGTGGTTTGGGACCAGTGGGATGCATGACACAGGGCGTCTGCCTCGGAGATGTTCTTCAAGTAAGTGATTCACGGCAGTTCGTTGTGACGGTGTCGTGCCTGCTGCTGCTCAGAGTCCTGCTTCAGATGCAGTATGTTGCGTCGGAGCCATACGGCGAACACGAAGGTCTTCCCTCTTGGTAGTGCTATTTTACCGTCTGCAGACCGATTTTCTTGCGACTGTACATTCTCGTGACCAACAGCGTCAACAATCACGTGCGGTAGTTACGTTGCTGCCAAGTGATTCTGCAATATCACAGGGGGCACATCCAGCTTTCCATCACACAATTCGGAATAGGGATTAAAATCCATGGAGAAGAAATAAAACGTTGAGGTTCGCCGATGACATTGTAATTCTGTCAGAGACAGCAAAGGACTTGGAAGAGCAGTTGAACGGAATGGACATTGTCTTGAAAGCAGGATATAAGATGAACATCAACAAAAGCAAAACGAGGATAATGGAATGTAGTCGAATTAAGTCGGGTGATGCTGAGGGAATTAGATTAGGAAATGAGACACTTAAAGCAGTAAAGGAGTTTTGCTATTTGGGGAGCAATATAACTGATGATGGTCGAAGTAGAGAGGACATAAAATGTAGACTGGCAATGGCAAGGAAAGCGTTTCTGAAGAAGAGAAATTTGTTAACATCGAGTATAGATTTGAGTGTCAGGAAGTCGTTTCTGAAAGTATTTGTATGGAGTGTAGCCATGTATGGAAGTGAAACATGGACGGTAAATAGTTTGGACAAGAAGAGAATAGAAGCTTTCGAAATGTGGTGCTACAGAAGAATGCTGAAGATTAGATGGGTAGATCACATAACTAATGATGAAGTGCCTATTGGCTTCTGTCTCGGGTTCTTCGGCCGACGTTCATCTAATGATTTTTCTGACGTTTCGCCAGCACGAGTGGCTGGCATTGTCAAAGCTTCACCCTCCATTGCCGGTGGTGAAGCTTTGACAATGCCAGCCACTCGTGCTGGCGAAACGTCAGAAAAATCATTAGATGAACGTCGGCCGAAGAACCCGAGACAGAAGCCAATAGGCAGTTTGTCAACAAGTGGCCACGAAAGCCTTAACAATTTTGTAATGATGAAGTACTGAATAGAATTGGGGAGAAGAGGAGTATGTGGCACAACTTGACAAAAAGAAGGGACCGGTTAGTAGGATATGTTCTGAGGCATCAAGGGATCACAAATTTAGCATTGGAGGACAGCGTGGAGGGTAAAAATCGGAGAGGGAGACCAAGAGATGAATACACTAAGCAGATTCAGAAGGATGTGGGTTGCAGTAAGTACTGGGAGATGAAGAAGCTGGCACAGGATAGAGTAGCATGGAGAGCTGCATCAAACCAGTCTCAGGACTGAAGACCAGAACAACAACAACTTGTCGACCTCGCTCAAACTCTGTGAGGTGTTGATAATGGCGTCCTTATCCTCTTAAAAATCATGACTAACATCAGCTTACCACGTCCAGTCTCAAAGGTAACCAACGCTCACGACAATTGCAGAGTGTATTTAAAGCAAATCTATTTGCATCGTCATAGTGGAGTTACTACCGTCAGTATTAAGTGACTGGCGTGAAATCTGAAGAGACGTCAGCTTTCAGACGTAGAAACACGCCTGTGAAATTTCATTTATGTTGCACAACTCCTCCTTCGTGTTAAGATTTTTTGCCCTCGGTGTACTGACTGCGCAGTAAAAAGTAGAGAAGAGTTACAATCTAAAAGAAAGTTCAAAATTTAGAACGTTGAGCAAGCGCAATGTATCGGAACCTGGCGCATGCGCGATGATATATAAGAGAAAACTTACCTGTCGTTAGTGAAATGGCAGAACGATACGTAAGTTATTCCGCGTATTGTGGTGTAGGGGTAGCGTCTTTGATTCACAATCGAAAACGTCTTTGGTCCCGGGTTCGATCCCCGCCACTGCCTGAATTTTGATAAATAATCAGCATTGGCGGCCGAAGATTTCCGGCATGAGAAGTCAGCCTCATTCTGCCAACGGCCTTGTCAAAGATGGCGGAGGAGCGGATAGAGGTTCAGGGCACTCTCTTGTCCTAAGGGTGGGAAATTGCCCCTAAAGGCGGAAGAATCAGTAATGATCAACGACATGAGGATGCACAAGGAAATGGAAACCACTGCATTAAAGACACGTAACGTGTATCCACAGGACATGTGGCCTGTGATGATCTCTCCATTGGCAAAAGATTCCGGAATAGTCCCCCATTCGGATCTCCGTGAGGGAACTGCCAAGGGGAGGTTACCATGAGAAAAAGATTGAATAATCAATGAAAGGATAACGTTCTACGAGTCGGGGCGTGGAATGTCAGAAGCTTGGACGTAATAGGGAAACTAGAAAATCTGAAAAGGGAAATGCAAAGGCTCAATCTAGATATAGTACGGGTCAGTGAAGTGAAGTGAAGTGGAAGGAAGACAAGGATTTCTGGTCAGATGAGTGTCGGGTAATATCAACAGCAGCAGAAAATGGTATAACAGGTGTAGGATTCGTTATGAATAGGAAAGTAGGGCAGAGGGTGTGTTACTGTGAACAGTTCAGTGACCGGGTTGTTCTAATCAGAATCGACAGCAGAGCAACACCGACAACGATAGTTCAGGTATACATGCCGACGTCGCAAGCTGAAGATGAACAGATAAAAAAAGTGTATGAGGATATTGAAAGGGTAATGCAGTATGTAAAGGGGGACGAAAATCTAATAGTCATGGGCGACTGGAATGTAGTTGTAGGGGAAGGAGTAGAAGAAAAGGTTACAGGCGAATATGGGCTTGGGAAGAGGAATGAAAGAGGAGACAGACTAATTGAGTTCTGTAACAGGTTTCAGCTAGTAATAGCGAGTACCCTGTTCAAGAATCACAAGAGGAGGAGGTATACTTGGAAAAGGCCGGGAGATACGGGAAGATTTCAATTAGATTACATCATGGTCAGACAGAGATTCCGAAATGAGATACTGGACTGTAGGGCGTACCCAGGAGCAGATATAGACTCAGATCACAATATAGTAGTGATGAAGAGTAGACTGAAGTTCAAGATATTAGTCAGGAAGAATCAATACGCAAAGAAGTGGGATACGGAAGTACTAAGGAATGACGAGATACGTTTGAAGTTCTCTAACGCTATAGATACAGCAATAAGGAATAGCGCAGTAGCAGAGGAATGGAAATCTCTAAAAAGGGCCATCACAAAAGATGGGAAGGAAAACATAGGTGCAAAGAAGGTAGCTGCGAAGAAACCATGGGTAACAGAAGAAATACTTCAGTTGATTGATGAAAGGAGGAAGTAGAAACATGTTCCGGGAAAATAAGGAATACGGAAATACAAGTCGCTGAGGAATGAAATAAATAGGAAGTGCAGGGAAGCTAAGACGAAATGGCTGCAGGAAAAATGTGAAGACATCGAAAAAGAAATGATTGTCGGACTCAGCATACAGGAAAGTCAAAACAACCTTTGGTGACATTAAAAGCAACGGTGGTAACATTAAGAATGCAACGGGAATTCCACTGTTAAATGCAGAGGAAAGAGCAGATAGGTAGAAAGAATACATTGAAAGGCTCTGTGAGGGTGGAGATTTGTCTGATGTGATAGAAGAAGAAACAGGAGTCGATTTAGAAGATATAGGGGATCCAGTATTAGAATCGGAATTTAAAAGAGCTTTGGAGGACTTACGGTCAAATAAGGCAGAAGGGATAGACAACATTCCATCAGAATTTCTAAAATCATTGGGGGAAGTGGCAACAAAACGACTATTCACGTTGGTGTGTAGAATATGTGAGTCTGGCGACATACCATCTGACTTTCGGAAAAGCATCATCCACACAATTCCGAAGACGGCAAGAACTGACAAGTGCGAGAATTATCGCACAATCAGCTTAACAGCTGATGCATCGAAGCTGCATAAAAGAATAATATCCAGAAGAATGGAAAAGAAAATTGAGAATGCGCTAGGTGACGATCAGTTTGGCTTTAGGAAAAGTAAAGGGACGAGAGAGGCAATTCTGACGTTACGGCTAATAATGGAAGCAAGACTAAAGAAAAATCAAGACACTTTCATAGGATTTGTCGACCTGGAAAAAGCGTTCGACAATATAAAATGGTGCAAGCTGTTCGAGATTCTGAAAAAAGTAGGGGTAAGCTATAGGGAGAGACGGGTCATATACAATATGTACAACAACCAAGAGGGAATAATAAGAGTGGACGATCAAGAACGAAGTGCTCGTATTGAGAAGGGTGTAAGACAAGGCTGTAGCCTTTCGCCCCTACTCTTCAATCTGTACATCGAGGAAGCAATGATGGAAATAAAAGAAAGGTTCAGGAGTGGAATTAAAATACAAGGTATAAGGATATCAATGATACGATTGGCTGATGACATTGCTATCCTGAGTGAAAGTGAAGAAGAATTACATGATCTGCTGAACGGAATGAACAGTCTAATGAGTACACAGTAAGTTCAATCTGTACATCGAGGAAGCAATGATGGAAATAAAAGAAAGGTTCAGGAGTGGAATTAAAATACAAGGTGAAAGGATGTCAATGATACGATTCGCTGATGACATTGCTATCCTGAGTGAAAGTGAAGAAGAATTAAACGATCTGTTGAACGGAATGAACAGTCTAATGAGTACACAGTATGGTTTGAGAGTAAATCGGAGAAAGACGAAGGTAATGAGAAGAAGTAGAAATGAGAACAGCGAGAAACTTAACATCAGGATTGATGGTCACGAAGTCAATGAAGTTAAGGAATTATGCTACCTAGGCAGTAAAATAACCAATGACGGACGGAGCAAGGAGGACATCAAAAGCAGACTCGCTATGGCAAAAAAGGCATTTATGGCCAAGAGAAGTCTACTGATATCAAATACCGGCTCTAATTTGAGGAAGAAATTTCTGAGGATGTACGTCTGGAGTACAGTATTGTATGGTAGTGAAACATGGACTATGGGAAAACCGGAACAGAAGCGAATCGAAGCATTTGAGATGTAGTGCTATAGACGAATGTTGAAAATTAGGTGGACTGATAAGGTAAGGAATGACGAGGTTCTATGCAGAATCGGAGAGGAAAGGAATATGTGGAAAACACTGGTAAGGAGAAGGGACAGGATGATAGGACATCTGCTAAGACATGAGGGAATGACATCCGTGGTACTACAGGGAGCTGTAGAGGGCAAAAACTGTAGAGGAAGACAGAGATTGGAATACGTCAAGCAAATAATTGAGAACGTTGGTTGCAAGTGCTACTCTGAGATGAAGAGGTTAGCAGAGGAAAGGAATTCGTGGCGGGCCGCATCAAACCAGTCAATAGACTGATGACAAAAAAAAAAAAAGACTGGTTTAACATTCGCCCATCTGTAATCACAGTGCATCGAAGACTTCAGATGCCATCAGGAGTTTTAACATAAAGGATAGTTGTGCAAAAACAGAACGGGGCGGTCAGCCAGAGAAGAAACGTTTCATGTAAGTGGCATAGCTAACCGCCACAGTATTTGAATATGGAGTATAGGAAAGCCTTCGTGTGTAACTGCTCTTCGTGGTGAGGTAGTGAAGGCTGACGTGTCTTTGTGATCTTTTTATCTCGATCTGTTTGAGCAGACGGAAAATATGGGAGCCGGGCACAAATCGGCGCGCTTCAGAGGCCTTAACAATGAACCCCTCTTTAGGCAGTTGAGGCCCAACGGATGTCTACCGACCACCGTGTCATCCTCTGCCTTGCGGTGTCATGCGTATGCGCTGTGGACGGACACGTGGTGAGCGTACCGTCCTACCGGCCACTTCGCAGACCTCCCAGACCGTGCAGCCGCTGCTGATTGCCCAACTAGCTCGTGAATTGGCACCCTGTACCAGTCTTCCTACCACGGACAAATCCTTGGTGGTACCGGGAACTGAAGCCAGCTCCTCAGTATAGCAGCCGTTTACGCTGACAACTCAGCTACGGACTCTGAGACATTAAACACGAGTGACAATATCTGACCATTCAAGACAAACGAATATCATTATGCAGGTATTTTGTACGTTAGCGAACTAATTCTTACGTTAAGAATTTACGGTAATAACTGGCGCGTATTTATATATGAAGCATTTTTTGAGGTGAAATCCAAAAACGACAAATACATGTGGAAACAAGGAGGTTTACATTGTATACTAAGAGGCCTGTTCAGAAAGTAAGCTCCGATTGATTGCCAAATTGAAACCACAGTGAACATCAGAAATGTTTTACTTGTAACAATTAGCTACATCTCTCAGCTACTTCTCTACGTAGTCGCCGTTCTGACTTAGACTTTTGTCATAGCGTTGTACCAACTTTTCAATAGCCTCATCATAGAAGGCAGCCGCCAGTGCTTTCCGCCAATTCTCCACGCTGGCCTACACCTCGTTGTCTGTGTCAAAATGTTGTCTTCAAAGACAGCGGTTCATGTGACCAGAGATGAAACTCAGGGGGAGACAATTGCGGACTGTATTGTGGGTAATCTCACATTTCCATTTGAAAACGATGCAGGAGCATCTTCATTGCCCCTGCAGAATGCGGCTGAGAATTGTCTTGAAGAAGAAACAGCACGACAGTTATGTAATGTTAGCTGCATAGCTTCAGGCGAAATTTCTCACCAGGCCATCGTACTTGGCGGCAGACACTATTTTCTAGACATCTTTACGCATTCACTGCGAGCTCAGAAATGAGAAGAGCGACGTGATGCTAACTGGGGTTATACTAGAGACACTACCCAACACATCTGTGCAAAGCTTTATCGGATTTTCATAGTCGTTTCCATTTCGCGACCGATCGGAGCTTACTTTCTGAACGCCCCTCGTATATCCCATTCACAACAGGACACACGAATTCCTACATCTTGCTCCCGTTTGACGAAGTGAGTCCACAAACTCGAAAAGACATGGAAATTGTAATTTATGAAACATTTAAAAATACCTTCAGGCACTCGTTCCCAGAATTTTATGAAATATAATTTCAAGCACCAAGCCCATTTGAAACTGCAAGCTAGAAGACTGCAAGTAGTATTGTCCATATTTTTCTTAAAATAAAATCCTGAAGACCTGGCTGCAGCTGATTATCTTCAGTTTCAAGTAATACGTTCCAATATGTGTTACATCTACCAGAATAGTTTCAGTAAATTTTTCACGTTACAAGAAAAATTTATGATTTTACACAGCATCCAGTCGATTTACTGCATCGTAAAGCGACTTCGCAGAACATGCGTATCTGTCACATGACCCACACCATGTTACACACAGTAAATTACATTGTAGAAGCGCAGCCGTTCTCGAAGTACCATCGTAAATACTACTCGCTACTTCACAGCTGCGTAAAGTCGCTGCGTAAAGTCTCGTCCCATCAACATATTCTGCTCCCATCAACTTGCAGTCCAGTAAGAGGTGCCGTTCTCCCTTGCAGAAACTCTGTGTGTCTGAGGAACGATGTAAAAGTTTCGCAGTTAGGAGAATGGCAGAGAACCAGCCCACGTTCATCGATACGCTGTAACTTCGTTGCAAATCTTACGGAAGTAATGAGACTACCTTTGCCGGTATAATGTGTATGGAGGTAGGAAGTCGTTGTCATGCTATAAAAATATCATAAAAATGCATGTCTGACGATCAGCAATAGATAACTGAAAACTGTATAGAAGACGTGAAACTAAACCACCATAAAAGTAAACCTACCTATTTGGAATTATATACCTAGTGGCTCGTCTCCATAATCCTGTTGTACTTTGATCAAGTTGATGGGAAGGAAATTTAGTGTGTCTAGCAATTTCTCACCAACACACACACACACACACACACACACACACTCACACACACACACACACACACACACACACACACACACACACACACACACACACACATCAAAAAGGGGACATACCTCTAAAATTGCATCCTAAATAAGGAATATTTATGTTCCCATTTACCTGAAACATTATCTCTACAAACCAACGCATTATCAGAACTTCACCTGGCGTACCTGTTACGAACATTGTTAACTAATTTGAGGTGCCTGTTGTTATACGTTACTAGCTTAGCGCACGCTGCTTCGCTCGTGTAGACTGTATAGCCTGCAGAGAGTTTTTTATGTATATTTAATATTACTTTTATGTTGTTTATAAACTACAACATCTTCCAAGCTCTACATGCTAATTAAGGCCATTTAAGTGTGGTCTTTTCCGAATTTACGTCTGACCAAAAAGCGATTTTCGTAGCTGTAACCCAAAGTTTTTGTTAATCATTCCTTCCGTGGAGATATTTCCAGAACAACCTTCATCAGATAACACATATTTCTTTGTATCTAACCGAGAAGTACAATAATAATTTTCATAAATTTAGCTTTAAATTTTTTTAATGTAACAAAATATTTTCCTAAAAATTTTCATCCCCTATTGCACTATAAAATATAGATTCAGGAGTGGAATTAAAATTCAAGGTGAAGGGATATCTATTATACGGTTCGCTGATGACTTTGCTATCGTGAGTGAAAGTGAAGAAGAATTAAATGATCTGCTAAACGGAATGAACAGTCTAATGAGTACAGAGTATGGATTGAGGGTAAATCGAAGAAAGACGAAGGTAATGAGAAGTAGTAGAAATGAGAACAGCGAGAAACTTAATATCAGGATCGATGGTCACGATGTAGATGGAGTTAAGGAATTCTGTTAGCCAGGCAGCAAAATAACTATTGACGGACGGAGCAAGGAGGGCATGAAAAGCAAACTAGCTATGGCATAGACGGCATTCCTGGCCCAGAGAAGTCTCCTAAAATAAAAATCAGCCTTAATTTGAGGAAGGAATTTCTGAGAATGTACGTCTGGAGTACAGCGTTGTATGGCAGTGAAGCATGGACTATGGGAAAACCGGAACAGAAGAGAATCGAAGCATTTGAGATGTGGTGCTGCATACGAATTTTGAAAATTAGATGGACTGACAAGGTAAGGAATGAGGAGGTTCTGTACAGAATCGGAGAGGAAATGAATATGTGGGAAACACTGATAAGGAGAAGGGGCAGGATGACAACCAAGAATGAAGTGGATTATAAAACACCCGTTGACCGATTCGTGAGTACTGCCATTTTTCTGGGGCCCCTTACCAAGTAGGATTAGCTGAAAACATGGAGATGTAACAAAGGACGATCCATTTAGTCACATATCATCCGAAAGGCGCGGAAATCGGTAGATGTGTTATACCTCTATAAACAGATAAATGATTACGATTCCAGAAAAATTGTATGATTTATTCTACAGAGAGAGGTTCACAAATTGAACAATCCAGTAACGCTTTGATCCATTCTGGCCATTTACACTCAGCTGTTCGGCTTGAGACTGATTAATAGACTCACTGGATGTCCTGAGTGATACCAATGCCAAGTTCTGTCCAACTGGCGCCTTACATCCTCAAAATTCCTAGCAGATTGGAGAGTCCTGCCCATAATGCTCCAAACGTTCCCAGTTGGGGAGAGATCCGGCAACATAGGGAAGGTTGGGATTGGCAAGCTCGAAGACAATCAATAGAAACTCTCGCCATCCGCGGGCTGGCACTATCTTACTGAAAGATAATCCCAGGATGGGTTGTCATCCGCGGCGTCCTTACAGCACGTCGATACTTTGACGATTTCCTACAACTCGTTTTGTTGCTTCTCATGGCAAGCCATCCCGGGCTTTCATTTCATCACGATAATGCCAGTTCACTCACAGAGAGAGTTTCTAGTACTTGTCTTCGTAATGTTACTTAAAATCCGTCTTGATTGCAATTTTTTTTTTTTATTATTCATATGACCGGTTTCGGTTCATTCAGAACCATCTTCAGATCTGTAACAGTAATTATACTAATTTACTATTTCACGAAAGCAAATCTTTTTCATCCTATCTAATCAACATCAAATGTACCAGAACGTACCTGATATTTCAGTTACAGGAGTAACCCGTCCAAATCCAGCAGCTTTCACATGCTACGTCACATAAAATTGGTTGGCAGAGTGCACGTCATTTATATTAATTATAACACTATTACCGACAGGTGGCGTCTGGTACATTTGTTACATTCCACTTGCACATACTGTATTCAGTAGATCTTTTTTATATTAAAAATATTTAATTAAAATATGTAGATGTCAAAGCTAAAATTCTGTACTTGTCAGGATTAAAAACAGTAAAATTATCTTTTTTATACGATCTAAAAGGCATAGGGCGATTTATATATCTATGGTGCTGGTGTGAACATGTTTTCTTCTACGGTCTGCTTCCGTGGTTCCCGCCACTTTGGTGTTGTGCCGCGGTCCGCTCAGTCGTCTGCTGTCCATCGCCGCGGGCAAGAGGGCCGCACAGGAGGGCCCCGTCAACGACGCCAGGCGTTGCACGCGTCTTCCGGCTTCTTCACCGCGCACCATCTCTCATCCCTCGGCCTGGATCTCCATACGTAACAGTTGTCATCTTAGTAGGTCGTCATAAATGCTAAAATAGGTGTTATGATTGAATTCGCTTTGTTCGTTGAGGATTAAATCTGGATCTTTATTTTTGTGGGTGTATATT
This sequence comes from Schistocerca nitens, assembly GCF_023898315.1. Classification (NCBI taxonomy): domain Eukaryota; kingdom Metazoa; phylum Arthropoda; class Insecta; order Orthoptera; family Acrididae; genus Schistocerca; species Schistocerca nitens. Next base: position 1,031,334,041 of record NC_064614.1, read on the forward strand.
TCGATCTCTTCTAAAATGTTAAGAAACCGTCCCTTGTGAGCTCTATGCAGGATGTCTAAGTTGTTTTCAATATTCGTGACTGAGTGCTTTGTCGCAGCCATATGCGCCCCAAAAGCTGTTTTGTTTTGAGAGTAGGTGTGCTCCCTGAATCTGGTTTCAAAGTTCCTACCAGTCTGCCCTATATATTGTTTACAGCAGTCATTACATTTGATTTTATATACACCTGAATCCTGAAATTTATTCCTACTATTACATATTCTATGCCGGAGTTTCAATTTTAACGTGTTATTTGTTCGGAACCCTATTTTAACGTCGGATTTACGAAAGCATCTTTCAATTTTGTCTGCAGTTCTTCCATTGTAAGTGAGAGCTACATATTTTTTCTTGTTGTTCCTCTTAACTGCTACTTGACTTCCTTCTGTTTGTTCCATTTGCCTCTTCTTTATCTTCCTATAAATATTCATCACCTGCTTACACGTATATCCGTTCGCTACGGCCACTTGTTTTAAAATATTTAACTCCTTTTTACTTCGTGTTGGCTTAGTGGCAATCTTAGTAGCCTGTATACCATCGAAGTAAAATATGCCCATTTGTATCGCGGTGGGTGACAAGAGCGCTCATTGATAACTAGATCTGTACACGTAGGTTTTCTGAATATGCTAAATTCATGCTTCCCATTTTTCTTTATTAGTGTTAAATCTAAGTAATCTATACGGTTGTTTTCTTCAAATTCCATGGTGAATCTAATTTTCGGGTGTTGAGAGCTCATTTTTTGTGCTAAGTTTTCGATATCATTTTTATCTCCTTTGTTTTTGGGGCGCATATGGCTGCGACAAAGCACTCAGTCACGAATATTGAAAACAACTTAGACATCCTGCATAGAGCTCACAAGGGACGGTTTCTTAACATTTTAGAAGAGATCGAAATATACACCCACAAAAATAAAGATCCAGATTTAATCCTCAACGAACAAAGCGAATTCAATCATAACACCTATTTTAACATTTATGACGACCTACTAAGATGACAACTGTTACGTATGGAGATCCAGGCCGAGGGATGAGAGATGGTGCGCGGTGAAGAAGCCGGAAGACGCGTGCAACGCCTGGCGTCGTTGACGGGGCCCTCCTGTGCGGCCCTCTTGCCCGCGGCGATGGACAGCAGACGACTGAGCGGACCGCGGCACAACACCAAAGTGGCGGGAACCACGGAAGCAGACCGTAGAAGAAAACATGTTCACACCAGCACCATAGATATATAAATCGCCCTATGCCTTTTAGATCGTATAAAAAAGATAATTTTACTGTTTTTAATCCTGACAAGTACAGAATTTTAACTTTGACATCTACATATTTTAATTAAATATTTTTAATATAAAAAAGATCTACTGAATACAGTATGTGCAAGTGGAATGTAACAAATGTACCAGACGCCACCTGTCGGTAATAGTGTTATAATTAATATAAATGACGTGCACTCTGCCAACCAATTTTATGTGACGTAGCATGTGAAAGCTGCTGGATTTGGACGGGTTACTCCTGTAACTGAAATATCAGGTACGTTCTGGTACATTTGATGTTGATTAGATAGGATGAAAAAGATTTGCTTTCGTGAAATAGTAAATTAGTATAATTACTGTTACAGATCTGAAGATGGTTCTGAATGAACCGAAACCGGTCATATAAATAATAAAAAAATAAAAAAATAAAAAAAAAATAAAAAAAATTGCAATCAAGACGGATTTTAAGTAACATTATAAAATCACTGATTGCGATTATCCCGTAAGACATTATGTCTGTTTTTGCTTGTCTTCGTACTTGGCAAACCCCATATCGACCAGCAAGGTCGCTGAATGTCTCCCCAATAGAGAACGCTTGGAGTATATGTGCAGAACCTTCATACATCTCGGGATGTTGACAATCTAACGCACCAGTTGGGAAAAGTTTGGCACGATATCTCTCAGGAGGGCATCCAACAACTGTGTCAATCAATACCAACCCGAATAACTGACTGCATAAGGTCCAGTTTTTCTCAAACTGCAATTATTTGTTTGTTTGTAGATGCATATCACATCTACCGTTTTCCGTACAATTCGAAAAATTCCTTCGTGTTGCATGTTTCTTTCCTTTTTTGTTTCAGAGTGGACATGGAAGGAGAGAGTTTCGGACATGCTCAACAGACTCCACTGGAAGACTGTTCAACAGAGACGCTGTAAATGACGGAGAGGTTTACTGCACAAATTTTAACACATTTCTCTCGAAGAAAAATCGGGTAACACATTTCCTCCCACATACTTCTCGCGAAATGATCGCGATCAAAAACGTAGAGAAATTCGGTGTCATACGGAGTGTTACAAACAGCCGTTTCTCCCCTCCCCGATTTGTGAATAGAACAGAAAAGGTGGAATGAAGTAGTGATATGAGAAGTACACTCCGCTACACAGCGTACAGGTAGAATTAATGGCCGGTTGTTTCTCTTAAGAATTTTTCCCTTGTATAGTTTGTATCATTTTCAGGCCCATTAAACGTTGTTTGCTCTTAGATTGCACGTGCACACACACATCATTGGTTGAAGGAAACCGTGACTGATCAGTGGGGCAGATCTCGAAGAACTTGCTTCATTCTTTGGAGTGGAGTATTACAGGATTTTGTTAAAACAAAACATATATAATTACTACTGTTACATAAATTTAAATCTTTTGAGGCAATTGAGAGTACTGCCCCAGATATAAGTTTAAATAGTTCTGGGACAATGGACAGCAATGTCCTAGATACAAATTTAAATAGATTAAGTCCGATAAAGGTTTCCGGAAGATTTCTCTTGGCTGTCAGAAGATGCAGCAAACGGGAATACCCTGTCACTCTGCCCCTCTACCTATCAGGATATTCGGCTGAATTAACAACAGCTGACACAAATCTCATGAGTTCGGGGTGGAAATAAAACAAGCAGAGCTATGAAATTATTATTGCTAACTGTACACAATTCATTTGTTTATGGTGAACTGAAGTTAACTTAGTTTCATCAACTTATGCAGAGTCATTCGAAGAAGGTCACAGCTGTATAGCACGTAAATACGCAGATCGTGCAGTAATAGTTGGAGGCGACTTTAACCTCTCGAGTATAGACTGGGATGTCTATGGATTCATTGCGGAGGTGTACAGACTGACAGTGACGCGAAATACTTTCGAGCACGTTTGCTAAAAAAGTCTTGAGGAGCTAGCTCGGCTGCCCACACGCAATGGAAATATCCTAGATCGTGTAGCTACAAATAGGGTGGAACTTAACGACAACGTCCATATAGGAATGGGGATTGACGGTATTGATAGCATTATGGCAACTATGACTACGAAAGTTAATAAAGGTGAGGAGAATGTTTCTTTTAGATAGAGCAGATAGGCAGTTATTAGCATCTCACTTACACAGTGAAATAACAATTTCTAGTATCATGGATGTAGAGGAATTATAGGCAAAGTTTAAGCAGATTGTAAATCGTGTCTGGAGAATTATGTGCCCAGTAAGCGGACAATGGATGGAAAAGACTCACCATAGTTTAATAAAGAAATTCGACGGATGCTGAGGAGGCAGAGGCTGTAGCACTCTCGATTCAAAGGGAAAAACAAATGACGGTAAGCGGAGGTTAGTAGAGATTCATGCGTCTGTGAAAAGATCTATGCACGAAACATACAACTATCAGAGTCACATCTTAGCAAACGATCTGGCAGAGAACCCAAGAAAATTCCGGTCTTATTTAAAATCGTACAAACATACCATCATTTGGCCATCGGACAGAGTCCCGTATGGACGACATAGTAATTAGCACACATGGCATAGAAAAAAAGATATGAAAGCAAATAAATCATGAAGTCTTGATGGAATCTCAGTGCGATTTTATGAAGAATACTATATTGGCCGCTTACCTAACTTGCATTTATTGTGAATCTCTCGGCCAGCACAAAGTCCCAAGCGACTGGAGAAGGGTAAATGAACAGATCCGCAACATTAGAGAACAATATCCTTAACTTCTGTTTGTTGCAGAATCCTCAGCGTACTCTCAGTACTAATGTAATAAACTTTCTTGAAACTGAGAGTCTTATGTCCACGAATCAGCATATTAACGGAAAGCATTTCTCGTGCGAAACCCACCTTGCTCTTTTCTCACATGGTATACTGAGAACGATGGATGAAGGGCTACAGCCAGATTCCATATTTCTAGATTTCCAGAAAGCAGTTAACACGGCACCCCATTGCAGACTGTTAACGATGGCACGAGCATGTGGAATAAGTTAACAGTTTTGTGAGTGGCTCGAAGACTTCTTAAATAATAGAACCCAGTATTTTGTCCTCGACGGCGAGTGTTCGTAAGAGAAAAGGGTATCGCCAGCAACGCCCCAGGGAATTGTGACAGAACCACTGTTGCTCTCTATTTATACGAATGATTTGGCAGAGAGGGTTGGCAGCAGTCAGCGGTTGTTCGCTGATTATGTCGTGGTTACGGTACGTGTCGAAATTACCTGACTGTAGGAAGATACAAGAAGACTTAGACAAAATTTCCAATTGGTGTGATGAATGACAGCTAGTCCTAAAGGTCGAAAGTTAATGCGGATGAGTAGGAAGATCAAACCTGTAAAGATCAGACACAGTGGTACTCGTGTCCTGCTTAACACAATGAAGTCGTTTAAACGTTTGGGCGTAACGTTGAAAAGCGATGTGATGTGGAATGAGCATGTGAGACTCGGGGTAAGGAAAGCAAATAGTGGACTTAGGTTTATTGGGAGAATTTAAGGAACGAGTGGTTCACCTGTGAAGGAGGCTGCATATAGGACGCTGGTGAGACCAATTCTTGAGTACTACCTGAATGTTTGGGATCCGTACCGGGTCGAGTTGAAGGAAGACGTCGAAGAAAATCGGAGACGGGCTATTAGATTTGTTACCGTTAGGTTGGAACAACATGTTAGTGTTTCCAAGATGCTTCGGGAACCAAAATAGGAATCCCGGAGAGAGCTGACGATATTTTTAAGAAAAACTCCTGAGATAATTTGAGACCCAGCATTTGAACCTGACTGTCGAATGATTCTACTGCCACCAACATACACTGCGCATAAGGACCATGAAAATAAGATACGAGAAATTAGGCCCATACGGAGGGATACAGACAGTCGGTCATCCCTGTAGTGGCGTAGCAAGACAGCCACGCCACTCGGAGGTAGCCGAAAGGCACGCGTTTAATTACACGCAGACTGGCGTGAGGTCTGGGACAATTAAAGGAGTTGAGTCTAATAAGAAAACAACGTAGATGATGTAATACTTAACTTTAATCGATAATTGGTGTACATCGCTCTTGACGGTACAGGTTTTATAATAAGCTCAATATAACTGGTAATGGCGCCTTGCTATGTCGTAGCAAATGACGTAGCTGAAGGCTATGCTAACTATCGTCTCGGCAAATGAAAGCGTGACTGTCAGTGAACCATTCCTATGAACGTCGGCTGTACAACTGGGCGAGTGCTAGTAAGTCTCTCTAGACCTGTCGTGTGGCGGCGCTCGGTCTGCGATCACTGACAGTGGCGACACGCGGGTCCGACGTATACTAGCGGACCGTGGCCGATTTAAAGGCTACCACCTAGCAAGTGTGGTGTCTGGCGGTGACACCACAATCCCCTCGCTATATTGGCGAGTGGAACGGGCAAGGAATTGACCAGTAGCGAACAGGGTACCCTCCGCCACACACAGTACGGTGGCTTGCGGAGTGTCCTTGTAGATGTAGAAAGTCGAACGGTTTCCAAATAATAATTATAGGCTGCCCAGCACGTTTTATTAGTTGTACTGGTGCTCGTTGCATGTAGACACCAACTCTTGTAATGTTGGCTTTTATAGCCGGTGTCATCTTCAGTTGAAACTTCCGGGCTGAGAGGCCCTGGTCGATGTATAAAATTTTCACCTAATGTTTCGTCTCCATCTGCGGGAGACATCTTCTGAGGTCGTCCGGCTACTGCCTTTTCTCTCTCTCTCTCTCTCTCTCTCTCTCTCTCTAAGCGACAGTTTCTTTTATGTTCGGCTAAGCGGTTGTTTACACTTCTTTCGTGGTTACAGTATATACTTCTCCACAATTGCATGGAATTTTGTATGCCGCAGGTGTTGCTAGGGGCAGTAGGGCGTCTTTTGCAGTTCTTAAATATTCTTTAACCTTTAATCTTCTTGGTGGGTCTGCAAGATAGTTTCGATCCCATGCTTGGCCATAACTTTCCCTATACTGTCCGTGACTTTATTAATGAACAGTAGGAAAACTTTGAAGTAGGTGACCTTTGCTTTGGACTTCTGGCTTCTTTTCTTCTTTGATGGAGGGCTCGATCAATTTCCTTGCTGGTATATCCGTTTTTCATGAAGGCTGATCATAAGTGATTTAATTCATCTTGCAAGTAAGCCGGCTCGCAGATTTTGTTGGCTCTGTCCACCAAGGTTTTAATGACACCTCTTTTTTTTGCCTAGGATGGTGGTTTGATTCCTTGTGGAGTATCGATCCGTGTGAGTGTTCTTTCTATATACCTTGTGGCCCAGCGTCCCATCCACCCGTTTAATTACGGACACATCGAGGAAATTGAGTTTAGCGTTGCTCTCTTTCTCAATCGTAAACTGTATCTTCGGGTTAATACTGTTCAGATGCACCAGGTAATCAAGCTCTTCTACACCTTGAGTCCACACTACAAATGTGTCATCAACATAGCGGTACCATTTAGCTGGCTTTTTACTGGCAGTCTGCAGCGCTCGCTGTTTACTCTTCTTTTCGTTGTACCAGTATATACTTCTCCACAACTGCATGTAATTTTGTATACCTCATGTATGAATTGGCAACATCTGGGATCAGAGGACTTCCCATGGACACCCCGTCGATCTGTTCGTAAAACTCGTTGTTGTACTGGAAATAAGTTGTCGTCAGGCAGAGTTTAAATAAAGCCACTATGTCAGTCGGAAAAAATGTCTGCTATATATGAAATAGCTTCGTTTACAGGCACCATGGTAAACAATGACACTAAATCAAAGTGCACAAGAATATCACTTGGGCAGACGTTAACCTCCCTCAGTATTTCAATAAAATGCGCCGAGTTTTTAATGTAACTGTCCATTCTGCCAATGTATGGTTGCAGCAAGAAGGCGAGATATCTGGCCACCTCTTGTGTTGGAGATCCTATGGCACTCACAATCGGTCTTATCGTGACCTGTGGTTTATGTACCTTAGGGAGTCCATAGAGTCTGGGTGGATAAGTTTACGTTTTGCGGAGTTGCTTTTTATCACCCGTAGAAAGAGAAGATTGTTTTACCAGTTTCTTGGTAGCCGGACGACCTCAGAAGATGTCTCCCGCAGATGGAGCGGAAACGTTAGGTGAAAATTTAATACATCGTTCACGGCCTCTCAGCCTGGAAGTTTCAACTGAAGACAACTCTTGGAGATCATTAGCAGCAGCGGTATACTTTTGTAGAATCTGACAAACAAGGGATTCCCTTTCATTCACCATTACCTTCTGTTTTAATTAGGCCGAATCACTACACACAAAATTTCCCAACCATAATCTAGAGAATTTCATGCGGAGAGAATTACCTTTAATAAAAGTATCACCGAGCGACGCGACGTGGCACAGTGGTTACCACGCTGCCCTCGAATTCGGGAGGACGACGGTTCAAACCCGCGTCCGGCCATCCTTATTTAGGTTATGCATGATTTCCATAAATCGCTTCAGGCAAACGGTTGAATGGTTCGTTTGAAGTGGTACGACCGACTTCCTTCCCCAGCCTTCCCTAATCCGATCGGACTCATGACTTCGCTGTTTGGTCCCCTCCCCCAAAATCAACGACGAAACCAACAAAAGCATCATCCAGGGAAACACTGTATCACTTTACAACTCATTACTGTATAGTTGTTGACAGTTTTTAGCAAAAAATGGTTCAAATGGCTCTGAGCACTATGGGACTTAACTTCCGAACTTCTAGAACTTAGAACTACTTAAACCTAACTAAGCTAAGGACATCACACACATACATGCCCGAGGCAGGATTCGAACCTGCGACCGTAGCGGCCTCGTGGTTCCAGACTGACGGGCCTAGAATCGCTTGGCCTAGCAAGAAGGGAAAGGTAAGAAATACTGTAATATGGTGGCATCGTTCATTTCTTTGTTTCAGTGACGAGCAGTGCAGTTGCTTACCAATGGCCATTCAGTAGTGCTCGCTACAAAAGTTCTTTCCTGTAATCGGTTAAATATGTTGGTCAGTTAATGTAGATTTCGAGTCTTCAACGTTCCTGAGCACCTACCTTAGAGTCGCAGCAGGTGTGTGGTGTTGGCTCAGTAACCATGACTATGTATCTCACATTCAAGTTGTGGTGAATTTACGTCATTAATTTAGTGCTATAGTACTGTCAGCAACCCACCATGATTTTTTGGAATCTATACGGTGGTGCGGGGGGTGGAAACATGCACGGGGAAAAAGTCATAGACAGGAATTTTTGGCCAAAGGGACTATGGTTTCAATCACTCGGAGTTGGTCGGACTAATCAGTCACAACACGATATATGAAGGACGTTACAAAAATCGACTTAATCTATCACCATCTGTGCCTTTTTCTACGTTGGTAGCGTTTGCACCAGTTACAATATACATGTCTCAAGCAATAAAAATCCATACCACCTTACTCGTCTCAGATATTCAGCAACGATTCACTGAGAACTTGTGGCCTGGAATTGTGCTATTGTGCTGTATCAGCTAACTAGAACTGCAATTCTTCATTTGTGTAGCCACAGCGTCCGCAGTTCCATTACGATTACTGAAGGTATTTTACATCTGTTTGTGCAATTACATGCCTTATGCAAAGCCGCATTTAAAATGCCTTCAATAATAGGACCATATTTGCTGCTACCCGGCCGGCCGAAGTGGCCGCGCGGTTCTGGCGCTGCAGTCTGGAACCGCGAGACCGCTACGGTCGCAGGTTCGAATCCTGCCTCGGGCATGGATGTGTGTGATGTCCTTAGGTTAGTTAGGTTTAACTAGTTCTAAGTTCTAGGGGACTAATGACCTCAGCAGTTGAGTCCCATAGTGCTCAGAGCCATTTGAACCATTTTGCTGCTACCCGATTGAATAGTTATATTTACGCTCTGATATTCGGAATATACTACCACAATTGTTAGAGACTGTACCTCTTGCTGTCTGCGAGGTGATGTGGCTTCAGTCGACGGTTCACGTGAGTGGAGATTCCTTCATCGTTGGAGTGGTTGGTCGTATTCTATACGCAGTGCAATAGCCAAATCTCTTCTATTTGTTATTCTTATTCTTCTCCTACTTCAACTCTTCCTCTTACTACTCTTCTTAGGTTAAGCTAGGGCAAAGACTTAATTTGCATAGAATTCTTCCTCTGTCTTGCTGAATCTCTTTTTTCCTTTGGAATACAGTTCACAGCTACTGCTGCTCGTCTATGTCCCGGCATCGTTAGTTAAATTTTGTACCGTCTTTTTATTTCGCTTTAGAGTTGTGGCATTTTCTGGACATTGTCTGCCATCAAAGTTTGACCATGATGTCTAGCAAGTGTATTCTTAGAAAACTTAACTTGAACGGCAAGTGTGTTTTGTTCTTGTATCCCGTTTTTATTGCGTAATTTTTCATGTCTTTGTGAAAATCACCACAAATACTTCTACACTTTGGTATAGTGGGCATCTTGGTCTGTGTCGTTCTCATGTGATGTATAGACTACTAAATATTCAGTAAAAAGCATGTCGTGTTTCTTATCTTCAGTGTTACACTTGCCTTCATGTGCAGTTAAAAGTCGTTGTCTTTGCTTTGTAGATACATTTAACACTATTGATTGGCGACTCCATGTTGTCTTGTGCACAACGACCAGATAACAGGTATACTTGAAAAAAGAGACAGCATTGGTCGTATATTTTTTACTATTGCAAAATCGATTTTCTGTCACTGAGTGACCATCTTCAGTGCTATATTGTATAACTTAAATTGGCATGCACTGTTGTCACTATGCTTACGGCGATCACATAGACAGAAAATCGATTTTGCAATATTAAAAAATATACGACCAATGCTGTCTCTTTTTTCAAGTACATTTAACACTGTTGCTGTCTGGTTGAATTCAAATTTCATACTGCAATTGATGTTCATTATCATGAATAATGTCGTAAGGGTGAACCTGAACTCCACCCTCAAAGCTGAGCAGGCGGTTCGGGCATATTGTTATTTTATATATCGTTATTTTATAGGTATTTTTGTATATGGGACAAATGGTCTCTCTAGTGGCACATTACAGAGAAATGTCATTTCATAGTTCCTTGTACAACCGTTAACACACAATTAACACTGCCGATAAGTCAAACCCGAGACAAAGCCGACAATACTGAATGCAATATTGAGGCCGAAGAGACAAGTGGGCGTTACTCTCTCTCTTTTCTCTCTCTCCTTGACTTACTTATTAACAACAGAAAAAAAAATCACCACACTGGAGTGACTATCAAACAACAAGCAATAAAACTCTCTCTCTCTATTTCTCTCTCTCTCTCTCTCTCAAAAGGTTCAAATGGCTCTGAGCACTATGGGACTTAATATCTGTGGTCATCAGTCCCCTAGAACTTAGAACTACTTAAACCTAACTAACCTAAGGACATCACACACATCCATGTCTGAGGCAGGATTCGAACCTGCGACCTTAGCAGTCACGCGGTTCCGGACTGAGCGCCTAGAACCGCTAGACCACCGCGGCCGGCCTCTCTCTCTCTCTCTCTCTCTCTCTCACGCACACTGAAACACGTATGTTCAATAGCAGCGATGGCGAGGCATGACAGAATCTCTGACCAGAGAGTTATTTATCGTTGCTAGTCTGCGCTTGACCGCGCGAGAGTTCAGTTCAGTTGCGAGGCAGTTGTAGTACGTAGCGAGTCGCGTGAGCATGTAGTTCAGTCAGTGCTAGTAGCGCGCACGAGACAGTCGGAGTTGTGTGTGAGGAGTCGGCGGGCGTCGACATGGGTCTCTGGTCAAGGTTCGGGATGAGGTATGTTTTTAAATAAGGTAATGAAGCAGCATTGCGCACATCTGATAATGTAATGTATGTTAACTGTAATTAATTTGTTCAAGAATTGCCCCAATAATAATTTTGTTCTCAAAGAAATCTTTTTAAGAAAATAATCATTACAATTGAAACAATATTTCCTTTGCTTTTCCTGCCAGAATCAATTTATCAGATTAATTATTGCACAGGGCCTAAGGTTAGCACAGCTACCCTTATAAAATTTATCAGGTTCACCTTGACGTTAATTTTGTGGGGACTTAACATTTTTGCACATTTTTATTATCATTGACTTTTATTACTGTGGGAAGCTAACATTTGGCACTATTTGCAATTTTATTCAAATCTTATCATTTAGAAATTTTCACGGGGAGGTTGCACTTAGCACGATGTCTATTCACATTTAAAAATTATCTTTCATTTTTGCGGGAAGGTTATACTTGGCTCTATTCCCATCAACATTTAATTATTGTCTTTTTAAAATTTTTGTGGGAAGGTTACGCTAGGTTCTATTCCCATTATTTATTTTCTTTAAAAATTCTCCGGGGAGGTTACACACACACACACACACACACACACACACACACACACACACAACAAAAACATATCGAAACGAATTCAAACTTCGAGGCCGCCAATCGAAAGAAAATACCGAACTAAACGACTGACCTTCGAGTAAGTATGGAGTGAAAAGTGAATCTAAGCCCCAGCTACATATAATATCCAGAATTAATCAATGAGCACTATATTTTACAGATGTGCAGGGGTCATTTTAAACGCAAAAACTACAACAACAACATGTTTAGCAAGTGAATGGGAATCAAATACAGCTTAGAACAGGTCAACAGCAATCAGCAGTAGTAAACCTAAAAAGTTGTGTCCTAAAGCAAAATTCAATTCAGACATTGCCCTAACATTCCCGTGTAGCAGTTGAAATCCTCTATTAATTTATACTTGTGGTTTATTTCTGTTGGGAGTCACATAGTGTAAGAAAATGGAAAATTACATACATAACGTGAACGACAGCACAATCTAACTTCAACATATTCCTAACTTATAAAAAATCTACATGTTTACAAAACAGCACAAGGATAAATCCACTGAAGACGTCACAGCTGTGATGAAACATGACTGGGGACTGAACAAAACAAAAGTTGTGTTCTTGCAAGAAGATGGACCGTCTGCAATCCACTACGGGAAACTATAACTAGTTGACGAAAAAGTTATTTACAAGCACTTTGTAAAATAGATGTAATGAAATTAAATCGAGGACTAAACACTTTTACAGACATTTTAACCTCAGAGGAACTGGGTTAAGAATACTTAAGTATGGTTGCGCTTCTCACACTGAAAAGAAGAATCACACACTGAAATTTGGAACATGTTTTCCAGTTACTGATTTCGAACAAGCACGGATAGGATAATGTCATGAAGTATTTTTAATACAATGAGTATACATGTATCAAATGGTGGGAGCCATAACATTCGACTATGCCTATACAATAGTTTGTATGGATATAAACAGAAAATTAATCCAATCGTTCCGGAAAATAAAACAGTAAAATAAGAATCAATACTTTCTGCAATGCTACTTATTGCATACGTTGATGTCATGGTTATAACACGGAAGTCCAATATTAGTTCAAACATTTCTATTTAAGAAAATATTTCCTTAAATGGAACACCATATGTTGATGATCTACTCTGTGATCCCGAACGCCACGGACAAAATAGCGTTTATTTCGCAAGTACGTTTATTTTGGCACGAGGGACACGAGGTCCTTGCCTGGTCGTTACTGAAATATCGCATCTAGTTTTATTCCTTAAAACTGTTTCACATTGGAGACATCTGGACAAAAGAGCACATGTTGAAAGTATGCACTGTGTCAGTTGTTTGAAGAAAACTTTTTCCATGCAACCACGGGACAACACTGCAGTCTTCTCTAGGTCTCCTCCAAAGGTAATTATGTGGGTCCAAAAACTGATCCAGTACAAAAATATTCATAATTTCATTTCAGGCCCTATCATGTGCACACCGGTTCAAATGGCTCTGAGTACAATGGGACTTAGCTTCTGAGGTCATCAGTCCCCTATAACTTAGAACTACTGAAACCTAACTAACCTAAGACATAACACGCATCCATGCCCGAGGCAGGATTCGAACCTGCGACCGTAGCGGTCGCGCGGTTCTAGACTATAGCGCCTAGAACCGCTGGGCCACCTCGTCCGGCCGTGCACACCGGCCTGATAGTGAAAATAAAAGTGCAGTTTTAATGTCTGTTCACGTGTTGCCAACATTCGCAATAGGTGTAGTTATTTCTGGTTAAACACGCACACATCTTACTGTTGGTGAGTAACCAATTGATACTTAAGCTATATTCGAGGATTACAAAGAAGGACGGTATGTGTACGGTTCGATTGTCACTCAGGCACAAAAATTTGTATCCTTATTTTAGATTCAAACACCTAGGAGCTGGTAAGAAAAACCGATACATAACATTTGATCTTATTTAGTTAACTATCCGATTACGTATTGGGTTCGCACCTCCATCACAGAACTTCAAATCATGCGCTTCATCCTTAAATACATGCACACATTGTTACTTCTGAATGGAGGTATAGCAGACATCTTTCATGGTTAGTTAACAGGGACGAAAGGGTCTTGATAAAAGTCCCGGTTTCTTACAAAAACTGTGGTCTTTTATTTTCAAGATTAGATTTGGTTACTGATATTGGCGAAATTTACGGTAATTCATGACTCATCATTGCTAGTCAGCAATATGATTAGATTAGATTTGATTCGATTATTATTTGTTCCATAAATCATGAATACGGCAAAAAATTGCTCTGAGCACTATGGGACTTAACATCTATGGTCATCAGTTCCCGAATACGACATTTCGCAATGTTTTGGAACGTGTCGTTTTAATGAAAGGTTTCTTTACATACCATGATGCAATATTTACTCTCTCATTCTTTTTTATATTTATCTCTATCTCTCCCTCTTCTCTCTCTCTCTCTCTCTCTCTCTCTCTCTCACACACACACACACACACAAACAAACAAACGTTGTGTTTTTTGTTTTTTATTTTTATTTGTTTGTTGTGCTCGACTATCGGCCAGGCACGAAAACGTCCTTGAATGAGTTTCTCAGTTTTGAGTAAAATTTAAAAACAAATATTAGAGTTACTGATTTTTTATGCTTAGTTTACAGTCAGTTCTGAGTGTTATTAGTAACTACGCTCCAGTCCCTAAACCTAGTTACAGAAATGTGAATCAGATGCATTACGTATTCCAGGTCGTGCCAGCCGCGTCTTTGAGATGCCAGCTATGGTCACTTCCCAGCCCTGTGTAGGAACACATCGGTTCGTCTTCTTCCTGCTGGTACTTTAACTGAGATTTGGCAACAAGGCAAGGTACGTTTGGCAACTCTGTGATCGACGAGTTACTTCCTGGTGTGCACGGAATTAAGCCTCAAAGTTCACTTGATTCTTCCTGTCATTTCCATTGAATAATCTGACTTATTATCGCTTGAGGTGTAACAAAAGATCGTAAATTTACGGTTTTCAGCCCAGGAAAGTCGTTGCACATGGAAATCTCAACTAATCTTGTCCTTTAAACAGCGATTTAAGAGTTCTAGTCACAACCTGGCAATAGGAATCTTCGACACATTCTTCGCTAGCTCTATGGTAATGTGCTGACCTGTAAAAAAACGTCTGCTCTGGTTCGTAGTTCCAGTCTCGCTGACTGTGACGTTTTTGTCCCATCTGTGAAAGAGCTACAAGCAGTCAGATCAAACATCAATAAGGAAAACGCAAGAAAATACTTTCGGCTTATAGTGCAATGGTGAAAAATTTACAGTGCTGCACAACAGGTAATGCAGCTTTCCGTTGCTAACAAGCAAATTTTGGGTTCCTAGGAACACATAACTTTATTTATGAAATGTTACTTTTGCATATCTCTTGAGAATGACACAGACATGGAGGGAATAGTCCATTTTCTTAACGTAATAGAGGAAATAGGAGAAAGTGTGATAAGACCGCTTTCAGTCTCGTATATATATGAATTACCTGAAGGGCATGGTGAGCAGCAGCTTACAGCTGTTTGCTGATATTACGTTTTGGTATATGGATGGTGTCGTCGTTGATAGACTATAGGAAAATACAAGGGGACATGGACAAAATTTCTAGTTGGTGTCTTCGTGTGTTGATAGCAGTTTGCTCTAAATGTATAAAAATGTAAGTTAATACGGATGAGTAGGAAAAACAGAGTTGTATCGTTAAAATACAGCATTAGTAGGGTGCAGCATGAAATAGTCACTTCCAATGAATATGTATGCGTAAAGCTGTAAAGCGATATGAAATGCAATTATCACGTCAAGTTGGTGGTAGGGAAGCTGAATTCTCGACATCGTGTTACTAGGACAATAGCTGTAAATGTATCAACGAGAGACGGAGTGTAGAGAGCTAGTGCGACCTATTCCTTAATACTGTTTGAGTGTCTGGGATTCCCACCAGGTCGGATTAAAGGAAGACGCCGAAGCAATTCAGAGGCATGCTTCCCTGGAGGGAAAACGATGCTCTTTCCGGAAGGCATTTTTGCGCACATTTAGAGAACAGTCATTTGAGGATGATTGCAGGAAGATTCTGCTGCCGCTAACTTACATTTCGAGTGAGGACCACGAAGATAAGATACGACACATTACGGTTCCTATGGAGGCGTTTAGACATTCGTTTTTCCCTCGCTCTCTTTGCGTGTGAAACAACTAGCAGTGGTGTAAGGTACTCTTTGACGCACCGTACGGCAATTTGCAGATGTAGGTGTCGATACATTCGGCACGATTTTTGCTGACTTCTATGCCTTTATAAGCTGTCGCTGTTGCCTTTGAATTCTTCCCTTTCCTTCCGAAGCTGCAAGTCAAACAGAGGGAAGGGGTACCGAAAAAGAGAACATTCATTCAAATGCAGTCGCACATGGTAGAGAAATCAGTCAGGTTAACTGATGCAACGTAACTGAGAGAACACGCATTCAACTTACCAGCTCGTGAACTTACGTTGTGCACGAGGACAATATACAGAAGAATGGGAAACAAAATGGAGTATCTTTCAGATGACTACCAATTTTGCTCCCGAAAAGGTAAACGAACAAGTGATGCAGTTCTGACGTAACAGTTGATAATGGAAGCTAATAGTAAGAACAATCGAGACACGTTCCTAATATCTGTCGACTTAGGAAAAGTGTACGACGATGTAAGTTGGTGTAAGACGTCGAAATTCTGTGTGTAGTCATGCGGTGTCGGGCGCCAGCCTCTCGACCGCATTTCGAATACGGGCGCCGTCAGTTAAGACGCCATGTTTCCTACAGCCATTACAGCGGCACAAGGACGCTGCCACAAACGATTACGTCGCTGCCAATAAGATTCAAGCATCCTCTCTCCGTAGCTCCAGCGTACGTAAGTTCAAACATTCACCGACTGAACCCATTTTTGTGTGTTTTTCAGTTGCATAACATTTACAGACTTTCTTAGTGGCCAGGGCTCTACATCTTCCGAACCGTCAATGCACTGAACAGTGAGACATTTAAAAATCTTTTGTGTCTGTATATATTTCTGCACTCAGATTTACTGTTAGCAACTAACGCTGTGCAACCGCAACACAGGTATGTGTTACTTTTACTATTTGATATTAAATACAGAATAAGTTAATGTTTCAGTGCTCTGATCATGAACGGCATCTATTCCTCGCTTCCATATCGGCTAAAGAACGAGTAGGAGTCAGCCGTAACGAGTAGGAGTAAGCTATAGAGGAAAACGGATAATGCACAATATGTGACAGTATTACTGGAACAGTAAAACAGGAAGACCAAGAAAGAGATGCTATGATTAAAATGGGAGTACGACGAGGATTTAGTCTTATGCTCCCACTGTTCAGTCTATTCTTGAAGAAGCATTAAGGTAAATTAAAAAAAAAATTCAAGGGCGAAATTAAAATTCAGGGTGAAAAGATATCTCAGAAAATATTCTTGGATGACAGTACTATTCTCAGTGAAACTGAAGAAGCAGTACAGGAACTTTTGAATAGGATCAACATTTTAATGGGTACAGAATCTGGATTGAGAGTGAATCGAAGAAACTCAAAAATGGTAGAAATGAGAGTAGTAGAAACGAGAGTAGCGACGAAGTTAAGGAATTATGCTACCTTGGATGCAAGATAGCACGTTAACGACGAGACAATGTTGACATAAAACGTATTCGTAGATTAGCACAAGCAAATAGGAGTGTCATGCTAAAATGGGCCGCCAATATGCAAAACAAATTTCTTAGAATATATCTTTGGACATTGCATTGTTTGGTTGTGAATCGCGGATTGTGGGAAATCCGTAAATGAATAGAGTCGGTGTGTGTGAGACGTGGTGCAATAGAAGGGTATTGAAAATCAGGTGTACTGGTACGATGAGGAATTAGGAGCTTCCTAGCAGAATCGGTGAGAAAAGGAACATACGGAAAGCACTGACAAGAAGAAAGGACAGGATGACAGGACATATCCTAAGACAACATGAAATAGCCTCCAAGGCAGCCATAGGGGGGAAAACTCTATGGGAAGAAAGAGACTGGAACACCATTGAACAAATAACTGAGGATGTAGAGTTGAAACGGTACTGTGAGATGAAGAAATTGCCACAGGATGGGATTCTTGGCGGACAATATCAAACGTCCTATGACCGATGACAGATGTCATTAAGAAAAGGCCGCTATACCCTAGGAACGTACGGAAACTGTAATTAAAAGCAAGCTGACTGATGCAAACTGGTTCTATTCCAAAAGTATAATATTACTCACACGGACTTGGGAAGCCGTTTTTCATTGCTTGAGAAATATTGGTATAGGACTTATAGGGAGAATTTCGGTTTACACGTAATTGCTGTCTACTTGTTTCCTCAAGCAGCCCCCAACCGTTGACGTTTTACTTTTGTATATTACTACTCTCAAAATATTTTTCTGTGCGAATGGTAAAAGAGGTAGCTGGCGTGTTGTGCAGTGTTACTCCTTTCCTCTCGCAGGCTATTGCATTACTGTGGCAGGGTTAGGAAGGACAAACTTGGATGTTTCTCTTTCTTTGTACGAGCGATACAGGAAAACGCGTCTCTGGAAGCATGAGGGTGGCAAAGGAGGGGAGGGTGGGAGGGAAGGTCGTCGTCTCTTTGATGTGCGTGCCGCCAGTTCCCAGCCAAAGCGCTCCCAACTTGATCCGTACCGAAAAACTTTCTCATGGTTTGTTCTCGTTCGAGCAACCCTCCAAGGCACAAACCTGCCTTCTTTAAGCATCCTCTCGTAAATATGGGTAAACAAGAGAACTAGTTAAGCGGAGGACAAAGAGTCAAATTATAAGACTGAGAAAATATTTAAGTTCACCTTGCGTCCTCTTCTTCATCGAACGTCCTACGATCCTTTTAGCGCTACATCTCCTCAGCACGCTTGGTTTCAATTGATGATTATATTTTACGAATATTAAACAAAACATTACATGCAACGCCCACCTTCATTCACTCTGTGTAAAGAAATGGTTCAAATGGCTCTGAGCACTACGGGACTCAGCTGCTGAGGTCATTAGTCCCCTAGAACTTAGAACTAGTTAAACCTAACTAACCTAAGAACATCACACACATCCATGCCCGAGGCAGGATTCGAACCTGGGACCGTAGCGGTCTCGCGGCTCTAGACTGCAGCGCAAGAACCGCGCGGCCACTTCGGCCGGCTCTATGTAAAGTTTCTCTTTGCAAAATTATGATCAGTGTTTCTGGAAACACCTCTGTAATCAGGAAAGGTACTGAAGACATTCTACTGTACGTCGGTTGTTCTATTGCTAAGATAACAGTCAGACTTTCAGTCTAATTTGCCGTTATACACTGAATCGCCAAGGGAACTGGTACGGACAAGTGGATTCAAATACAGACATATGTAAACATTCAGAATACGGCGATGCGGTCGGCAACGCCTATGTAAGACAACATGTGTCTCCCGCAGTTGTTAGATCGGTTACTGTTGCTACAATGGCAGGTTATCAAGATTTAAGTGAGTTTGAACGGTTTGAACGTGGTGTTATACTCGGCGCACGAGCGATGGGACACAGAGTCTCTGAGGTAGCGATTAAGTGGGGATTTTCCGGTACGACCATTTCACGAGCATACGGTGAATATCAGGAATCCGGTAAAACATCAGCCGGAAAGAGATCCTGCAATAGTGTGACAAAAGTCGACTGAAGAGAATCGTTCAACGTGATACAAGTGCAATCCTCCCGTAAGTTGCTGCAGATTTCAGTGCTGGGAAATCAACAAGTGTCAGCTTGCGAACCATTCAACGAAACATCATCGATATGGGCTTTCGGAGCCGAAGGCCCCCTCGTGTGCCCTTCATGAATGCACGACACGCTTCTTTACACCTCGCTTGGGCGCGTCAACACTGACATTGGACTATTAATTACTGGAAGCATGTTGCCTGGTCGGACGAGTCTCGTTTAAAATTGTATCGAGCGGATGGAGACAACCTCACGAATCCATGGATCCTACATGTCAGCAGGGGACTGTTCAAGCTGCGGGAGGCTGTGTAATGGTGTGGGGCGTGTGCAATTGGAGTGATATGGGGCCCCTGATACATCTAGATACAACTTTGACAGGTGACACGTACGTAAGCATCCAGTCTGATCACCTGCGTCCATTCATGTCCATTGTGCATTCCGACGGACTTGGGCAGTTTGAGAAGGCCAATGTGAGTCCCACACGTCCAGAATTGCTACATAGTGATTCCAGGAACACTCTTATAAGTTTAAACACTTCCGTTGGTCACCAGTCTCCCCAGACATGCCGCGCGGTTTGAGGCGACATGCACGGATTGTGCTGCCTCTCCGCCGGAGATTCGAGTCCTCCCTCGGGCAGGGGTGCGTGTGTTGTTCTTATCATCAGTTAGTTTAGGTAGTGTGTGACTGTAGGGACCGATGACCTCAGCAGTTTGGTCCCTTAGGAATTCACACACATATGATAATTTGAACGTCCCTAGACATGCGCATATTTTAGCATATCTGAAATGCCTTGCAAAGTGATGTTTAAAAGAGATCTCCACCCCCTCGTACTCTTACGGATTTATGGGCAGCCCTGCAGTATTCCCTTCAGCACAACTTCAGACATTAGTCGAGTCCATGCCACGTCGTTCTGCGGCACTTCTGCTTGCTCGCTGGGGTCCTACGCGATATTAAGCAGGTGTACCTGTTTCTTTGACTCATCAATGTATATTAGATGTGACACCTCCCTGAATATACAGCTATCTACATGAGTACAGAGTACAGCTAACTGCGGAAGAGTAGTGTAAGTTATGCGCTGATTCTTTTTTACTTCGTTCTTTCAAATCCCACGTTTTTGTGACGACTTTTAGTATAAATTGAAGTAGCGTACAGTGCCTACTCGAGATGTGTCAACAACTCCTTTAACACCATGACTGACATAATAATTTATCTTCGTTTGGTTAACCAGAGGGCAGTCACAGATATTAGGGATAAAATTTGTAGTTTCTGAATTGCAATTATTTCCTAATTCTGTGTTGTAGGGCATGAAGCCTCGAAGTTGTCCGATGACATAATTCTATGTATTTTTCGTCTATGAGATCGTCAACAAACTATCTTTCTAGATAACAGGGATCTCGTAGCAATTATAAAGAGGGTTTGAACATTCCGTGTGAAACATGAGTGGAAAGAAGGAAGGAAGAAAGGGGTTTAAATTTTCTTTGACAGCGGGATCATAAGAGACGGACCACAAGCTCAAATTCTTTCATGGACGAGGGAGGAAATCGGCCTTGCCCTTTCAAAGGATCTATCCAGACGTTTTCCTGGAGCGACTTAAGAAACCACTGAAATTTTAAATCTGGAGGCCCGGACGCGGGTTTGAACCGTCATCCTCCCGAATGAGTGTCCAGCGTGCTAATCACTGAACACATGGGTATACAGTACTTTCTGATATAACGTATTTGGACAGCGCACGCACTGATGTTCGCACAATACCTACCAACAGACGCTGGTGACAATATCAAGAAATCATTTTTACTTCATCGCCTAGTATTCGGTTGCTTAGCCTTCTCAATGGGAAGAGCGTTCGCAACCCTTCTCGATTCCCTCTAAGATTCGAATAGCATACCGAGTGAAGTGGCGCAGTGGTTAGCATACTGGATTCACATTTGGCAGGACAGCGGTTCAGAGTCGCGTCTAGTGATCCTGATTTAGGTTTTCGTAATTTTCCTAAATCGCTAAGGCAAATGCCGGGATGATCCATTTCAAAGGGGACGGCCGACTTCCTTCCTCATATTTTCCTAAACCGACAGGACTGAAGAATTCGCACTTTGGTCCCTTCAATTAAACTCAACCAATCAAACAGCACGTTGTCTATCTACCGTCACTCATTTATAATCTTCATATGACATTCCTAAGAAATCTACGTATGGGGCGTTAAGTATTTCCGTGGTCTTATCCTTATGCCATTCATCAAATGTTCCGTTTCCAAAGATCCGACTTTAATTATTCTTGGGTAATTAGTAAATTATACAGTATCTATTTCGTCGTAACCAATGTTTTGTTGCAAGATATCTTACTGTGATGTCAGCGGTGAACGACGAAGAGAGCCTGTAGGGGTACAGTACAGAATGCTTCTTTGATCTTCTCCTCGCTTATTAGCGTACATCATAGGCTGGAGCCAACGAGCACAAGAGCTTGCTATTATGATTGTAATTAGGTATACATATACAGAACATCGGGGGTACTTTGTACCTGGCTCTGCTGGCGTTAGTAATTTTACAAATATTTTTTGGCATCTTTTTTTAGACTGTCCTGAGCTGTTTCTTTTTTCTTTATATGGTAAGCGTAAGTACATGCAAACAGAACTACGTGTAACTGGACTGTCATCTAGCTCAAGAAGTAGATTCGGGTCTTAGGAAGAACTAGCACTTAAGCGATATTCACTTTACAGACATTGGGACAGGTTCCTTAACCAAAACAAGAAAAAACATTATCTAGTAAATATAGTCTCTGACACGCATAGCTTAATAGTGATGGGCACTTGTTCATCTATCATGTTCTTCTACTGTAAACTCTTTCCTTTACATATTTTTCGAGGAAGTAGTATCGACCGAAACAAGAAAAAAATGTCCGGTAAATGTAGGCCTTCAGAGCTATGAGCACATGTTCAATAGAAGAAATAGGTTTCAGAGTACCGAAGATGTACAAATACTCATAGCTCTTCAAGTACGCAATTTAGAGCCCATGTTTACTGCATAGTCCTTCTACTTCTTCTTCTTTTTTTTGTTTTGGTGGAAGGAACCTCTGCTTAGTGTCTGTAGGGAACCACGATTGTACCCAGGCGTGCACCTCTTCGACCGAAGCAAATCGTCGGCCACTAATGTGCTTCTTTAGGGCAGTAAAAATATGGAAATCACGTAGGGAGAAATGGGTCTGAAGGATGCTCGGGTGTTCATAGCGTAGTTAGTTGGTTACCTGTTCCATTGATCAATCTCACGTTAAGGGTTATAATGTGGAACGGGT
This sequence comes from Schistocerca nitens, assembly GCF_023898315.1. Taxonomy (NCBI): domain Eukaryota; kingdom Metazoa; phylum Arthropoda; class Insecta; order Orthoptera; family Acrididae; genus Schistocerca; species Schistocerca nitens. The sequence goes on from NC_064614.1 coordinate 1,031,356,669, forward strand.
CAAGTGCATAAGACATGCACACTTGAATTAAGACTTTTTTTCTTTTTCCCTTTCTTAAAAAAAGCTTAAAATTTTTATTACGTACCCCATTCGCTTAAATGGCACAAAATGCATGTATCATACAATTAGATTAATGCATTCCTATTCAAGAATTCATATATGGTATAGGAGTAGTTGTCAAGGAGATCTGATTTCAGTTTATTTTTAAAACCGTTGCTGCTGTCTGTCAGACATTTTATTTCATCTGGTAATTTCTCGAATAGTTACCCCTTTCTGTGGCAAAGTTGGGTTCAGTAGAGGATAGTGTAAGTCTTTCTTTCTTCTGGTTTTGTAATCATGAACGTCACTGTTGTTCTTAAACTGGTCCATATTTTTGGGAACAAATTTCATTACTTAGTAAATGTACCATGAGATTGTTGTAAGAATTCCTAACCTTTTAATGATATACCTACAAGATCTGTGACTATGGGACCCACACATTTCTCTAACTACTTTCTTTTGAGCAGTAAATACTTTCTGCCTACCTGCAGTGGAGTCAAATCTATCCTGAAAACATATGTGCGACTACTTTTGAAATAATAAACAGTTTACTTCTTTTCTGCCCATTATACATACTGGTATTTGCTTCCAACTGTTGTTAATTTGTGTATCATGCATGACAGCTGCGACTCTTGGAGCACGTAGCATTTTCTTCACGCCTCCTTCTGGACTATCTAGAGTGTATGTTCATCATAAATGTAAGCCAGCACTCCATCCACTTCACCTGCCCATCCAATAACTCCTTGGTCCCAAAACACTGACTTATCGAGTCTTTGTCTTTTATTTAAACTGCAAGCCATCCGAATGCGTGGGACACTTACCGCAGTCAACTGGTCTCAAATATATGTTTATTCATTTGCCTACTCTCGTAACTTCATGAGGACAGAATAGTCTGAGGATGATAAAAAAGATCGAAACCGCTAACTGAATAAAAAAATTTTGGCGATCGGTGACTGATGTGGCATTTACAAAATTTCTTAACCCAGATCGCTGTCACCTTTACAGTGATAATGTCACCGCCCAGGAAAATAAAAGACTTTTGTAGACTGGAGACATGTTAGGTGGTTGAACGTGACAGGCCCCCATTAATGGCGTGAACTGCAAGTGACGTCATAATTGCTGAACAATTTTTATTGTAAATTCTGTCTACCATGTCGAGAGTCCTGTTGATAGCGTCATCTATTGGTTCGTCTTAGTGGAAGCCAGCCTCACAAGGACAAAGCATCAGAGCTCTCCGTATTTGCACAGTGACATCTGCTGAATTTCCGTCAGGGTATTTATTAGACATCGATATGCAGCTCTTCGATTCAGGAGGATTTTGGTCTAGGCGTTCCTTTAAGCGCACAATACGTTCTGATTTCCAGTCACTGGTACATGGTCCTGCCTCAGGCTCTCCTTCAATGGATGTGTTGGCACTATAATTAATCGTTCGCTCGACGAAAGATCCGTACCCAAAGACTGGAAAGTTTCACAGGTCACACCAATATTCAAGAAATGTAGTAGGAGAAATCCACGTAATTACAGACCCATATCATTAAAGTCGATATGCAGCAGGATTTTGGAACATATATTGTGTTCGAAGATTATGAATTGCCTTGAAGAAAATGGTCTATTGAAACACAGTCAACATGGGTTTACAAAACATCATTCTTTTGTAACACAACTAGCTCATTGTTTGAATGAAGTATTGAGTGCCATTGGCAAGGGATTTCAGATCGATTCTGTATTTCTTGATTTCTGGAAGGCTTTTGACACCGTATCACACAAGTGGCTTGTAGTGAAATTGCGTGCTTACCGTCTCAGTTATGTGACTGGATTTGTGATTTCCTGTCAGAGAGATCAAAGTTCGTAGTAACTGAAGGAAAGTCATCAAGTAAAAATCTGGCATTCTCCAAGATAGTGTTGTAGGTTCTTTGCTGTTCCTTATCTATATAATCAATTTGGGAGACAATCTGAGCAGACGTCTTAGGTTGTTAGCAGATGACGCTGTCGCTGTCGACTAATAAAGTCATCAAAAGATAAAAATAAGTTGCAAAACAATTTAGAAAAGGTATCTGAATGGTGCGAAATACGGTAATTGATGGTAAATGAGAGGTGGCAGAAGCCCACTCTCATATTTCTATCTTACTCTGAGTAATTCGATTTTTCTCTCTAATTGCATGCGGTGAAAAGTTGCTATTCCTTCACATGCGGACTTCCCATGCAGCGTCTCTCGTCACCCGGGAGGTCCGGTGACAGGCGGGCTCTGCTGATCTTGAAAGGGTTAAGCCGACCGGTGTGAGGGAGTCGAGTGAATGCTTTCCAGACGCCGACATTGTCATAATAGCGGCGGAGACACACCCCAGGGGCCTGAAGGAGCGGCTGGGCTACAGATTCCGTTACTTTGCAGAAACTTAGCGAAAACACTTTCTGGCGGCTACCACCGAGGCGTGGGAATGACTTGTGTTCCCATGTAGTCTTGGCGGGCAAATTCCCGCGTTTTCTGCAAAGTCGTATATGTGATTGGCTTGCTCAGGGCATAGCTCCGTGACGTAGCAAAACCGGCGCAGAAATTGGCGCCAAGATCTCAATTGGTGGAATGGTAGTGCTTCGGCAATAGAGTGAAATTTTCCGCCGGTTTTCGAGTTGCTGATTGAAACGTTTAACCACGGCCACTGTCGTGGGGGCGGGAATGTTCTGTGTTCAGTTTGTACGGGTGTACTTGTGGGAGTCAGTTCTCGCCTTTCAGTCAGAGTAGGTTACAAGACCGAGCTCTCACTGTTCTGGACAGCCTTCCTTCTGTTGGCTGTCTAATATACTTTTATTTGATTGTAACTGTTTAACGAAGTTGCTGAAGTTTCGACTTCAACGTGACTTTCCGAGTACAGTTGGCAATTGAGCGTTCTGCGTACAAGCGGGCTATGTTGTCTGTCTTGGGCAGTTTTGGCTAAAGTTGACTGTATCAGAGTTACTGTGTGACTTCGCTTGTTAAAATCAATCACCGTACCGTCAGTGATTGTGTGGCGAGCCTTCTTCGTCTCCTTCAGAGGCGCATTTGTATTGATAGGAAGTCTTTAGTCTGGAACAACCAGACTAGGACAATTTGTTTCGGTCTATACTCGCGACATTATCATTACCACGATGGGACATCGAAGCAACCAGCCATCGCTTCTGGTACGCCAGATCGTGTCCTTGCAGGTAAGAAGACAGCTTGGTAATGTATATCTGCAGCACCGGCAGACTAGGGAACTTGCACTGTGATAATCAGAGCTCAACAGAGCGCGCCAGTTCGTCTTTTCTTTGTTCTGTCTTGGGTGTTCATTGTCTGAGTTATCACTACCGTAGCAGCAATTAATGTTAAGTTGGCTGGGTGTTTTTTTTAAGATTTGAGTTGCAAGGAATTGGCTCCACATAACACTTTGTCATAAATGTCATAATCTAGTTTATGGACAATTTCAGCTTCACAGCATTTATTTGAGTATTCAATTTGATCGAATTTGAGGTATTGTAAATGTTTCATGTGTTTTGTTTATGATTTTGAGTTTACTCGTAATAAATCAAATTGTTATTTTGGACAGAACTTTCATTCTGTTAATCGGTAGAGCAACCCTTTCATTTCTCACTACGTTACTGAAACTTTCCTTTATTTAATTAATGTCTATCAAATTAAATTATTGCAGGTGCCAAACTCTTTTCTACTCCACTTGCAGGCTCGATTACAGTCAGTTCGCGTTTGTTCTTAATCCATGTGCAACAGCAAAAGTAGGAGTTAGAAAAGGGGGGCTTAGAGCATCATTTCCATATGAAAATTCGAGAAGAATTTAGTGTTAAATGCACTGCTAGCCCCGGCACCTCGCATAAATAACGAAAAGTGTGAGGTCATCCATACGAGTGCATGAAGGATTTCGTTAAACTTCGGTTACACGATAAATCAGTCAAATCTGAAATCCGTTAATTCAACTTAATACCTAGTAATTACAATTACTAATTACTTAGTTACGAACTTGTAATATATCACAAAATCAATTTACTTTCCGACGCAAACAAAAACGGGAGAACTGTATGTGTCACATGTTAAATTAACATGCAGAACTCAAGAAACTAAACTACCAAAGCACACAGATGGAACTATACAATTTTTTCCTGGTTAGGAACTCGTAAAACATCACAAAATCGTTTAGTTCCATATTGGTGCTTTTGTCTCGGCCGGCTGATGCTGCCTGAGTACGGTGTAGAACAGTGTTTTTAGTTTAGTCTTAACTAAAGAGTCCAGTCTCTTTTTCGGCATATAATTTGCTTGTACCCACCGAAGGATCTAGCTAAGAACATATGCCCTGAACTGTGTTTAAATAATGTATGTTGGAAGAAGCTTTTTACGCAATAGATGCATCCTGGTGAGAGGCACCCACATGCCTTGCTCATATTGTTGCATCAAGCAGTCAGGCCTGCAAAATGAGTGGTCTGCCAAGCGAGTGGACTCATTCTTATTTATCGAGTAACATGTACTCTAGTACTCACAATTAAGTTAAAAGTTATTCTCCTATTTGAATATTACGCAACGGAAACGCACATCTGACTATTAGTAATTTACAGAACTCTGACTGTTCACTACGCACTCGCAATACCACATTTTCTTTCTTATTTAACAACTTTGATCAACACGTGGCCATCGCACTGAATATGAATGGCGCACACATTATAAATTCTGGATATCATGACAACATACAATTCGAAGCAAAAGGCCACCAATCTTTTTCTTTTCACTATCTTATTTATTCCAATAAATTCTATTACCTACAATTATTTAACGCTACAGTGCACTTTCTGGATAGGATGGTGGATCTTTTGCTATATCTCACACTTCCACTCTCACAACCATCAACACGAAACTTTCCTCCAGACCGAACGGTACAAAAGGAACATGCATAACCCACTATCCCTGAAACTACCTTGCTACTCTCCCATGCAAACCACACATACTTACATTACATGACATACACCACACTGCAACACGGAATACAACCCAAGGAATAGTCACAACATTATAATCACATCACTTTCACCTTTCCCACTTCAATTAGTATTTCTACATCTACATCTATACTCCGCGAGCCACCTTACGGTGTGTGGCGGAGGGTACTTATTGTACCACTATCTGATCCCCCTTCCCTGTTCCATTCACGAATTGTGCGTGGGAAGAACGACTGCTTGTAAGTCTCCGTATTTGCTCTAATTTCTCGGATCTTTTCGTTGTGATCATTACGCGAGATATATGTGGGCGGTAGTAATATGTTGCCCATCTCTTCCCGGAATGTGCTCTCTCGTAATTTCGATAATAAACCTCTCCGTATTGCGTAACGCCTTTCTTGAAGTGTCTGCCACTGGAGCTTGTTCAGCATCTCCGTAACGCTCTCGCGCTGACTAAATGTCCCCATGACGAATCGCGCTGCTTTTCGCTGGATCATGTCTATCTCTTCTATTAATCCAACCTGGTAAGGGTCCCATACTGATGAGCAATACTCAAGAATCGGACGAACAAGCGTTTTGTAAGCTACTTCTTTCGTCGATGAGTCACATTTTCTTAGAATTCTTCCTATGAATCTCAACCTGGCGCCTGCCTTTCCCACTATTTGTTTTATGTGATCATTCCACTTCAGATCGCTCCGGATAGTAACTCCTAAGTATTTTACGGTCGTTACCGCTTCCAATGATTTACCACCTATGGCATAATCGTACTGGAATGGATTTCTGCCCCTATGTATGCGCATTATATTACATTTATCTACATTTAGGGAAAGCTGCCAGCTGTCGCACCATTCATTAATCCTCTGCAGGTCTTCCTGGAGTACGTACGAGTCTTCTGATGTTGCTACTTTCTTGTAGACAACCGTGTCATCTGCAAATAGCCTCACGGAGCTACCGATGTTGTCAACTAAGTCATTTATGTATATTGTAAACAATAAAGGTCCTATCACGCTTCCTTGCGGTACTCCCGAAATTACCTCTACATCTGCAGATTTTGAACCGTTAAGAATGACATGTTGTGTTCTTTCTTCTAGGAAATCCTGAATCCAATCACAAACCTGGTCCGATATTCCGTAAGCACGTATTTTTTTCACTAAACGTAAGTGCGGAACCGTATCAAATGCCTTCCTGAAGTCCAGGAATACGGCATCAATCTGCTCGCCAGTGTCTACGGCACTGTGAATTTCTTGGGCAAATAGGGCGAGCTGGGTTTCACATGATCTCTGTTTGCGGAATCCATGTTGGTTATGATGAAGGAGATTTGTATTATCTAAGAACGTCATAATACGAGAACACAAAACATGTTCCATTATTCTACAACAGATTGACGTAAGTGAAATAGGCCTATAATTATTCGCATCTGATTTATGACCCTTCTTGAAAATGGGAACGACCTGTGCTTTCTTCCAGTCGCTAGGTACTTTACGTTCTTCCAGAGATCTACGATAAATTGCTGATAGAAAGGGGGCAAGTTCTTTAGCATAATCACTGTAGAATCTTAAGGGTATCTCGTCTGGTCCGGATGCTTTTCCGCTACTAAGTGATAGCAGTTGTTTTTCAATTCCGATATCGTTTATTTCAATATTTTCCATTTTGGCGTCCGTGCGACGGCTGAAGTCAGGGACCGTGTTACGATTTTCCGCAGTGAAACAGTTTCGGAACACTGAATTCAGTATTTCTGCCTTTCTTCGGTCGTCCTCTGTTTCGGTGCCATCGTGGTCAACGAGTGACTGAATAGGGGATTTAGATCCGCTTACCGATTTTACATATGACCAAAACTTTTTAGGGTTCTTGTTTAGATTGTTTGCCAATGTTTTATGTTCGAATTCGTTGAATGCTTCTCTCATTGCTCTCTTTACGACACTGCCCCACTTCGTAATTTTTCTTTCCTACTATGAACTCTGGAGGATATATGCACGTCTTCCTGTGCAATGCAAGCCAAATGACGTTGCTGGATAGACAGCTGACTCACCTTGCTTCTCTCTCAGAGTATTATAGTTTGAATCAAGCGTCACACGGAAACATAACACGCAAAGTAATATTAAAAACATATTCATCACACACGCGCGTCCTCAACTGATACCATGGATGAGTACTTCTCACTATCCTTTGTCTCATACACAGACTGAAACTCACACAGTACTCACCACGTGGAAGTACTCGTCTCTAATTTCGAGTCCTGCACACGCCATTTCTTAAATATTTCCAACTTATAGTACACACGCTAGTAATTCAGCTTAACTTAAGCACTCGGAAGTATTTCAACTTATTGCTACACGTGGTTTCATTGTGACCGTTGGTCACTTCCGAAGATTACTACAGTCCCCTTAATATTACCTGCCTGACATTTAATTCTCCCCACATAAGTTCCTGAAATAGAGAAATTATCATTCTAAACTACTGTTAAGTATTTCACATGCATACCACGTCTCCACTCTTTTGCCTTTACGGAGCACACCTAAGACAGGTCTTACCAACACTAGATCCAGCGGCAGAGTGCTGAAACATGGCCGTTCTTCAGGTCCTCTCGCACCTCTGCCGACGTGGGGGAGCACCTTGCTACTGTATTGGTCAGCCACATTTCAGGTGCTCAAAGCTCAGGTAAATTTCATCTCTTTGGTCCCACCAAAGGTGACCCAAGTACCGTCTCAAAGATGATCATATATTCACATTCACTATCTGCGGTTAGCAGACGACCATACATTCATTCATTTCACAGATCTCAGGGATTTATTTTGTGGGAGTGCACATGTGATCAATTAAAGAAATAAATTGTCATTCTTTCCCACACTGGTATCTGGCTTGGCTGTATTAATAGAAATTGAGTTATTATTAGAAAAAAATATGTTGTTCTGACAAGAATAACGAAGAATGTTGTACCTATTTTCAATGTCGGGCGGTACTGTACCCGTTCACTGGTTCTGCTTTTTCAGGTCTCAAACTTAAAATTTTTTTACCACATTCCTTATTGCAGTGTTTTAGGCAATTGTTCTGATATTAAAACAGATAATAATCCCTTTACTTTCTGGGACATACATCTCTACTAAGCGTGTTCATCCTGTTCAAATGGTTCAAATGGCTCTGAGCACTATGGGACTTAACGTCTGAGGTCATGAGTCCCCTAGAACTTAGATCTACTTAAACCCAACTAACCTAAGGACATCACACATCCATACCCGAGGCAGAATTCGAACCTGCGACCGTAGTGGTCTCGCGGTTCCATACTATAGCGCCTAGAACCGCTCGGCTACCCCGGCCGGTGTTCATCCTGTAATTGCAGACATTACTGATGGTTAAAACCGCTGAAGGCAGAGGTCGCCAACCACTATAATGGATTATAGCAGCGGATACAATAACTTTAGTACAGTCCTATCATTCAGACCTACCTCTTCAATTTACGCTATAAAAGGTCGTCAGAGGCAGTCTGAAAACATGTAAGAGTGTTGCAGGATAGTTTGTGCTAAGAAGTTATTTTTAAGAAAAAAAATATACACGTTGTGCCATTTAGGACCGAATTAGCATTGAAGGCCGTTGCACGAGCATATTCAAGCGATCTACTGATTACAATTAGGGTCAGTTGTTTTCGTAACGAAGATGATAGCACAAGACTGCTCAGCCATTGGCTCGGTTTCGATCCTTACCACTGCCCCATGTCCAATTTTAGTATCGCTTTCTTGCTCGGTTCAGGAAACCAAACAAAGGACGTATTTGGCGACACCGTCTCAGACGGTCCGGTCGAATTTGAAATTTCAGTGCTAATTAAGTCGGAAATAGCGCTATGTATCAAATTCCTTTCTTAATTATTTCTCAGCACAACCTAACCAGCAATTTCCTTATAAGATTTGTAGACTGTTTCCGACCACCAATCGTGAAACTCTGATATTCGTATGACGCTGGACACAGACGTTAGTATGAAAACAGGATCGTCTCTAAACACCCGAAGCATGGTAAAAGAACACTGCCATTGGGTCCCTCGTGGGACACGTCAGTACTGTCCGACGCCAGGGGCCGAGTAAGTCAAAACATACGTGAAGCGACGTATCTAGATCGCCAAGTCACCACTGGAGTATTTTCGTGTGGGGGTTGTTTTCATAGGATAAAATGGAGTCCTGATATTTGGCCAACGTCTCTGGCTAGCCAAGGTGCTCTGTACAATGGGCAAGTCAGTACATTGCCTTGTTAATTCCATGGTGTATTTCAACACTTAGTTTGAAAAATACTCTGAATTAGTCACAAAGTGAAACACAGTCGCAGTACAGTAAATCAAATGGTTCATAGCCCCAAAACAGAACAGAACAATGCAGAGTAAACAGAAAGTGCAAGGATCAGAAGCCAAGTCGCCCTACATAGATAACAATGTCCTCCAAAGCAAGAATCCAGTAAAGAATCAATTCAGATTCCGACGGCAGGTTTTGACGATGTCAGCCTACTTCACAAGATGCAAAGTACTTTTAAATGAAATGGAATGACCAATTCTGGCTCCTAATTACTCGTCATGCCCCGTAATTGACAGCACCACTGCCCATGTTGCTAGGGCTGCGATGTACTGCATGTCAAATGGCTCAAATGGCTCTGAGCACAATGGGACTTTGCTTCTGAGGTCATCAGTCCCCTATAACTTAGAACTACTTAAACCTAACTAACCTAAGGACATCACACACATCCATTCCCGAGGCAGGATTCGAACCTGCGACCGTAACGGTCGCGCTGTTCCAGACTGTAGCGCCTAGAACCGCTCGGCCGCCCCTACTGCATGTCATCTTGTCTCTATAGCAGAGCAAGACTATGGGTCGCCTATAGTCCGGGACACAATATCTCAGCTTTTGTCAAAATGATGTGCCACGTTTTGCACTGTAGTTACGTTGGTTATACTCTCTGACAGTGACGACTTGTCCTCTCTGACTGAAATGCGGCCTTATCTGTGGCAGTGTAGCGTTAGAAGACCAGCACTGACTCGGAACAGTGACGGCGAGTAAGCAACAAGCGCCCCGATGTATGCCCGGTAGGAGCAAACAATTTGTTTACTTTGTTCTGGACGGAAGAGGCCGTGCTCTGTCGTACAGGATGTCGTCATTGTGTATATTGGTGACTAGTGTACCGAGCACTGAACACTGTGAACGAATAAGACATGCAGAAATTGTTTACATTAACGGTGTCGGAGACTCAGTATTTTCAGGTACTGTGTAATAATCATTTTGTCTCTGTTTATGGCTCCATGCAGTCAAATACAGCAGTTTTTGGTGAAGCATTTGCTAGATTTCTTGCCCCACGTGAGACCTTGATGCCCACTTGGTAAAAGACGCATTGTTTTAGTCGTTGTTCTCTAGTGATAAACACCTCCAGACTTTGTTGCTAAACTGAGTGAAGCTAATGTACGCCGCGTTAACTACTATTTGCGCATATGCCGTTGGGCTCAACTACATTACTGTGACTTTTTTCCCCCTATTAATTCAGTGGTAGCCATTGCCTTATTTGTATTAAAAATATGTACAATATACTTACTTTACTCTGCCGATTTACGATAACCTTGCGCTTGGCACATGCACTAGAGATATATAGGAGTGTACTATGAGATATTTATATACTGTATGAAGGACACGGAAACCGATCAGTCGGTGTTATCATTAAACGAGCGGTACCTGGGAATTGGAGGAACATTGCAAAGGCAAGGAAGCTTCGCTGATAATTGTGGTTGATAATAATAATTTTTAATGTTGATCTGACTGCCAGATGAAGTAGGCAGAATTTGATTGATATACGATTGTGCTCATTACTCGTTGGTTTTATGAGTACAGTTTATGTAGTTACCGACGTATTAAAAACTGTGATACCGTTACTTACGATTACGGTGTAGTTTGCTTTTAAAATTGCAGCCTCATTACAATCAGCGGCCGTACAATTCCTTTACCCACAAAATTTGGGCTTACGAATATTCTGGTGTTTGTAGTGTAATTCCAATTCTGACTTCTTACATGATGCTCTCGTGAGTAGCTGTTACTGCGTCCAATCGAGTTTTAATTCGTCAGCTTCTTTGCTGCTGGATGAATAATTGTTTGAAGAGCAGTTTACTCATGTTCAGCTACTGCTGGTTTGATAATTATCATGTATCGACATAACAGCTTGTTCCTAAGAGATATTTGAAGATAAAGACAATTGCTCAATAGAATACACAATTGTAATTTGCTGATCTGTGAATTTTTTTAGTAAAGTTTTTTTTGCATAAAATATCCGTCACTTAACCGTTTCCATCATTTCCTAATCTTCTGTACTGTGTTTTGTGGAACACCTTACAGATATGTGTGAGCTCATGCTGCTATCCAGACCACGTGATCTCTTTAGTACTGACACGTCTAAAACGCATGGATAGAGTTCCGACAAATTTTCACGATTTGGAAAAGACTACAGGCCCTTCACGGCTGGAGGTGGTACCCCATAGACTTCATTCGATACTTCGTCGCTGCCTTCATTGGGTCTAAGGGGAGCAGAAGATAGCCCTTAATTTCACAGCTAATGAGTTTATTACTAAAGGCTGCGAAAATGTTGCCCTACTGAATCTTCCACTACCTAGCAATATTACTATGTAATGCAAATATTGACATACATCCTTCAGCATAAGATGAAAACGAAAAGAGTAAGTACGGATGATTACATGAGGGGAAGGGATTTTTGGTAAAACAGGTTACACTCGTAAGCAATTTATGAGGAGGCCACAGCTCACTACTCACGCTATCACCTTCTAAAAGGCGGCTGTGTCGAAGGCGCGAGAGAAGGAATTATTAATACAGTTGTTCGTCGATTTCCATGCGCGAGCGATAAGTCACCCTTTTCTGCCTGAGCCTCCGTGGCACACCGAAAGCCGGCCGACCCGTGACAGAGGATGGTACGACGCTTACCGGGGCCTTGTTAAAAGCGACTTAGGCGCCGGAATGATGTTATTTATGACGACGGCCGTACTGTCGTGTGCTTCCGCCCGGTGATGGGGATAAAAGGTTCGCAGCGCTGCGAAACAGCGGCGCGGCCTCGCTGGAACAAAGCAATGAGGCGAAAAAAGCGGCCGGAATGCTGCCGTTCCGCCCGTGGCCAAGCGCGACAAGCCTGTAGGCTTCCAGTCCAGCGCCGCTGGAATATTGCCAGCCAAAGCTCATCGTTAAGGAAGGATCGGCTGGGAAATACTGCGTTTTTTGTTGCCAGGATTTGAATGTAGCGTTTCGAGTGACCTTTCGCTGCACCTTCAACCGTTATTCGGTCGGTGTACCTAGCCCGTCTGTTCTGTTGTTCATTTAGTTGCTGCCTTTGCTTATGTGATTACTTCTTCGATAGTTCCAGACTAATAAACTACTAGCCATTAAAGTTGCTACACCAAGAAGAAATGCAGATGATAAACGGGTATTCATTGGACAGAAATATCACACTAGAACTGACGTGTGATTACATTTTCACGCAATTTGGGTGGATAGATTCTGAGAAATCAGTGCCCAGAACAACCACCTCTGGCCGTAATAACGGCCTTGATACGCCTGGGCATGGCGTGTACAGGTACAGCTGCCCATGTAGCTTCAACACGGTACCACAGTTCATCAAGAGTAGTGACTGGCGTATTGTGACGAGCCAGTTGCTCGGCCACCATTGACCAGACGTTTTCAATTGGTGAGAGATCCGGAGAATGTGCTGGCCAGGGCAGCAGTCGAACATTTTCTGTATCCAGAAAGGCCCGTACAGGCCTTGCAACATGCGGTCGTGCATTATCCTGCTGAAATGTAGGGTTTCGCAGGGATCGAATGAAGGATAGAGCCACGGGTCGTAACACATCTGAAATGTAACGTCCACTATTCAAAGCGCCGTCAATGCGAACGAGAGGAGACCGAGACGTGTAACCAGTGGCACCCCAAACCATCACGCTGGGTGATACGCCAGTATGGCAATGACCAATATACGCTTCCAATGTGCTTTCACCGCGATGACGCCAAACACGGATGCGACCATCATGATGCTGTAAAATGACGTTTTGCCATTCGTGCACCCAGGTTCGTCGTTGAGTATACCATCGCAAGTGCTCCTATCTGTGATGCAGCGTCAAGGGCAACTGCAGCCATGGTCTCCGAGCTGATAGTCCATGCTGCTGCAAACGTCGTCGAACTGTTTGTGCAGATGGTTGTTGTCTCGCAAACGTGCCCATCTGTTGACTCAGGGATCGAGACGTGGGTGCACGATCCGTTACAGCCATGCGGATAAGATGCCTGTCATCTCGACTGCTAGTGATAAGAGGCCGTTGGGATCCAGTACGGCGTTCCGTATTACCCTCCTGAACCCACCGATTCCATATTGTGCTAACAGTCATTGGATCTCGACCAACGCGAGCAGCAATGTCGCGATACGATAAACCGTAATCGCGATAGGCTACAATCCGACCTTTATCAAAGTCGGAAACGTGATGGTACGCATTTCTCCTCCTTACTCGTGGCATCACAACAACGTCTCACCATTCAACGCCGGTCATCTACTGTTTGTGTATGAGAAATCGGTTGGAAACTTTCCTCATGTCAGCACGTTGTAGGTGTCGCCACCGGCGCCACCCTTGTGTGAAAGCTCTGAAAAGCTAATCATTGGCATATCACAGCGTCTTCTTCCTGTCGATTAAATTTCGCGTCTGTAACACGTCATCTTCGTGGCGTAGCAATTTTAATGGACAGTAGTGTAGTACTCAAAGAATTAATTTTTGAAGTCATTGTGGGACGACATCAGTCGTAAGTACACATTCTAATTTATGAAGGGATAGTCAACTTGGTACTGGAGGGTTGTGTGTGATACGAACTGCAGAAGAATATGAAGAGGTGAGTTCAGCAAGCAGGTTCAAATGGATGTGGGTTGCAGTAGTTATTCGGAGATGAAGAAATAGAGTAGCGTGGATAGCTGAATCTAACCAGTCTTCAGACTGAAGAACACAACAGCAACACAGTCAGCTGTAAGTATAGGATTCCTTAATCGTGGTGAATGTCGAAAAAATTATTCAGGGTATGCGACCGCATTGCCAGAATGTAAAATTCTCCGACGTTTTAGTCAGTGGTGCAAAATGGCCTTCCCAGGGGTAAGCATACCACACTAAGGCAGGCCATCTGCAACAGTGGCCGAAACATCAGAGAATTCGACATACTGACAATGAGGTCACATCCCCAAAGAACTTTACTGACAACACAGTTAATATTTCCATATCAAACTATTCAGACCCCGGCGAACGGTCTACCCCACGGGAGGCCCTAGTCACACCCCATTTACATTTACATTTTTAGAAATATTTGTTTATTAAATTGTGGTAACTGCGTTCGGGCTACAAGACCGTCCTCAGCAAAAAGCTCTAATTGACGCGAAAAAACGATGCACAGCGCCGCTGTGTACAGACATGTAACCGTCTCCAACTTTGAGCTGTTAGTGACGGGTACTGGACAATTGTAGCCAGGAACGCCGTGTACCAACTGCTAGCGTCATCTGGAGCCTTTGGTCCGAGGGTGGACTGATAGACGGAAACCGGTTACCACAATTACATAAAAAGTAATTGCTATCTGGACTGCTTGTTGTTGTTGTTGTAGTCTTCAGTCCAAAGACTGTTTTCATGCAGCTCTCCATGCTACTCTATCCTGTGCAAGCTTCTTCATTCCCCAGTAACCACAAAAACCTACATCCTTCTGAAACTGCTTAGTGTATTCATCGCGTGGTCTCGCTCTACGATTCGTACCCTCCACGCTTCTCTCCACTGTTAAATTGGTGATCCCCTGATGCCTCAGAACGTGTCCTACAAACCGATCCCTGCGTCTGGCATGAGGTCAGTCACTTGACGGCGCGTCTTGGTGCGGGCCCGCCCGTTACCAGCGCGCCGTAAGGCACGGAAGCTCGCACTGGGGCGTATCGCTTTCCAGTCGGGTGTGCCGTGGCAGTCCTCACAGGGGAAGTGATGCGTCTCTCATAGCCTCTCCTTCCCAAGTGGCTCTTTCCGCCTTCCCGTGGTGCCAGATGTTAAGCTTGGCATTCTGCCTCGCGACAAAAGGGAGAGCTGCGACCCAACCCGATGCGAAAGCGAAGGGTGCGTGGCACAGGGGGAGCTGTGTCGAGGGACCGAACACCAGTCCCTTTCTGTTCGCAGGGCACAGACCAGCAGGTGCTCTGCATGCCGGCGACCTCGTTTGTCGGCGTGGGATCACGGCGCGAGTCGGCAAGGGTGCTTCGCCGCGCCCCTGGGTAACCGGGGCGTGTTCTGCCAAACCCAGGAGGTGGTGACATCGCCTGGGCTAGGTTAGATGGGCCCAGACCGCTGAACGACTGGGGGACCGACCCACCACCTGAGTAGGAGTGGGTCCTTGGCCCTCTGGTGGAAACTCGGGCAAGTAGGCGGCGAAGGGCGAGGGGTGCATCCGCCTCTCCGGAGTGCGGGGTGCAGTTGCCGAGGAGCGTCGTGTGAAATCGTCGACGACGGGGCCATCGATGGGGACCAGTGCGCTGGCGACGGCGCGCTGAACCCAGCAGCTCTGGAGTGCCCTTGACCTAGGGGCGAGGTCGGTGGGCGAGCTGCAGAAGTCCCCCCCCATGCCAGTGGAGCCGGTCCGGGGCAAGAGACGGGCTCCCACTTCTTTTCATCACTCGTTAAATATGGCTACGAACGAAACGAGTGATTCGTGTGCGCCTCAGCGAGCTTCCTTTGCGCCTGATCCCTCTCCTCAGGACGAGCAGGGACAGGCAGAGAATGAAACAGTCATGGGACGATATACGAGAATTATGTCGCTCATGGAGCAGCAGATTAAAAATGGAAAAATAAGCCAAGCAGGACTTGCCATTATCAAAAATGAGCTTTCAGTTTGGGCTATTGCCCATGCCAAACTAGAAGGTAGGGTAGAGGAATTAGAAAAGGAGAATAGTAGATTAAGGAGTCAACCGACAAAGACGTGGGCGGCCGTGGCCGCGCAAGCGCCCACTAAGCGCCCACAAAACACGACAAAAGACACCATTGAAAGAATGACAAAGAGAACAGACACAGCAGTCTTCCTCAGGACACTACCTGGGCAAGACACAAGTGTGAAAAAGATTCAAGAATTATTCACAAAAAGCATAGACCCGGTGAAAGACAAAATCAAAATCAAAAAAGTTAAACCGAGCAGAAACTCTGTTATTGTAGAAGTAGCCTCTGAGGAGGATAAAGATAAATTGCTAAACAACCAAAAACTGAACTCGGTGGTCAAATGCGAACCACCGAGGAAAAGAAATCCTCTCGTCATACTATATGACGTTCCAACAATCATGTCCAATGACGAACTGTCAGATACAATCAGAATGCAAAACTTTGATGATATAGATGAAGAGGAATTCAAAAACAGTTTCAAATTAAAATTTAAAACTGGGCCAAGGGGTCGTGATGTTGTACATCACGTCGCCGAGGTATCAGCACAAATGTGGAGAAAAATAATAACAATGGGCAGAATATATGTTGGCTTTCACGCCATAAATACTAGGGATTATGTCGTGGTACCTCGTTGCCACAACTGTGGGGACTTGGACCACGTCTTGAGGCTGTGCACCAGGGAGCCGGCATGCACCAGGTGTGGGGAACACGGTCACGGCCGCAAAGATTGCAAGGCGGCTGCAGTCTGCATACCGTGCAAAAATCGTGGGAAGAAGTCTTGCGGAGCCACAGGCAGGAATTGCCCGACATACAAAATGTTGGAGCAAAGGTTAATTGCTAGAACCGACTATGGCTGAGCCCGGCATACCGAACAGGATGCCAAAGCGAAAGTCCCCGAGCAAAAGGAGGAGGGACGCCATGAGGGCAAACAGATTCAAGGATTTCTTGAGGTCGCTCTCGGGCACCACTAAAACTGAAACAATAGACAAGGCTATACAAACCGAATTTACAACTATGGACATTGGCATACAAACTGATCTCCCCCTCATGGTTGAAACTCTCTCCTCTGAAAGCCGGGGAAAAAAGCCGGAATTACACCAGCAACGGCAAGGGCATCCTGTGGCTGTGGCAACGCTTAAAGACAATCATAATCAACAACCCATACAAGAAAATACAGTAACAAGCTCGAGTACGAGCCCAACAACACAAAGTTCACCAATAGTCAGACTGCCACCAGTTGATCCAGTCAGGGTGTACCCCAATTTGGAGTACACCATGCAACTATCCAGGTTGGAGCAGCCGGCTACCCTGACCACTGCCTTACGACATGTGGTCCGCGTAGGGCATAAAGAAGGCAGAAAGATAACCTTCTCGGTTATGGAGGCTGTTGACAGGATCCAGCTAAAATCAGTGAATCTTCCCACTGACTTCGGAGCCTTGCGAGATCTGCTCATGAAAGTTTTTGAAAGACGAGGTGAGACATTTAATCTAAAAGACATTTACGAACAATCAGTTTTAGCACACGGACGGATTGCATTCGACTGGAGCAAGACTTGGCCACATGACCGAATACACACTTACTTCCCATGACGAAAATAACTATTGGACAGCTTAATACTCATAACAGCAGACTCGTCATGCAAGAGCTCCGAAGGGAGGTGGAGGAGAGGAGACTAGATGTACTCTGTCTGCAGGAGCCATACTCCCTGGCCGGAAAAATAGCTTTCGCTGCCACGGGCTGGCAAATAGTCAGCAGAGGGGACGACCCGAAGGCAGCAATTATAATTGCAAATAGACTCCTAAGAGTCACTACGCTCTCGCAATTCACAACAAGCCACTGTAATGTCGTGGAGCTACAAACCCCTATGGGGACCATGACTCTCATAAACATGTACTTCCAGTATGGGGATAGCATAGAACATCACTTAGACCATCTAGCGAGAGTCACCACGGCGTTACAGGGGAGAAAGCTCGTGATAACAGCTGATATCAATGCCAAATCTCCCCTGTGGTACAGCGGCACAAGGGACGCTAACGGTGAAAAAGTCGAAGAATTCATAATGGCATCGCAACTTGTGGTTGCAAATAAGGCCGGCAATCCTCCTACCTACGCTGCAGGGGGAGGACAGGGCACAAATATTGATGTTACCCTTGCAACTCCAAATATGGCAAACATTATCCAAAACTGGAAAGTCATAGAAAACGCTACCACAAGTGATCACAATCTAATATGTTTCACCCTGGGAGAAAGAGAGTGCCGCTGGGCCATGGGGTGGGAGGTGCAACTGAACTACAAGAGAGCAAATTGGGAACGTCTAGCGAGGGAGTGTGACATTCCTCCATTACCAGAAGGTGACGTACAACTGGATATAGACGTGGACCAGAGAGCTGAGGAACTGGTGAATGCAGTGACAAGAGCGGTGAAAGCAGCCGTACCGACAAGGAGGAGGGCCATGGCGGCCTCTCCGTCACCATGGACTGCTGAACTGGGGGAACTGCGTCAGTCTGTCAGAAGGCTGAGGAAGCACTACCAGCGCAGTGTCGTCTGGCAGGAACGACAAAGGTGGCAGATACTATATAGAGAGGAAAAGCGGAAGTTCCAAAAGGAACTGCGCGAAGTCAGGATGAGAAGCTGGGAAAACTTCGTGCTTAACCAGCTAGTCACTGACCCATGGGGGCTTCCGTACAAATTGGTAAGGGAAAAAATCCGCTCTCCTCTGGAACTATCAACAGTCAGGCACGGGGATGGGATGACGGAGTCCTGGCAGGAGACTGCGGGGGTCCTTCTCCGGTCCCTGTTGCCTGACGATAATGCGGATGGGGAGACAGAGGGGCAGAAGCAACTTAGAGAAGAAGATCAAGAGGAATATATTAATGAAACGGCTGTCTACCCCTTCTCAGAGGAGGAGGTGGCAACCCACATAAGATCACTAAAAAAAGGGAAAGCACCTGGGCCAGACGGCATTGTGGCGGAGGTAGTGCAGTTTCTGGCGCCTCAGCTAATTGCGCCACTAACACATCTATATAACGAATGCGTCAGACAGAAAAGATTTCCGAAGAAATGGAAAATGGCGAACGTAGTAATTATAAAGAAAGGACCAGAAAAGGACCCTGCAGAAGTAAAATCATACAGGCCGATTTGCCTGTTGGACGTATTTGGCAAAGTATTAGAGAAATTACTAGCTGACAGACTGACAGCACACCGGGTTTTGTGTGGGATGAGTGACAGGCAGTTCGGGTTCAGGCCGGGGCGATCGGCATCTGATGCAATTGCTCTGGCGGCCGAGGTCTGTGGCTCGACCCCTCACAAATACGTGGTCGGCATCATGGTGGATATCAGTGGCGCCTTTGACAACCTGTGGTGGCCTTCGCTCTTCTCCTGCTTGCGGGAGAAAGAGTGTCCAGGGCCGCTATATGGTTGCCTGAGGAGCTATTGTAAGGATAGAGAGGTCTGGTTATCATCATCTAGCGAAAGAGTTGGGAAGGTAATTACGAAAGGATGTCCCCAAGGTTCTGTCTTAGGACCCCTTTTTTGGGACATCCACATGGAGCCTTTATTAGATAGATTACAGCAAAGTAATGAGGTGCTAGATGTGATAGCCTATGCGGATGACCTCCTTCTGTTGGTCGGTGGCCGTAGCCGCGAAGACATTGAACCAAAAATAGAGACAGCTTTAGAGAAACTCCAACAGTGGTGCCGCACGACTAAAATGATGATTTCACCTAGTAAATCAACCTACTTATTACTAAAAGGACAACTCATCAGAAACCCGACAGTAAGAATAGACGGTTCACCAGTTCTCCGACGACGAGAGACACGTTACCTGGGAATCATCATTGATGAGAAGTGGAACTTCGGAAAACACATTGATACTGTCTCCCAAAGAGCCCTTCAGATATTAAATAATCTCATTTCAATAGGTCACAAAAGATTTCATCTTCCTCCACACTTAATTAAACTTTATCACAATAGTATTTTAACCTCGGTTGTGGGATATGGCTCGGGAGTCTGGGCGCACAGGCTCACGAGGGTTGTGCCTGCCATGGCCGTGAGAAGGGTCCAGAGAAACATGGTACTAAGAGCAGTAGGTGCCTATAGAACATCTCCGGGGGGGGCCCTATTAGCCATAATGGGGCTCTGCCCCCTGGACATAAAGATAAGGGAGCAGGCGGCGTGGTATTGGGCCAAGAAAGGAAACTATGAAAAGATTGCGGACATAATGGGTATTAGAGTGGGGGATAAGCGAGAGATAAGGAAAAGAGGGGAGGAGCTCTGGCAAGAGACTTGGGAGGCAGAAGAGACGGGACGAAGAACCTTTCAGTTCCTACCTGATGTCAGGGAACGTCTTGAACTAAAGTACTTCGAGCCTACGCGAGGGTTGATCCACTTTCTCACTGGCCATGGACCCTACCCGACTTATTTATGTCGATTTGGGAAGAGGGCGACACCAGCGTGTGACTGTGGCGATCCGGAGGGTACACCTGAGCATGTAGTTTACGAATGTCCACTCTTCAATGATGTTGCCAACACACTACGAGACAGACTACCCAACCGCGACACATACCAACTACTCAGACAAGAGGGAACATTTCAGACCTTAAACAGCTTGGCTAACGAGGTATCTCGAAAAGTTCTCATTGACTATTTAGGCGAGATACAATAACTACCAATTGCGTCCAGGAGCCCTACTCCCATACCGCCTGTGCGTGGATCGGCCGACTACATCTAAGTTGGAATCCGCCACGTGCAGGATCAGGGGGGGTGGGGAATAAACACCGAACGTGACACACACCGGATTTGACGTAGGATTAGTTAGTTTGTAGGATTTAGTTATAGGAATTTAAGATAGGGACTGCAGCAAAATAACATCGAGGCCAGCCCAGTGCCAGGGGCATGCTCTTCGGGTTTAGCTCGAAGAGCAAGGCAAAAGCAAGTAGGTTTATATCTTTGCTGGCACACATGTGATGCTGCAGTATATATATACAAATTAGACTAGTCATAAGAATAGGAAATACATAGTACACGTAGATATTAGATGCCCATTGTTATTAATAAAATATAACTGTAGCTCACCAACTAACACTAATATAGCTGCAACATTTTATTACAAATGTATTAATGTTAGGACCCACTAATGTAGTAAGGTAGTGGGTTGTTTTATGTATCATTATAAATGGTTTTGATAATAAAGATTTTTTTTTTTTTTTTTTTTTTTTTTTTTTTTTTTAAACCGATCCCTGCTTCTAGACAAGTTGCTCCACAGATTCCTCTTAACCCCAATTCTATTCCGTACCTCCTCATTAATTACGTAATGTACCCATCTAATCTTCAGATTCTTCTGTAGCACCGCATTTCAAAAGCTTCTATTCTCTTCTTGTCTAAACGATTTATCGTCCATGTTTCACATCGATACATAGCTACACTCCATACAAATAGTTTCAGAAAACACTTCCTGACACTTAGATCATTACTCGATATTAACTAATTTATCTTCTTCAAAAACGCTTTCCTTTCCTTGCCATCGCCAGTTTCCGTTTTATATCCTCTCTACTTCGACCATCCTTAAGTATTTTGCTGCCCAAATAACAAAACTCATCTACTTTTTAAATTGTCTTATTTCCTAATCTAATTCCCTCAGCATCGCCTAACTTAATTCGACTACATTCCATTATTCTCGTTTTGCTTTTGTTGTTGTTTACCTTATAGCCTACTTTCAAGACACTGTCCATTCCATTCAACAGTTCTTCCAAGTCCTTTGCTGTCTCCGACAGAATTACAATGTCATCTGAAAGCCTAAAAGTTTTTATTTCTTCTCCCTGGATTTTAAATCCTACACCAAATTTTTCTTGCGTTTCATTTACTGCTTGTTCAATGTAAAGATTCAATAACACAGTGTTATAGGTTACAACCCTGTCTCACTCCTTTCTCAACCACCGTTTCTCTTTCATGCCCCTCGACTCTTGTAACTGCCTTTTGGTTTCTGTACAAATTATAAGTATCCTTTCGTTACCTGTATTTTACCACTGCCACCTTCAATATTTGAAAGAGACTATTCGAGTCAACCTTATCAAAAGCTTTCTCTATGTTTATAAATGCTGGAAACTTAGGTTTGCCTTTCCTTAATCTAGCTTCTAAGACAAGTGGTAGGGTCGGTATTGTCCCGCGCGTTCCTACTTTTCTACGGAATCCCAGATGATCTTCACCGAGGTCGGCTTCTACCAGTTTTTCCATTCATCTGTAAAGAATTGGTGTTGGTATTTTGCAGTCTGGACTTACTAAACTGATACATCTTTAATTTTCACACCTGTCAGCATCTGCTCTCTTTGGAATTGGACTGCTTCTTGTTCTATAAAAATTCTCGCTCGCTTCGATCTCAAACGAAATATTTTACTGTTTCGATGCTTTCCTTCATCCTTCCCTGTTGTCTGTTAATTTCATCTGTACATTGTTCCCTCACTCAGCACGTCCCATAATCTGTTTAGCAAATAACTATAAATTCGGACTTAGGAATACCATTGTAGCAAGAGTTGTCTGAACAATTCGAAGGCTCATTAATTCAAGATAGCTTCTGGGGATAAGAACATCGTATGAAATCAAAGCTGCATTTATTATATCGCTGCTTATGAATCAAACATCACTTGTGGAGCAGATGAAGCTCTTGTGTAGAATGATTGATATACTCAGTTACCTTAACTGTTGCAATTATTAATATAATAAGTGTATCAATGGAACTCAGATGAATTTGTAAAACTCACCAACTTTGACTGCACTTTTCTACATAATCGAATCATGTGCTGCTCCTGCCAGATCAACTAGCCGGCTGGCCGTTCATGCCGCTAGAAGATGTCCTCCTCTGTCGCCCAAGAAAGGAGATACAAGATAATCAAGAGTGATCATTTTCTCCACTTTCTGTCCTTTTGTTAATTAATACGATTTTCACGATACGTCTAAGATACTTGCCGTAACATCCGAATGCAATATGTGACGGTTTCAACGCGTCTGTCGTGGCTCTGAGCACTATGGGACTCAACTTCTGAGGTCATTAGTCCCCTAGAACTTAGAACTAGTTAAACCTAACTAACCTAAGGACATCACATACATCCATGCCCGAGGCAGGATTCGAACCTGCGACCGTAGCAGTCGCGCGGTTCCGGACTGAGCGCCTAGAACCGCTAGACCACCGCGGCCGGCCGCGTCTGTCGTGTTTTATCGATTTGATAAGCAATGACTTTACTTTTTCTTATAGCCTCGACCTCGCAGAGAGGCTGCTCAGGTAACTGGCGTCTACTGTTTACTGTCAGGCAATAGTAGCCGACCGAGACACCAGCAGCAGCAGGGAAGCAACCGCTTTTGTGACATTTACGAGTTCCTAACCAGCAGCGAATTCTATGTCATCAATTGTCCGCAGCTCGTGGTCGTGCGGTAGCGTTCTCGCTTCCCACGCCCAGGGTCCTGGGTTCGATTCCCGGCGGGGTCAGGGATTTTCTCTGCCTCGTGATGACTGGGTGTTGTGTGATGTCCTTAGGTTAGTTAGGTTTAAGTAGTTCTGAGTTCTAGGGGACTGATGATCATAGCTGTTAAGTCCCATAGTGCTCAGAGCCATCTATATCATCTGTGTGCTTTCGTAGTTTAGTTTCTTCAGTTTCTGCGTGTAAATTTGCTATCTAATAGCTACAGTTTTCGCATTTTCGTTAGCGTCGGAAAGTAAACAGATTGTGTGACATATTACAAGTTCCTAATCAATGGCGAATTATTTAGCTTCACCTGAGTGCTTCAGTAGTTAGGGTTTTTAATCTCTATATATTAATCTGATTTATTAGACACAGCTCCAGCATTTCCGTTGGGTCTACAGCACAGTTGCGCAACACGTGCCGATTGTCCGTTTATCTGCATAGTTTAGTCTTCCACGGTCTTTAGTATGGACAGGGACTGCGATTGTTGTGCACGGATGCGAGCCGTGTTTGTGACACTTCGCTCCCACCTTCCATCTGTGATGGCTTCAGTTACATAGCTTGATGTAGCAGTGGATGGGCACCACTGTTGTGGGCCGGCCGTGGGGATCCAATGAACGTCCAGCACGTCCGAGTCCTCCGATCGGTCCCCAAGATTGGCCATCTTTTTAAGAAGCTTGAAATTTAGTGCGGACTTCAATGCGAGAAGTTTATAATAGTTTTAACAACGAAACTTTGTCTCGAAACCTGGCAGAAAAATCCAAAGACATTCTGGTCGTATTTGAGGTACGTTAGCGGCAAGAAACAATCAATGCCTTCTCTGCGCGATAGCAATTTAGATACTGTCGAAGAAAGTGCTGCCAAAGCAGAGGTACTAAACACAATCTTTCGAAATGCCTTAAAAAAAAAGACGAAGTAAATATTCCAGAATTCGAATCGAGAACAGCTGCGAACATGACTAACGTAGAAGAAAATATCCTCGAATAGCGAAGCAACTTGAATCACTTAATAAAAGCAAGTTTACTGGTCCACACTGTATATTAAGTTCCTTTCACAGTATGCTGACCCATTAGCTCCATACTTAACAGTCATATACAACCGTTCCCTGGACGAAAGATCAGTACCCAAAGACTGGAAAGTTGCACAGGTCACACCAATATTCAAGAAAGTTAGTAGGAGTAATACACTTACTTACAGGCCCATATCATCCACGTCGATATGCAACAGGATTTTGGAACATATATTCAGTTCGAACATTATGAATTACTTCGAAGGAAACTGTCTATTCACACTCAGTCAACATGGGTTTAGAAAACATTGTTCTTGTAAAACACAAATAGCACTTTGTTGGCATGAATGGCAAGGGATTTTAGATCTATTCCACATTTCTGGATTTCCGGAAGACTTATGACACTTTACCACACAAGCGGCTCGTAGTGAAATGGCGTGCTTATGGAATATCGCCTCAGTTACGCGACTGGATTTGTGATTTCCTTTCAGAGAGGTAACGGTTCGTAGTAACTGACGGAAAGTCATCGAGTAAAACAGAAGTAATTTCTGGCATTTCACAAGGTAGGGTTATAGGCCCTTTGCTGTTCCTTATCTATATAAACGATTTGGGAGACAATCTGAACAGACGTCTTAGGTTGTTTTCAGATGACGCTGTCGTTTATCGAGTGAAATAAAGTCATCAGAAGATCAAAACTAATTGCAATACGATTTAGAAAAGATTTCTGAATGATGCGAAAATTGGCAGTTAATCCCAAATAACGAAAATTGTAAGGTCATCTACGTGAGTGCTAAAAGGAATTCGTTACACTTCGGCTACACGATAAATCAGTTTGATCTAAATACCGTAAATTGAACTAAAACCTAGGAATTACAATTACGAACAACTTAAATCGGAAGGAACACATAGAAAATGTTGTGGGGAAGGCTAACCATACATTCTTGAATAAAAGTTTGTAAGAGTTTGTTGTGGATAAGAGCATAAGGAACATAACTGAACCATGTTTACGAAATATAAAATGTAGAGTTAAATATTGAAATACCTCAAGACTTTGATCATATTGTGAAAATAATTTATAGTATATTGCAACTTTTTGAGTCATGTAATTGAAAATTTTGTTTCTATCGTTGAAGAGACAAGACATTATCTGTTGAGTGAGTGCCCAGGTGACTAGGTTATAAGGAAGAAAACAGTATTGGATGTCACAATTTTTCTTAAAGATAATGAGAGACATAAACATTAGATAAATGTTCTTATAAAAATGAAGTATTGGAGAAAATTATTCTCAAGTTCAGGATGAAAAATACGTCATATCAGATGAGTAAAGACGTATTTAATAAGAGTAGCACATTCTGCCGATCTAAGATACAAGGGAATAAAGCCGCGATCCGTATGTTCAGCTTAGTGCATAAACTCAAAATATGGAAAGAAATGTTGAGAAATCCTGAAGTACGTTATCTTTAAAAGAGAGTGGACAATGAAGAAGAAGCCGGATCCGTGTAAGAAAACTAGGTCGAGGAATCGAAAGTAAATTCCGTGGAATGAAAGACTACGGTCTAAGAAGATCTTTGAACATATTATGCAGAAAAAAATCACCGTCGTGCTAGTATATATATGTAATTAAAATGGTTCCTTATTTCTGTCTTCGTGAAAAATGTTAGACATAGATATACCATGACAGAAACTTCTCGAATTTAATTCTCCTGAAATCGATACTTAAATCACATGTAAAAGGTATGAATCAAAATAAAGGAGAACACCTTCCCAGTACAAATCAGGAACGGTTTGTAATAAAGTATCATACACGGAACATGAACGCCGTTTAGTTTTCTAATGAGATGCAAGTTACTATCCATTGCCTTGAAAATATTTCTGATGTTTTACAATGTAGTGATTCTTTTTTGGTCCCTTCTTTGACTGTGAAGGTGTCTCTTCAAAAGTAAATGCAGATGATGTAGTCTTATACATAGCTGCACGTTAGGTGAACTTACTTTGGTATGGGCAGAGAACTTAGAATATTCAAATTCAGGACAGTGCTAGAATAGGAAATTCACTCTTGAACCCCCTCCAATCACCTACTTTCTTATTAGAGCTACGGCATGAAGCTTAATAATGCAGAGGAACGCCTTAACATGTCACTGTTCCTCTCTAACTTTTAAAAAGTTCTGTCAGTTAGTGATTTCCCTAGATCACTCCAGGCAAATGCCGGGATGGTTCCTTTGAAAGGGCACGGCTGACTGCCTTTCCCATCCTTCCCTAATTCGAGCTTGTGCTCCGTCTCTGATGACCTCGTTGTCGATGGGACGTAAAACACCAATATCCTCCTCCTCTGTCAATTAATAATTAGCAACTTAAACATTTCAGCATTATTGAGGTGTTATTGTCACAAACTATCTCCTTTAAAAAACTTAATTAATGTCAGTATTTTTCCCATTAACCAAGATTCTCTTTAAGAGATTATTTCTGGAGGATTTTGCTTTAATTTATCTGACCAACAGCACATATTGGTCGATATTAACTTTACAACAAGTGCTTTGTGCCACAAAGCTTTGACGTAACGCAAGTTTTGTGAAAGTGCTTTCCATGTTCTCCTGTTTAGCTGGGAACTCACACGCCAGTCGACTTTCTCCACACTAGGTGGAAAGTTTGGACCCTGCAGCGCAGAGTGAGCGCAATATGCACACTGAAATCTCAGAAACAGCCACTCCAAAGAGCTCTACAAGCAGGGCCGTAATATGGAGAGCAAAGGGAGCAGCGGCAGAGGTTTAGTAAAATTAGAGCGCAAAGTGGATTACCGCTTAATTTACATTCACGCACACACACATATATACATATATTTATATTCCCTCTAGAACCTGTACATTGAAAGGTAGGGAGTACTTTCTCACTCCTTGTCCATTTACGTAGATTCCAGTACTAATTTGCACCAGAGGCCTCAGAGTACCCGTATTGCATTATTATGTCACATAGGCGAAATAAACGATGGCAGCACAGCAATAACCGTGAAGTACTTCTGAAGTACGGCTCTTGTAACCTGATATAATTATTTGTCACGGGAGAAACGATGCCCTAATTGATCTAATTGTGAAATGACTGTCCTAAGGCAGTTCAACTGCACTTTCACAAGCACTCCGCCGAGTAATTACAGTTGTAGCAGCACCTTGTTTAAGTCCGTCGATCTCAGCATTCAGCGTTGCTAAAGGCCACGCAAGAGAATTGTGTGTCATCTGTATCCTCGATGATCAACATATTCTTTCTTCCTACCCACAGTTTAAAATGTTCGTCTCACGTTATATACCTCACAAGTGTTAACGACTGATATTTAATCGGTGTAATAAGGTCCAAGCAGTTGCTATCAATATCGGAATCAACATTTTGAGGTTTTTCCTCTCAAAGCTACATTTTGGGTGTCTGAGACCAAATACGTCTGTGTATTGCTTAATTTTACAGATTTAAATTATAAATACAGGGTGTTTCAAAAATGACCGGTATATTTGAAACGGCAATAAAAACTAAACGAGCAGCGATAGAAATACACCGTTTGTTGCAATATGCTTGGGACAACAGTACATTTTCAGGCAGACAAACTTTCGAAATTACAGTAGTTACAATTTTCAACAACAGATGGCGCTGCGGTCTGGGAAACTCTATAGTACGATATTTTCCACATATCCACCATGCGTAGCAATAATATGGCGTAGTCTCTGAATGAAATTACCCGAAACCTTTGACAACGTGTCTGGCGGAATGGCTTCACATGCAGATGAGATGTACTGCTTCAGCTGTTCAATTGTTTCTGGATTCTGGCGGTACACCTGCTCTTTCAAGTGTCCCCACAGAAAGAAGTCACATGGGTTCATGTCTGGCGAATAGGGAGGCCAATCCACGCCGCCTCCTGTATGTTTCGGATAGCCCAAAGCAATCACACGATCATCGAAATATTCATTCAGGAAATTAAAGACGTCGGCCGTGCGATGTGGCCGGGCACCATCTTGCATAAACCACGAGGTGTTCGCAGTGTCGTCTAAGGCAGTTTGTACCGCCACAAATTCACGAAGAATGTCCAGATAGCGTGATGCAGTAATCGTTTCGGATCTGAAAAATGGGCCAATGATTCCTTTGGAAGAAATGGCGGCCCAGACCAGTACTTTTTGAGGATGCAGGGACGATGGGACTGCAACATGGGGCTTTTCGGTTCCCCATATGCGCCAGTTCTGTTTATTGACGAAGCCGTCCAGGTAAAAATACGCTTCGTCAGTAAACCAAATGCTGCCCACATGCATATCGCCGTCATCAATCCTGTGCACTATATCGTTAGCGAATGTCTCTCGTGCAGCAATGGTAGCGGCGCAGAGGGTTCAAATGGTTCAAATGGCTCTGAGCACTATGGGACTTAACATCTATGGTCATCAGTCCCCTAGAACTTAGAACTACTTAAACCTAACTAACCTAAGGACAGCACACAACACCCAGCCATCACGAGGCAGAGAAAATCCCTGACCCCGCCGGGAATCGAACCCGGGAACCCGGGCGTGGGAAGCGAGAACGCTACCGCACGACCACGAGATGCGGGCGGCGCTGAGGGGTTGCCGCGTTTGAATTTTGTATGGATAGAGGTGTAAACTCTGGCGCATGAGACGATACGTGGACGTTGGCGTCATTTGGACTGCAGCTGCAACACGGCGAACGGAAACCCGAGGCCGCTGTTGGATCACCTGCTGCACTAGCTGCGCGTTGCCCTCCGTGGTTGCCGTACGCGGTCGCCCTACCTTTCCAGCACGTTCATCCGTCACGTTCCCAGTCCGTTGAAATTTTTCAAACAGATCCTTTATTGAATCGCTTTTCGGTCCTTTGGTTACATTAAACCTCCGTTGAAAACTTCGTCTTGTTGCAACAACACTGTTTTCTAGGCGGTGGAATTCCAACACCAGAAAAATCCTCTGTTCTAAGGAATGAACCATGTTGTCTACAGCACACTTGCACGTTGTGAACAGCACACGCTTACAGCAGAAAGACGACGTACAGAATGGCGCACCCACAGACTGCGTTGTCTTCTATATCTTTCACATCACTTGCAGCGCCATCTGTTGTTGAAAATTGTAACTACTGTAATTTCGAAAGTTTGTCCGCCTGAAAATGTACTGTTGTCCCAAGCATATTGCAACAAACGGTGTATTTCTATCGCTGCTCGTTTAGTTTTTATTGCCGTTTCAAATATACCGGTCATTTTTGAAACACCCTGTAGATCGCAGCACTGTCTGTGTTATCGGTTTCGACTTGTCAAACATTAGTTGTAAAATTATGGAGACAGAGAGAACTACATTCGCAAATTTTCTGTAATGCAATGGTAGTCAAATGAAACGAGACAGATGGAAAAAGGTAATAAACTGTTTATTATTTCAAAAGTAAACACCAAAAAGTTAATATATTTATAGCAGTGAGCAATAATACGATCAGTGCACCTTTTTGTCAGATGCAAATCGACGACCACCAGTGCCTTTCTTCAGGATTCCGAAAATTGGGAACTACTTAAAGGAAGGTCAGGAATGGGTGGGGGAGGGCGTTATCCTGCAGCAAAATAATGCCGTCCGTCAACATCCTTGGTCGTCTGGACTCGACGGCGCGCTTTGGTCAAGTTTCGCTGAAAACCTTACACGGCCTCCATACAGCCGAATCAATTCCCATGATATATCCATATCTTTGGAGCTCTGAACATAGACATTCGTGGCCGTCGACTTTCTTCGGTCGAAGAGGTACAGCCCTGGGTACTATCATTTTCCCATGAAAGTATTGACCACCTTGCCTCACAGTGCGGTAAATGAATTGACAGCTTTGGCGATTACTTTTGGAATAATATACTTGCCTGTTCCGTATGTCTCATTTCCGTTTGAGCGTATCTAACATTTATGAAGAACACAGAACGTAAAATAATTAAAAATGAATGTACACTGAACAAACGTCAACTGTTAAGGTCGTAAAAATCGATGTGAATAAATGCTTTTAACAATCTGGACAATCGAAAATCCATCCACTTTTCATAATACTACAGATCATCCCTATGCTGAGGCCGGTGTGGCCAAGCGGTTATAGGCGCTTCATTCTGGAACCGCGCGACCGCTACGGTCGCAGGTTCGAATCCTGCCTCGAGCATGGATGTGTGTGATGTCCTTAGGATAGTTAGGTTTAAGTAGTTCTAAGATCTAGGGGACTGATGACCTCAGATTTTATGTCCCATAGTGCTCAGAGCCATCCCCATGCTAATGATGTCAGAAGTGTATAAAAGTGAAAGTACGATGCAAAACTTACTTAAAATAGGTGAAATGTCAAAACTAATGTACATACGTGCTATGTCCCTATAACGTCTGTGCATGCCTCTATGCTACATTTGAAAGGAAGCAGACTTTCGTCCAATACACAGCAGATATTCCAAATTTTTAGTCATGTAATACAGCAATTGGGTGTCGCTTTCAGCGTTCTGCTAGCAGTGGTTTACTGTGTTGTTACATGGTGTTGCACAATGCAATGTTTCGATGTAAAGGAAGCCTATCAGATGTCATAGGAGGTCTGTAGGAAATAAAAATTCTCCCATCTCAGACAGTAGCATCATACCTCCAGTGCCGTAAATTCCAAATGTACACTTGCCCCACCAGTCGTTGGACGGATGCACGGTCAACCTACTGCAGCCTCATCGAGAGGTGTCAAGAAGTGTGAAGCCACTGAACTATGAGCTGTCAACTAGCCCTGATGGTTGTGGGCTTCTAAATGGAATTGTCGAGGCACGATTGTCCAGTGGGTGCCAACTCCTCACTCCAGCAGTCTCTTATGGCACTGAGTTCCATGAGGAGCATGGGCACTTCCCACCAGCGTCGCAGAGCGCCGGCAGTACCTCGACTGAGCCTGCTTTCCGTTATCATGTCGGACCTCCCTTTGCTCCTCCTAGTGCAGTAACACAGCGTGGCATAGGCTCAATAAGTCGTCAGACCGTCAGACGTCCTCTGCGGATACACTAAGCCTCTATAGACGTCCATAATGGCGAATGTGAGCCTGTGCAGAATTATTTGTATGAACTGACCAGTCGATTACATTCCACACATATTCGATGGGACTCATGTCGGGAGGTATATGTGGCGAAGTCGTTCGTTCGAAATGACCAGAATATTTTTGAACCAATCCCGAGCAGTTGGGACCCAGTGACATGAAGTATTGTCATCCATAAAAAGTCCAGCACACACAATTATGAAGGCACCAACAGCTTGCACAGTCCCTTGTTTCACAACCTAGGTAGAGTCGAGCCACACTCGAACCCTACCATCAGCTATTACCAACTTCAATAGGGACTCATCTGACCAGATCATGGTCTTCCAGTCGTCTAGTGTCCAATCGATATGGTAAAGAGCCCAGAAGAGGCGCTGCAGGTGGATTCAAAGTCCGTCAATGGGTGCAGATGGTCAAAAACAAACATAGAAATTTCCTCTGAATAATTGGTGCATTTGGATCAGAGGACCCAGTCCACTACACGTAAATACAGCCCACACAATTATGGTGCCATCATCAGCTTGCACAGTCCCTTGTTTCACAACCTAGGTGGAGTCGAGCCACACACGAACCCTACCATCAGCTCTTACCAACTCAAATCGGGACTCATCTGACCAGACCATGGTTTTCCAGTCGTCTAGTGTCCAACCGACATGATCAAGAGCCCAGGAGAGGCGCTGCAGACGATATCGTGCTGTTACGAAGGTGCTGACGTCGGTAGTCTGCTGACATAGCCCATTAACGCCAAATTTCGCCGCACTATCCTAACAGATACGTTCGTCGTACGCCTCAAAATGAATTTTGCTGTTACATCGCTTAGTGTAGCATGTCTTTTAGCACTGACAACTCTATACAAGCGCCGCTCCTCTCTATCGTTAAGTGTAGTCCGTCACCCTCCGCGTTGTCCTTTGCCCGAAATTTGGTATTCTCAGCAGGCTCTTGGCACTATGAATCTCTGAAATTTTGAATTTCCTATTAGTTCCGAAATGGGATGTCCCATTCATCTAGCTCCAACTATCATTCCGCGTTCAGAGTCTGTTAATTACCGTCGAGCGGCCATAGTTACAAATACAGGAGACAGCTCTGCCAATGCACTTCCCTTTTATATTTTGTATACGAGATAGTACCGCCATCTGTGTATGTGCATGTCGCTATCCAATGAGATCTGTCATCTCATACAATGAAGGCTTTAACGACCGGATGTTTCAGCTGCCGAGAATACTTCCGGGTAGTATGGCCGTGGTCCATGGAACTCTTCTATCCATGACGTTCGTCCAAAGCTACGTTGGACATCTTCGGAGATGCTCCTGGTTGTGCTCAGTCATGCCAACTGGCATCTCAGTGTAGTTGCTATGTCTACGTGAGACAAAACTTCCAAATGACGAAAACCGCATTTCGAAAACAGTTCTTCGCTGCCATGTTTACATGTTAACGAACGAAACGGTTCCTGCAGGGCCGGTGAAATATCGATTTTCTGATACCGGTTTCAGACATGGCTTCTGGAAATCAGTTGTTTTGGTTTATGACTTACTCCACTCAGTGGCAGTTTCGCCTCAGTTAAACAACTGAGGAACATAGTTTCGTGCTAAGTCTAATATTTCCCCTTTTCCTTCCCACCACAAGAAGTCACCACCTACCGACAAGCTGCTAAATCATAAAAACGAGATGTAACCTATCAATCTAAAAGCGTTTCAGTAGCAGTTGTTCGTTTATATGGAAGCTAAAATGGATTGTGGAGGAATACACCACGTTGCTAGAACCTCATTTTCAGAATCGATATTGGGATTTTTACATGGCCAACTAATAGCGGTATTCGGAAAACGGTTAACTGAATGGTTTACTTGTAAACAGTGGAACCATCGTATTACTATGGCCACCCTCAGTTGTAAGCCTACATAGTTATACTATTGAGTTAGATCGTTGCCTGTCGCCAGAGCCAGCTTTCACAGCATGCCACTATTCGCTGCCTACTAGCTACGAACGGTGCCTGAATCACTACTATCAAAGCACTGTACCGGAGGCGGAGAATGCTCCTCTCGAGTAAGCGCTCCTTGTTGAAAGCTTGCCGCAACACTGGAGGACCAAAGTCACGTCTTCATACGCGCACATCACTCCAGCCAAAACAGCAAACTGTATCGAAAGGAAGCAACATGTTTTCAGTTAAAAATGTATCGTAAATGAGTAGCCCAGTTTCAAAAGCGGCTGAGTGACCAAAAATCGAAAATTGAGTTACAGGCACTTTCTTGTACAGGTTTTCACGGTCTATGTAATAATGCATCGATCAGATTTAAAAAACGGTTCTAAGTATTTCAATATGAGGTGCGAAGCTGGCCGCGGTAGCCGTGCGGTTCTAGGCGCTCAGTCAGGAACCGCGTGACTGCTACGGTCGCAGGTTCGAATCCTGCCTCGGGCATGGATGTGTGTGATGTCCTTAGGTTAGTTAGGTTTAAGTAGTTCTAAGTTCTAGGGGACTGATGACCTCAGATGTTAAGTCCCATAGTGTTCAGAGCCATTTGAACAATTTTTTGAGGTGCGAAAATCCCGTGTGGGTTAAAAGGCGGCTATGTTTTCTCAGCGTAATGTTACAAAATCGGCCAAATCCTATTCAGTTGCAAAAGAGAGGCAAAGTCTTAACACGATAATGGCCGCCGACAAAGGGTACGATTTCAGAACCTAACATGTCATCTTGTCACAAGTAACACTTTTTAGATGTTCCGATTTTCAGCTACAAGTGACTAAAATGTTTGTGTTGGCAGTACTGTGTAGATACTTATATGTTCCACTATGTTTTAATACGACTTTGTAGGCAGTTTTATTGTAGCTCAGATCGAAATGGACAAAGATAACGAAGAGGAAATTTCCACTACTGAAGTACATTTCGACGAACCCAACGACAATAGAGCTGAGATTGACGTTAATGATGAGTGGGAAGATGTCACGAGAAACTCTACTTCTAGGAAGAGAAGATGGAATGTATAGCAATGGAAAAGAAACGTCGAGAAAAGGAAGAGGTAAGAAATCCACTGTTTATACGAATATTCAAATATTCAATACAGGTTTAATGTTGTTAAAATTAATGACCTATCAACGTTACCTGACCTTTTCTGGAACACATTTTTTGTAAATTCAACGTACTTGGAAATAACACTGAACTTCTGATAGCATTGACATAAAATTACTATCAGTTGGTTTTCAATTTCATTTTTCATTTATTTGTGGGTACGAACTGAAATGGTTTCCACAGATGCCAAACTGTAAACATGCGGCTGGAAAACTGAAATGTAAAGTATACAGGACGTAAGACGGATCCAGCAAAAATTTTGCGAACAAAATAATCTGGAATGACAGAGCAACTACATTCGACAGCATGTAACTGTGTCATCTGCTCGAACATCGAAGCTTACAGGAGAAAATGTGTGAAGGAAGAAAAAAAAAAAACCTGAAGAAGTTTCTATAAACATTAGGGTTTGCAGAGCGGCTTTCATGGGGATTTTTCAGATAAAAAGAATGAGACTCAACAAAATTTGTCACACTGTAATGAACGATTCCTCACCTGCAACCGCTGAAAGAAGAGGAGGTGACAGAAGAAGGAAGTTGTACGAAGATAAAACATGCAGTTTTCAGACACATTGAACAATTCAAACCGATCGAAAGCCACTGTTCAAGAGTGAAAATGCTACATCGCCAATATTTACCCAGTGAAGTAAATGTAAAAGTAATATGGGAAATGCTCTTTGACATACATACTGATCTAGACGGAAAGTATGACTACTACTGGACAAAATTCTGCAATAATTGTAATATCGGCTTCGTAGCACCTTATATTTACACATGCTCTACATGCTCGCCCCTACAAAGCGCATTTTCCCTGGAAACTCGGCCAATGGAAAAGAAAAATTTAGAAAATCAGCTTACAAATGGTTCAAATGGCTCTGAGCACTATGGGACTTAACATATGAGGTTATCAGTCCCCTAGACTTAGAACTAATCAAAACCTAACTAACCTAAGGACATCACACATAACCATGCCTGAGGCAGGATTCCAACCTGCGACCGTAGCAGCAACGCGGTTCCGGACTGAAGCGCGTAGAACCGCTGGCCCACAGCGGCCGGCCATTATCTTACAGCTCCCAAAGTTCGGAGCGATATTTTTTATGAAAGACTGAAGGAAGACATAGAAGGTCAACTAATTTTAAGTTATGACTGCCAGAAAAACTAAGCCCTTCCAAAAGTCCCAGATCAGGCGGCTTATTATTCCATTATATAATTTCACGGTTTGCCGAGGTTCCTCTACGAACAGTCAGACGAAAGACAATGTGACCTCGTATGTTTAGCTGGAGAACGAATTTGCAAAGTGGTCGAATCAGATTGCTTCACCTCCTCATCATCAATTGCTTGACACCAATTTGCATGGTGTCACCAAACGACTCCACTTCTCGGATGGGTGCGGTGGGCAAAAAAAGAAGACAACAATGATTGGGATGTTGATGTACTGGTTCCTGGACGCTGCTCCAGTACACGTAGAGAACTTTGAAGTGTAGTTCCCGGGCGTCGATTTAATGGAAAAATGGAGAGAAAATCATCAAAATCGAGTGTAATGGAAGACCTGCAGTATATGTCGGCATAATGGAAAAATTCGCCACAGTGGTACATTTGGGGTCGGACGACTGCAAAATGAGAGACTGGAAGATGATCGCCACTGACGTCATTAAAGCTCCTGCATACCGGATCTTCCAGTTTCAAACGTGGAAGAGAATTATTATCACGAAGACCGCAAAAAGAAAATTATGTCTTGTGCGAGGAGAAGCATTCTTCAATTTTGAAAGTGGAGAGCTGAAATGTATTCTTGAAAAACGCTAAGGTATCACGAAAGAAACTCTTCCTGAGGAGATTCCAAAAAGCGTCCCGCTGAAAAAAGCTAATATTATGGACGTCACACGGCACTTACAACTACACTCGGGAGAGACATGGCCCGAGGGAGAAAAGTTAATATTCTGCACTTCTTTTTTTGGGCAGCAGAGCATCATGGAAACAGAGAATGTCAAAACGGTAAGGATGAAGGACTCTATTCTGAGCTCTTAGATGACGACGATTCCCCTAACATAGCTTAAACGCTGTGTACTTCATTTTACCTTGTGATCGTTTCTTTGCAAGATTTCCAAAGATTTGTTTCCAAAGATTTCTTACTTTCATGACAAGTGTTAAGACTGAATTCAGTGATTAAATCTGAGTAATACTGATATGTTATGTTTAGTTTTTTTATATAAAGATTTGAACCTTTTTCAATATTTAAAATAAAACAGTATTTCAGCACATTGTACGTTTAATTTTCTTCCTTTCGCATTATTTTAGTCTACTACTATAGTCTACCATTCTCACCGACATAGCCAGATACACACGATAATTAATTTTTCGGCCGGTTTTGCAACCGACTACATTCCATCATGGCCGCCAATGCAGTTGCACAAGCGACTAACTGGCCCATTCAGTTGCAAAACAGGTGAAGTTCAAATTTTTACGTAAAAATACTAATAAGGAGTTAGTGTAGGATTATAGAGACATTTATGATTTGGTCGTTATGATTTCTTTTCCTTTTTGTTTTTTTGAGACATTGATCACCGTTGTAATATTGCTGTGAGATCAAGGCTACGATTCTCGGCTTTTCCCAAAAAAATTTTAAAACAGACTTAGCCGCTTGTGCAGCTGGGCTACTCAAATAAAAGTGAAAGTTGATACAAGATAAACTGGATGGCTGACTTCCTAAATAATATACAGTTGAAGACATAAGATGTAAACCTGGAAGGTACATTAAAATACAAGGTATGGAACATTTCTTTCTCTTTTATACTTTTAGTGGTTTATGTCTAATATTTTATTGTTTTGAGTACCCAACACATGCGCCATCTTAATCACTTAAACTATCTTGCATGTAATTTTTTCATGCTTTTTTATACTTAATGTACTGTTTTACTCTTCTTTCAGCATTAGGCCTGATGACGTGTACCGACCTCACGATGTTGTTTTATTCTATACCTATACTAATATTTTTTCCATCCTCAACTTTTTGTACTTAAATAAATACCATCACGTTGTAACATGCTTTTTATGTTTTAGAACAAGCTTTTAAGTTTTTCTCTTAATTTTCATGTTTAGCCAGGAAGTCAAATATTACGCGAATGGGTTTACTACCACGCGAATGGGTTTGCTATTTTTGTAAAGGAGAATTTAATTGCCATCGTCATGATTTTCCACTCACGTGAAACATTTACATTTATCTAAAGCTAACCGCTCAGCAGCTCTGCATAAGAAATAGTTTAATATCACGACAAATAGACACAGAGAAACGTGATTTCTAATGAACTTTTTAATGGCATTAGATTAAGACACCTCTAACCGTAGCCCAGTACTGTTTGGATAGTTATTAGGGCAACCGTTATATTGTGAAGGGTTTGGTGGATGTTAACATGTGTACGTTTATCTAATAACTTTTCACGTAAGTGGACTTCTTACTCCAGTTAGTGCTGTAATGAATTCTAGACATCCACTAAACCACAGTGCTTACATTCAGCAACGGGACAAGAAAACAGTAAAAATTTGTCTTCTGAGATTTCCGCCTGGAAAGAATTTGGTCGCCAGCCTTTAACTACTTCACAATAATAACAAAACTGAAGCAAGCAAATACAATTTAATTTTTCTGCTTTCGCTTGTAATGTCGCCAGATTACTAAAAAATGAGAATAATTTTTAATTTCGCTGTTTTTCGTAAATCCTGAAAGCTACTGAAAATGTTAACCCGTGAACAGTGGCACAGCGACCGTGCCAGTAAAGAGACAAAACTGTTGTTTTCCTTTGAACTATGACTCCTTCAGCTAATTTTCAGAATCATAATAACGCAATTAACATGCCAGCTTGATAGCCGTCCCTGTGAAAGAAGAAAGAATTACGCCGTCCCTGGGCCGAATCAACTTCCCGATATAACGAGGGTCGGTGTTTGCCGACCAGCCACTTGGTGAATACCGGGCTGGTACCTGTGTCCCATCTCACTTACACGATTCACAAACATTTAGAAACTTTCGCACACATTCACAGGAATAGCACTGCAAGCATACAGTTGTGGTGCACGTATTCCGTCCCAGAGGCAAGAGGGGGTGATGGGGTAACGAGGTGGCGACAGGAAGGCCATCCGGCTACCCTTTAAACAACGCCAAGTCTGTTAAATAGTCTTGCCGACTCTGCGCTAATTAGGATCAAAAAAGAAGAAAAAGAAGACGATAATTCGATTATAAGTAATAACTAACCACAACGTCAGAGTGTGGAAGAAATTTCATTAATACCTGTATTACACAGCATTAATATTACTCCACAAACGTTTTCATTGTATATACTTTTGTTTTTGATTAACAATATGGATTTGGGAAATGATAGTAAAGAAAGGAAGTCATAAGGTTTCAAGAGATATTAATGTACATTGTTGCAAATCGATACTTTTTAATTTTGTCCATACTTTGCAGCCTCAATCGTGACTGTATTCAATACACTGGAGGTATGAATTAAAAAAGGCCTTCAATCACAACTTTTCGTGTTTTATTAAGAGCACGATGAATTTCGGACCCTGTGGCTCCATCATCATGTGTAATTATTTTTAATATCTGACTTATTATCCTTCATATTTGTGGCCATGGTGTATGTAGTTCCTTTATAAATCTTGAGGATATTTTTGTTCTGTAGTTGCAACTACAAAAATGCGTGATATTTATCACCAGACGCGTTTTCGCTTTATTGAAGTAAAGCATCATCAGTGGTCTGTAATTAAGTTATTTACATTTTGAGTTTGCTTTTAGATGAAAAACCAGTTCCTTAAGAATAATTTGATTAATAGTTACGGTGATTTTCGGCTGAATTCTCGCTTACATAGGGAAATGCCGTCTGCTAGCACATCATTGTTTTCGGCGTTAGACACTGATAATTTTGGTCTAATTTTTACTTTTTCCGTAGTGCTATGCATTTCCTATGTGTTTCACACCACACTTTTGTGCACACCACTGTATTCAGCTTGTTTTTGTACTTCTAAGTATTTGTTGTGGTTTGTGTTTTGTAGTGTTGCCAGTATAACCTTTCCACTACTTTGTCTTTGACCTTCAAGCTTTTATTTATATATAAGATTGTTGTTTGTGTGTAATTCTATTTAATTATGTTTCTGTGTATTTATGTACTGTGTAAAAGAGTGGAAAGAATAGCGATGTAGGGATTTTCTTGTGTAGGGAAGGAGAAACCATGATGAGTGGACATAAGTGTATAGCAGTGTGGTGGAGTGTGAGTTAAAGGAGAAGGTGAGGAGCGAGAAGTGAAATGTAACTGTGAGTGGGGGCGGGGTTGAGGAAGAGTGGGAAGGGCGGGGGGGTTGGCGAATGGAAAAGGCTCTTTTCTTTTACATGTAATTTCATCAATTTTTCTATATAGTGTCTGGTTTCCAATATTTATTTGGTCATTGAGCATTTGTTTATTTTGTGTTAATGCCTTGTGTATGTGGAAATTTTCTTGGGAAGGGAGGACGCGTCTGTCTTTACTGATTTTTATGATATTCATATCATTTTCAATATTGCTTGGTCTATGGTATTCTTCTTTTAGATGATCCGCAAATGTTGAATAATTTGTACCATATTTAAATGCTCTGACGTGTTCTTTATATTGCGAGGTACCGGGGCTAGCAGTGTATTTAACACTAAACTCTTCTAGAATCTTCATATATAAAGTATGCCCTAAGCCCCCCCCCCCCCTATTCCAACTCCAACTTTTGCTGTTGCACATGGATTAAAAAAGAAACGCGAACTGACTGTAATCGACCCTGCAAGTGGAGTAGAAAAGAGTTTGGCCCCTGCAATAATTTAATTTGATAAATATGTTAAATAAAGGAAAGTTTCATTAACGTAGTGAGAAATGAAAGGGTTGCTCTACCGATTAACAGAATGATAGTTCTGTCATAACAACATGATTTATTATGACTAAAATCAAAATAACAAACAAAACACATGAAACATTTTACAATTCATCAAATTGGCTCAAATTGGATACTCAAATAAATGCTGTGAAGGTGAAGTTGTCCCTAAACTAGATTATGACATTTATGATGAAGTGGTATGTGGAGCCAATTCCTTGCAACTCAAATCTTAAGAGAAATACACAGTCAACCCAACATTAATTGCTGCTACAGTAGTGAGAATTCAGACAATGAACACCCAAGACAGAACAAAGTTAGAAAAAGACGAACAGGCGCACTCTGCTTAGCTCTGATTATCACCTAGGAAAATCCCTATCTGCCGCTGTTGCGGACATACATTACCAAACTGTCTTCTTAACTGCAAGAACACGATCTGGCGTACCGGAGGCGATGGCTGGTTGCTTCGACTTCCCGTCATGGTGATGATAATGTCGCAAGTATAGCCCGAAACTAATTATCCTGGTCTGGTTGTTCCAGACTAAAGACTTCCTAGCAATACAAATGCGCCTCTGAGGTAGACGAAGAAGGCTCGCCTCACAATCACTGATGGTACAGTGATTGATTTTAACAAGCGAAGTCACACTGTAACTCCGATACAGTCAACTTTAGCCAAAACTGCCCAAGACAGACATCATAGGCCGCTTGTACGCAGAACGCTCGATTGCCAACTGTACTCGGTAAGTTACGTTGAAGTCGAAACTTCAGCAACTTCGTCAAGCAGTTACAATTAAATAAAAGTATATTAGACAGCCAACGGCAGGCAGGCTGTCCAGAGCAGCGAGAGCTCAATCTTGTAACCTACTCCGACCGAAGGGCGAGAGCCGACTCCTCAAGAGCACCCGTACAAGCCAAACACCGAACATTCCCGCCCCCACGACAGTGGCCGTGGTTAAACGTTCCAATCAGCAACTCGAAAACCGGCGGAAAATTCCACTCTATTGCCGGAGTACTACCATTCCACCAATGGAGATTCTTGGCGCCAATTTCTGCGCTGATTTTCCTACGTCACTGAGCTATGCCCTGAGCAAGCCAATCACAGTTACTATTTTGCAGAAAGCGCGGGAATTTTCCGGCCACAACTGCCTGGGTACACAAATCATTCCCACGCCTCGCTGGTAGCCCGCCAGAAAGTGTTTTCGCTAAGTTTCTGCGAAGTAAAGGAACCTCTAGCCCAGCCGCTACTTCAGGCCCCTGCAGGCGTGTCTTTTGACAATGTCGGCGTCTGGAAAGCATTCACTCAACTCCCTCACACCCGTCGGCTTAACCCTTTCAAGATCAGCAGTGCCCGCCTGTCACCGGACCACCCGGGTGCCGAGAGATGCTGCGTGGGCAGTCCGCATGTGAAGGAATAGCGACTTTTCACCGCATGCAATTAGAGAGGAAAATCGTAAGATAGAAATATGAGAGGGGGCTCATGCCACCTCTCAATATCTTTAGTCAAATGACCTGCCAGTCACTATAATGCATATCTTTTCAAAATCTCTGCAACTGAGCTGATCGATACTACATTGTTGATATCTGTCTGGTTTTGATTTTAGTTTTGGTTTCTCCCTGCCCTACACAAAAAAAATCCCTACATCACTATTCCTTCCCTACTTTTACACAGTACATAAATACACAGAAACATAATTAAATAGAATTAAATGAAACAACGATCTTATATAAAAAGAAAACCTTGTAGGTCAAAGACAAAGTAGTGGAAAGATTATGTTGGTTACACTACAAAACACAAATCACAACAAATAATTAGAAGTACAAAAACAAGCAGAAAACAGTGGTGTGCTTAAAAGTGTGGTGTGAAACACATAGGAAACGCATAGCACTGCGGAAAAACTAAAAATTAGACCAAATTATCAGTGTCTAACGCAGAAAAACAACGATGTGCTTGCTAGCAGAAGGCATTTCCCGATGAAAGCGAGAATTAAGCCGAGAATCACTGTAAGTACTAATCAACTTATTCTTGTGGAAGTGGTTTTTGATCTAAAAGCAAACTCAAAATGTAAATAACTTAATTACAGACTACTGATGATGCTGTACCTGGATAAAGCGGAAATACGTCTGGTGATAAATATCACGCATTTTTGAAGTTGCAACGACAGAAAAAAATATCCTCAATAATTATTAAGGAAATACAGACACCATGGCCACACGAATGAAGAAAAAATAAATCAGATATTGAAACAAATTACACGTGCTGATGGAGCCACAGGGTCCGAAATCCATCGTGCCCTTAATAAAACACGGAAGGTTGTGACTGAAGGCATATTTTAGTTCATACCTCCGGTGTACAAAACGATACATGGTCCAGAAGTAATTAACATAAACTTTTCTCAATCTAGCTAATATACTCACCACAAACTGAAGTAGGAAAAAGGAAATATTGTTGCATTTTAGCTAAATGATAAACATGTGAGCAATAAGGAACCAAGACATTAGGCCTATGCTTTCTTCCAGCCTTATATTAAACAAGTAGCTGCTCCTAGCTATATTGCATTCTTTAGCTAGAATGCTTGCTGGATGTGTGTTGAGGGCAACTACGACATAGATTCAGCTTCGCAAAAACAAGAAGCAGTTACATAATTGTGGTTACTTGCTACTGGAAATGCACCAAGGCGATGTGTCCACTCACATTTATTTAGTACTTTAGTGGATTGGGTGATCATCCGGTCTGCCGAGCGCTGTTGCCAAGAGGAGTGCTCTCAGTCATTGTGAGGCAAACTGAGGAACTACTTGATTGAGAAGAAGCGGCTTCGATCTCATAAACTGCCATACGGCCGGAAGAGCGGTGAGCTGACGACACATCCCTTCATATCCGCATCCAGTGACGCCTGTGGAGTGAGGATGGCGCGGCTGTCGGTCGGTACCCTTGGCCCTTCATGGCCTATTCTGACACAGTTTAATTTTAGTTTTACTATCCAGTACTTTACTCCACAAAACTAACTGCTAGTTCTGCACAGTAGCTATCGACTGCAGTGCATCACTATTTAAGACGACTGATCTTACGTATCTTTGCGTGTTGTAAGATAACGCTGAAAAACGGTGCCCAACTTTGAAGACGAAGTAGTTCCTTTAGTTTCGTGATTAGTGATACATTGATAATTTTTTTAGGAAATCATTCTCCTAGGAAGACATCAGTTATTTATAAATAATACGAAAAGTAAATCGAAGCGCAACGTAGTTTCAATAAACACATTATTTAGCCCATATTGTGTAAGCTGCCAGAGTTAATCCTGGGGGACAGTTAAAAAGTCAATATAAAGTT
The DNA here is from genome assembly GCF_023898315.1 of Schistocerca nitens. NCBI lineage: Eukaryota > Metazoa > Arthropoda > Insecta > Orthoptera > Acrididae > Schistocerca > Schistocerca nitens. Next base: position 1,031,400,352 of record NC_064614.1, read on the forward strand.
GAAAGAAATTGTGGCACACTGAAAATACACTGGAGTCAAACACAAGTTAAGTCAGCAACGGTATAAAAATAACAGGGAGCGAGACATTTGAGAAAAAAAACTCTGGAAACGATGCAGCACTCAGGAAGAATAAAAATTGCTGGTAGGGACCTGCCGAGGGACTGGGAGATGTGATACTGCGTGAAGAATTTGACAGTTCACTGAAAGACCTACGTCGAAACAAGGCCCCAGGAGTAGACAAAATTTCATTTAGAACTACTGATAGCCTTGGGAGAGCATGCCCTCACAAACCTCTACCATCTCTTGACCAAAATGTATGAGACAGGCGAAATATTCTCAGACTTCAAGAAGAATGTAGTAATTCCAACTCCAAAGAAAAGCAGATCCTGACACGTGTGAAAATTACCGAACCATCTGTTTAATAAGTCATGGTTGCAAAATACTAACACGAATTTTTTACAGAAGGAGGGAAAAACTGATAAAAGTCAACCTCTGGTAATATCAGTTTGGACTCCATAGAAATGTGGGAAAACGGCAAGCAATATTGACTTCACTACCTATAATAGGAGATAAGGAAAGACAAACCTATATTTACAGCCGACTTAGAGCAAGCTTTTGCCAACGTTGACTGGAATACTATCTTTGAAATTCTGCGGGTAGCATGGGCTAAATACAGGGACCGAAAGGATATTTACAACTTACACAGGTATCAGACAGCAGTG